>NC_134865.1:45110629-45784067 GCF_049852395.1 Peromyscus maniculatus bairdii | reverse complement strand
ACACACCAAAAAAGCTGAATGAGTAAATAAGCAAGAAAAAGAGATTAGAATTCTGAATAACTTATTTATAAACGCATTATCCTGCCAAGGAAGTGAAGCGTTATTTCCACAGCTTCAGTGTGGGCTGAGCACAGTCACTTCCTTTCAAAGACTACAGTACAGATTGGGGGGGGGGGGGGCACAACCATAGGAAATGCCCAACAAGCATCACCGCAGCCAGGAGAGCAAGACACATCAGTGGCAACAGGCTGGGTGAGCATATGGATGCACATTTGCTGTGTATGTGCATGTATGTCCAGGGCAGCACATTCGCACACTGTGATGTCATCAGATCTGTCACTCAGGCCCTGCTGTCTTCCTTCCCAAATCCTAGATCCAAAAGAAACACCAGACCAACCAAATAAAAACACGTGTCCTAAAAACACGCCTGGCTAGTACTTCATAATCTGGAAGGCACACCGAAGCCAAGGCAAGCCTGAGAAACTATAGTACCCTAGGGGGATCTGACACAGACAAGGGACATTGAAGTAAACTGTAAGGAGAGCAGAGAACTAGAGGATGTAATCAGTGCAAGTGCCATTATTGGTTCATAAACTGTGAGGCACACCACAGGAAGACACTAGTCAGTGAGGGAACGGCGTGAGGATATGGAATTCTGTGTCACCTTCCCAACTGTTCTGTAACTCTAAATCTATTCTAAAATGTGCATTCATTTAAGAAACAGGAGTTTTAACTAAAAACTGCCCCCTCAGAGTTCTAAACCCAAGTAAATCTCAGAGAAACTTAATTCTCAATTAGTTATCAATTGCTACCAATGGGTTATCGATTACTACAGATATTCAACCAGCGTCTATCACCAGACAGGTGAAAAGAAAGCCAGAGGCGACAGCACAAAGGAAAACTGGACCTTTCCAGCTGAGCATGTCACACCACCATGCCGATGCTCAGGTGGCCCTTGTCCAGCTCCCCACCGCTGGCCAGGCGTCAGCCTCCCAGGCTGAGCAAAGTCCATGCCAAGTGCTGGTTACTTCACACTCCTGAGGAGGGCCGGCCGGCCGGGGGAGCACACAACACATTTTCCAAAACAACTTCTTTCTCGGAACTGTTCTCAGACAAGATTGGTGAAGTAACCCCCTCCCTCCCTAAGCTGAAAGCAGAAGAAAGGCAAGAGACACACACAGAGCGGGGCGGGGGAGGGGGGGAGTGAACTGGGGTGGGGCCAGGGTGGGGTCAGGGTGAGGTCGGGCACACAGAGAATGAGAAGCACAGCTACAAACTGCCAGCGAATATCTAACATTGTGAGGTAACGTTTCGCAGCTAAGGCTGAGTAATAGGGGTGACAGCATGCACATTACGCTATTTGATTTCTGCAAATGTGGTGGACAAATCTGAACACGGAGGCCGTATCCAAAAGTGATAACGGTGGGAGGTTCCCAAACACAGCTCCAGCCTTCGATTCTTTTCCCCAACATTTAGGGAGTAAGGAGTGCCAAAACTTTGCCCACCAAGCTCCCCTGGGCCAGAATCTCCTGGTGGACAGATTAAGGATGTGAACCCTCTCCCACATCAGACCTCATAAACCAGCATCCCAGTTAACAAACTCCTCAGGAGATTCTCATCCTTACCAAAGTTTGGCAACCACTGTAGACGTTTCTTCTTTCGACGTTAACACTGCTCCCCGCTACCCCACCCCACCCCTTTTTGCCATCGACAGCCAAAGATGGTGTATGGTGCCCTTATACGTGTTAGGGATGTCAGTCTAGGAAAATATGCAAGTCAAATATCTCTGATCAGAAATGCTAGGGGCCAAAAGGACTTTAAATGCCAGCTGAGTTTTTCAGATACTGCAATATTTGCATATACTTAATGAGAAGTCTTGGGACTGAGACACAACTCTAAATATAACCCTCATTTATGCTCCAGATATACCTTGAAACATGTACCCTGGAGGTAATTTTGTGCAAGATTTTGAGCACACCTGTATTTCAACTACAACCCATGGCATGAAGTCAGGTGGGGGGAATTTTCAACTTGTGGAATCCTGTTAGCATTCAAAACACTTCAAATTTTAGAGACTTTACCATATATATATTGCATATACTAAGAAAATGTATTTTTCTGCATGTAGATCATATCATCTTTGTGACTTTTTAGACAGAGGTTCTATGTTTCTAAGAGCATTATCTCTCATCTTCACAGTTTTTTCTTTTCCATTCTTTCACTAATTACTTGACAACACTTTTGAGGAAACTGTTGCCCAGAGTTAATGCATTCAACAGTCTAAAAGATTCGAGAGTTTAATGTTAATGTGAAAACCACATGCCCCTGGAAAAGAACACTGACTGAAATAATATTTATTTTTATGTACTGTATTCTACACAACAGACTCAACATCCAGGAGTATATGTAATAAAATTACGATAGACATGTGGAAATCAGAGCAGGGGAAATGAAACAGGGGAGCAAATTAAAGCGTAGACAGTGTAAACTGTATTACAGTTGAGCCGCAGATGCGATTTCTGAATTCTAAGGCAAAGGGAACCAGAGTGGGCAATGCAGTTCATATTAATTATGCTGACGCAACACTAATTTCTCAGGAGAACCATTTCCAAGGCCCTTCAGCTAACAAAGGTGTTTCTAACGTGGTGGTTCTCAAGGTATGGTCTCAAGGCCAGCAGGATGGTCACCTCCTGGCAACCTGCTAAAAATCCACAGACTCAGAGCTCAAAGTGAGAGCCAGCCACCTGGGTGACAAACCCTGCAAATGATCATCATGCCAGCCGCACCCTGAGGACCCCTACGTGGCTTTATCTCCACACAGCTTACAGCGGGGCTTGGTTACACACCTGTTCAGAAACATCCCAACACTCCGCCCTGGGGCCTTTTCCCACGGCAGATCCTAGTTCATCCTTCAGCATAATGAGGGCAAAGCTCATCTACAGAGCCTGGAAACCCGGGGCCCAGGAGACAGCTGGGTTGTGGAAAGGAAGCACAGGCTGTGTGATCCATGTCTCCCAGGGTCTGGCACATGCCAGCATGCTTCGGAACATTTTCTGGACACTGGATAAATATGTGCATGAATGGACATCCACTCAACAATAACCAGTGATTGATTGGCCAGTGTTTGGAGTACCTATAAGCAAATACAGAATAATGTTTTCAAAGGCTGTAAAATGTTTCCATGAATTTAGTTGGAGGAATATTGCCAGTTATAATCAAACATCTTCCTGTCTTAAATTTTAAAAAATAATAAAACTTGCACAAAAGTCTTCTGCGGTGGGTCCGCCGCTCTAGCTCCACAGTCCAGTAAGAAGATATACTTAGTAGCAGTCCAGCTTTACAAACTAGAAGCACCCCCAGAACAGTCCAGTTGCCAGCAGGCTCATGACCCTTAAGCCCTCTGACCCCTGACCCACTTGTTCCCTTGACTTTTCCCAGACATCTGTGTCTGCCGAAGGGCAGCGAGGCATGGGCAGTTCTGCTCTCTGTCAGTCCGGCGGGAGAAGGATGTCTGTCTCGGGGATGAGACGGGATCCCGCAGACATCAGAGAACAGGGCTTTGCTAGTTCAGAAACACACAAGGCTCGAAGGCCAGGCATCTTGGAAGCCCAATTCTCTCTTTCAAGTCCTGGAAGTGAGTAAGAAGAGGCTAGGCATGGGCTGTCAGGGTCGGGAATCTGCAGCAGAAAATTGTATTAGAGATGGCTGCCACGTCCAAGTGGCCCCAGGCAACCTCAGAAGACTGATCCCAACCAACGTAATATTTCTCATCTGACTTCTCCCTGGGAAACCCTGACCTGACGCACTATTCCACAAGGCACACACACACACACACACACACACACACACACACACACACACACACACACACACACACGCACACACACACCTGGAAGCTCTTCCAAGCCACCCAGGGCAAGAGCCTGCTGTCTACCTGGGGGCACAATATTTATTGTCATTATCAGAAAGCTACAAACAGGGCTTAAATCATCTCTGGGAAGGTCACATTCTTTCCAGTTGATTCCGGGTCACGGCCCCTTCAACTAGGCCAGAGTTCAGGAGTTGGCATCAACACTCATTCATCCAGTTATTCATCCAATAAACACCACTGTGCACCAGATACCAGGCTGGGTGCTGAAAACAGGGAAATCTGGGGAGGACCAAGTGACAACGTAGCTGGGGTGTGCCTCTTGCACCGTGGCCTCGTCCGTGTGACCTCACTCAGGGTGAACCTCTGTGGCTGCTACAACGTAGCTAACATCTGATGCATGGTGTCTCTCCCTCCTTCCTTCCCTCCCTCTCCTGGGGCAGCAGCATCTCCTATTGGTTTCTCGGGCACCATGTCCCTTGAAGATGTTGGCATCTGAATAGTTTAGACTGGGATAGAGGTGGGCCTATGACCCTTTGAGCAGTAGCTACTGACTCCATGCTTCTCTACAGACATAATCCACACTGTCTTGGTCTTCCTGTCTCTCTGCGCTTTTCTTATTGCCATACCTTCTGCTGTCTCTTAAGCGATAGATCTCTGCTGTGCTGAGGGAGCCTCGAGTGCCTCAGAACTCAGGCAAGTGAAGCAAGTACACACACACACACACACACACACACACACACACACACACACACACCTTGAAACACGGATGGTGAAGGGTATTTCTTGCATAAGGGTTTTAACTAATTACCAAGTCTGGATACAAGCTTCCTTGTCTAATGGACGCCAAGCATATTCTCAAAGCAATTAATGCATGGTTGCAGTGACTGGCTCCTACTTCCTCACACCCAGGAAACTGTGAACTCTGGTTTTATTTCCTCCAAAGTACCTGATGCCAAGCTAGGCTTCCCCCAAAGTGAGGATCAGCCAACCTACAATTTGTTCCCTCTGGCTTTCCCGAAGGAGGGCCAGGTCAACAGTCAAAGTCAAAGAATGCTTTCCTCGAAAGTATGGATTTTCTTTTGTGCTGTTTCCTTACTCACTGTGACCTTTTCTCAATGAAATGAAGAAATACACAAGGATACAAAGCCATGGGAACGATCTTCCCAATCTAACCGTTTGCTTGAAGTTTCTTCAGTTTATTTTTTAATATTGCATTATTTTTATTTAGAGTTACTTCAGTTTTTTGTTTGTTTGTTTTTGTTTTTCAAGACAGGGTTTCTCTGTGTAGCTTTGCGCCTTTCCTGGAACTCATTCTGTAACCCAGGCTGGTCTCGAACTCACAGAGATCAGCCTGCCTCTGCCTCCCGAGTGCTGGGATGAAAGGCGTGCGCCACCACCACCCAGCTGAGTTTCTTCAGTTGTCTGAGTCTCCTCTCATTAGGAAAGGGGATGTAATATACAGCCATATATCGTACTTTTATATCTTACTTGGTAAGCCTGAACAGCATAAATCAAATCCCATTAACTGAAAACACCACACACCTTCACCGTGTGCAAACGTTACTCCTACACAGGTTGGGAGGGCCAGACCTCATTTGCAAAGAGCATTGCAGTCAGTTTCGTCAGCTAACTCAGCTGCCGTCTACAGGTTGGGAAATTGAGGCAAAAAGGCAAGATGGGAGGTGCAGAACAAGGATGTGGTAATGGCCAAGCTTCGGTCTCTCTCTCTCTCTAACTTTTCTCTTCACTGTTTTTATCTTTAAGCCATTGCTGCCTTCCTACACGGCCAATCACCCTAAAGGACCCCTGCCTGCTGACCCTTACAGCCGCACATGTCTATAGGTCCTGTCACACCTGCTTGCTTAAATCCTGCAGGGTTATCTGTGTCGTCTTGTGTTTGTATCCTGCTTCTTCGACTCAGCTTGAGGTTCTCCAAGAGCCAGAAACAAGAAAATTCACCGGGGTGTCCTCACTACTTTCTAGGTCATAGGAAACCACAAAATACATGCTAATATGATTAGTTTGGTTTTTCATCTTAGAAGACACAGGTGCCTTCAGCTTAAAAAAATAAATAAAAAGAGAAACATATGGAATGGCAAATGAAGCTTTAAATGGAAATACACAAAAATGCACATAGTTCAGCCTCTTCCCACTGTCTACCCCAGCACTGGAAAATGCTAAAATAGACTTTATAATTCTCAGTTCCTTCTGCTACTAATCCATTATCTAGGGAAATAGGTGAAATGCACATCCTTTCCTATCCCTTGTACAGAAACTAATGAACTAAAAGACAGCTTTAAATACATTGCCCAGCCAGGCGTGGTGGCTCATGCCTTTAATCCCAGCACTGGGGAGGCAGAGGCAGGTGGATCACTTAGTTTGAGGCCACCCTGGTCTACACAGAGAGACCCTGCTTTCAAAAACCAAAATAATAATAATAATAACAACAACAACAACAACAACACTTCCCAGAGCTGATATACTAAACTGAATTGCAAACAGAATGAAATGGCCAAAAAGCAAAATGTAAACATATGAAATAGTGCCGTAAATTTTACCCATTGTCAAAACTTTTCCTCCTAAAAGAATCAGGAACTCCGACTTTTTTCTATAACTTACACAAACGGACCGGAGTCTTCCAAGACTCTATCCTGTACCTGCCTCCGCATCCCAAAGGGCAGCTCGAAGCATTGAGGACCTATGGACACACGCTAACCTAAAGCGTTCAAATAAAATGTTTTGTTCTGCACAAGCAGCCTTGGAATCCAGTGTCAGGGTAAGCTGAAGACAAGTTCTACTCTGCCATATTCCCTGGCGCTGGTCTCCATTCCACAAGCCTTGACCGCCAGGCCACCCCTGTCCCCGACTCCCAAGGCCACACCATGGAACGGCTCTGTCCAGAAACCTACATCCCTTTTAACAGCCAGCTGCCCGTCTCCTGTTACACCTGATTTTGGCTAAGTTGAGGAACTGTGTTCTGTTAGCCCTGAGGCCTTTTTGGGCATGTGTCCTTCTTTATTTTTAACATCTCTCCTGCCCACCCACTCCTCCCTGCCCCCCCCCTCTTGTCTTGCCTTTCTGCCACTTCTAGCTGGTAAAATTCTACCATGGGCCAATCTTATCACCCATTGCCTCTGCTCAGATATGCAAGCTAGGGTCACACAGCTAGAGCTGTGTCCATCTGTCTGTGTTTGTATGTGCACACATGTGTATGAATGTGTACATGTTCATGTGGACATATAGTGTGGACAGGTAGACGCACAGGTGTGTTCGTGTACCCGTGCAGGCCAGAGGTCAGCCTCAGGTATCTCCCTTAGTTGATCCTCTGCCTTGTGTTTTCTCTTTGAGACGGTATTTGCTTTTACCTGGAGCTCGTTAATTTGGCCAGACGGTTAGTCAGCAAGCCCCAGGCTTCACCGGTTTCTACCTCGCTGGCGCTGGGATTGCCAGCATGCACCACCACGCCTGGTTTTGTTTTGTTTTATGTGGGTTCTTGGGATCAAGCTCAAGTCCTCAATGTCCCCATTCTGCAGAACTGTGCCATCTCTCCAGCCCCAAACCCACAGTTTCAACTGTCCGTGGGTCTCAGCATCTCTTCCAATTTCTTTTGCTCTCCTCCCATCCTCTCCCTCTTCCTTCCAAGACTAATCCAGATGTTGTCTTCAAGATCTCTACCCCACTGTACCTTGCAATGAAACACTAAAACGGACTTGGGGCTGACTACCTCAGCTCCAGACCTCTGGAAACCATTTCTTCCCAGCACCTGTGACACCATGCGCTCTGCCTTCACAACTATCCTCTGAGTCTTTTCTGGGAAAGTCTTCTCCCACCCACCCCTCCACTCTCACCCCAAGTCTCCAATGACTCCGTTCTCTTTCTGTTCTGTAACTCTTTGGGTTTTTTTTTTTTATTTTTATTTATTTATTTATTTATTTTATTTTATTTTTTGGTTTTTCGAGACAGGGTTTCTCTGTGTAGCTTTGCGCCTTTCCTGGAGTTCACTTGGTAGCCCAGGCTGGCCTCGAACTCATAGAGATCTGCCTGGCTCTGCCTCCCGAGTGCTGGGATTAAAGGCGTGCGCCACCAACACCCGGCCTCCGTAACTCTTTATTCTCCGACATTAAACTGCACATGTGGTTCTAATGATCTCCGTGTGTAGATGACTCCCAGATTACTGTCTCCATCACCCAAAATCTTTTCAGAGATTCAGACTCATTCAACTGTGCAATGGGCACTTCAAAGGAGTCAGTCATCACCTTGCCCCCCACACCCATCTCTCCTCCTACATACACTCGAAGTCCACACGAGGACCTGAGGAGTCGCTCTGGCGTCTCCCTCATCCATGCCTGTAGCCAGGTGATCCTAGTTACACATCCTGGGCTCTTTGCAAGCCCATCTTCTCTCTTGCCTTCTCCTTCACTGCTTTCCTGCATGTACACTCCTCTCACATCTGGACTATTCTGCCAATAGCTTCCTGCCATCAAGCCTCAGATCTGTGACCTACCCACCGCGCTGCCATGGCAACCCATCCCAAAGGGAGACCCTTGGTTAAAATTCTTCAGTGGTTCTCTAACGCCTGCAGCACATGCTCTGAGACCTCACAGCACACACCTTGATCTTCACGGCTGTGGCCTCATCTACATCACTCTCCTGTGTAGTTCTCGAACCCCACAATGCTTTACACTCCACTCCCATGAAGATGCTCGCACTGCCAAGCACACCAAGTGCTGTATTAGTGCTGCTCGGGCTGTTCTCCTAGCCTACAATGCCCTCTCTCTTTTAAAAACACTCGGAGATTCCAATATATCTTCCCCTCTCTCTCCTTTGTCCAAACCATCCCATGTTCATTGGCCCCTGTTCTCTTTCAAATTCACGGCCTCTTTTACCTCAATCGTTGTTTCATTCACACATTCACACACACACACACACACACACACACACACACACACACACACACACACACACTCCTAAATACATACATACAACCCGCTCAGTCCATATAATGTTTCTTACATGGATATATTTTCAGGGCTGACCACTTGTACTAGGTAACTAACTTGTGTGTTCATCCCTGGGGAAGACTATTTCTCCTACTCCCAGCATTCCTTCATTTCCTGTAGTTCTTTGTCTACGGTGGAGACCTCGCAAGCGTCCTCCCTTCCACATTAGCATTCCCGTTGGTTTTATCCTTGTTCAGGTCATGTTTAAGTGGCCATGTTGGTGAAACTTCATGGGTGTAGCTTCTCTGGCATTTCTAGGAGACACAGTCTCCCAGAAAGCTTCCTATTCTTCTAGCTCTTCCACTTTCTCTGTCCCCTCATCTGCAATGATCCCTGAGCCTTAGATGCAGGAGTCATGTCATCAGTGGGGACTGGGCTCCACAACTCTGCATCTTGATTGGCTGTGGTTTTTCTGTACCAGTCTCTGTGTGGTGCAGAGGAAGTTTCCTTGATGAGGGTGAGGACCACACTTCTCTGTGGGCATAGGGATCAATATTTAGAATGTAGTTAGGAATTGTGCTGGCTAGTAAAGTGACAGCTGAAAGTTCTCCTCCAAGATCCACAGGTTCCCCAACCCCACAGAGGAGAAGTCGGCTAGGCTCTCAGCACCAGGCATGATTTCCTTCTTGTTGAGTGTGCCTTCAGTTCGATTAGAGAGCTGTTAGTTACCTACTGCATGCACCCTTGGAGGGTTAGCGTGCCATGTTGGTCATAGCCGTGATCCAGGGGCATCACAGCTGAGTAGGACTGTTGGACCTTTGGAAGACTGCGTGACACCTTCTGGCACCACGGAAGCTAGACCTCAGGGAGGAAGCTCTCAGGTCAGAACCAGTTCAGGTCCTCTGGGCTCTGTGTCTAAAGTGCATGGTGTCTTCAGCAAGAGGGACTTAGCTTCCGCCTCTGAGGGAAAAAAAATAAGGACAATAGCAATAGCCTAAGTTTTGAGAGTCTCTCAGGCAACCCTGACAAATAACTCAAAAAAGGGATTCTTGTGCCTCCTGTTGAGGGTTTTGTTAGACAGCTATGGCTCCTGGGGCAGCATTGTCAGCCCAGATGGGAAATTTTCACTTAACCTATAGATTTATATTTATATATCAACTTACATGTAGTATAGATATTTTTAGTAGTTAATAGTATGATTCCTTGTGATTTTTTTTTTTAGACACCCTGGCTGTTGTTTTTACCCTCATTTCTCCTTATTCTATATTTATCTCTCTCGGCTCTCACTAATTAGAGTACCCCTGCCCCTTTTTTTTCCATAATGGGCCTGTGACCCAAACAAAGAGTTCTCAAAAAGAAATAAAAATAGCTACAAGAAATAAAATAAAATATTCATCATCCCTAACACTTAGGGAAATGCAAACCAGAACAACTTTGAGATTTCACCTCACCCCAGTCGGGATGACAAAGATCAACGGAACTATTGACAGGGATGCTGGAGAGGATGTGGGGGTGTGGTGGAGGGAGAGGGTGGGGAGCACACCCTCATTCACGGCTGGTGGGATCCCAAATGGTACGGCCACTATGCGCATGAGTGTGGAGAACTCGCAAAGAGCTAAAAATACATCCACCATATGTGACCCAGCTATGGCATTCTTCGGCATCTGCCCACAGGACTTGACATCCTACTCCACAGATACTTGCCCAGTCATGTTCGTTGTGGCTCTCTTCACAATAACTAGGAAATGGAATCAAACTAAATGTCCTCAAGCTGATGACTGATGATGAAAATGTGGTACATACACATGATGGGACACTATTCATTTGAAAAAAGGAAAGAAAGAAAGAAAGAAAGAAAGAAAGAAAGAAAGAAAGAAAGAAAGAAAGAAAGAAAGAAAGAAAGGAGGGAAGGAGGGAAGGAGGGAAGGAGGGAAGGAGGGAAGGAGGGAAGGAGGGAAGGAGGGAAGGAGGGAAGGAGGGAAGGAGGGAAGGAGGGAAGGAGGGAAGGAAGAATAAAAGAAAGAAAAAGAAAAAAGAAAGGAAAGAAAGAAAGAAAGAAAGAAAGAAAGAAAGAAAGAAAGAAAGAAAGAAAGAAAGAAAGAGAGAGAGAGAGAGAAAGAAAGAAAGAAAGAGAGGGGAGGAAGAGTGTGAGAGAGAGAAAACCCATGAACTTTGTAGGTACATGGATGGACTAAAGAGATCCTATTGAGGTAACCCAGACTCATAGAGACAAAGGTCTCACATCCTCTCACTGGAGGCTCCTACAGATGTGAGCACACAGCCTGGAGTAACTACAGGAAATCAGGACAGTAAAATGGGACCATGGCCGGCAGGGAAGGGGATGGGCAATAGAGAGGAAAATTGCAGGGTACAAGTGGATCTCTTCCTCTCTTATCCACTCCTCATCAGAACCAGCCCTGCTCATTATCCAACACTCCAGCAAGCTCACTGCTCCAAAATGCTTTGTTCTGGCTGCCCTGCTCTTCACAGGGGACAGGGGCTGTGACTTGGGATCACCCTTTAATGACACTCATCACATTAAGACGATACCGACCCCACCTGTTCGTTGGAGGTCTCTTATTCTAGGTGACCTGCTTCTCTAAGGCTGATACTTTTCCTTACTCATCCTCTCGCTCGGGGATTAACCCAGTATCGGATGAAAGAGGGTTATCATTGGATTGTGGCGCTTTCACAGAACATGTGTCTTCCATTACACCGGCTGGAGTGGCACAGGCGTTGAAGCAAAAGGAACCTCATTTTCTCTTGTTATGAGGGTTGCAAACTGATCTAGAGAGACGCACTTGACTATCCCACCCCCTCTGCGGCAGAGCCACACGAAACACGACTTGTACAAATGCCCACCAGCAACAAACACGAAGCAGTCCAACACAAACAAGTTGGTGATTTTTCCGTAGGCATGGTTGAATTCAGCAACTGATATGACCCAAAACAGTGAAAACATTCAAATGATCAAAGGTTTTGCTGTCTGTGAGTGATCTTTTGAGGGACTGCCGAGGAGGTTCAGTAACTGAAAACACTACTGTCACAGGTTGGACAGGACCTGAGTGTAATCCCAAGAACCCATGTAAAAGCTGGATGTGGCGGCAGACATCCATCAAGCCAGCACTCATGGCGAAATGGAAGGCAGAGACAGGAAAATCCTGAGACCAGCTAGCAAGGAGGATTCAGGAGAAGCAACAAGCAAGACCCTACCTTAACTATGTGGAAGGTAAGAAGCGACTCTTGGAAGTTGTCCTCTGACCTCCACACATACGCCTGTACATATACCAGGTACACACACCAAGCATGTGTGTGTGCACATGAGTGACCAAGTGTGGAACATGGTACTGAAATGATTTTTTTTGGGGGGGACAGGATTTCTCTGCATAGTTTTGGTGCCTGTCCTGGATCTCATTCTGTAGACCATGCTGGCCTTGAACTCACAGAGATCCGCCTTTGCTGGCTTCTTGATCCTCTGGCCCTGGAAGCCACATGGGTAAGGCCACTGGGTAAGAAAGGAAAGCTTTTGCTTCTCTTTTGATGTTACTTTGTAAAGAAGTGTTTCCATAGCACACAACAATACAAATCATTTTGTCCAAAGAAAACACACATGGCTTTTAAAAAAAATGTAAATGTTTAGTCCCAGGCATCATTTTAGGCTCTAAGCTTTTATGATAATATAAAACAGAGAAAAACAATTCCATTTGCTAGACTTCCATTCCTTCTTCCCCTCTCAGTTGCATAGGAAAGCATTTTTCCAAGCAGACAACACTACATGATGAATGCCATGTTCATTACTTTCTGAACATTACTGTGCCTAAAGATGATCCCAAGACATAGTGATACAACACTACATACACTATATAAAATGTTGTAGTAACTATGTGGTGTTTCCGGGAAGAATTCTTATACCATGGCACTGAGAAACTCCCTCTGTGGTTTCTCCCTCAGAACTATCTATCAAGATCCTCACATCCCAAGCTGCTGCGGACTGAACACTCTGTAGTGATGGGAATGGTCCATATCTGAGACATCCAATATGGCTGCCACTACCCTCGTGTGGATGTCGGGGAGGAGCTGCCATGGGGCTCACATGATAAGGAGCTGGTTTTTTTTTTTTTCATTTTGCTTCATTTTAATTCAATTCAAACTGAAATAGCCACAGAGGGCCACAATACTGAGCAGCACAATTCTAAAACCCCCACAGCTTTGGGGACTCATTCTTTACCTCTTAACAACAGAAAATTAGGATTCGGGCTGTCTCTCACATAACTCAGTCTACTTCACATTTCAGGTAAGTTCTGGGAAAGAGGTCCCACCATGGTTCAACTCCTGTCAGAAAAATTTTACCTGGGGGATCTATCATGAAAGTTCTTAATCAAATAGAACATGTTAACATTGCCAGAGGTTCTAAAATAATGTCCTGCAGAGAAAAAAAACCACTAAGAAGCAAACCTACAATATGAAATATTTTATTTTGCTTATGAATAATTCTCAGGATCACTCTGACATTGATAAATTGACAATCTCAGTGCCAGGCCTTAGGACTGGAGAGCCAATAGAAGAAATATTGGAATGTCAACTTCAGTTATGGGTGCTCCAGGCACAGCCTGAAACTCCCAAGACCCAGCCCAGCCTCAGAAACCAGTGTCACCCAGAATTCATTTATCAGACATTTCATTGGTGACTAATACATGTCAATCATGAAGCTGGACATACTAAGTTGAGGAACTCAGTTTCTGTGTTTTTGGATTTAGATGTTGGGAGGAAGGACATATAAACACATTATGATACAACCTGGTAGGTTCAGGATGAGCCCAGAGAATGACAGGTCTCTATGGGTGGTGATGTGACCTCTCCCTGAAGGATCAGAGAAGAAGGTAACATCTGCACTGAGTACTCAGAATGAGGAATTAGTATGGTGAAAGCAGGAAGGGGCATTCCATGCTCTGAGGTTCACCAAGGTGGGAAGCATGCTGAAAAGCCTGATGGGAAATGCAGGAAGTGTTGCTCAAGTACGAATTTAGAGTCAGGCAGTGGTGAGTAGCTGCCTGGTAGCATATTCAAGAGGAGATTTACAGAAGCAAAGAGAAGCAGGAGACAAGCTTTCATCTTAGAGATCAGTAATAAAGACCTGCACACAGGCTGCTATAATGAGGATCGAGAGAAGAGAGATCTTAGAAATTTCCAGAACTAGGAAATAAACTGTAATTATAATCTGCTACCCCAGGTGACCGGATGGATGTGGGAGCTAAAGAAAACAGGTATTAGGGATGACTCCCAGATTATTAGCTTTGATGATGCTATGGATGGACCTAGCTAAAAAGAACACACTCGTGTGTATTACACTCCAGTTCTGCACTAGGCATTGGGCAAATGCCTTATGGCTACCTCAGAAGATGCTTGTGAGGTACAGTGTTACCTTTATTTCAAAAAGGAGCTGAGGACATGCCTCAATGGGTAAAGGCGCTTGCCTGCTTACCTGAGAGTTTGATTCCAGAACCCATGTAAAGACAGAAG
This sequence comes from Peromyscus maniculatus bairdii, assembly GCF_049852395.1. Taxonomy (NCBI): domain Eukaryota; kingdom Metazoa; phylum Chordata; class Mammalia; order Rodentia; family Cricetidae; genus Peromyscus; species Peromyscus maniculatus. The sequence continues at coordinate 45,769,736 of NC_134865.1, read as the reverse complement.
GAGAGAATCAATTCCACAGTAACCTACACATATATGCCATGGCATACATACATTCCCACATGCACACATTGCCCTACACAAATATCACACACACACACACACACACACACACACACACACACACACACACACCCCGCCACCGCCACCACCACCACCATCAATAATAAATTAAAATTTTTAAATGCAAGACTTGGAAAATACATGACTTACTCAAGTTCAAACATTCAGTAAGAGGGAGAGCCACCACTCAGATCCAGTTATGACTCAAAACCACTGTGCAACACAGTCTAAACCCAGCAGACAACACAAAGCTGGGAAAAGGTGATGCATCCCAGGCCGGAGAATTTCTGAAGCCTTTTTAGGTACATATACGGTAACCAGCAGATGGCTGGATTCCAGGCTGCAAAGCCAGGCAGAGACATGGGACAATCAGCCTGTGCATGGCAATGAAGACCCAGGGAACAGATGAAGCTCCAAACCTAGGGTGTATGATAAATGCAACCTTCCCTGAACTAAACTCCAAAACGGATAGATGGGCAAAGAACAAGAAGCCCGCTAAGACAATACTGGGCAGAGAGGCAGCAAGAAAGAAGCATGGCCATGGAATGAGTCAAGCCTCTTCAAGAGCTGACAGTGGGCAGGCCACACTGACTGGTATGACAAGGGTGCATCTCACCCACTGGGCTAGGCAAGTGAGTAAGTCATTGCTGGGCACAAGAAATGCAGACATGGGAAACAGCAATTGACCAATAGAGCAAGGTCTACCAGAAGGCCAAGCAGATGGGACACCCCTGGAGAGAACCAGGCCACAGTGACTGGGGTTACGCTTAAGTTTATAGGCACCAAAAGGGAAATTGGAGGCCACTCCAAGCTACCATTCTCGAGTTTCTTAATAAGGTTGGATACAAAGTCATCTGTGAGGAGGCAGGATTGGAGAGTCCTGAAGAAGACTGCATGAAGTAAACACTTGATGGAACAAAGTGTAGGAGAGGGCCACACCTTCCTGCCCAGTGCGGCCTGATACTCTGTAAGGAGGAGGCAGTCCGACCTCAGCGTGCCGTCCAAGGATGGCAGGTGCGCTGACAGGTACGTCACGGGATTGGAGGTACTGATCCTGTTCCAGGGACTCTCCATTTTACAATCCACTCACCACTGGCTGCCCGTTGATAGCTCCCCTCTACTCAGAGAGAGCTCCAGCCACAGAAACAAAGAATCGAGGAAGAGAGCATCCTTTTCCCCTGGAGATCTCCCAAGACAGCCCCAATAAAGTACCAAACCAACCCTGTTGTGGCAGTTAAATTCTTTGACTCCTACTGTGTGAGCCTATGGGACAAAAATCAGCTGACCCTCAGTCCATGGCAGTGGCGGGCTGGTGAGAAGGTTCGGAGAGTGAAAGCACTTGCCTTTGAACATGACAACCTGAGCTCAACCTACGCTGAGGGACAGAGCCAGCTCCTACGAGTTGTCCTGTGATCTCCACATGTGCAGAATAAATAAATGTGTGTGTGTGAATGTGTATGTGTGTGCATGGTGCGTGCGTGTGTGTGTGTGTGTGTGTGTGTGTGTGTGTGTGTGAGAGAGAGAGAGAGAGAGAGAGAGAGAGAGAGAGAGAGAGAGAGAGAGAGAGAGAGAGAGAGAGAGAGCATGAAGTGTGTCAATGACAAAGCTGGAAATGGCCCGTGGGAGCCTTCTTTCTGACTCTTGGCTTTCAGACTGCACAGCAATTTGGCACTGAAGAATCTTGGTTCTTAAATGTGAGCCCAGGGCTAAGCGTGAGGGGAATACCAGTAACCACAAGCAACCTGGAATACGAAGTGAGGCTAGGAGGAAACGGGCTCCAGTCCCTCCTCCCTGGGAGGTCAACAGGACATCCACAGGGGGACCAGCAACAATGGAAATGCTTGCCTCCAGACTCCAGTTCCTCCCAGCTCCCCCCCCCCCCCACAACCCACCTCACTGTGCAGACTGTGCAGCCCACAGAACAATGGAAACGTCAGGTCACCCTCCGGTTCCATGCCCCCCAGCTGCACTCCCACTTCCTCTTTCGCCCCGTGTGAGCTGTCACCTTTCCATGAAGGAATGCCAAACGCTCTGTCTGACTGGCACTTCCTGCTCTTCAGGTTCCCTGCGTGCTTCAAATGGGTGGCCAGCAATGTGCAACCGGAAAGACTGCCCTCCCCACAGGCTGAGCTCCAGGGGTCCGCCCCTCGTGAGTCACCTGCCAGTTTCTATCCTAGAGAAGATCTATGATTATAGGAGACTTCATCAGGGCATCTCGGGCTAGAGACAACCTCTCTCACAAGTGGCCCTTCTAAACCCACACTGCGTTAGGCGAGGTTTTGGATGGTGCTCACCTAGATGTCTGGTTAGCCAAACACAAAGGCAATAAAATTAAAATCGTGATGTAGCAACACTAACACTGTAGGCCCTGAGCTGTCTGGTTGTAAGAAACAGATGCTGAAGCCACTCAGGAAACAGCCCATAAGTCAAAGAAAAGTGGTTAAGGTATCTAGTCTTAATTATAAGACCACAAAAATCTTCCGTATGTGTGTGTATACATACATACATACATGCATGCATGCATGCATACATACAGGTGTGTGTGTGTGTGTGTGTGTGTGTGTGTGTGTGTGTGTGTGTGTGTAAGTAAGACCAGCAGACCAGCTTGGGTCACATAATTTAAATATTTAATTGATGATCACCTTTTAAAAAGTAAACTCCCCCATTTGATCTAAGAGACAATTTATGGCACATATTAAAAAACAGACCTTCAAAGTCTCCTGGACCTAGGTCTTAGCATCCTTCTGTAGTGGACACTACTGGAGAGGACATCAATCTTTTCTTCAGAATTAAGATTTTTAAAGGGTCATGAAGACTAGAGTAGGTCCAGCAAAAAGAGTTGAAGAAATAGGTTTGTCTATTAAAAATAAAAAACCAAGAAAGCCTAGATGTCAAAAAAGCAACAAGGGTGAATGTTCCCAGCACTCGGCGCAATGACTCATGAGTGGATTTACACAGAAAAGTCATATCTATGGCACGAAAAGAATTAGCTTCAGGTGAGCTGTTCCTAAGTACAGTCACAGGTGTTGCATGACAGGTTGGAATGGAGCCTTCCGGGGACCTCACTGTAAAGAAGGAAAGGGGATAGCTGTTTGGAAAAGGTTTATTTTCTGTTTTCTATGAATCACGTATGCAACCCTGAGATTGTCAATCCAGTCCGTTGTTCACCTCCAGCCTCCTAAGTCTCTCAAAGCGGGGATCACATTCAAATACTTGTTCAGTTAACTCATGGCCCACCAGATGTCAGGTCTGACATGCAAGGCATTGAAGGGGCAACCAATCAGACCCGTTCCTGCTCTCAGCATTTAGAGTCTAGTGAGGAAGGCAGAGCCGGAGTGAGTGACCCCAGAGTAATGCCTTGACAGTCATGGAGGCTCCACTGATAAGAAGAAGTTAAGGGGTGAATCAGCCCGGCACCTGGCAGGGCAACGGAGGGGGTTCCAGGACACACAAACAGCTTGTGGATCCATCTGGGTCCTAAAATCCACCTCTGCACCTCCAGAACCCAGCACAAGGCAGATACTCAGCCAATGCTGATGGAAGAAGTGTGAAGTTCTTAATGGAGTCAGAAAGTCTTTCTTAAGAAAATCACTCTAGCTACAGAAACAAGAGAACAGGAAAGGGGGAATTATAAGTTCGGGGAGGTGTTATTTGTAACACGGAGAAAGAATTCGAAGCAGCAACAAAAACACACCAAGTTACGTAAAGCACTGTGTGAAATATATGCAGCTATCAGGCAAAACAGTGGCCATATACACTTACGTGGATAAACCAACAAGTGTATTATGATGGGAAATAGAGAAAAGTGTAAAGATGAGAATGTTTCAGATCCCTAAGTACTGACTTGTAAAATTAAACCATTAGCTGTCTCACTTATATTCCACCCATAAAATTGCTAGCCCTTCCGTTTCGAAGGCATTAAAATCCATCCAAATTCAAAGAAAGCCCATTCGGCCTCCCTTCACTCATCTTCAGGCCCCTTGAGAAGTGCGACCTTGGGGCTGGCTCAACACTTAAAAGCCCTTGCTGCTCTTGCAGAAGACCTGAGTTTGGTTCCCAGATCACAATCATCTGTAACTCCAGTTCTAGAGGATCTGATGCCTTCTTCTGACCTCCACAGGGCACCAGGCACACACAGAGTACAGACGTGTACATGCAGGCAAAACACACATACACATAAAATAAACACATCCTTAATATGATTCTTAAAAATAAGTGCAATATCACTTCAATAGTGTCTTACAGCTTCATAACCGATCTCTCCATTGCATTTTGTCCAATGCATTTTGTCAAAATGCATTGCATTTTGTCTGTTGTCTCGAGCTTCTCGTAGGTGCTCCTGACTGTAACAGGCTAGCCTACGCACCACATAGAGCACCAAGGATGGAGCGGTACCTTATCATTTCCCACATTCCAAGAGATATATTTTTCCCGTCACTGACATTTTAATTTACTGTCAGGCCGTTTTCCCTAATGCAATCAAGAAAAATCCAGTAAGATATAATTCTATTACAAAATTCTAAAATTTTGAGAAAAATAGCTTGATATCCTCACGTAAGTAATACTAGAGATTTGTTAAATATAATTCTGCGTGCTTTTCATTTTTGTCTTTCTCTTATTCCCCCCAGCGTCTCACTCTGTAGCCCTGGGCAGCCTGGATCTCTCTCTCTCTCTCTCTCTCTCTCTCTCTCTCTCTCTCTCTCTCTCTCTCTCTCTCTCTCTCTCCCAGGCTGGCCTTGAAATTGTAGGGATCCTCTTGCTTCTGTTTCCTGGGTGCTGGGATGAAACATGTACCACCTCACCTGGTTTGAAAAGGTTCCTTAATTAGTCTGTTTTTGTCGTACTGGAGAGTGAAGGACTTGCACCTGCAGGAGGAGGTGGGAGGTAGGACTCTCACAGTCTTAGGTCAGCAGCTAAAGGCTCTGGGGACCCTAGGAGTCCCACCTCCCACTGCTCCTGCCTGCTCTGTGGCTGTTCTCAGACACTGTCTTCTGACAGCAGGGGCTATGGAGCGTGACTGTGAAAACTGAGACCCCAGCTTACTCTGTCAGGCACCCATGATTTGCCAATCTGCTAATGGAAAAGTTGGTCTGCCCAGCCTGAGGAGCAACGGTCCCCCAAACTTCACAGATCGCCAATGTGTTCTCATTCATGTATGGTAAGTCCCATGTGCATCCAAGTCCCAAAATCCCAAACAGGGACAAAGGAGAGAAGACTGATGGTGGTGACAATCTATGTGCCTGCCCTTGCCCTTCACAACGCGTATGGTCCCCTCCCCAAGGCTTTCTTGCTCAGAGAGGGAAAGTCAGGCAATTCAACTCTACAGCACCTTAGCCAAAAAAATGCCAATCGGGAGAAGACTCATAGACATGTTCCTCCCGAATCCAGCACTTTTTGTCTGCTCTCCAACAAAGAGGATACAAATCAGAATGACGTACCTCTGTTTCAATGTAGTTCTGTTAGTTAAGAAGAAGGGAGGTGTGTGGAATCATCACCACAATACTTTATTTTTAATTGAGAATCGTTTCCCGGCAGCTCTCCCCCTTCCGAAACAAGCGGGACATAATGCGTGCGAACTGGCTGCAGGGGTGAAATCCATACCTTGGGACCCTCCCATGCCAAACCAAGTGGTACTCCAGTGAGCCGCAGGAAGAGGAAGCAGGCATTTCCTTGTCTCTGGCCATGCGAGAGAGAACTAACTGGCTGGCGCACGGAGGGCCAAAAATAACCCACAGCCCTCACAGAAATTGTTGCTAGACTCCGATCCCGAAGGCCAGATTCCCAGCACTCTGAGGTCCCAAATCACACCGTTATTAAAGACGGGGAGCGCCTGTCTGGGATAGATGAGTGTTGACATGTTTCAAGAGTGGCTATAACCCTTCTGATGTCCACATGCTCCTATCTTGCCCCATGAAAGAGCACTGACAAGCCTCTGTGTCTTGCTTTCCTTCCTGAGGGCTCCCTCCAGCACTGCCAAGCCAGTGAGCCAGTGAGGGGGGCGGGATCCGGTTGCAGAACGGTTCTTCCAGGTAACGAGGCGGTCTGCACGTCGAGAGCAGATACGGAGCAGGCACACCGGCTGACCTCTACCAGCCACCGGGGCTCGTCTTCACAAACACCTACAGATCTAATGACCCGTTGGCTCCCGCCTCTGCATTTTTGTGCGATTGCATGTACCGAAAGGGGGACGAGGCAGGCAGATAGGCTGCTGCTCTTCCGGATGAGAGGCAGGCAACCACTGGTGACCTTTGAACAGGGTAGCATCTCACCCTGAGCCCTGGAGAGGCTGGAGGAGAGGACAGAAGGGAGAGGAAGAGTGAGAGGATGGAAAAAAGACAATGCAAACCGGAATGACTCTCAACGTAAGCAAGCGGACAGACGTAAAGCATCACAGGGATGCTGGCTACTGCCCCAGCCTATGCCTCGGCCGCACCGGACTCCAGCGTTTGGGGATGTATCAGACACGCTATTGTGTATCCCTCACGAGTGGCTCTCTGAGCCTGTACATCCTCGTCTGTAAAATGAAGACAATGACACCTACCTCAGCAGAACTAGTGGGAGATAAAGCATTAAAGACGGGCACACAAGGGATGCTCAACAAGTCCGGGAGGTAGGGTTAAGACAGTGGAAAGAAAGGCTGACAGAACCTGAAGCCTGAGATCACTCACCAGGTCCCAGCAATGCAGTTCAGTCACCAGATGCCTGCACAACATCCTGTTTCTCTGAGCACAGAAGTCAGCGACAAGCTCAGAGAAGCCCTACAAGGGTTCAAAGCAGAAATCGCACACGAGATGGAATAAACACTCCAACTCTCTAAAGGGCTACACAAACAAACTATTTCTGAGGGGCCTCGAGCCTATACTTTGAAGAGCACAAACCATCTCAGTCCTCTCAGGAAGATTCCGATGAAACTGAGGCCCAGCTTCAGAAGGAAACACTGTCAGCCGGCAACCAACAGTAACAGATATGACACATACTAAGTGACTGTCCACTGTGGGCGAGTACTCTGCTGGACACACAGGCAGAGCGGCTGCTGAGGGACGGGGCCCTAGCCTTCCCAAAGCTGGCAGTCCTGGGGGTGAGAAACTGGGTGCAAGAAATCACACACAAATACTGCAGCCCACCGCTACAGAACCATAAGGTACGATGGTGGAAGCAGAGGGCTGAGCCTAACCGAGCCCGGAGGAAGTTGGTAAGCGTGAGGAAGGAAAGGTCAGAAGTCACATACCAGAGCTGGTGCCCAGCCCATCTCCTCACAGCCAACTGCAATTAAGGAGCTGCCAATAAAACTTCTGCCTTTTTATGGGGCCCATAAAGAACTGAAGAAGCCTCCCTCCATCTAAATCCAGTCTGCAGACAAAAAGGAAAGAAAGAAAGAAAGAAAGAAAGAAAGAAAGAAAGAAAGAAAGAAAGAAAGAAAGAAAGAAAGAAAGAAAGAAGGGAGGGAGGGAGGGAGGGAGGGAGGGAGGGAGGGAGGGAGGGAGGGAGGGAGGGAGGAAGGGAGGGAGAGAGAGAGAAAGAGAGAGAAAGAAGGGAGGGAGGAAGGGAGGGAGGGAGAGAGAGGGAGAGAAAGAGAGAAAGAAAGAGAGAGAGAGAGAAAGAAAGGAAGGAAGGAAGGAAGGAAGGAAGGAAGGAAGAAAGAAAGAAAGAAAGAAAGAAAGAAAGAAAGAAAGAAAGAAAGAAAGAAAGAAAGAAAGAAAGAAAGAAAGAGAAAGGTGTTCCACTTCAAGGCCAGCATCAGAGGCAGAGGCACTGTCATTATTCCCCTGTCAGTCACCAGACCCTGTCAGGTCACCTGTCTCTCCAGACACCACATGTGGTTGAAATGGCATGTTTCTCGCCCAGCCAACCCTTTCTGGTCATTCAAAAATATCCTTTCCAGCCACAGATCCCCAAAGCATGTCAACCTGGACCGCACGGGCAGTCGGGTGCCTGCTCTGGCTGTGGCACACCCCAGGGAGACATGCCCTCTCCCAGGAACACAGCCTCTTAGGAGGCCCTAAGAAGGAATGGTGTTGACGGAGGCAGAGGGCTGCCCACGGCGTGAACGACAGTGGAGCCTTCTCTGAGGGAGGAACAGGAAGGACCTGGGCATTCCCCTGTGGGCTCCTTAGCTCGCTTGGCTCTAGATGAATCAACTTTGAGAAACCAGCGAAACACCCTCCTTCCAGGGCCTGTTAACCTCCTCCCCTCATCCCACTGCCTCAGCCACGCTCATTAAAGAGTTCACTCACCTGTTCCCTGGAAACCTGGGTCCTCTCTCCCTTTCTATTCCAGCAAAAGCGACTGTCTCCTCCCTCGCTGACTGAATGAGCAACACAAGAGGCAGAAAGCAGGTTTTAAGGTCCAGCACTTCAGATCTGCCAGTCCACAGTGCTAGGGAGGTCACTGATGGTTCCATTAGGTGGCTGCTATATAAATCAGAGACTGGTACAGAGGCCTGGATATAATGACAGGGACCCAGCACCTCCTCAAGAACCCATGCCAGGTGTCTTCCACCTCATCTTCTGCTTGGCACTAACCACTACTCCCAGGTCCCTGAGACTAAGCCAGAGAACAGAGCGCCGCAAAAAGTAGAGGTTTGGGACTAAGCTACAGATGCTCCAATTGCATCAGACCCAGAAGCAGCACACTAAGACCAGCTGTCCCCGGAGCCACCCAGGGATCCCAGGACAACCGAAGAAGGCACAGAAGTACGCATTAAGTACCCCACAGGGCCTTGAAGACCATCAGAAGAATATCACTACACAGAGACCATGTAGAGCCACAACAGCCCATCCCACCATCCCAAGGAAAACAATGAAATAAAAAGAAAATGCAGTTTGTGGTCCCACCAGGATTCACTTCCTCCTTTCAATCTGGCACAAAGGCAGTGAGATGACGTTTGCCAAGCCAAAACTCCCTCTACTGTTTTCAAGATGCGCACCCTCTGCTGTGGGATAATGCTTTTGTACACGGGTTTAATAAGACGCTGATTGGCCAGTAGCCTGACAGGAAGTATAGGCGGGGCCAACAGACAAAGAGAATTCTGGGAAGGGAAAGAGCGAAGTCAAGAGACGCCAGCCAGCTGCCCAAGGAGCAACATGTAATGGGATGCAGGTAAAGCCATGGAACCCATGGCAACGTATAGATGAACAGAAATGGGCTGAGTTTAAATGTAAGAGCTAGTCAGTGAAAAGCCTGAGCTAATGGCCAAGCAGTTTTAATTAATATAAGCGTCTGTGTGTTTACTTGGGGGATGCAAATAGGAGAGATTTTTTTTTCCTGACCGCTGGCTGGCTGGGACACAGGAAATTTTCCAACTACAATCCTCAGTTCCTCTTCCCATCAGTCCCTGGTCCTCAGGTCCTCACTGTGCAACCTCAGAAGGACACAATGATCTGTGAGTCGGTTTTGAAGAAAGGAGCAGCCGAAGTGAAGAGGAGGCTAAATTCCCAGGCCACCTAGACAACGCTGGAAATGACTTGTGAACAGGAGGCATCCGCAACTCCAGCTAAGGTCTCGAAGAAAAGGTGAGGACTGAGAAGCAAGTCACTTAAATATCCATCTTCATAGCAGCTGTTTGGGTGACATGCAGAGCTACAGGAAGAATCAAGCCCCCATTAACAGAACAGAAGAGGAGCGCCTGCTTCTGATCGCTGTTGATGAGAAAGCCCTCCTCCTTCACTGGGCTCAGCAGCAACCCCCGGAATACACACAGATTTCAAGCTCTGGGCCACCAAAGTGGGCATGCATCTGCCTCTGCTGTAAGACAAGCTGCACCTTTGCGTTTCCTCCTGTCTATGGCCAGCCTCAGCCAGGACAGATACCTGCTCCCACCAAGCGCTGAGCCTGGGACTGGGCTGTATGTAGGTCAGTGCTGTGGTGTGGGTTTAGCATGTACAAAGCCCTGGTTTGGGTCTCCAACACCAAACAACAACAGAAGCAGTGAGCCTCTTGGCAAAGTGACAGCTAATTTTGAAATATTTCCGAAGAGAATACAACAGCCCAGTACTGCAGGTGGGGAAATTCCACACCACCTCAAGTTACTGTTTATGCAACTTACTTCACACTCTACACAACTAACTGCTTGTGCTGATATAGCCAGTCATGATTTTGCTTACTTCTTCATTGTTTGATTGAAAAGAATGAAATCAAGCCAGAAGTGGTCATGTATGCCTGCAATCCCAACACTTGGGAAGCTGACACAAGAGGATGATAAGTTTGAAGCTATTCAGTGAGCTCAAGGCCAGCCTGAGCTACATAGCAATACTTTGTCTTAAAAAAAAAACCCATAAATTAAAAATAGAAATATTGCTCAGGGTGGTAGTGCATACCTTTAATCCCAGCACTGAGGAGGCAGAAGCAGGTGGATGGCTGTGAGTTCAAGGCCAGCCTGATCTCTCTCTTTATATATGAGACCCTGTGTCAAAAAAAAAAAAGAAAAGAAAAGAAAAGAAAAGAAAAGAAAAGAAAAGAAAAGAAAAGAAAAGAAAAGAAAAGAAAAGAAAAGAAAAGAAAGGTGGGTAGGTAGGTAGTGGGTGAGCAGGTGGGTAGGTGGGTAGGTGGGTAGGTAGGTAGTATTCCAGCACTGCAGAGGCACATACAGGGATGTACTGTGCCCTTCCTAGCCAGGGACCCAACCTACAAACTAACCCTGAGGTGTAACCTTAAAAGGCAAATACTCAGGAGTTTGTAGCCCAGTGCTCAGATGTTCCAGTCTGGAGCAGAAATCTTGTTTGTGTATGTGTACTCTGTGTGTGTGTGTGTGTGTGTGTGTGTGTGTGTGTGTGTGTGTCCGTGTGTGTCTGTATGTGTGTGTGTGTGTGTGTGGTGTGTACATGTGTCTGTGTGTATGTGTGCATACACCGCGCACACACACACACACACACACACACACACACACACACACACACACGGAAGCTTGAGGTCAACACCGTCTGTCTTCCTCAGCCAGTTCACCTTACTCTGTGAACTGGCAGGCTCTCTCTAACTGAACTGGGAGCTCACTGGTTCTGCTAGGTAACTAGTGAACCTGTAGAGTCCACCTGTCTCTGTGCCCCGGCTCAGGATTGCAGACGTACACCAGGACACTTGGCTTTTATGAGCGTGCTGGGGACTCAAACCTGGCTCCTCATGTTTGCATGGCAGGCATTCTACCCATGAGCCAACTCTCCAGTTCTTGGGACAAGTGTCTTAACCTTGCTGGGCCTCAGCTGCCTTGGGAAGAGGGGGATTACAATATGATCGATAGGTCCCCAAGGAACTATGAGGATTAGATGAATTAAAGCATGTGAAGCACTTAGCCTGACACCCAATTCATCTTCCCCCAAGAAGCTACCGGCATGGCAGACTATCCCATTCTACCCCTCCCCCTCCACTCATCTCCCACCACCCCCACCCCCCAACACTGCAGAGCTCCAAGGCAGAGGCAGCGTCGGCTGCCGGATGTTTCTCCTCTTCAATGTGCACGATTTGCCAGTGGTTTCTCCACCATGGTCCCTTAACCTGTGGCTTACCCTTGCCCAAATACTGAAAGGTGCGCTCTCTGCGTGGAAAAAGGCTACACGTGATGCGTTTCCCATTGAAGTCGAAGCCCACACAGCCCAGAGAAACCAGGCACACTCACGGCTGTGGGAATGAACACAAGCCGCTTGGGAACGCTGGTTCCTCCCTAGCTTCAAAGGGACAGCAGTGACAGAGACTCCTGAGGGACTGTCACTGAACAGGCCTCCTGGAAGGGAGGCCATGTCTGTGTGAATAATTCAGCACGTGGTGCCCCAGAAATAGTGGAAAGAGGGAAACGATTAGTTAGGAAATAGACTAGAAAAGGGAACTGGAGGCACATGAGCACAGGCCCTGCTGTTGGGACAGAAATAGAAAGAAGCCCTCTTAGCAAGCTTCAGAAGGCCACTCAAGTAGGAGACGGAGAGACCAGCATGTGAGGCGCACTGGAGTCTAGCCTCAGCCACTCACGAGAGCCCAGAGCCATCGGTGTATTAAGAAACAAAACAAAACAAACCAGACTTACTCCAGAATGACCGCCAAGGTTCCTCCAGCTTGTAGAGTGAGCAATCTGGGCCACTGAAAGTGGACGGCCACACGAGCAGGCCTTGGGAGAGAGAAGACTCACCCCAGCCAAAAAGGTCAGCAAGTCAGGTCGGGGGTCATAAGTGCAAGTGACCATAGTTACTGCTCCTGTCACTCACAAGCAAACCAGCACTACGCAGGCCTGCCAGCTGCCCCGGCTGTCCCTACAGCTGCTGGATGGTCCCACAGCTGCCCCGGCTGTCCCTACAGCTGCTGGATGGTCCCACAGCTGCCCCGGCTGTCCCTACAGCCACTGGATGGTCCCACAGCTGCCCCAGCTGTCCCTACAGCCGCTGGATGGTCCCACAGCTGCCCCGGCTGTCCCTACAGCCGCTGGATGGTCCCACAGCTGCCCCGGCTGTACCTATAGCTGCTGGACGGTCCCACAGCTGCCCCGGCTGTACCTACAGCTGCTGGACGGTCCCACAGCTGCCCCGGCTGTCCCTGCAGCCGCTGGACGGTCCCACAGCTGCCCCAGCTGTCCTTGCAGCTGCTGGACGGTCCCACGGCTGCCCCGGCTGTACCTACAGCTGCTGGATGGTCCCACAGCTGCCCCGGCTGTACCTACAGCTGCTGGATGGTCCCACAGCTGCCCCGGCTGTACCTACAGCTGTTGGACGGTCCCACAGCTGCCCCGGCTGTACCTACAGCTGCTGGATGGTCCCACAGCTGCCCCGGCTGTACCTACAGCTGCTGGACAGTCCGGTCCCACAGCCAGACTCTGTGGCCTGCTCACAAGGCATCCACCCAGCACTCACTTCACGAGGCAGGCCACTTGCTTTTGATCTCTTAGTAAGTTTTTCATAAACATCAAGCTCTTGCACAAACGAAAGGGGAGATGGGAAGGGACAGAGGGAGGAGATTAAATTTGTCACTAAAATCTGTCTTCAGTATTTTCACACCCGTCGCTTGGTTACTTCATGGGGACACCTGGTGCACAGTGAACCTCAAGTCCGCCTTTACTTCCTTCGTAGGACACATCTATACCAGTATGACAGAGAAATACCAAGTACTATCTAGGTAAAACCTTCATCTTGCTTCCCAGGGGCTTGGTCACACCAGGTAGCATTTATTTCCCTCTCTTACTAACATCCAGCTTCATAAACAACAACTGTGGCAGCGGCCATGGGTGTCATTAGAAGTCTTGGCACCAAGGGAACTTATGATCAGCCAGTTCGCTGCCCCTGTGAAATCAATCTATTGCTCTTCTGTCTCAAACACACGAGTTGCCACCCTTCTGTGACAGGCCCTATGGTGTTGGGGTGGTATTCTCACCATTTTGAAATGGGGTGTCTTGCTGGGAAACACCACTGGAAATCAACATCCAACATGCACTACGGCATGCAGACCCTGTGTGGTATGATGTCAAGGTCCTGGGGACACAGGACTCACACTTGAGAACTGACTATCAAGGTCCTGGACCTCAAAAAAGCCACCAGCCCAGACAAGACTTCCACACATAAGATACACACCTAGAAACCATTTGTTCTGAATATCCCAGATGAGTTTTTGCCATTAACAGCAATTCTATTCATTCCGGCTTGACAGAGTCATAGACAAAAACGCTTAAAACTTCTCTGTACTCATATTTTTAGACAAAATTTTGCATTTTTGCAGTGTGTCACAGGTTGTTATATAATGAAGCATTACTCAAAATATTGCTTAGTGACAAAAGGCTAGATTTTTCTAATTCTCACGTTATGTTTGATGGGAGGAGAAGGTATAAAGAAATCTGCCATCCACCCTGTACTCCCTAGTCCTTGTTTGTTCTCCAGAACAAAGAAAACCTAACCGGCTAATCCTTTCATCAACCGGTAAGTCTTCTCTAGCCAGTCCAGGGGTCATAGTTCTCGGTCACTCTCCTAGTTTGGTTTTTCTTGCGGTGATAAACACCATGACCAAAGGCGACTTAGGGAGGAACCGGTTTATTTCATCTATGCTTCCCTGTCAGTCAATCATGGAGGGAAGCGAGGGCAGGAACTACAGTAGGATCCTAGAGGCAGGAACTGGAACAGAAGTCGTGGAGGAATGTTGCTCACTGGCTTGCTTCCCTGGGTTGTTCAGCCAGGTTTTTTTTATACAACCCAGGACCACCTCCACAGAGGTGACACAGCTCCAGTGGCCTGAGCCCTCCCAAACCAATCATTAATCAAGAAAATGTCTCCACAGACTTGCCTACAGACCATGCGATGGAGGCATTTTCTCAGCTGAGGTGCCCTCCTTTCCAGACGCAGCTGGGGCGAGTTTATCAAACCAACACCCTCACCATTACGCTAAAGGCTTGACCTTTGTAAGATCTGAGCTCTCACTTGGGTTAAAACTGTTTGAGGCTCCTTCACTGCTTAATTGAAGTCGCATTAAGCGCTTTCCCCTGGCCATACTCTAGGCTCCAAGCCAGCCCTTTGATTTATCAAGCCCCCAACCAGATCATTCTGGCAACTGCTTCACTGCGATTACTGGTGAACATGAAATCCAGGCATGGGGGCCTCAGACCTGCAATCCCAGCATTTGGGAGGCTGAAGCAGGAGGATTACAATTTGCAGGCCAGTCTGCACATAGGAGAACCTGCCTGAAAAAACAATAATAATAAAGCAATAATAATAATAAAGAGTTGAGCGTGGAATCCAGGCTACCGTGTAAGGAGTAGGGAAAAGTAAACACAGTAAGCGTATCTAAGGAGGATCAGAAGGGGAAAAAAACAAAAAACACCTCACTCAGAACAGTGTCTGAGCCACAGAGAAACAGGGACAAAAATCACCTTCTCCAGAGCTGAAGTTCCCTGGCTGTGTTGAGGATGACACCACACAGTCCTTGGGCCCCAGTGTCCTATGTGGCACTCACTGGGAAAGAAACATGAAGCCGTCTTTCTAGATGCCAATCTTCAACGAACCATTAAGGATCTGTCGTTATCTGTTTCTCATGTGGTAACAGGTAAACCCTGGGGTTTAAGATAGCACAGTGGGCCCAGAACCCACTGGAAAATTCACACTGAGGAATGGAAAGATCTGTTGTATTTTCAACGGGGACTGTGACGCCTCCGCCCTGTGGGCTCTGTGCACAGCCACAACAGTGACACTGACTAAGGGTGGAGTTCCTGTGGAAACACTTACAGGGCAATACTTCTGATCGAGTTGGGTCTTTGAAAAAAAAAAAAAAAAAAAACAAAGGCTTCGCCCAAGAGTAGCGAGTAATGCAGCCCAATAGAAAGGCAGGCAACTCAGATTCCAGCTAAGCCAAGCATTAACTGCCCGTAGGCAGAGATAAAAAGTCTGTCATTAACGGAAGGACAAAGCCTGAAGATAGGTAGGACACATTCTGGCATCTTCTGACCTCTAGAAAGGTGTCTACTGATTAACTCATAACCAAGGGTAGCTCTCCAAGCCTTTCCTAATGCTAGGAAATGACAAGCCACAGCCACCGACGTCCATATGAACAAGGAGAGCACCGTTACGTGCTTTAAAAAATGTGATCCACCTCCACTCTCTTTCTCTGTGCATTGAATGACTAGCTTAGGCATAAGCAGGGCCTTCTCTTCACTTGCAGATGAGTTTGGCAGTCCCCGTTCAGAACAGCTGGACACCTAGAACTCTCTCTGCCCCCCCCCTGGAAATTAGCCAAGCTGTACTGCAAAGGTAGTTAGTTATCAGGGCTCACAGCCCCAGAAGGCTACCTCCACATCTCCCAACTACCACACAGACTTCTGCCAACTCCGGGGAAGGAAGAAAACCCATTCTCATGCCTCCCTTCAAGGCATCCAATCCAACCACCACCTGCTTGGCCCAGCCAGAGGGGCGGCTGTGTCAGGGGCCTAACGCCTGCCTTCAGGAAGCCAGTTCTACCAGTGGTGTGATCTAGGCACGTTTACCTTCAGAACATGCTCAGCTAGTGTCAGTCTGATGAAAAGAAAGACAGGTCAAATTCCAGGTGACAAATTCAAACCCTCAAGATGGAGACGAGGAAGGTGTGCATACCACCTCCTGTCTGATTGATACTCACTTCCCCTGGGGGCTCCAGGGCCTACTTCCTTCAAGAAGTCCTCCCTGGGTGCTCAAGGTCACAATTCCCTATTTCTCAATAGACATTTCTATCCTGAGCTCAGTCACCTATGATGACATCATGGGTCCGTGCCGTCCCTCAACCAGAGGACAACCTCCTGGGGCTCCTCCAGGGAGCACTGACTTGCTCTGCCCTCCTACAAAGAACTAAAGCCCATGTGGAGATGGGTGTGTGCTCAGGCTTGCCGGTGGGTGTCACACAGAGAGTGACATTTTTTTCCTGCAGAACTTCTCCGCCCCTAACATTGTACGAGTCCTCTGCCCTCCTCCTCCTCCTCCTCCTCCTCCTCCTCCTCCTCCTCCTCCCATAGTCACTAAACATGAATGAAACATGAGCAGAGGCGAGAAAAGCTGATCTGCGGATGAACCGGGAAGACGGACACGTGTGAGGAGGAAGAGACCGCCAGGGCCAGCCTACAGGGATCTTCTCCAGCAGCCTGAACTTCCCAGGGGAAGGGAAGCAAGAAGGTCTCCTGCAGAAAAGTGGTTAGTGTTGAGTCTCGGAAAGCTCCTTGGGACGGCCCCAAGGAGGACTCCTCTGAGACTGGAAAACTATTTTGTGAAGATCAGTTCTAAGACAGGTCAATAATCCACAGGAGGACTACCCTTTCAGCCATCATGTCTATAGCTCATCAATAATCCACACGGGTGATAAGGACATCAAAAGAGCATGATGGTCGCGGAAAAGGGGAAATACACATAGGAAACAGTGTGCGATCCAATTCATCAGACTCGGCCAACACAATGAACTGGGGGAAGAAGTAGGGGAGAAGGAAACGCACACGATGCCACCCAGGTGGTGGCTGGAATGACGGTGAGTGAGTTCTGATGGGAAATGGGTCGAGGAGCAGGTTCAGCACGAGGTGTACGCGGGTGCTTAATCACGGACAGGTTGAGTTGGAGGTGTTCGAAGGGTGTCCAAAGGGGCCTGTGCAGAGAAGCACAGTAGACCCCCAAGTGGTCTGCTCCTGTGCCTGCCTCGGGTGGGAAACGCACGTGGCATAGATTTCCCCTCCCCCTAATCCGGTCAGGTGGTTAAAGACGACAGAGTAGAAAGTCCTTTGCCCTCTCTGAACCTTCCCATTTCTAGAGGCAGCGGTCACACTCAGCGGGAAAGCTGGAACCCGGGGCTTTTGAAGTCCCTGGCGCCAGGGCAACACAGTGCAGAGCATAAAAAGACGACGCCACTGGGATGCGTAAGACAACAACGTGAGGGTGAAACCCCAAGGAGCGAGCGAGGAGCGTCAGCACTTACAATGTCTGACGGGTGATGGGAAAGGTGCGAAAGAAAAACGAGGAGGAAAACATCCCAGCAGTACGCACTGGAGAAACACAGACGCGAAAACGCAGAGAACCCGGAAGAGAAAGAAGCAGCCACGGAGCCACGGAAGAGACACCGGGAGCCACGGAGCCACGGAGACACGGAAGAGACACCGGGAGACACGGAGACACGGAGACACGGAAGAAGTAACAACCCACAGGACGCCATGGGCATGCCTGGGCTCTGCCGAAGCCAAGACCTCACACCTCATCTAAGAGAAGGCTGAGAGCTGCAGGGAAGTAAGACAGAGATGGCGGCTCTTTGAGGCAGTTTCTCTTTGGGAGAAGAGATGGAGACACACGGTAGCCCACCTCTGAAAGGCAGCAAGCCAGGCCTAGACAGGGCTGGGTCACTTGTGCAGCTAAAGCCAGGGAGGCTGTTTGGGAGGCCGGGGTATGCCCATAAAGGAAGGAAGTGGAGAGGGAGGGGAGGCTCAGTCCAGAGAGAACACAGAGGGGATCCCACAAAGCAGTGGGGGAGGGCATGCCCAGGAGAGGAAGGTGGCCCACCCCAAGACTGCCAGCCATTGAAAGCTGGGCAACAACAGAGGGCAGTCTGCCGGTCAGCGAAGGTGTTCATCTGTGGACTCCGGCCTTCTGGGAACACTGGCACACTTCCCTACGGAGAATCTGAGTTCTGGGAAAGAAACCCATTCTCCCCTGTGTTAACTCCAGTCTGGGAGCTTCCTGAACAGTGGCCTGGGGAAGAGGAAGGGGAAGAAGTGAAGGGTCTGCCTAAGTCTGAGGCAAGCTCTCTGTTGGTGAGGAGCTTGAGCTGAGGGGAGACGGCTACGTCTTCCAGTTCTCAGGGGGCAGTTCCTTCCTTTGGACATGACCTCCACCAACACACAGCCGTTCAAAGCTATAACGGAGGGCTACTGGTTACACAACTCAGTGCGCAAAGACACTTGCCTGCTGTGGATATCGTTCTGTATAAATAAAACACTGATTGGCCAGTGGCCAGGCAGGAAGTAGGCGGGACAAGGAGAGGAGAATTGTTGGAAGTGGAAGGCTGAGTGAAGGAGTCACTGCCAGCCGCCACCATGACAAGCAGCATGTGAAGACGCCGGTAAGCCACGAGCCACATGGCAAGGTATAGATTTATGGAAATGGATTAATTTAAGCTATAAGAACAGTTATCAAGAAGCCTGCCACGGCCATACAGTTTGTAAGCAATATAAGTCTCTGTGTTTACTTGGTTGGGTCTGAGCAGCTGTGGGACTGGTGGGTGACAGAGATTTGTCCTGACTGTGGGCAAGGCAGGAAAACTCTAGCTGCACTTGCCACCAGGTCTAACGACTTGAACTCAATCCCTGAGACCCACACAATGGAGGGGAGAGAATGCGTTCCCACAAGGTTCTGTCTTTGGAACCTCCACATGTGCCATGACACACAGGGGACACACAGGTGAGTGCACACACAAACAAAATCCACGACACACAGGCATCCATCCACACATGTGGACACACACATACAAAATAAATAAATGAATGTCAATTTTAGAATTTATCAGCAGTGATAATGGAAAGAAGAATACTGACAAAAAGGCTCGTGTGACGTCTTGAGTGACTTTCCAGGATCGTTCTTTTCTTTTCTAGTTTAAAACAAAACTGGGAGTCATGGCGAGGGATGTACAACTGTAATCCCAGGCCTTCCAAGGCTAAAGCAGGAGAATGGCTGCAAATGTGAGCCAATCTGGAAGCTACAAAATCAGTGTTTAGACAACCAGCACTACATAGCAGGACCCTGCCTAAAAGAACACCCTAATATTATTTCAAAATGAATAAATCACAATTTTATATGCGTAAGTCCTGCAGAGCCAAATTATAACAAACAGCGTCAGAATGACCCTTAAAAAACTCGGTGCTGAAGGAAAATGGAAACTGGAGTACTGAGGCAGCAGCTTCAGGAGATCTGGGAGACAAGGGTAGCTTGAGGACCATGCATTTAAATGGAAATCACCACTTCACAGCTGTACCTCGGCAAAGCTTATGTCTCTCACGGGTGTCCTGTTCTCATGAGGTCCACTGATATATTCTGGACATCGGATGCAATGGGCAATGTTCAACCTCTCCACTTTTCCTGGTTTGAAATCTATTTCCTATCATTCAAACTAAAGTTGTTAACCTTTTATTGGAGGACCAGAAACTTAGCGAGTCATTTCATGCACCATTTACGCTTATTTAAACAGGCAAAGGACTAAAATGCATCCTGGGATCACTCTCTATTAACCATTCCTCAAGGTTCTCTAGACATCACACACGTCCCACCCCCCAAATATACTAACATCTACATCTGAAAGATGCATTTCTAAATGAAACCTTTCAGCTCATGGAGAGGGTGGTGTTTAACTGAGAACAGTGAAGAATTTTTCCTTCTGCGATTCTTTGCAAAACCTTGGCACGTAAAGGCACTTCACCAGATGCTGAGAGGAGGCTGAGGATCCCCAGTGTTCACACAGAGAGCACTGCTTGGGGGGGGGGCTGAAAATAGCAGGGTCATCGACCAACGTCAGGGCAAAGAGCCGCACACACATTCTCATTCACCCCAGACATCTTCCCCAGCAGTGCCACAGCAAATCAATATATCCACAGTCCAGGTACAGGACACGCATGGCAAGAAGGCAAAGCGGCCCAGCAGGGACTCAAAACAGTCCACTCACAGAGACTTCTGCCCAGCTCAACCAAGCGCAAACCTTACTGTGCCCTACCTAGTGGGGGAGCAAATGGACTTTTGTTCTGAAATTTTAAATGAGGACAGCTCAGAAAATGCTAATATAAAATCAACAGAAACACTAAAGACCCGAAACAAGTGTGCGGGCAACAGACGCAAGTCCAGATAATCATATTCAAGATGAGGGCTAAAAGCATTTCCAACTTTCTGGAAACTCAATCGGAACTCTTGGTGCTCTTGATTTCATCCACAGATCCACTTTCAGATGGTCCACTTTTTAAATTGGAGTCTCCCTCCTTGAGAGCATGACCGAACAATGCAGCCCAATGAATATTAGTCTTCAGACTTGAATCAAAAGAAACATCTTTTATTTCCATTGGAGGAGGCTGTTTAGAATCACTCCCCTTAACTGCAACAATAAAAATGTTTGCTTCAGCTTTTCTTGCAACTGTCTTTCTTCCTGGCTTGTTGATTTGCACCAACTCTGAGCCTCCAGTCTGCCCAATACTAAATAATGAAGCCAGAAGACGTCACTGACAGCTTCCCATCAACTAATGTGGGCCAGCTTTGCAGCTATGTACATTGGGAACTTTGTTTTCCCATATTCCTTGTGAGAACTCTGAGTGGCCATTTGTACAGAATTTACCCCAAATCCCTAGGAAGCCATCTTTCCTTCTAGAGGGAGCTCGAAGTACCTGTTGGTTTCTATTACTCAACCTCAAACATAAAGCAAAATAAGAAAGTTGCACTGAAAACTCCCTTGTAACTCTAAAATTTTGTGTAAATACATAAACTGTTTTCAACACAGACGAGAAAAGAACCTGGGCTCTTGACTATATGTAGGCACTGAGGGTGGAGCAGAGGCCATGATGGCCGCTTTAACAATGACTTTGCTTTCTGTGCTGGAATATATGCCTGTGTTAAAGGTTCCCGTAAGTCCATCCTGAATTCTCAAGTGACCCTGGGAATTAGGCACTGATAGGATAGAAAGCTGAGGCTGGGGGCTGAGGCAGTGGCTCAGTGGATAAAGGGCTTGCCGTAGCATGCAGACATGAGGATCTGAGTTCGGATCCCCAACACACAGGTAAAAGGGTGAGGTGTGGCAGTGCACGCGTAATTCAAGGGCTGGAAGCCATAAATAGAAGGCTCCACAGCTCCCAGACCAGCCAGCCTCACCCATTAGTAAGTTTCAGGTTCAGTAAGAGACTGTCTCAGTAAAGAGAGGGGGGGAGGGAGGGAGAGAGAGAGAACCACAGAAGATATGCTCACATGCACACACACTCTCCACAAACACAGGTACACACAAACCACACATACACTTGTATACACCACATATACTTCACAGAGACACACAAAAACACACTGAGAGAAAGAAAGAAAGAGAGGGGGAGGGAGGGAGGGAGGGAGGGAGGGAGGGAGGGAGGAAAGGGAGGGAGGGAGGGAGGGAGAAAAGGGAGGGAGGGAGGAAAGGGAGGGAGGGAGGGAGGGAGGGAGGAAGGGAGAGAGGGAGGGAAGGAGGGAGGGAGGGAGGGAGGGAGGGAGGGAGGAAGGAAGGAAGGAAGGAAGGAAGGAAGGAAGGAAGGAAGGAAGGAAGGAAGGAAGGAAGGAAGGAAGGAAGGAAGGAAGGAAGGCCAATGGACAAATGGATGAACAGACAAATGGACTGACAGGCAGACTGACTTGCAGGAGTTAAATAGCTCAGCTGACAGGAGGCAGACTTGACCATGGACCCTGCACCTGGTGGAAAGCCAGGCATGGCACCGTGATGCAGGTGGCCTCAGAGCCAGCATCTGAGCATCAGTCCACGAAGACTCTGCATCCCAACTTACGTGACTCAGACAGATGCTCAGGTGTCCCTCTATACTCAACCCAGACTAAGTGGATGTTTCAAGGGGAGGTCAGATATACTAAGGGAAATATTATGGAAAATTTGATCTAATACGCAAAACTATTTAAAATTATCCAGAGATAATTCATAAAATTGTAATCAACCAAGTAAGTAAACTTTCAAAAGGAAGCAAGAATAAACTATATGCAATTATTCTTAATAAGAATCTTACTTGTGTTAATTAATTAATCAATCTGTAAATTTATTTAGGGCCCTATCCATTGTACCACCACAATACAAGTATCCCATCCCTTTAAATTATTAAAGCCTTCCATTAATACTTATGAGTTCACAGGGGAAAAAAATGAGAAAAATTAGAATCTGGAACAAAGTTCTGATTATTTTTTCTCTCCCGACCATATCTTGAGGCCCTCAGAGATCACGGCACCGAAGCAGACAGACAGAAGCCGGTCCTCGGGTTTGATAAGCACCCGCTTCTCTGATGTCATCTGAGGAACAACCGCAGGACTGCACCTCCCCCACCCTGAGAAACTTTCTCGTGGCCACCTTGAAGTGCCGAGGTCCTAAAAGCATTCTTTCCTGACGGTGGCTGTCGACATATCCATCCCCTCAGCAGATTAAAAGCAACCGAAGCGATTGTTTCTTGGGGGCCTACTTTGTGCCGGGCATGTTTGAGGTACGGTGTGGACACCCAGCCTAGGGGCTGCCGGCATTGGCATCCCCCTCTAGAGAAGAAGATTCACAGCCAGAGATGGAAGGGACCTGTCCCTTGTCACACTCCTGTAAAGGAGCAGTGTGAGACCATGGCCCTGAGCTGGCTGGCTCCGGCTCCACCCTCTCCACCATCCTGAATTGGGTCTCAAACACCAGGCTGCTCTCTTTCTGCCTGGGTCCCTTTCTCTAACCCTCCCACGGCTGCTTGTTTTGTGTCACTGGCCATGATGATGTCGCCTTGTCATGACTGAGCTGTCTTTCTGACCATTCTGGGCAAAGCAGCCCTGACCCTCTCATTTAATACCGTCCTGTCTTAATTTCCCCACTTAGAGTCTCTGTCAAGTTTGTTATCACTCAGTCATTTGCTCCCTTGGGGTTTTTTTGTTGTTGTTGTTTTGTTTTGAAGTTACTATTTTCGACACAGGGTCTCCTGTAGCCCAGACCGGCCTTGAACCCACTATGTAGCTGAAGATGACTTTGAATTTCTGATCCCCCTGCCTCTGCTTCCCAAGGATTGGGATTACAGACATATACCACCATACTCAGTTTCTGCCATGTTTAGGATCCAATCTGGGGCCACCTGCAGGCTAGGCAGGCTTCCACCAACTGAGCTCCATTCCCCACCCTTCCCTATTACTGACGTCTCTTTGTGCGGGGAGCAGCTCCGTGAGCTAGCAGTCCTGGGTCGTGTATACACTGCCCTACGGACCCCCCTGGAACACAACTGGGCACACAGCACTGCCTGGCAAACACCTGTGAGTGACTGGGCATTCACGCGGCCTCTCCCCACACAGAGGGGCAGTAGAGAAAGAATGTTGGCCAAAAGTGCAGAAGGCCAGATTCTTCTGTCACCCCCCACCTCCCCCAGTCAGGAGAGGGTTCCCCAGATGATCTCCCCTCAGCTCAATTTCCAACATCATATCATCTTGCTGGGTGAAAGGGACCCAGGGTATAGAAGACCCCAATTCCAAAGGGAAGAGAAATATGGAATTGCCACCCACCTCACTGGTTTCTCTTGCATGGACAGCCATACACCCCAATGCTGTTACAGCCCCCAAAGAATGTGAATGGTTTAAGCAAAGTTACAGAACAGACAAACCCCATTTCATTTCACAGGGGCAAGTTTAGATTTTTCAGAAGATACCAAACCAAGGTCACTCAACATGTCCTAGTTTTACTTAAAAAAAAAAAAATTATCTATCGCAAACTTCAAAGCTCCCTCTCAAATACAGAGGCTTTTAAAAACACTTAAATAACATGGCCAAATACATCCTAAAACTAGTTATTATCTACTATAGTCCACCAGGAGCCAGAACTAAGGGAAAACAGGGCTTTTAAAGCATAACCTTAAATGTATAGCCTCTCTCTTTTTTTAAACTGGCCAACTGTCTCCTAAGATTAATAGGAGTAGAGGTGTCTTCCAACACAAGGAAAAAAACACTAAAACCATACCATGGGAGGCCGGATTAATAAAAGCCTGAGTTGTGATACATTTCAATTGGGTGTTTTTACCTGACACTCTCTGTTACCCAAAGTCAGGCACCAGGGGACCACTCATCAGGTGACATTATTCCCAGAATGTGGTCAGAAAAAAAAAAAAAAAAACAAAAAACATGTGCACATTTTTCTAGAAATAGAGTCCATAGCTTTTACCAGCCAGGGCACTGAGATGGTTTCTGAGCCATCCGCTCAATTTAAAACCTGCTCTCAGCTCTGCCACCAGGAAACACAAACGCGTCGACATGTCCGAGAGACTCGAGGCTGGTGAACACATGAACCTTTTCATTTAGAAAATCATGCTAACACATGCATGACTTTTAAGGTGCTCTTCTGAGAAGAACTTCAAGGCCTGAAACCAGTCTGAGCGTTGATTGGTAGACGGATCTCCGGAAGGCAGAATGGAGCATTGTGTTCATCGTTCAATGGAACTACAAAAGTCAGAGGCTGTTGGAAGAGGTGGGAATGGGGGATGGGTTGGAGGGGAGGGCTGAGAGGTGGGAGGAGGGAGGACAGGAGAATCTGTGGTTGGTATGTAAAATGAATAGAAAATCTCTTAATTAAAAAAGAAAGTCAGAGGCTGGAAGGGGCACAGCACTCTACCCATCCATGCCTCTGACTGACGTCAGAGGCAGCGAAGGCATAACCCAGCAAGGAGTCAGAGGCCACACATTACCACAGGTAAGTGCTACAGATGTGGAGGGGCAGCGCTGTGCCTGTGCACGGGATAAACACGACTTAAAAATGAAAACGCAGCCTGTGGTTTTAGTTTGTGCAGAGACTGAAGCCTGGGTCTGAAATTAGGTTCACAGGGCCGGATACAGAACATGCTCACACTAGCCCCAGATGACTTGGTTTATTAATGCAATTATGAGGGGCTCGTGTTGACCATGGTTCTGTCCTCTGGCAAATTTCTTCCCTTTTAACCACAAGCACAAACCAAACACTGCTGCTAACCCATTAGGCATTCCTCTGCCTGTGAGGTCGAATGTGTACAAGGGTAAAACACAAAACCAAAGGAGCCTTCGAGAAGGCAGCAAGTGGTAAGAGCACTTCTGGGGAGCCGTCTGTGAAGGGTCTTTCTGCCACCCCAGTCCCCTGTGCTTCAACGGCCTGGGCTCTGATTCATGGGGTCCTACGGGAACAGACTGGCATCGTAACTGTGGTGGAACCTTTCAGATTCCTGCTTTACAAAATTCTTCCGCACAGCACTGCAGTGCTGTGACAGCCAAGACCCTTGGGCTCCTTCCTCTGTCTAATTAAAGCATTTGTCCCGAAGTGATTTATTGTATTTGTCGTCACCTAGGGTGGATATATAGACTGGCGGCTTTAATGACCCTGATAATGAGAGTGACTTCTATCAAAACCTTAAACAGTGGGATATTCTCATTCTCTCTCCCCTCTCTGCCTCCTCTCTCACTCCCCCTCCCTCCCTCTGTCTCTCTGCCTTTGTCTCTGTCTGTCTCTTTGTGTCTCTCTGTCTCTGTCTCTATCTCTGTCTCTCTCTCTCTCTCACACACAGAGAGAGAGAGAGAGAGAGAGAGAGAGAGTAAGCAGGGACGTAACTTACAATTGCCCCCACAGAACAAGAAGTGCATTAGTGTAAATTAAGAAATACAACCACATGGCTTGAAAGGAGGCCTTACCATAATGATTTCCGTCTGATCTTAAGCCAAGGAAATAACACCAGCATCATTGTTGATGCCGGACAGGTCGCTCACACACAACCTAGAACCTCTCCAAGCTTGAGCAACTTAGATGTGGGGCCAGTTTAATTCTTAGGAATCACTAACTTTGATGAGACATAATTCATATTGACTGCTTAACACCAACCCAGCTACTCCTAAAGGGAGGAAATGACATCATCTCCTGAAGCATGGAGGCAGAGGCTATACAGACTGAAGGGTCCTCAGGGATAGCCTGGCGCAGTCTTCTGTTGAAACAAGCCAGAAAGCTGAGACTCTGATAAGTGGAGACTTGCCTGAGATCCCAGCTGACAGGGGACAAAGTCACACGCTGAGTCCTGTTCTCCCCTGACTCGTGATAGAGCACAGTCCTCACATACGCCGCCGTAAGCTGTGGACTAAACCACAGAGCAGAGCTTGCCTAGTGTGCGCAAACACTGGGTTATTCCTCCACACCATAACGTAACAAAATAAAATGCAGAGTCTTCTCATGGGATAGTTGGTACAATACCAGTTTCCCAACGTAATTACTGGGAAGCCAGCTTCCCTGAACGGGACACAACTCTACAGATCTAAAGAGGTATCTCGATAAATACAGATGTAGTATATTTACAAATTAATGAACATCTTAATAAATCTAAGTAAATATATCTCGATCTGTGTACACAGTATACAGACATGGATTGTGCTCATGTTTGTGTGTCACACTTCCTGTGAGCCACCCATTGCTGGGGCTGGAATTTTGGTTCCCACATTCTGAAACCAGGCTGTAAGTGTCACCGACTCAAACCCTCCCAGGACTGAGAAGGCTCTGACTCCAAGGGTTGCTTACATAACAGGGAGGGAGTGGTGGTGGCGGCGGCGGCAAACCGGAGTGTCACAGCACTCAAGGGCCTCCGTTTCTGTGTATAAACATTGGTGCCGCCGCCACCGCCGCCGAGTGAGTACACCTGCATGCGACAGCCTGCAGGCCTGGCAGCTGCCAGGCTCGCTGTGGTGGCTCCGAACCAGGTGATTTTGCAGCTCAACCGTTAGGACTCTCTTCAGATGCACACGGAACATGAGATGCTTTAGGATTCAAACTCAGTGCTGACTGCTATTCTGCCCGTGGGAGTCAGAAGTATGGGCAGGGTATTTGCTGATAACAAAACGTGATACCTTCCCATAGTTTCCAAAGATGGAAATACCTCTGAGGGGCCAGAGGTACTGAAGGCTTTTCACCCATGATGTCACCTGGAGAGAAGCCTCAGGTCAGAAGTTCCTGTTCCTTTTCAGGGAAGATTTTTCTGTCATTTAAGCAAAGTAGGAATGGGTCGCATATCTGTATCCCCCGCTGACTCGCAAGGGTACAACATCAAGCCATGCCCGCAGCTCACCCTCCGCGGTAGGCATGCCCAGCTGGGCCTTGGCATTTCAGATGGAAATGTGTCTGTTACACTAGCTACTTCAAGGCCAAAGGAGATGCTCAGTCACTTGCCCACTATGACCTTGAAGCCAACGGGAATCCAAGGAGCAACAAACAGGAACAGGGCAAATCAGAGAAGGTTCTCTGGGACAGTGGTGTCTGCCATGGGGCCTGAAGCATGGGTAGGAACTGGCACAGTGGATGGCCTATGCAGAGCTGAAAGGCTCTCACTCTGAAGAATGTGGACTAGAGGGGGGAGACTTAGGACTCAAGAGGAAAACAGCAGTAAAACAAAGGGGGGCATCCCAGACCAACCGAGAGACTTCCGGCTTCTCTGATCCGGTTGAGAAACCAAGGAAGAGTTTTAAGATTCTGGGTGGCAACTGAGATAGGTCACTCTGGATATCAGAACAGTAAGAATGGAAAGCAATGGGTAAGAGACTCTTCCTCCTTGGGCTCCATTTTTTCTTACTTTCTAATAAGAGGGAACTTAACCATCCATGCACAAGGGGGCACGATAGCCAACTACCATGTTGCAAAAAAACAGAAAAAAAATTACAGAAGACTTCAAGTACTTACTTCCCTTACTCTAACTGCTACCCACCTCATAAAAATGCACCCCCCTTCTGCTGCCACTGTTCTCTTTTCCAGACGCCCTCCAGATACCACGCTACACAAGGCAATGATTCAGGTTCCACCCACCAACCTCAGTAGCTCTCCAAGTCTGAAGATGTGCACTTCTTGCATATGCCTCCAGATTCAGCACTAGGCTCAAACATTGCCGCTGGGAGAAACTACCAGGTATTACCAACGCAAAAAACCACAGACTTTCAGAAGGAATAAAGCAAGGAATTTTCCATCTGTGCTGGTTTGCTTTCTATTGCTATGATAAAGACCACGACTAAAAGCAACCTGGAGAGAAAAGGATTTGTTTCATCTTGCAGGTAGTGTCCATCAGTGAGGGACGTCAAGGCAGGAATATGGAGGCAGGAACCAATGCACAGGCCATGAAGGAGCTCTTCTTGCTGGTTAGTTTTTGTTTTTGTTTTTGTTTTTTTTGTTTTTTTGTTTTGTTTTGTTTTGTTTTGTTTTGTTTTGTTTTTTTAATAAAACTCAGGACCACCAGCTTAAGTGTAGCTGTGCCCTCCTACACCAGAAAACTAGCCAGCCCACCATGCATAGCATTTTCCATTCTACTAACATATTCAGTGGGCATGAACATCCAACCCAATCTTTCAAGCTCACGTGAGTATGCCTTTGATTAAACAGGTACAGCACTGACTGGCTTTAAAACATGAATGACATGTTTAAAGAAAAAGATATTACCAAAATCTGTATTTACTTTATTTACCCCAAAGTCACACGAAGCTTCTTTCTTTTATATATTTGTGTGTTTTGTTTTTGACAAATATTTAATGTCACACACCACAAACTGTTCACAGTGCTGGGGTTAGAACAGTGCCCTGCTTCCCAGGGTACTCTATAGAAGCAAGGTTGGATGGCTAGCAGAGTAGCTCGGTGATGGAGAGATTGGCCAGCCTGGGCAGATGCCTGGGTTCAATCCCCAATACTGAAAAGGAGGGGGTCTAACAAAGAAATGGACTAACAGAATGATCTCAGAGAGTGATAAGTGCAGTGCGATGAAGCTTGACAAAACAACAGGACAGGACAGGGAATACGCTCTTGAGAAGGGTAGCTATCCATCCGAGCCACAACCTGCATGACAAAGCAACCAGCCTTCCCAGAGCGAAATTCATCTTCCAATGCAATGGAAGGACGGCACAGTTAATCCAGACACTAGAACAGACCTCCCTAGAGGTTCTAAACCACATTCCCCTAAAACACTGCAAGCCAGTCAGTGTTAGACACTCCTCACAGCTGGCTCAGACAGGGGGGAAAATATATCAATCATGAGAATGAATAACTGCATTACAAAGTACAAAAGAGAATAAACCCAGTGGCAGAAAATATAGAAAAATTGGGGTGTAAAAAATTCATGCGCCTGGATCCAGCCACCAAGTGAAAAGAAGATCGATGATTGCTGGCGGGTCAGCAGGCGGCTTCACCTGAGAGGACTCTCAAATGGGTGTCTCAAAGAAACTGAGAGAGCCGCCCTCCACACAGAACAGAATGTCTTCAGGAGGCTGAACAGGAAAAGGGGGCTGGGATCCCGCCAAGCAGGGCCTTCCTTCCTGAGGGGGTGCCAAGGTCTTTCCATGACGCAGCCTCCCACTCCCCTGCCTCCTTTACTCCTCTACACCGGGCATCAAGTCTTAGATAGCTGGCTCCATTTGCAAAGTCAGAAAACAAAAGCAAATACCAGAGGGGGGAAGAAGGAAATGGTGCCTTCAGCGGACTAATCCGAAGTCCAAGAAATGATACAAAACAAACAAGTTCTGGACGAAGCAGAAAAAAAAAATCTGAGTGACAATTTAGAAAATGAAACTGTCCAAAAATCAGAAATGAACGAAGTAAAGTGATCTTATTGAGTTGGGGTTTTCTAGGCTCCGACTCTGAGGGAGCAATGCTGTTTCCCAGAGTCAGGGCTGGCTCAATTCCACCATCATTAGCATCCTTCTTACACTTTCAGCAAAATAAAGATGATAAATCTTGACTGTTTGTCTATGGTCTTCCTGAAGTATGACTGAAATATAATACGAGGCACCTCTGTCAAGTGAACTACTTGATAAGCTTTGGCATATTTAGGTAAGTGTGAACTCACCCCCACTGTCAAAATAATAAATAATTCACCTGTACCTCCATTATATTCTATCTCTCCCTCATTCCCAGACATCCACCGGTATGCTTCCTGTCACCATGGACTTAATTTCATTTTCCAGAACTTTGCATAAATGGAATCATATATGTTCTTCTGGGGTAGGGTGGGTGTGAGAGAAGTTGGTCTGGCCCCTTCACAGAGCAGAATTCCTTGGAAATTTGGCTGCATGTATCAGAGATTCATTCGTCTCTGTCAGTATGGACACACCACAATTTACTTAAGCATCCCTGTTTGCTGCAAATGAGTTTCCAGTTTGAGAGCATCACAGATGAAACTCCTGTGAATGGTCACGCACAAGTCTTACTATGAATGGTTTTATCTCTCTTGGTAAACATTTAACGGTAAGTCATACAGTAAGTACATGTTTAAAAGACAGCCACACTGTTTTCCAACAGGGCTGCAGTCTTTGACATTCCTAAGAGCTGTGTGGGAGATCGACAGCTGCCCCCTTCCTAGTCTACATTTGTTATGGGCAGGGCTACTGACTTTGGCCTTTCCAGTGGGAACAGACTGATATTTTGTTGTGTTTTGTTTTCGTTTGTATCTCCTTAGTGATCAGGATCATGGAGTATATTACAATATGCTATTTCCTACAAAGGTACTTATTCAAATCCTGTGGCCCACTTTTAAATTGCACAAATTGGGATTTTTCTCATTACTGTTGAAATTTTAGTTATTATTGCAAGTGCTTTGCCTAAATCATATTGTGCAATTATTTACTCCCAGGTATTGGCTTGTGTTTTTTCATATTCTTGAACAACTTTTAAGAAGTAATTTTTAAATTTCACAAAGCTCGATCTTTTTAATAATTGGGGCTTTGGGGTTGCTATCTTTTCTTCCTCATTTTTTTTTTCTGAACTCGAGATTATAAGATTTCTCTGCTATAATTTTTTAAAGATATTTGACAGGCTCTTACTTTAGGTCTATACCATTTTGAGTTAACTTTGTATATAGTATGGGGTAGAGGTCAAGGTTTCTCCTCCTCCACATGGCTACACAGCCCAGCCACTTGAGAAGATTGACATGTCCCCCACCGAATTGTCTTCTTGGCCCCTTTGTTAAAAGCCAACTGATGGTTCACGGTAGGATCTGTTTTTAGACTCTTGTGTCCCGCTGGCAACACTACAATAAACTCTAAAGTCAGATAGTGCAAATCCTTCAATGTGTTCTTTTTAAAAATAATTCTTAAAAAAAAAAAAAAAAAAAAAAAAGACAAGCCGGGCAGTGGTGGCGCACGCCTTTAATCCCAGCACTCGGGAGGCAGAGCCAGGCGGATCTCTGTGAGTTCGAGGCCAGCCTGGACTACCAAGCGAGTTCCAGGAAAGGCGCAAAGCTACACAGAGAAACCCTGTCTCAAAAAAAAAAAAAAAAATTCTTAGACCAATATAGGTCCTTTATCTCTCTGTATAAATTAGTATCAGTCTATCAATTTCTATGACAAGCCTTACTGAGATCATGACAGACTGCTTTAAATCTACTGAATATTTTGGAAGAACAGAGTTCTTAATAATTCAGAATCCTCCCAGCCATGAATACATCATACTCTCCATTTACTTAGATCTTTATTTCAGCAATGTTTTATCATTTCCACTGAAAAAGTCTTGCATTTATTCTATCTAATTCATCCAATTTCATCTTCGATTTTCTTACACGTGATATTTTTAATTTCAGTTTTCAGTAGTTCACTGCTAATAACATAGAAACACAATTGATTTTTGTGCATTAGTTTGGATCCTGCAAACCGACTTTGTTGGTCCTCCAAACTTTTTTTTTTTTTTTTTGGTCTGCAAATAAAGATGGTTTTACTTCTTCCTCTGTAATGTATGTACATTTTATTTCTTGAAACTTCCTTATTGCACTCTTGGATGGTGTGGAAAAAGCAGAAAGAGCAGCTCCCTTACCATGTTCCTGATCACAGGGGAATAGTGTTTGCTCTACCACCACTAAGACCGTTCCTGCGGGTTTGTATAGATGGCCTCTATTGAGTTGAAGTGATTTCTTCCTGGTTCTAACTTGCCAAGAAACTTTACCCTGAATAGATGGTTCATCTTCTCAAACACTCTTTCTGTATCTATTGAGGTGATCAGACAAGCCTTCACTTTGACGCTGTCCACACAAGGAGTCCACAGGTAGCTCTACAAACACTAAGTCGGCCTTAGAGTCCTGGATATAACCCTTGTTTGACGAAGATGTACTCTCTGCTTGCTGTGGTGCTTGATTTAAGTGACTACAATTTAAATCTCTTGCATCTAAGGTCATGAAGGAGGAGGATACCTGCCTGCAGCTGTCTTGGTTTGGAATGCCTTCATTGTGCATTGGTATTATTTCAAATAATGAATTACGATGTTTCTTTCCCCTCTATTTTCTGAAAGTGTCTATATAAAGGAGGTAATAATGCATCCTTAAGTACACAAGGTAAGTTATAAGTAAAGCCATCTGGGACCGTGAGTTGTATTGTTGAAGACTTCTAACTATAAACACAATTAGTTGAATGGTTATAAATGGACTTAAGTTATTCAAGAGAAATTGGGCATTTTATACATTTTAGAGCAAACTGTGCATTTCATCTAAACTGTGGAGCTCACTGGCATGACCCTGTTTATAACTTATGCGTCTCTTCCTTTATAACGTCGGTAGGCTCTGTAGTGATGCCCCCATTCCCATTCTAAACAGAACAGTGGTGACGTCTAGCCTGCATCCTCTCATCTCCATCATTCTGGCCGAGGCCCATCAACTGAAAGAGAGAAAGACTCTGCCTTTTCTGTATTGGGTTCCTGTTTTCTACTTGTCCAACTTCTGTTATCTTTACAAACTTCCTTACTCTTAGCTCAGTCTACTCTTCGGGGTTCCAGATGAAAGCACAGATCTGTGATTTGAAATTTTACTAATCTCAGTGTCTGGTGTGATTAATTTCCATTAAAAAAATTCACCTGTATCTTACCACCTTCATTTATCTTATATATACTGAATGAAATGAGTGTACAATTAATAAAAATGTGAGTGTCTATTCCATGTCAGACACTGGAGCGGGCACCAGACATGTATTTTCTTAAAATAGAGCTTTCCTCTTCTCCTACCAACTGAACACCAATAAGGTGGTGGTAAAGCCACTATTCCTGGTTACCTTCTTGATACTTGGGGAGTATCTCGGTCAATAAAGCACAGAAGGTTTCTTGGTTTATTATAATGGAGAAAAGGCTGTTTTATAATAAACTCATAATTACATCCCTTTCTTATGATCTGGCAGATACTAGATTATTTTTTAGGTCAGTAATTTGTAGTTCCACTTGCAACCAGAATAATTTTTATTCTCCCACTTACACTGTGAATAAATTACGCATTTGAATTTGATAAGCAAATGTAGGTATTTCTATGGTCCATAAAAGATAATTTTGAAGAATGCATTCCACGTAGTTTCATATATTTTCTCTTTTTTTCCTTTAAAGATATTGTTATTTTTATGTGCATTAGTGTTTTGCCATGGATTGTTGGGTCCCCTCAAACTGGAATTACAGACAGGTGTGAGCTGCCATATCGGTGCTGAGAATTGAACCCAGGTCCTCTGGAAGAGCAGTCAGTGCTCTTAACCACTGAGCCACCTCTCCAGCACCCTCATATATTTTCTTAACAAGAAAAGAAAACATTCTAGTCATTCTATCCTCATTTCAAAATGCTTAGAACGTGTGGTGTGTGTGTGTGTGTGTGTGTGTGTGTGTGTGTGTGTGTGTGTGTGTGTGTATGTGTGTGTGTGTGTGTGTGTATGTGTGTGTGCCATCTAAGTGAATATAATTCATGACAAATCACTGATTCTAACATTATTTAAATGCTGGCCCTATCCTACCATTGAAGTTTTCCAGAATGCTATCAGTGGGTCTTATTAAACGTCGAGGTATAATCTTAAGCAAAGATAGAGTTTGAACTTCAGTTCTGATTTAAATCTTCACTCATCCCCTGCAACAGTAAACAGCTCCGTGCTCCTCCTAGTTAGCTAAGCCTCCACTGAGGTTTTATCACGGCCTCACGTCTAGGTCTTCATTTCGGCTCCATATTCTCGATCTTAACTACTTTTTCCGTCCCCTATGAAGTCTGTAAGTACTGATGCTAGAGTCCCACTCTCAGAGGTTCCTATCTAGCATATTTAAAAGCAGAGGTGTTTAAAAGCTCTCCCGGGACTCAAACCTTCAGACTAATCTGGGCTGTCTCCAGTAAGCCATCTTATCATGGCTGATGGCCAGCCTGTACCACCACACTCCATCACCTAATTCCCCAAGAGATTTGCCCAGCCTAACGCTTAACCGAACACCAGTTCAAAAAAAAAAAAAAATATTCTCATGCTCAGTTCCATTCCATGTCCAGAAATTCACAGAAAACATGTAAACTTATTTGGGAAGTTGAGGCAAAAGGGTTGTCCTAAATTCAAGCCAGTCTGGGCCACTGTGTAAGACCCTGTCTCACACCAACAACAATGTTAATTTTTAACTGTATTTTATTGGATCCTATCTAGCCGACTACTAAATTCCAAAAAGAAAGTTAGACTGAGGTGAAATTAACCCCATCATTTGAGAACTGAGGTTAAAAAGCCATGGATATTTTTTTTTTCTTACTTCCATTTAAAAGACGAAGGCTTAGAGATATTGAGACCATGATTGGAAAAAGTACAGAGACAACTAGCCAAACTAGTGGAAACACATGAACTGTGGACCAATAGCTGAGGAGCCCCCATGTACTGGACTAGGCCCTCTAGATAAGTGAGACAGTTGTTTAGCTTGAACTGTATAGGGGGCTCCCAGGCAGTGGGACTGGGACCTGTCCCTAGTGCGTGAGCCGGCTTTTTGGAACCTAGTGCCTATGGTGGGACACTTTGCACAGCCTTGGTGCAGGAAGGAGGGGCTCGGACCTGCCTCAACTGAGTGTACCAGGCTCTGCTGACTCCCCATGAGAGAGACCTTGCCTTGGAGGAGGTGGGAATGGGGGGAGTGGGTTGGAGGAAAGGTTGGGGGCGGGGAGGAGGGAGGACAGGGGAATCTGTGGTTTATATGTAAAATGAATAGAAAATCTCTTAATAAAAAAAATAAAAGACGAAGACTTTCACACCTTTGGTGCTATTACAGAACATATGGTAAAATTAACAACACCCAGAAACAAAATACATATCTCACTGAATCTTTGCCACTATCTATCTTGTTCCACCACTTGTGAGTTTCAAACAGATTTTTGAATACCGATTCACCTGGGGTTCCAAGCCCACTCGCGTCAGAACTGAGACCACTATTAAACTTTGAGTCTTCACAGCATACCACATTTTGCCAGGCCACTTCATGGTAATTACCATTTCAGCATCTCAGAGGGAGCACAATAACCCCAACCTCACAGAGACGGAGCGAGGATTAAGAAATAAGGGCGTTTTGGCACTGTGTGAGGCGCTCTAGAAATTTACAGTAGAAATTCTGTCTCCAGGGAACTATGGGAACGGCAGCGGCATGTAAGAAGCTGCGCGCAGCTACATGTCTTGCAGAGAGGACAAACAACCAAACTTCAGGTGCTCTGGCCACGTCTTCTCGGAGGAACAGTTTGGAAACACTATTGCAGCCCTCAACGCACCCCAGGCTGATTAAACTTAATAGCAAACACTGAGAAGTTTCACCAGCACCACCAGCACCACCAACACATACACACACACACACACACACACACACACACACACACACACACACACACACACACACACGCACACACGCCCGGGAAAAAGCTAAACAAAACTCTGCCAGGGTGCAAAGCCATGCACTCATTCTGATCCCTGCCGGTGGGGCTTTTGTACCTCTGGGATGTAATGGATGTGCATGCTGAAACACGTGTGCACGTCTGTGTGGCTGAACCAACATGCATCCATAAACACTATGAATAATACTCGCGAGAATGTATGGCTTTCTCCTAAGAAGTGCTGGAAGCACGTTACTCAAACCCTATCACTTTCAGATCACCCCCTACCCTGAGAGGAGGAGCAGGATGGCGCTCTCTATCACTGCGGGGCTTCCCCTAAGCGCAAAGTCCAGGTCCACAAAGAAGACGGTGGCCAGGCCGGCTTGCCAGAGTCACACCTGCGCCCTCACACACCCTCCGCCGCTGTCCCATCAACAGAGCAGGTCACCTGGGAGAGAACCAAAGTCTAGAGGGAATTCCCTCCGCTGTGGAGCGATGAGAAAGCGGGACCCTGATGAGTTTTTTTTGTTTAAATAAATAAATAATAAATAAATAAAAGGAGGAAAGATCCAGCCGTCATGAAAGAGCGAGGAGGTGGCTACTCACCCAGCCCTCAAAGGTGTCCGAGGCGCCCGCCGTGCGCAACAGCTCCTGGAACTGCAGCGTGCAGTTGGCCACAAAGTGGTCATAACCCAGGGGTGTCTCGTGGAAGACGGCCAGCTCCAGGTGGCCGCCGTCGGTGACATTGGCGCAGAACTCCTCGTTGTAGGTGGGTTTGTTGGTCTTCTGCTTGGTGCTGGTCTGGCCCACGCGCACCTGATCCACGCTCACCGTCAGGTAGGGGTCCAGGAGCTGGTGGCCCTTTTTGAAGAGCGAGTGCCGCAGGGACCAGCGGGTGGGCTGCAGCCCCACAGCCTCTCCGATGCGGACCCTCAGATAGCCATTGAACTTCATTGTGCCGGACGACATGCCGGCGCTGCTGCCGGGGCCCCGTGGGGGCCGCGCTAGCTGGCACCGGGGAGCAGGGAGCCCGGGCTCAGGGTAGCCCTCGCCGCAGCCACAGGCTTGGAGACAACTCCCGGGAGAAGCAGCGCCCGAGCCCCCTGCCACCGGCCATTCCGCCTCCTCTAAGGGACCTTCCCCTCCCCTCCTTCCCTCCCGCCCTTTCTCTCGAGGTGGAAAGGAGGGGAGCTGGGCTCCGAGCCCTTGGCGGGCTGGTGGGTTCCCGACCGTCTCTACGGAGCGCGCGGGGCTCGCCCCTTCTCCGGGGCCGGGCAGATCGTCTCCCCGGAGAGCAGGAGCGACCCGTCCGGCTAGCTCCAGCCTTGGCGTCTCTGCCCCCGCCTCCGCCCGCTCCTCCTGCCCCCGCCTCCGCGGGCTCACGCTCTCCCCCACTCGGTGAGCTGCTGCGAACCAGGAAGCAGCAGCCGCCGCCGCATCCCCGGCCCGAGCCGCACGCCACCAGGCTCTAAGTTCTCAGAAGCCGGGCGCGGGTTGCTGTGCCTTCCGGACCCCGGGGGCGTGGCGCGCCGCCGGCAGCCCGGCCTTGCAAGGTGGGTGCTGGGGTGCACCCGGTGGAGGAGGTCCGCGCCCCCCGCAGGCAGCCCGGGCCCTGAGTGCTCCCGGATCCCTGCTTCTGGCTGCCAGGTTGAAGGAGCGTTTCGGGCTGGGGGCTGCCCTAAGAGGCTGAACAAAAAGAAAGAATTCGTGGTCGACCGCCAACAAACACCTGAGGCGTGGCAGACAAACCCAGAGAGTTGGCAAGCCGGGAGGATGCGGAAGATCGGCAGCAGGGAGCCCTACCTCCCACCCTAAGCGGTGGCCTGGAGCCACTGCCCTTTGGTGGCGAGAGCCCTGGCCAGGGGCGGGAACATGATGGGAGGTAGCTTTTCCTAATCTTTACAGGGATGGCTCATCCCAAGGTTCATCTTAGACTCATCCTGTTTATGCGCCTTTCCTGCAGAGAGCAATGAGTAATTAGTTGTTTTGTTTGTGTTTTTTTTTAAATAGGGCAATGATAATGATGGAAATCCTGTGCTCCTCCTTCCTCGGAGAGGTGTGTCCCTGCACAAAGAGCAGGAAAGGTTGGTTCTGCTGGAGACAGACATGGTCAGGGTATATAATAAGTCCCTTCCTCCGCGAGAGGTGGTTACTGGTCCACCCAGTCCTGCATCTTAAGGACAGAAAGTGTTCACATGCACCGCCCTGACGCACAGGGGCCTTAGAATCTACCTCTTCTAGGAACACTTTAGGTTATTACTGTCCCGGAGTGGGCAGACTCCGGACTTACTCATCGCGTGGCTCCTGCAGGTTTTGTCCCCTAGGAAAATGATTTTGGTCTAATCCATTCTACCAGAAAGCTTGCTCCCCGAGGGCCAGCCACAACCAATTTGTCTCCCATAAAGTCTAGGCTATTCTTAAGATACTTGGCACTCTCACCCTACCGGTTCTTATGGAACAGGTTGGCCTTTGCAGCCCCCTTTCTAGAGCCTAAGACGGGCTCTCTGAGAAGGTTCTCGGCCATTTCACACTAGAGTATTGAGACCTCACCAGTAGCAGCTTCCCACTATAAGATGAAAGCGAGAACAATAGGCTGATGGGAAGGGCCTCTCTTGGAAATACCAGGGCTTCCTGAAAGAGTGGGACAAGGATGTAGCAGGTCACTTCAGTTCAGGCAGAGCTCTGTCAGGCATGCTAGCAAACGCTGGAGGAACTCCTAGGTAAGAGGTCAGCACTGCCCAGTGAGTCACCTCCCCCAAAGAGCTGGACCTGACTCCCTGACTCGTCCAAAGAGCTGGCTCGCCGGCCTTCAGAACCACTGAAGGATTTGCCACTGCTCAGCTTTGGCGGTTTAAGAAGGCCGTCCCCAAATGAAGAGGAGCTACCAGCTGACCCGGGGTTGGGGCTGGAGGAACACCAGACATTCCCTAGTAGTCGTTGTCATCGTCATATCAGGCCCCAGGGTGGGCCGTGCGCAGAACAGCCAAGTGCCTGCTACGCCTGTGGGGCCTAGAAACAACAAATAGAAAACTCCATACGTGGCAAGTGTAGAGAAGGAAAAGACCAAGGGCCCTGACCCATGTGATCCCCGTGGATGGGTAGGGAGGGTCCTCTGTGGATGTAAGCAGTAGCAGGATTGGGTCAGACTCTGAGAAACAGCATGGTCTGACCCATCTAGGGAACACTGAGCACTGGGAAGCTGGAGACAGGGAAAGGTGAGACTCAAGAAGGTAAGATTATCCTGACAAGGTGGCCACACGGCCAGACTGGGGGAGGGGAATCAGGAGAAAGTGAGGACATTCCCTATGGGCTACCTTAGAAGCCCGAGAGGCAGAGCCAAGGCAGGATGAGATTTATGTTTTAAAAATATTCATTGGGCCTCGTGGCCAAGATATTGGAAGAACAAGCCTGGGTGGAGAAGGGTCCTGTGAGGGGGTTGCTGTTGACTGGGATTTTCGGGTGTTAATGGAGATGGAGGTACACAGATGAATTGGAGACATGTTAAGGCGGCCAAATTGACAGGTCTGGGAGCTAGACTGAACGGAGGGGATGAGGAAAGGAGAGCATCTGGGGTGACTTGCAGAATGCGGCTTAAGCTACCCGGTCCACTGGGGAGCCATTAAGGAGTTAAGCCACTGCTGGAGAGAAAAGATTTGTGGGCGGAGATGAAGAGTTCAATTTGAAACTTGTCGAGTTTGATGTATGTTTGATACATTTAAGTGGAAATCTGAAACTGGGCGATTGGCTAGGCGATTGTGACACTCCAAGGGACAGTCTGGGCTGAAGACATAAATTTAGGAGCCAAGGTACACGGAGAGTAATGGAAGCCAGGATGCTGGTTGAGGTTCTGCTGTGTGAAACAGACTAGAAGAGTGTAGCATGGGAAAGAAAAAGAACAAAGACAGAGCTCCTCAGAAAGCCCCACATTTGCAGGTGGAGGAGAAGAGAGCAGGGTTGCCGAGAAGCCGGTAAGAAAGGAGGGGGAGGCGAGAGGGTGTCGTGGACAAGTATGGTGGGAACCAAAGGGAA
Source organism: Peromyscus maniculatus bairdii (assembly GCF_049852395.1). Classification (NCBI taxonomy): domain Eukaryota; kingdom Metazoa; phylum Chordata; class Mammalia; order Rodentia; family Cricetidae; genus Peromyscus; species Peromyscus maniculatus. The sequence goes on along the minus strand of NC_134865.1, from coordinate 45,729,901 downwards.
CAGGGTTCAAACAGAGAGGAGCGTCTAGGTCAAATGGTGCAGGACTCACAGAAGCACGGAGGAAACGTGCCCGGTGTTTTTGGCAGTGGACAGGGTTTCGGGATCTCTGTGCTGTTCCTCTAGAGGGAAGGTGGCAGAAGGCCATCCCATGTGGGTTGAGGTGGGAAAAAAAAAAAAAAAAACAGGAAGAAGTAAAGATTGTGAGATAATACCACAAGTTTTGGTCCGAATGAGGAGAAAGGGCACTGAAGAAGAGGAGAGAACACTTGGAGGGTAACAAGACGAGACCTGAGAGAGATCACCCAGACCCGAGAACATGGGAGGAATGAAGGAAGGGATCGTCCTTGCTTTAAGAGAAGGACCTCGCTGAGCATGCATGGTAGCATGTGCCTCTAGACCCAGCTACAGGGAAGGCTGAGGTGGATTCCGGGGGACCTAAACCCAAATTCAAGTCCAGCCTGGAGAATACAGCCAGACATTGGCTCAAGAGGGAGAGAAGCATCTATGTTAGTGTTTGGTCTTCTGGCTACAACTGTCTGATTAAAGTCCCACACTAGAGTGAAACAGTCAGTGCGGGCCACCTCCGGTATTAGTCAAACTGTTTCTTAGTGCACCCACATGCCTTCTTAGCTTCTCTCTCATCACACACTGTGCCTTCTCTCCCCCCTCCCACTTCCTCATTTTCAGGCAGGGTTTTTCTATGTAGCCCAGGCTGGCCTGGAACTCTCTATCTAGACCAGGCTGGCCTCGAACTCACAGAGATCTGGCTCCTTCGGTACTGGAGATAGCCACCCACAGCTCCCACTTTCCAGATTCATAGCTTGGCAGCCCTGGCAGAGCCAAGATTTCCTACCAACATCTTCAAGTCCATCTCCAGGAAGATACGTGGCTTTCCAGGAGACACCAGACAGGTCCAAGGTCTCTGTAAGAGGGGACTGTCTGTTAACCCAAGCCTCACCTGTATGACAGCTTTTAGCCAGATCTGGCCCTGATGTAGAAGGAAGGCCCTTTACGTCTGTACATCCCACCCAGATCACTACATGTATATAATGCAATAAAGCAACCAGTGTAATAGAGTCATATCTGTGTGGCCACTTGGAAATCTGTGCTACCCAGGCTTTGTAAACTGAAGGACCTTTTCCTGTAACTACTCGTACAGTAACTGGGTTTCTCTGTTCGTGATTCCTAGCATCTTTTTTTTTTATTATGAGCTGCTGGGTTGATTGAACTGCTGCAAATTTTCTGATTCCTTAAGGAAAGTTTCACACAATGCTCATTCTACTTTTAAAATAGAATCAGAGAACTTAGCAAATGTCACAGCCAGGTCAAAACTTACTCCGTGTTACTCTAAGATGTCACAGCCTTGGGGGAGTTTACCTGACAGTAAACACCAATGAATTTAAAGCTGGTTCTTACACTGCAAACATCTAGTAATACTTGGATGTGTAAGTAAATCCTAGCGTAACAACTCAATGGGCTACCATCCAGCTATTAAAACTACATATAATTAACAGCAAAAAACCCAGGGTAAATAACATTTAAAACTAAACCATGAAATTTAAATAGTTATAAAGTACACAAAATATATATAATAAAATATTATATTGTAAAATAAATGAAAACAGATGTCGGATTGTTGTGCTTATGAGCAAGTAATACGTGTACTTATCTCAATGTGAACATAAACCAACCAAATCACATAAAGCATATGAGCCATTGCTGGGCGGGTGGTGCACTTTAGGCCATGATATTGGCTGCCATGTTATGATGGGTTGCGCATCCGCCTTTCTAACAAGACACTTGACAAACTTTGTTTTATCCCCATGGCAACAATACCAGTGTTATTAGACTCAGTGCTTTACAAATAAGTGAATCCAGGGTCAAAAGATTTATATGAATTTGATCGTAGTTAATACATAGTTAAGCTGGGTTTTGACCCATTTCATTGTTTTTTTTTAATGCATGCCTAAGCCCCATGCTGGAGTGATTCCAACCCATAACAGGTTAGAGAACTAACGACTGCTGATTCTGTGTACAAGGCAAAGAAGGAGATTCTCCACAGGCAGGATGCAGTGTCATGGCGGGGGGTGGGGTGGGGTGGGGGTGTCAATTCAGGGCTGTTCCGTATCCAGTTCTAAACATGAAAAGGTACATCTAAGTAAGAGGGGCCACGATGTCCTACTTCTGAATGTTCCAAAAAGAACAGAAAATGGTAGATATTTCACAGAAACGGTAACATTTCCCAGAATGGAAGAAGACACTAGCTTCATATCGAAAAGTGATACACATATTATAGGGAATGAGTAAAAAGCCCCACCTCTGGGTCTGGCAATGTGAAGTTGCTGAATGTGACAGTGAATACAGGGAATGACTTCAGAGGATGAGCTGAGGTAAAGTGGAGGCTGGGCAGAACAGTGAGATCAGAGAGGTTTGGACTTGTTAGCCCAGGGGTCCCGACACGATAGTCAGCTCGGGTATCTCAAGGATAAACAGTCCATGAGGAAAGAGGAAAGGAAGTGTGAAAGGAGATGTCCTGGAAGAGCAGGCAGACTCCATGTCCTCTGAGGACACAGAAGGAAGAGCCTTAAAACCCAATTCCAGTAAGATGGGTCCCCAGACGGAGAGCAGAACAGACCATGCAAACTAGTCCCTAAAGAAGAATTCAAGCTAGTGACACTGTGTACTGTGTCCTAGCCCGGCGATCAAGAGCTGCAGCCCCATAAAACACTTCTGCTGGGTTTCCAAACAGGAAAATCAAGTGAGGCTAAATATTTGATGTGCCTATGAGAACAAATGCAAATCTCTCCCATGATCAGTTTTCCTCTCGACATAACTTACCCAGCTGAATCTACCAAGATTAGACTGGTACATTTGGAACTGTCTTCCTGTGTTTCTAGAGGTTGGGTGTCACCCCCAGAAAACCTTATGACACCGTGTTAAGAAACAGACTCATAAAAGCCTGATTATAGTTTTGTCAATTAAGAAAACATATTTCATATACAATAAAAAGATAAATAGTTTAGGGGAGTCAAAGCTAATTGCATGTAGTCACCCCAAACTTCTTATCTCCAAGTGCATAATAACAACTAGAAATTAAAGCATGTCATGTAAGGCAAGAATCTCCCTTCAAATTAAAATTTAAAACTTACTATATGTCTTCGCTTTTTAACATTTTTCTTGGCACATAAAAAAAGGTATTTGTGAAAGAAGCAAGTTAACATGACTTAAAATACTAATCATTTTTCTCTAAACCTATTATTAATACATCCTATGGTCAGCCTGTCCCAGTAACTTGTCTGGTTGGGTTCCAATCCATGAACAAGCCACGTGGTTATTAACTACAAGTATCAACCAAGTTATTAGCTGGTGTCACTTGTGTGAGAAACTTGGGAAAGAAAAATGCCCACCTGATCTACTCACACCCTCACCCTTCACTGGCTTTTCTCTGGTCCGCTCAGTGACTCTCCACATAATCGCTAATTCCATTCTGGCCAACACCATCATACTTGGATGTTAAGGTCTCCAGAATTACATTTAGGTCATTTAAAAGAACCTTCACACACACACACATACACACACACACACACACACACACACACACACACACCCTTTGATTGAACCATTTTGTAGTGATAAAATTTAAGACACAAAATGTTTTTCACCAATCCAGATAATTGTACCATCAAAATCACTTGAGTGTGAACGGGGAAAGCTTCACTTGAAAGCCTTCACCAGGATAAAGCCACAACTGTTTTCTTACCACACTAGCCATCTTAAATTTTTTTCATGATATGTAGTTAACAAAACAGTATACCAAATGATACAATTCACCGGAATCCTACTTGACAGGAAGTATGTACAGGTAGTGTGTTGTCATTTGGAAGGGTGTAGCCCTAACTGTGAACAGTGGTTGTCACAGGTCATGAGTAGATTCCGGTAGCCCATCCCAACAGTAGGAATTTAGGCTCTGCCTAGCTTTACTGGATGTTACTTTACTGGATGTTTTCCCATCTACACTAGAAGTTATTCTGTGCACTTGGAATAGTGTCTGGTAAACAGAAAGTAACTTTGTAAGTGTTTATATTGCTAGAGGGATCTTCTTCAAGTATCTCTATTTTGTGTTTTTTTCTGTAATGAAAACTTGAGCAGTCTAAGAAAGTTTTGAGCTCATATTAGAATTCCTAATACTGCACACAAATCACAATAAGACCAACTTGGATCGTTTTAAATTTTAATTATTTCCTGTCATCTTTCAGGTGAAACTTGAATATTTTCTTGTTTTTAGTAATTGAAGTCGCAGATTGAGCCCTGTTCCTAGAGCTTATATAAGTTCATAATAAGAATGTGTAGCAGACTCCTGCCCTTGAAATCCTGTCTAAGTGTGAAATTTTCACATCAAACCCCATCATCTTTCTCATGGAAAAACAATAAAACAACAACAACAACAAAAAGTCTAGGCCGGGCAGTGGTGGCGCACGCCTTTAATCCCAGCACTTAGGAGGCAGAGCCAGGCGGATCTCTGTGAGTTTGAGGCTAGCCTGGTCTACAGAGCGAGATCCAGGACAGGCACCAAAACTACACAGAGAAACCCTGTCTCAAAAAAATAAATAAATAAATAAAAGCCTATATAACTGGCCAAGAGGCAGGCCTATGTTGAAATCTTCCAGAGTCCTGCTTGTCTGTCACCTCTTTTAGAACTCTTGGTTGAATAGCTGGAAGGATGGCTCGGTAGTTAAGAACATCTGTTCTTCTCCTCTCGTCCAGAGGACCACCTGTTTCCCGGAACCACACTGAGTGGTCCAGCTCCATAGAATCTGAACTTGCTGGCTTCCTCAGGCACCTGCACCCATGCACACAACACACACACACACACACACACACACACACACAATACACACACATACACACACACACACTCTAAAACAAGCAAAGCTGGTCATGGTGGCGCACACCTTTAACCCCAGCACTCAGGAGGCAGAGGCAGGTGGATCTCTGTGAGTTCCAGTCCAGTCTGGTCTACAGAGCAAGACCTTGTCTAAAAGACAAAACAAACAGACAAAAACAAAACAAAACAAAAAAAAACCTGACCAAACTTAAATAAATAGATAAAATTCAGAATTGAGGCTTTTGTCCTTTGGGATTTTATGGGTGGCGCCCCCCACCCCGGGGTTGCATATTAGATATCCTGAATATCAGATATTTACATTACAATTCATAACAATAGCAAAATTGCAGTTATGAAGTATCAATGAAATAATTTTATGGTTGGGGGGAGTCACAACATGAGGAGCTGTATTAAAGGGTCGCAGCATCAGGGAGGTTGAGAACCACTGCATTAAGCCGGTAAACTACTCGGAGGGCCTTTCTGCCAACACTTTCAGAGTGGAATGGGGAGTTGGATGACCCAGTAATTGGCACCGTGGACAGTGTTTAACAAGCCAACGTGATCCTTCTGAATACCAGGGGCAATGGCATTCAAGCACCTGGGTTTGCATCCTCCAAAGTTGTCAGCTGAGTTGGACAAATCATAACTTTCCACAGAAATAAGTGGGAAACTGAAGTTAATTTGAAGGAGGCAGACTCACCAAAGTGCTGCGAATCCTGCCTCCTGAGGGCGCTCTTTCCTTCCACCCAGCTCATCCTCACGGCAGCACGTTCAGTGCCATGTGCCCTCAGGTAAGGAAGACCAAGCCACAGACTAAAAGCCGTTAAGAGACCCACCAAGTCAGAGGGAGCGGCTGAAATCCCGTATTCTCTTAGTCTAACCACACTCAGCAAATGTGAGTCCAAGGCAGACCACAGAGACATGCACAGTGCAATAACAGGACATAAAAAGGGAGAAGAACTCTGGTGACTATCACAAGAAAGGGACATGGTATGCTCAAGGACTACACGGGCATGGGAATACAAAATCACCCAGCACACTAAGCTGAAACGTGGGCTCGATATGCAGAAAGGAAGCTCACAAAGGAATTTTACACGTTTCCCTAGGTTACTCGCTTTTTTTTTCAGAGTCGGAACAACTGAAATCAGGAAACACCTGGGGTTGTTAACATTAGTTAGGAAATAACTTTAAAAGCTTGGGCTCCGTTTGAGATAGCGGGTGGCAGGCGGGGATACGGCTCCAGCATCTGCGATTCCATGAAAATGCACAAGCCGTTTCTCTTCATTTGCGTCCATTTTCATAATAGTAGCTAAGCAGTCAATGTGTTACGATTATATTTTTTAGGTTAAAAATTGCCTAGCTGCATTTTTGTCCCCATTAATAACTATATAAAGATGTTATACTTGACATGAAAATAAGTGCATGGGATAATAGTCTTAAGATAAAAGAATTTTAACATGGGGCTAGAGAGATGGCTCAGTGGTTAAGGTCACTGGCTGCTCTTCCAGGAGACCCCGGTTCAATTTCCAGCAACCACATGGCAGCTCATAACTGTCTGTAACTCCAGTTGTAGGGAATTCAACACACTCACACAGGAAAAACTACAATGCACATGAAATAAAAATAAATAAATCATTAATTTATATTTTTAAGTATATTTCTATATATTTTAATATATTTATATATTTACTGTAGGTATATACACATATATGTTATATATATACACAATGTGCAGTATTTCAGTAGGAAGATGGGCTAGGAAGTAAAATTAAGAACACACAGAAAGATTGATTGTGTGGGAAGGCTTGCTGACAGAACTCTGGATCAAAGCTGTTTTAGTGCTCAGGAGCTGGGATGGGAAGGTGAGTGCTTGTCAAACTGATACTCGGCTTTCTCTGAGTTCTCGGGACCTGGAGCCCGAGCTCTCCAGGCTCTGCTCTCAAGTAAACTATTGCCCAGCAGCCCTTATCGCCGGCTGATTTATACAGCAGCATTATCGTTTACATTGCTTTGATATGCTTTGTTAAGCAATAAGGAAAAACGCATCAGTTCCTACACAATGATTTATATCAGCAGTCCTAAAACATACAGTGCCAGGCAAGTTTGTTTCTGGCGTTTTCCTTTGATACGTCATTTAAATTATTAATTGTGAAAAAGGATTATTTTTTTGTCAAAGAAAGTAACAGGTTTTTTTATACCAGAGAACACAATTTACACAGAACATTTTGCCTTATAATAATATTGGGCCTCACTTTTTGAGTGTGTGTGTGTGTGTGTGTTCAGGTTCACATACACGTGTGGAGACCGGAGGTTGACACTGATGTCCTCTCCTGTTGCTCTCCACGTGGGTTTGTTTGCTTGAGACAGGATTTCTCACTGAACCTGGAGCTTACCAATTTAGCTAGACTGGCTGTCCAGCATGCCCCAGAGCTCCGTCTATCTCTGATTCCCCCAGTGTAGTGATTTGAATGAGAATGGCCTTTATAGGCTCCTGTGTTTGAATGCTTAGGGCCCAGCTGGTGAAACTATTTGGAAAGGATTAGGGGGTGTGGCTTTGTTGAAGGAGGTGTGCCACTGGGAGGAGGTGGTTTTGAGGTTTCAAAATCCTCCACCATTTCCAGTTGGCTCTCTCTGCCTCCGGATCATACGGAAGCTCTCAGCCATTGCTCCAGCACCATGCCTGCCTACTGGCTGCTATGCCCCTCCCCCCCCCCACCGTGATGGTCATGGACTCTCACCCTCTAGAACGGTGAGCCCCCGAATTAAATACTTCCTTTGATAAGCTGACTTGGTCATGGTGTCTCTTCACAGCAAAAGAAGGGTAAGTGAGACCCATTTCGGATATGCAGAGCAAAGCCTGGCTTTCTACATGGCTGCTTCAGATCCAAACTCGGGGCCTCATACTTACACCACAAGTACTTTACCAACTGAGCCCCTGACCCTTTATCTCAGTTTTTAAATAGCAGCATTCTAAAATATACATTGTTCCACCCAAATTTTGTACTAAACTCTTAACAAATGTTTTTCAGTGTTTGGTTAAAAAAGTTTCGCAGATGTAATTTATATTAATTATTAATCATTATCATTTGTACAAATCAGTTGCAATCATTTAGGTGAACTCCAGTAAACCACTTTTTTTTTAGCCCTGGGAATTGAACCCAGGACTGACATATGCTAGGCAAGCATTTTACCATGGAGCTGTACTCCTGTATCTAAATCAATAATTATTAAGGTCAGATTAAGAACACAAAACAATCATCAAGAACAATGTCCTGCTACAGACGTGAAATAAAGTTCTTTCAGGTTAGGGTGTAGCTCAGTAGTAGCGTGTGTGCTTGGCATGCATGGGGCCTTTTGTTAAATCCCCAGTCTGAGGGGGTGAAGAGAGAGGGGAGGAAGAGAGGAGAAAGAAGGGGGGACAAGGAAGGAACAATGAAGTAGAGGAAGAAGAGGAAGAAGAAGTGGATAAGGATAAGGAGAAAGAGGTGGAGGAAGAAGGAGAAAATGAGGAGAATGAGGAGGAGGGGATCCCAGCACTTTTGAGGCTAAGGCAGAAGGATCTTGTGGTAGTTTGGATGTACTTGGCCCCCATAAACTCATAGGGAGTGGCACTATTAGGAGGTATGGCTTTGTTGGAGTAGGTGTGACCTTGTTGGAGGAAATGTGTCACTGTGGGGGCGGGCTTTGAGGTCTCAAAGCTCAAGCTTCCCTCAGTGTAACACTCAGTCCGCTTCCTGTTGCCTTCTGATCAAGATGTAGCCAGCACCATGTCTGCCTGCACGCTGCTATGCTGCCCACCATGATGATAATGGACTGAACCTCTGAACTGTAGGCAGGCACCTCAAATAAATCTTTTACTTTATAAGAGTTGCCATGGTCATAGTGTCTTTTCACAGCAATAGAAATCCTGAGACAGAGCTTAAGTATGAAGCTAGCCTGAGCTACATAGTGAAACTTTGCCTCCAAAACAAAACAAGAACAAAAGCCTGAAATAGAGCTGCCCTGACAAGTAATTAAAAAAAAAGCCTGATAGAGTAAAGCTTCACAAATTTTAAAAGAAGGTAAGACAATCTAATCTTTATAACTCTTCTACAGTAATGTTCAACAAGTGAATCCTGGGCATGGTGGGAAAGGACTGCAGAACCAACTATGTGAGAGGCTAGGGTAGAATCCGCAAACTCCCAGGCAAAATAAATACAGACACACAATAACAACAAAAAATCTACACCTAACTATATCATTGACAAAGGTCTAAAACACAAAGATAAGGTACAAATGGTGAGATCAGGAGAACTATTACGTCAGGGGAGAACAATATTATGAATGACAGTTCACATCTCATTAAGAACAGGGAAAAGAGAATGAAATGGGATGGCCACCAAGCCAGAATTCCATTCAGAATAAATATATATATATATATCATTCAGAAGTGAAAACAGGGCTGGAGAGCTGGCGCAGAGGCTCCGACTGCACGCTGCTCTTTCAGAGGACCCACAATCTGTTCCCAGCACCGCGTCAGCTGCCTCACAATATCTCTTAACTCCAGCTCCAAGGGATTCAGTGGGTCTGCACTCCTCCGAGGACACCTGCACTCTTGCACACACACAATGTTAAAATAAAATAAATCTTTTTTTTTTTTTTTTTTGTTTTTTGTTTTTTGTTTTTTTCGAGACAGGGTTTCTCTGTGTAGCTTTGCGCCTTTCCTGGAGCTCACTTGGTAGCCCAGGCTGGCCTCGAACTCACAGAGATCCGCCTGCCTCCGCCTCCCGAGTGCTGGGATTAAAGGCGTGCGCCACCAACGCCCGGCTAAAATAAATCTTTTTAAAGTGAAAACCACACAAGATAACTTTGGATAAATGATTCAATGAGAAGTCACAGTAAAGTGGAAGAAAAATGAGTAGGAGACTATTTAGCCAAACAGGAAATGCTAGCAGGGAGAAATCCAAGCCACAGAAATAAACAGCACCACAAATAACTTTTTCATATCATATACATATGCATGTGTGTATTAAGTGTATATATATATATATATATATATATGTGTGTGTGTGTGTGTGTGTGTGTGTGTGTGTGTGTATGGATACACACAATACACAACACAACCAATTGTTTAAAGGTAATCTATTGTAGGGCTTTTTGCTCCAGATGAACTAAAATATATGACAATAATAACAAAAAGGACAGGATTAATAAAATTGTACTGTTTCAAAGTCCTTTTAAACATTTTTTTTATTTTTTTTTATTTTTTTTATTTTTTTTGGTTTTTCGAGACAGGGTTTCTCTGTATAGCTTTGCACCTTTCCTGGAACTCACTTGGTAGCCCAGGCTGGCCTTGAACTAACAGAGATCCGCCTGGCTCTGCCTCCCGAGTGCTGGGATTAAAGGCGTGTGCCACCACCGCCCGGCCCTTTTAAACATTTTTTATAGTATTTCTTTACATGTACCACAGTACAACCTGAAAGGAAAGGACAATCTGAAGAAGTCAGTTATCTCCTTCTACTATGTGGGTTACAGCATCACATTTACAACATTAGGCTTGGAGGAAAGTGCCTTTATCCACTGAACCTGTGGTGGCCCATAGAAGTTATCTAGTGAGACCTTACTCAGGGTCAGAGAATCTGAGCATGCTTTACACAGCAGGGCTGCATAATAAGATGATTTGGCCATGGCATGGTTACCAGGTATTTGGAAGGGTCTACACTTGGCTATATGGTATGCTTTGATTTTGCAAGGGGGAGGCCTTTTGCCTCTCCCCTTGGCATATTATAAAAAGCCCTCCTTTTGAATAAAGCTCAGGGTGACTGGGTATTGACCCAGGGCCCTCCCGAAGCGATCCTGTGTCTCTGTCTTTCTTATTGTCTCTTTCTACCTTTCTATCTAATATTTCCTCATTCCTCTCTCCTCCACCCAAGAACCCTTCGAAAGGTGGGAGCAGGTCAGAGCTGGACTCCCACAGACTCCCACAGGAACCGCCTCACCAACCCAAGGTATAGTTTTTAAAATAAATTTATTTATTTGTTTTACATCCTGGCTGCAGTTTCCTTTCCCTCCTCTCCTTCCAGTCCCTCCCCCACCCCACTCTCTCTGTTCCCACCCCAATCCACTCCTGTGTTTCTGTTTAGGAAAAGTCAGGTTTCCCATGAGAATCAACAAAACATGGTATATGGAGTTGCAGTAAGATCAAGCACCTCCCCAAAAGTATTAAAGCTGGGCAAGACAACCCAGTATGACGTTCCAAAAGCCAGTAAAAGAGTTAGAGACAGCCCCTGATCCCACTGTTAGGAGTCCCAAAAGAAGACCAAGCTACACAATTGTAACATATATGCAGAGGGCCTAGGTGAGTCCCATGCAGGTTCCCTGGTTGTCAGTTCATTCTCTGTGAGCCCCTATGAGCCCAGGTTAGTTAATTCTCCAAGTTTTCTTATGGTCCTTGGTCATTGGCCCCTCTGGCTCCTACAATCCTTTCTCCCCGTCTTCCGCAGGATTCCCCGAGCTCGGCCTAATGTTTGTCTGTGGGTCTGCACCTGTTTCCATCAGTTGCTGGATGATCCCTCTCTGATGACAATTGGGCTAGGCACCAATCTAGTTACAGGAGATGAGCAGTTCAGGCTATGTATCTGCTATCACTAGGAGTCTAAGCTGGGGTCTTCCTTGTAGATTCCTGGGAGATTCCCCTGCACCAGGTTTTTACCTGACTCTGAAATGCCTCCCCCTTTCTAGTAGTCTCTTTCAGTACCCTCCCCCACCCCAGCCCAACCTGATGGCTCGTGTTCCCATCCCCACCTGCCCTCAGTCCACTCAATAAATTCCTTTTATTTCCCCTTCCCAGGGAGATCTTGGTGTCCCCCAATAAAGCTTCCTTATTACCTAGTCTCTCTGGGTCTGTAGATTAAGGCATAATTATCCTTTGTATTACAGCTAATATCCACTTAGAAATGGGTACAAACCATGTTTGTCTTCCTCAGTCTGGGTTACCTCACTCAGGATAACTTTTTACCAGTTCCATCCATTTGCCTTCAAATTCCGTGATGTTTTTGTTTTTAACAGCTGAGTAATACTCCATTATGTAAATGTACCACATTTTCTTTATCCATCCCTCAGTTAAAGGACATCTAGGTTGTTCCCAGGTTCTGGCTATTACAAATAAAACTGCTATGAATGTAGTTGAGCAATTGTCCTTGTGGTATGATTGTGCATTCTTTGGGTATCTGCCCAAGAGCAGTGTAGTTGGGTCTCGTGGTAGGTTGATTCCCAGTTTTCTGAGAAAGTGCCACACTGACTTCCAAAGTGGCTGCACAAGTTTGCACTCCCACTAGCAATGCAGGAGTGTTCCCCTTGCTCCACATCCTCTCCAGCATGAGCTGTGGTTGTGTTTTTGATCTTGGCCGTTCTGACAGATATAAGATGGAATCTCAGAGTCATTTTGATTTGCATTTCCCTGATGGTTTAATGATGTTTAAATAGACTTATAGCCCTTAAGGAAATAGAAGCAGTCATTAAAAGTCTCCCAACCCAAAAAAAAAAAAAAAAAAAACAAGGCCCAGGGCCAGATGGTTTTGACCAGACTTTCAAAGAAGAGTTAAGACCAATACTTTTCAAATTATTCCACAAAATACAAACAGAAGGAACATTACCAAATTCTGTCTATGAGGCCATAGTCACCCTGATAGCCAAACACACAAAGACTCAACAACAAAGAAAGAAAATTGTAGACCAATTTCACTCATGAACATAGATGCAAAAATACTCAATAAAATACTGGTAAACTGAATCCAAGAACACATCAAGAAGATCATCCACCATGACCAAGTACGTTTCACCCCAAGGATGCAGGGATGGTTCACCATATAAAAATCTGTCAGTGTGATCCACCATATGAACACCCTGAAAGAAAAAAGAAGCACATGGTCATCTCCTTAGATGCTAAAAAAGCCTTTGACAAAATTTAACATCCCTTCATGATAAAAAGAGAGAGAGAGAGAGAGAGAGAGAGAGAGAGAGAGAGAGAGAGAGAGAGAGAGAGAGAGAGAGATCAGGATTACAAGGGACATACCTAAACATAATAAAAGCAATATACAGAAAGCCAATTTCCAACATCAAATTAAATGGAGAGAAACTCAAGCAATTCCACTAAAATCAGAAACAAGACAAAGCTGTCCACTAATTTAAATTCCAGCTCTTTGGTGATACTTGCTTCCAGGTAACTGGGGACGAACTGTTACCTCAAAGTGTAAGATAAATAAACTCTTTCCTCCCCAAGTTGTTTTGGTCATGGTGTTCAGCAACAGCAATAGAAACCCTAACTAACACACACCCTTAAAGGAAACCATCCATATCTCTCCCAGAAGCTATCAAATGCCAATTGCTCGATTTGCCCACCTGCCCTGCCATGCGGGGATTCTGTCTGTGTTGAAGATTGTGCAGGTCTTGTGCACGCTGTAATATTTTATTAAGACAAGAGAGGAGGAAATGAGAAAAGAAAAACAAAAGAAAACAAACAAAAAAATCAATAGCAAGGTGGTAGACAAGTCCAGCCTAACAATAATATATTAGATATAAATGAACTAAACTGAGCTAAAGAAAAGGAAAGGATCATAAGTATTGCACGAATCTTAAAAGTTCTTATTAATAAAATCAAACCTGGAGCCAGGTATTGGGGTGAAGCTGGAAGATCAGAGAAGCAGAACAAGCCACAGCCACCTCACCTCGCCAGTTCTTCAGCTAGTCCTGTTTCCTCAGACTGGAAGCCTCTGAGTCCAGAATGAATCTCAGCTGAACTGCTGCTAGAAGCCTGAAAGCTTAACTAGCCAAATGCTTCTAGTTTCTGGTCTTCACGCCTTATATACCTTTCTGTTTTTGCCATCACTCCCTGGGATTAAAGGCTTACTTCTTGGGATTAAAGGCATGTGTCACCATGTCGGGCTGTTTCCAATGTGGCCTTGAACTCACAGAGATCCAGAGGGATTTCTACCTCTGGAGTGCTAGGATTAAAGGTGTGAGTGCCACCATTTTTTAGCCTTTGTATCTAGTGGCTGTTCTGTCTCTGACCCCAGATAATTTTATTAGGGTGCACAAATATTTTGGGGGAACACAATACCACCACACATAAGGATAAATAAAATCTGGATTTGATTAAATGCTTCTGTATAGAATACTTTTCAAAGACAGTAAAAGGAAAAAATAGATTATGCTAAGCTAAGGAACTGAGAGATGTTTGTGTGATAGCATTATCATTACACATGGTATGTTTCCAATCAAAGACAACTGTCAGATTTGAAAAATGACATTCTTCAATGAAAAGTGGTTATGGTGTCATCAAGACAGAAATTATTAAGTGTGTAACTGAAAGCCTTTGGGCTGGTCATCCTGGGTTCTGTAACAAAGCAGGCTGAGCAAGCCAGGAAGGGCAAGCCAGGAAGCAGCACCCTCCACGGCCTCTGCATCAGCTCCTGCCAACAGGATCCTGACCTGCTTAGTTCCTGTCCTGACTTCCTCCAATGATGAGCAGAGATGTGGAAGCGAAAGTCAAATCAACCCCTCCCTTCCCAGGTTGCTTTGGCTGTGGTGTTTCATGACGGCACCAGTAACCCTAACTAAGACAGCCTTCAATTACTTAAAGCAAAAAGCTGAAAATGAGACATAAATGTCCAAATCCATAATGATAGCTGAGTTATTTTAATGCATCTCTATAATGTATACCAGCTACACTAAAATGAATACAGATATGAATGACTCAAACAATTTTTAATTTTTTTTATCTCATGTGTGTGAGTACTTTGCCTGCATGTCTATCTATGCACTATGTGCAGGTTGGGTGCCCACGGAGGCCAGAGAGCATCAGATCCCCTGGAACTGGGGTTAGAGGTGATTGTGAGCTATCATGTGGTGGGTGATGGGTATTGGATCTTGGTTGGTCCCCTGTAAGAGCAGCCCATGCTCTTATCCACTTGGCCATCTCTCCAGCTCCAGTGTGAGCAATTTTGTGATCAGTTTGACCCAAATAATGAGGCTTAGTTACCTCACTTAGCATCTATAGAAAAATATTTTCAAGAGAATATAGAATGGTTACCAACATCATGTGTTGAGACATAAATACAAAGCTTTGAGTGAATGAACGTAACAGGATAAAATTAAAAACAAAATAAAATATCAAAAAACTTCCTAAATATTTGGAAATTCCCCAACATGATTATAACTTTTGAGTTAGAAAAAAAATCACAAGTGATTTTTGGAAAAATACCAAAATGTTGGATATAGATAACTTAGTTCTTAAAAGGAAATTTCAATATTTACACTTAGATTGGAGAAAAGAATACTCTTAAAAGCTATGAAAAAAGTGAGTTAAAACACAAAATAAGTAGAAAAGAGGACATAATTAAGAGCAGAAACCAACAAAAAAGAAGACAGATAAAAATCTGGTAAAATCTTGACTCTTTGAAAGATTAATAACACTTCCAACCCCAGTAAAGCTAGCCAGTGTAATTATTATAGAATCACCAAGAGGGTATATGCTCTGCCTCCCTGTTCTCTTTCTCAGTATATATATACATGCTTGTATGCGTACATACATGCACATACATGTGTGCATAAAACACACACATACACACAAACATACAGGTATACATACACATACACACATGCATACACATACATACATGTATATATGCATATACACATGCATACATTCATGAATGTATACATGTATGCATATGCATGCACTCATACATACATAAAGCACATACCTACATACATATATATGCAAATATATACATACACACATCCTACACACACACACACACACCCCACACCCCTTAGCTGCTAGTGATCCGTGAGCAGGAACAGCGGTGAAGATGGCTGCCAGCTTGTGAAGAGGAGAGAGGCTCTGTTTGCCTCAAGAGAGAAAGACAGCAATGGTTGCCAGTTTCCTCCAGGGCTCTGGGCAAAGATGCTCCTGGGGAGGAGGCTGAGAAGAAGAGTTTGTGGACATAGACTTCCCTTTTAGTCACAGGTAGCAAGCACCAGGTTGAAACAGGTCCTCAGGTTTTATTAAATGAGACCACAGCCCCTGTCAGAATAACAAGAACGAGCATGGCATCATCACGCTCTCTGTGTTGCCGATGAGGGTCGTGATTTGGAGGCCAACTGCGTAGGCCCAAACCAAGATCCTCCCCTCATCACTGGGTAAGCTGAAAAACCTCTTTGCATATTGATTTTCTTGTCTCCACAATGGAGTGACAGTTGATGGCCCCTACTTCAAGGGGTTCTCTCCAAGAATGAATTGTTGCGTGTAAATTGCTTGTAAAGCATGTGCTTGCAACTAAAGTTTTCAGGCTTACTGTTGAAAAATGAGTTCAAGTACTTGGGGTTTTTGGATGAGGCCAAGGTGCCCACCTGAAAGTCCAGCAAATGCATTCAACACAGACCTTGACACTCTCAAAATGAGAGGGTAGTTTTTTTTCCTTTCCAAGTAAATGTTTGAGGTTTTCAAACCCTTAAATTCTAAATAAGATATTTTTTAAGCAGTAAAATGGAAGGTTTGGGCTAGAAAACCAAAACAAAGCTTAAACCCTCAAATCGAGTAAAAACTTCCTTCTCTGCCTTAACCACAATTTGCTGCACAATTCTTAGAAACAGGAAAATTGTTCTGTGAACACCATCAGAGTGCTACTAAGGAGGATGTGCAGGCCGAGGGGAGGGTTTACAAGGTGTCCACAGAAACTGCATGTTCCCACTGGGTCCATAGAAAGTGCCACAGCCATCAAAGATGTGGTCTCATGTCCCTGGATCACCGAGGACAGTCTGCCTGGCTTAGAAAGAGTGGATAAGGGACTGGGCATGTAGCTCCATGGTGGGGCGCCTGACCTGTGCACGCAAGCCTCAAGTTCTCAGAACTGCAAATATAAAATAAATTTGTTTTGTTTTGTTTTTCAAGACAGGGTTTCTCTGTGTAGTTTTGGTGCCTGTCCTGGATCTTACTCTGTAGACCAGGCTGGCCTCGAACTCACAGAGATCTGCCTGCCTCTGCCTCCCAAGTGCTGGGATTAAAGGTGTGTGCCACCACCGCACCAAAATAAAATATTTTTAATGAGTAGAGAGGAGACTATGGGGACTGGTGACGGTGTAGACATGTCTTCAGCCATACAATAAGCATTTATTGAGCACCTATTGTGTGTTTAACACTAGTCTCTATGGCGAGGGTATGGCAAGCAGGGTAGATGTGCCTCTCCTAGTCAGAAGAATAAACAGCCTACGACAGCTACAGCCCGGTGTGGTGAGGGTCCCAAGGGCCTCTGAGAACCCACGCTACCTAAGTAGAGATGGCCGTGGGAGGGTCCTTCCTCTACAGCAAATGGAGCAGGGAGGAGAGAGGTAGAAATGGAAAAGCAGGAGACATGTGCGGAGTCTGGAGAGAGCAAACTGCTTGAAAGTGCCGAAAGGCTTGTCCTAGAACAGAGTGTAGAGGCAGAAGAGCTGGGGCCAGAGGGGTAGGGCTGGCCCAGTGCCTTACAGTTAAGGAGTGTACATCTGTAAGGCAAGAGGCCATCAGGGGTTTCTGTCGGGTGCCAGACATGACATGTGTGTTATTCAAGATCACACTGGCTATAGTGGGTTGTGAGACCCAAACCCAGAAGGCATTTGACCACTTATCCACGTGACCTGATCCATGACCTGGATAGCACAGAGTGAATGCCAACAGCTGGGGGGCAGGTGAGCTGTAGGATGGGCAGACCTGGAACCGTGTGCGTACTGGGGTACGAGGAGAAGGTGGTACTTACCTCTCAGGTCTCAGCCTAAGGCAGCTGCAAAAACAGGAAGAGTATGGGGTGGGGGGTTTCATGCATGAGTCTCATTTCAAATGACTGAACTTCCAGAGTGCCCAGGGACTTCCAAGTGGAAGAAGTGGACCCTTGGACTGAAGATACAGAGTGGGAAACATCAACACCAAGGAGGTCATGCTGTTCAGAGCAGAGAGCCAGGCTATTCAGAGAGCTGTGGGAGGAGAGGCCATGTGCCTGGTGCAGAGCTCTGGAGTGAATGGAGACGAGACTTGAGATGAGGGGGCACAGGGAGACTTCAGGCATCATAAGGCAGTGAGTGGTACCTAGGGATGAAGTCTAGGGGGAAACTTCAGTACAGCATCTTCCACTAACCAGTACAGGTGAGGGTAAAAGAAGCTACCTCTGAGGGTCAATTTCTAGCAAAGCCAACCAGTTCTAGTCTTTCCAAAGTTCCGAGTTCACCTCCAGATACTTGATAAATGAACTTGTACCCTCTTCGCAAGTTGTTGCTTCGAATGGTAAAATCCTCAGGGTGACAGGATTTGGCTAAACCACGCAAGCTATCAACCTCGGTAAAAAGTCACCAGCACAGAGCTCAGAAGGGGAGGGAGCGGAACACGTGATCCCAAGACTAGGGAGTTGGCTTAGAGAGGCATTGTTCTAGTGTCGCGCGGAAGAAAATTTTTTAAACCTCATTTGAGACTGTGTGATTGTTCTGGGTTTCTGTTAAATATGCCATGAAATACTGGAAACTTTGTATTAAAATTAAAACGTTTGTGTCTTCGTTGAGACAATAGCACGAAAATATTAACTAATAACGCCTGTGACTTCCGTGCAGCCTAGAATGTCCAGCGGTTTTTCTTATTTGGAATTGCATAGCGCCATCTAATGGTCACAAGCCATAAAGGGAAAGAGGAAGAAAAATAACGATCAAAGTAAAATCGAATACATTTCAAGTGTCAAAGTTGTTGAGTTAACTGTTTTTGTCGACAATAATTTTTCCTTTCCCAGAATCACCGCCATATGGGTGACAGACAACCCTCCACATACATAGTATGTCAAGCCATATTTATACTTTTTTTTTTTAAACATAAAAATTATTCTCAACACCTTGAATAAAACAGTATGTCCAACTAGGGTCATTTCATTTTTTTTAATGTGATTAAGTTAAAGAGTCCAAGTCTGGAGGTGGTGGTGCACGCCTTTAATCCCAGCACTCCGGAGGCAGAGACAAGAGGATCTCTGTGAGATCAAGGCCAGCCTGGTCTACGGAGCAAGATCCAGGACAGGCACCAAAACTACACAGAGAAACCCTGTCTCGAAAAAACAACAACAACAAAAACAAACAAACAAACAAACAAAATAAGAGTCCCATAGGAAGCTTTAGCCTGGTTTTTGTAAGATTAAATTAAAACGTGGCCCCTCTCTAAACAGACCATAATTATTACCTGTTGCCACCACGGTCCCTGAAGCCCCTGGAGACTCAGGGGGATGACAGCGTGATTCAACGAGGCTTATCTCTGCTGGTTCTATTTTGGAAGGCGGCCGCCTGTGGCACTGCCCTTCCATAGCTCAGACCCCGGGGTCAAAGGAATTTTCCGTGGCTCATACATGCCACTTAACCCTGAAACACGGTGAGAGAAGTTACAGCAACCCAGAGCAAGGGCAGGAAGGGCATCGCTGTTCACTGTCTTTATGGATCTGCCCCGAGGAGCAGCCAACCTTGCGCCCCCTAAGAACAAAACTAAACTTTGCCTCCCAGCTCGGTGGCTTCCTCAGAGCTTTCTCTCTGCCCTTCGAATGCAGTTTGAATCAGACTCTATCATGGTGGATAGCCCCACATAGGAACTGATTTTAAAGTAGACTGCTCTGGGAGGGATGTGAAAAGAACAAGGGGGCAGAACCTACCAAAATACATGGTGTGCATGCATGACCTTGTCCAAAAGAAGTAATAAAGATCAGTCATTTTTAATTAATTTTAAAGAACTTTTAAAAATTAAGTGTGCCATTTGACTCTCCCCCATGGTATAAGGTGTAGTGAACAACAAAAATCCCCTAAAGTGTGATGTGTAAAACTGACATGTCCATGGGTTGTTTACTCTTGTCTGTATCTGGAGAGTGTGGATCATGTGTTGCCTAGCAGATTGCTCAAGCACAACTGAAAATATATCTTAAGTCAACTTCTAGGCCTGTCAGACTTGTGAGGGGGTTTCCATGCTGGGAAAGTTTTAAAAAAAAAAGACAATAATAAAAAGAAGACAAGAAAGAGAGGAGGAGAGGAGGAAAAACTAAGCATGTAGGCTGAAGGTAAGTTATTTACTGAGGGCTTAGTCATTTGCCCATTGAGTCTTAGAAACAATTATTTTTCACAGAGTGAAGCCACACGAAACCACTGCCCTTTTTTTTGTTGTTGTTGTTGTTTCCTTGGGGGCTGGAATGTGTTGCAGATGGAAGTGGGAAGCAGTGTGGGTGGAAGGCCAGGGGCTAAGGCTGAGAACTGTGGCTGCATGCCGTGGAGGCCGACATGCTCACAAGTCGGGCTTTCCTGGGGTTGAGCTGCTGAGGTTGAGTGTGAAATGTCCCCGTGGGCCCACGTGTTCGAGCACTTCCCCAGTCTTCAGCTGGTGCCCGATTTGGAAGGTTGTGGACCTCTAGAAGCCGAGCTGCTGTCTTGTCTTTGCTTCCCGACTGCAGACACTACGTAACCAGCCCCCCTGTGCTCCGGCTTCTCTTCATGCCTTCCCGTCACACAGTGTCCTTCAAACTGTGACCCAAGCAAACCCTCCCTCCCGAGAGTTGCTCCCTCTCTGCGACCCGATCGCATGTACAAGAAAAGCAACAAACGGCCACATGCACTGTCTTGCCTTAAGCCTTGCCACCGTCCTTTTGGGGTGTTCTTGACACTCTGTCGAGCAGCTCTGAAGAAAACTAAAAGTTTTTCCTTCTCAAGCTTAAGTCTCCTGAGGTCCCACAATACGCCGGAGATGTGGTTCAGTCGGTAGATGCATGCACGAATACATGCATGATCACACTTGGGTTGATCCTCAGCACTGCGTAACCCAGCCATGGTGGTGTGTACCTGTAATCCTAGCACCCAGGTGGTGGAGGCAGGAGGATCAGAAGTTCAAGGTTAGCTCTGGCTACATAATGAGTTTAAGGCTAGCCTGGGATACATAAGACCCTGTATCAAAGAAGGAAGGGAGCACAGAGGCCAAGTTTCATCATAATTAAGCAGTTTCATCCTCCAGCTGACCAAGAATTAACATTGCCATTACCACTGTGGCTTTATGTGTTTATTCATTCATTCATTGTTTTAATGTATGTGTATGATGTGTATGTGTACGTGCATGTACGTGCCAGAGCAAGTATGTGGAAGTCAGAAGACAACTTCAGGTGTTCATCCTCACCTGCCACCTTGTTCGAGGCCGGGTCTCATGTTCACTACCACGTATGGCAGGCTCTCAGGCCAGGAGCTGCCAAGAATTCTCTCTGTCTCCCATCTCTTGGTAGGCATGTGCTACCTCATCCAACTTTGAGGTCTGGGAATCCAACGCGCCCCGCCCCGCCCCCACGCGCCCTTCATGCTTATATGGAGTGCTTGTACAGGGAGGCTTTGCAAATCCCCTTCAGGAACTCCGTTCAGAGGGCGTGAGGGTCTCTGTTGAACAGGAGAGGTCTCTGAGGACATGCCAGAGATGCGCTTTCATCTCTTGTGAATTTTTCTTCAAACACAAAAGTCTTTGTTGTATCCTCTGCTTCTGGGAAGATTTCATGTTTGTTGAGTTGTTTCTTAGAACACACAGATGGATATTAAAAGGAGAAATTGCTGGTAGCCTGATCGCATAAATAAATACTGACATGTTTGATGCATTTCTTTGTGAGCCTTTTTCTATGTTGATATACAACCAAACACTGTGTAAAGAACGTGATCAAGATGAGATGCAGACATTCAGTAGGACAATATAAGTAAACAAAACTGGGAATGGTCACCTGGGACTACGCAAAATTTTAAGCTCACTATCAACATACCGTTACCTCCAAGAAAGGAGCTCTTCCGCTCTGCCAATAGGCAGCTTCCAAGGCAGAGCTTCCCAGGAGTGAACCACAGTTCAGAGGGAGGCTGCTGTGTGGGAGACGCCTTCGCACAGCTGACTAGCAGAGATGGGTGCTCTGTGGACCAGAGACTGAGATTTGTAAGTACTCTTTGAAAACTGATCTAAAAAAAAAAACTGGAAAAAATTTATAATTACCCACAGTTCCCTTATGAGAGAGAACTATGATCTTAGCAAGCTCACTAAAATAGTTGAATTTGTCTTTTTCTTCTTATCTTCAGATGTTTGGGGAACTGGGTCATGTGGTCCCCCGGCTAGTGTTCTCTGTTTCTATGCGCCAGCAGAGGGCGCTCTGCTGCCTGAATCTTAGGATGAAATACCAAGAATAGCCAGAGGTGGGGTAGGTGGACTAACAGGAGAACAACGGGGAGAGAAAGGACTTCCTCCACTCTGAAGAGGGTGGGCGAGGGCGTCCTTAGGACCAGCCTTTCCTGTCCTGCTTGCTTTCAAGCCTGCCAAGCTTTTGGGCTCTGGTGTGCTGTTCCTGTCCTGGTAGTTGAGGATGAGGTGAAAAGGGCCACATGATATTCACAAGTTTCCCTTTGGGGCAACAGCTGCCAGGCCCTCTACAGAGGTGGGAAAGTCAGTCCGCACAGTTATGACCAATCAGGCACTGGGGAGTTTGTCATAACAGACATTTGACACGTTATTATTTATTTATGATGTGCGTGTGTAATGTGAGCATGTGAGGCCTCCCATTGCCGTCCCGGACGCCAAAGAGCATTGCCTTGTGGTTTATTCCCTTTATAACCTTCCTCTCTCACACTTGAGTCACGACTACCACAAGTCCAGCTCCGCAGACACACACACCACTCCTCCCCAGCTCTCGACACAGAGCTTGGGACATGGAGGCTTTGTAAACAGACAGAGAAGGCATCTCTCTTGGTGTTTGTGTTTTTGAAGAGAAATTCCTCTTTCTTGACTGGACAGGACTTTTGCCTACGCCATTTTTCCGACTGTATGGCCCATTGATAATGCATGCAGTTCCGGGACTCTGCGGCCAGTGTTCTACATGAGGCAAGCCCCAGGCAGAGCTAATCCCACCACTCATGACTATCCTTAGTCATCCATTCTTGTGTAGCGATCTAGTGAGAAAAAAAAAAAAAGCTAAGGATGCTTGCATTTTTTAATCAATCTTTCCATAATCTTTGATGCTGGGGATTGAAATCAGTTACAGGCCAAGATACATGTGGTAGTTTGAATGTAATTGGCCCCCATAATCTCATAGGGAGTGGCACTATTAGGAGGTGTGGCTTTGTTGGAGTAGGTGTGGCCTTGTTAGAGGAAGTGTGTCACTGTGTGGGTGGGCTTTAATGTTCCCTATGCTCAGAATACTGCCCAATGTCTCAGTTCACTTCCTGTTGCCTGCAAGATGTAGGATTCTCAGCTACTTCTCCAGTACCACATCTGCCTGCACACTGCCACACTCCCTGCCATGATGATAATGGACTGAACCTCTGAAGCTGTAAGGAGCCAGCCCCAATTAAATATTTTTATTTATAGAGTTGTTGTGATCATGGTGTCTCTTCACAGCAATAACAACCCAAACTAAGACAATACACAAGCTCAATATAGATTTCCCAGCCTTACCCCCAACCCTAATGGATGAAAAGAATAGTGCATGCAATAAACTTGTAGCACGAATCTTAAAGAGATCTCATTAATAAAAACAAACCTGGAGCCAGGTATTGGGGTGAATGCTGGAAGATCAGAGAAGCAGAACAAGCCACAGCCACCTCACTTGCCAATTCCTCAGCTGATCTTGTTTCCTCAGAATGGAAGCTTCTGAGACCTCATCCAAATGGATCTCAGCTGAACTGTGCTGCTCAAAGCCTAAAAGCTTAACCAGGCTCTAGTTCCTGGTTTTCATGCCTTATATGCCTTTCTGCTTCCTGCCATCACTTCCTGGGATTAAAGGCGTGAGTCACCATGCCTGGCTGTTTTCAGTGTGGCTTTGAACTCACAGAGATCTGCATGTATCTCTGCCTCCAGAAGGCTAGGATTAAAGGTGTGTGTGTGCCACCATTTTCTGGCCTTTATATCTAGTGGCTGTTCTGTTCTCTGACCCCAGATAAGTTTATTAGAATGTACAATATTTTGGGGAACACAATATCACCACAAAAACTGTACTTTCTGGTCCACAATAAGTGATGGATCAGATATGGTGCTAATTCCAATGACAAGAAATATAGAGAGAAGCCTTCTCTTGTTTATTTTCACAAAGAAGGGCCAGGAGTTCTAAATCCAACCATCAACTTTTTAACACACACGCAAATACACCTTACACAAATATACACACTCATACACATAAGACAGATACATCCCTTACGTGTAGTCTTATTCTATGGGTGCTTTACTGAGATTCATTTAATGGGTTAAATAGGCAATTGGTTATATATAAAAGATTTAAAATTTTTTCAGGGTAAAGTCATTAAGGCTATCTGTTGTAGATCACCTTGTTAGAACAAATACCAAATTATTCTTTGTGAAGAATCTGAGCATGCCAGACCTTCTGTCCACCATATGCCCTTGGTAGGTAACTCGGGCTTAATAAGAACTTGTCAATAGCTCCCCGGCTTGCTTGCTTATTAAACACATGCAGAAGATCTAGCTGACCACGCAGCAACACTGTGCCCCAGAAGCCTAGCAGATGCTTAATCTTGGAACTCGGGGTTACTCCACGGTGTCTAAAATCTGAAGAATGGGGCTTGGAAAGAGGGTTCATCAGTTAAGAGCACTGTTGCTCTTACAGAGGACCCAGGTTTAGTTTCTAGCATCCATATGGTGGTTCACAACTGACCGTAACATCAGTGCCAGGGGATCCAATGTTCTTTTCCAGACTCCATGGGCACCAGGGCTGCATGTGGTGCAAAGTCAGGCATGAAGGAAAAACATCCATACACATTTAAAAAAATAGATCAATTTTCCTTAAAAAGCTTTGAGCAGAGAGCTGCAGAGTCATTTAACCCGAGGGCCTAGACCCAGAGAGGCTTCAAGACTGGATCATGAGACCCCTATGGAATGGCCTTGTTCTTGACCACACCCCTCCCGTTTTCCCTCTGGTCTACTAACATGGAAGTCACTACAGTACTTCCTGTAGGTCCTACAGTGTAGGAGGATGTTTAGAGATATTTTTTTTTTTAAATACCTGTATGCATCCTTTCAGAAAGGACTCCAAGGAGAATGTTTCTCCCGGTGTTTGTAGCAGAAATTAACACTCTCTGGAGCTAGCGTTTTGTTTTCTCTTGTGAACACAGCGCTGCATCTTCCCTTTTCCTCCACTAGGCTGGAGGAGGGACCCAGCAGGCTCCCACCAGGAAGGCCTCTTCACGTTCAGCTCGCCCTCCTCTAAAAACCAGATGCCCTCTGCTTTCATTCCCGGGCCCTGAAGTATTTGTTATGCTGCCTTATCGAACTGTTTAAAGCCACTAGCAATCGTTCTGAAACGCTACTGAGCACTAGCACAGAATTCCTAAGTTTTTTAAAAAGAGGATCTACCAACTTAAGCCATGTACAAAGACAGGCCATCAGAGTATTGAGAGTGTAGCAGCAAAGAGGGACGGGAATTAACCCTACCTGGGCTGCCATAAACCTCTGGAGTTGTGGAGCGTGGACAGATGCTGGGACCTGCTGGTCCAGAACCTCACCTGAACTTCAGGGAATCATCACCAGGGAGGGTTTGTCACCTGCAGGACTGCAGGCAATGAGCCAGGGTGCAGCCAGAAGCCACAATGTGCATGGAGGGCGGCATCCAGCACACCCTACAGTGTTGCTTCCATAGATCAAGCATCAGCATCCACTCTACTCCCTGGTCAGCCGGGCTGTGTCAGTACTGCTGGGTCTGTGGACGCTGGTCAGCAGGGCCCTGGGCACTTCGTCACCCTCCCAGAGTAGATCCTGCAGAGAGCCCAAGAGGTTCAAGAGATGATGACTTCTCCACCTCCTGGCCCTTCTGCTCTCCTCTTACGCCCTGCTTCCCCCACTCTCAGACCCCCTTCTAAAGCAGCCAGGACCAACCATCGCTTCCCAACTTGCTCACTCCATACTGCAGTATCTGCAGGAACCGCTCACCTTCATCAGTGCTGAACTTGAGGCCCTGGGAATTTTGCTTATACAGAAAACTTAGAAAAGAATGCTGCTGTGGGATGGTCTGTATGTTAAATTGCTCTGATTGGTCAATAAATAAAACACTGATTGGCCAGTGGCCAGGCAGGAAGTAGGTGGGACAAGGAGAGAGGAGAATTCCGGGAAGCGGAAGGCGGAGGCAGAGAGACACTGCCAGCTGCCGCCATGACCAGCAGCATGTGAAGATGCCGGTAAGCCACCAGCCACGTGGCAAGGTATAGATTTATGGAAATGGATTAATTTAAGCTATAAGAACAGTTAGCAAGAAGCCTGCCACGGCCATACAGTTTGTAAGCAATATAAGTCTCTGTGTGTTTACTTGGTTGGGTCTGAGCGGCTGTGGGACTGGTGGGTGACAGAGATTTGTCCTGACTGTGGGCAAGGCAGGAAAACTCTAGCAACAGAATGCCCTCTCCTCTGGAGGACAGACACTTTGTAACACTCAAGCAGCTGTGTCTCAAGTCTAAAAGACTCACCGGAGTGAACAACCAGAACTAGAAAATAAGCAGGTCAAGGTTTCTCATATTTTAGCACCAAATAGTCAGAAAACATCCAACACTCAGAGACAAAGGCAGGAGGGAGAGTGCCACAAGTTCAAGGCCAGGCAGGGCTACAAAGTAAGACAGAGGGATGGAGGGGGCAGGGAGGATGGGAAGAGGAGTGGACATAATGGAGAGGAAAAACAATTTACAGTAGAAACTAAAAAATATAAAATAAAGAACCATGAATAACCCACATTAGAGAGGACAGGCTTTACTGAAAGACAAATTATTGAAGATACATACTGCTGCATTGAACCAACATTATAATAATATCAGGTGTTTTGAAATAATATCAAGTATAGCCACAACCAAAACACCAACAAGATCTTTTAAACATTAAATAATTAAAGCCCACTTGAAAGAATAAATGTCCCACAGAAACATTTGCTATATATTTATTTGTGAGTTTTTGTTGGTGGGTTAGTTTGCTTTTTGTTGTTGTTGTTGTTGTTTGGTTTTTCTTTTTCGGATTTTTTTGAGACAAGTTTCTCTGTTTGTCTTGGCTGCCCTGGAACTTACTCTGTAGACCAGGCTGGCCTTGAACTCACAGAGATCCACTTGCCTCTGCCTCCTGAGTGCAGGGATTAAAGACGTGTGCCACCACCGCCCCGTGAAAAATTTTAAAATGTTTAATTTTTTTATTCCTGAATCCTAAGTAAGAAATTCCTAAATTTTCCAATAGGTGCTGTCCCTGAGTTAAAGAGTCAGCTTGTAGTCCTGGAGGTGATGCCTTCCCTAAACTAGCAAGTTTCACTCCATCAGGGACAGCATGGCCAAAGAGAGCCTCTTTCTGAAGACTGGCTCCACAGATGCTGTTTTGCCTTCTTGTCCCCTTCCCATTTCCAGTCCTCACCCTGGGTGCTGAGTCCCTCTGACCTGAGCCTAGGACAGCCTATTTCCGTTCTGATTCAATTGTTCCCTCTTTCCAGACGCTGCTCTTCCTGCTCCATGCTATCTCCCAACTTGCCTTTCCTTTACGCGGAGTCTCTCCTACCAATTCACCAAGCACTATCCCCATAGGCAAATTCTCTGCACAGTTTGGGACCAGTCCCATGTTCACGGGTTGATCTACTGTCTTTTAACCTGGCCATTCCACACCCAGTGCCTCTGTCATTTATGACCTTTTGATGCCTGTCTTGGTCCCAATTTTCACCTTATAATGCCCCCTGCTGTTCAGCCCACCTAACTGTACTCACAGCTCACCCTCTGACCTCCGCTGTTTTCTGTCAATAAAGAACTGCCCCAGGGGGGAAAGAAGTTGTGTCTGTTTGAACTTCCTTTGCTTCAGAGCTGGCTAACTGAAGTTTCTGTAGAACTTCCACTAGGGGGTACCACCCTGTAACTTCCTGAAAAGGGAAGGCTGCTGAATGCAATTCTTAATGAAAATTGAAGTCCAGACACATGGAATTTTAGAAACATTTCTGAACACATGCTGTAATTTTTATGAAGCAATTTAATTTGATTCCTTTTAAATAAAAGCTGCCCCATGGGCAGAGTAATAGGCAACAATCTTAAGCAGTATAAACCTATATAAGGGAACACCAATTAAAAACCCAGACTCCATTACTGTAACATAAATAGTCATGAATTAAATAAAATATACGTAAGACCTTAGTAGAGCCAGACAAGCAAAGTTATTTTCCCTTTAGCAAGAGAAATAGATACGCAAAAGTTGGCTTTAAAGCAAAAGCTTTGCAAAAACAAAAAATAAAGGCAGCTCAGATGTTCTGGGACTCCTGCATAAACAAAATCAAATGATTCTATTATCCCTGGGGTTTAAAAAATGTACCTGCAATGCTGCAAACTGATTCAAAGTTGGTATCTTCTGAGTTCTTTTAGGAGAAAATAAGCCAAGGAATTAGAGTGTAGTGGTTGAAATGCAGGACCCTAGAAGTAAAAAAAAAAAAAAAAAAAAAAAAAGTGGACCTTTGGACCTTCATCTCTTTGTTACTGCTCTGCGCACTTGGGCAATCTCCGTCACATTAGTCAGAATCCTGGTTCTGCATCCCCTCATTGGGAATGATAACTGAACCCACCTCACTGGTTTGTGCTCTGAAGTAGACGAAATAACTCAAGTGTGACTCACCTCCAGAAGATACTCAGTAACTGGTAGCTTCTCATTCAGTGAGTGATTGTAAGGAAGGCCTTTTAAGATGACATCTTAGTTAGTGTGACTATTGCTGTGATGAAACCCCATGACCAAAAGCGACTTGGGGAGGAAAGGGTTTATTTTGCTCACAGTTCCATATAACACTTCATCATCAAAAGCCTGGAGGGCAGGAACCTGGAGGCAGGACCTGATGCAGAGGCCATGGAGGGGTGCTGCTTACTGATTTGCCCAGGCTACATTCTTATTGACTCCAGGACCACCAGTCCAGGGATGGCACTATGCACAAAGGGCTGGGCCCTCCCCCATCCATCACTAATTAAGAGAATGTCCTACAGGCTTTTCTGCTTACGGCTGGATCTTATGGAGGCATTTTCTCAATTGAGTTCCCTCCTCTCAGATGTAGCTTGTATCAAGTTGACATTAAGCTAGCCAGCACAGATGACTGGGAAGAGAAATCATCTCATGGAAAGAGATGTTAACTATCATTTTGATAAACACATCCATACAATTCTAAGGCTAGAAAAAACATTCAGCGACTTGAATATATTCACACAGTTGCTCCCCCACTTTAGAGTAAACCTGGACCTCCTTAATGCCAGGCCTGCATTCTTTCCCCAGTATCACATGACTCTCCCAGTACCCGACAGCTTATTAACATAGACTAAATGTATTCCTTGGTTAAAAATAGATTTTTAGGACAAAATTTTGCTAAAGTAACAAAATAAATGCACTGTGTGACAGTTTGAAAGGATCTTACTGCACATATATTAAGAGTTTGAATTTTAAACCCATTTCTTACTTTAGAAATTTACCTTTAGGAAATAATTTCTTTAATTATATGTGAAAGATTCACTCCCACATACCTTGGAATGCTGAAAAGATAAAAGTCCATATGTTCAACAACAGGAGAACAATTAAAGATGGCAGACCTATGAGCTATGGAACCACTAGGAAATGCTAAAGAAGCCCGGGGCCCTATCTCAGTGGGAACCCTGCTCTGTGTATGCAAAGCCTGGAGTTGGATCCCCAGCACTAGAGAAAAAGGAAGTTGGGAAAGGGGTGGTGGAGAGAAAGAAGAAAAAAGAGGAAGAAGATAGCAAAGAAGACAAAACACAAAGGAACACAGAAAATATCTATTTGATTCTTCATTTCACTCCAAAAGGCAGTGATCTGGCAAGTAGAATAACAATTTATTTTATGCTCATTATAACCAATTAAAATTAAATACTGACTTGGTTAAAACCTAGAAAAAAGAAGGAAAGAGTGAAGTAATTTTAGGAGTATTTAGATGAGAAATTTCTTTTCCCCGCTTTGAGTTCTCAAGATTGATACAATAAAGAATCACGCAGAATGAACGCATTTTTTCATGTGATTGGTACTAAAAAGAGTTCACATGATCCAAGCATCCTTTAATACATTATGATAACATGTACAGTAAAAGAAAAGGCCCAAGACCAGGGCCTCTGCCAAGCAATGAGTTCTGAGGGGCACATGGTATAGATCATTCCCTAGCCTCTCCAAATTCACCAGCTGGCACAGGAAATAGGACACATACAGCCATCTCTTCAAATCCTAGGGATGTTGGTTCCAGGAACCCTGAAGGATGCCAAGATCTGCAGATGCTCAAGTACCCAACATAAACTGGTGTGTGATGTTTGCATATACACATATAGCCACCTGAATACTCTAAGACACCTCTAAATTTCTTGCAATACGAGAAATGCCCTACATTATCTAGGGAAGGACATGAGAACTGTCTGAGCATATTCAACACAGACAAAATTGTTTTCCTATTAAACTTGGTTGAATCTGCAGCCATGGATCTCAACACCACTTTACCTTAGTCTTGGATATCCCATCTCAGAAGGTCACTCTTCCTCACCTTTCCCGCCAGCAGCCCAGTGCTCCCTTCGTCTTCCTCCGGACCGCCAGCTTGGCTCCATTTTCTTTACTGTGTTTCTGAAATACTAAGACTCATCACTTCGGCTGCCACTCCTCAGGGATCATAAGATGTTGACCAGTTTCTTTGCCGATTCATCTCTCCAGAAAACCCCCTTAAGCTGGGGATATCCGGAGCCTGAGATGCACGATTCCCTGGTATCCCTCCGTGTATTCCAGACAGGCACCCTCTTCCCAACCCCTCAACCCCCCCCTTCAGCCCACTCACGCCATCCCTTCCCTCTCCTAGGCAGCTGATATTGCCTTTTATTGTACAGAAAGGAATTCCTGGCCTCGGGGCTCACTCCACACCAGCCTGGCCAGGGGCTGAGGCTCCAGTATGTGTCACCAGCTCTAGCCAGAAAGAATTCTGAAACGAAAACTTGCTGAGCCTAAAGTCCGGTGGTATTCTGCCTGTCCTCGCTTCCCACTTGCTTCCTGGACCCAGGACCTTCCGCCTACTCCTACCTTAGTCCAGCCTCGTCTATGCCGCCGCCGTCGGCTCCCCCAAATAGCATGTTCCTGCCAGCTAGAAAGAGGCCTTTCCTTTAGGATACAAGTTCTTCCGGGTCATTTTCGCTGGCTTTTCTCCTCTTTTTACACATATCTAAGGAGCTGCTTTTCCCACTGCCCATTTCCCCCTCTCCCGCCCCTGAAATGGTCCTCAGAATCGAAAGCCAACGGCTCTTTTCCATCTTCCAATTCCCTTGACCTTTCAGTTGTGTTTAATCCTTTTGGCCATTTTATGCCCCGAAATATTCTCCTCTTCTTGCTCTATCGCCTTAATCAGCGGAATGAGTAAACTCTTGCCTTTAGGCCATCCAGGGAGAAGAGACGAGGAGGAAAGGCCCTGAGTTCCTCAGGTGGGCTCACAGGGGTGTGGTGGCCGCTAGATCTGAAGATCCATTAGGTAAGTTGTGAGAACTGGACTCCTTCCTGCAGCCTGAATCAGACAGAAGGGTGGGAGGAAGTCATCAGAAAGGTAAAGGGAGCTGCTTATTCTTGTGTCAGAAAAAAAAAAAATAGTGCAAGGGAGAATGGACTGTCCTATGGGGACCTATTGACAGTGTGGAATTCCCTCGGGGGGGGGGGGGTGTACGGGATAGAAGCAGAATTGAAGACAGCTGGGTCTTCTGCAGTATTCTCGGACAGCTAGCACTTCCAACCTGCATTCGTTCAACAGAACAAAACCAACTTTCCACTGTTAAAACAACTCTGCTTTTTAATTTTAGTGTTAGTTTTGTGTGTACAGATTGATATGTGATTATATGCTAGCTACGGATGGTCTTGATTCTTACTCCTAAGTAATAGATGCCTGTCTTAGTTTTCTACTTCTGTGACAAAATACCTTGACAAAAAACAACTTGGAGAGGGTCAGGTTTATTGTTCTCATATATATATATATATATATACACACACACATATATAATATTTTATTTAAAAAAATTTCTTTCCTTTCACATACCAACCCCTCTTCTTCCTCTTCTCCCGCTCCCTGCCACCACTTACCCCCCCATCCCCCATCCCCCCCCCATAGAGGGTAAGGCCTCCCTGGGGCAGTCAACACAGGCTGGCATACCAAGTTGGGACCTAAACAAGCCCGCCCCCTGCATCAGAGCTGAGTAAGGCATCGCACCATAGGGAATAGGCTCCAAAAAGCCAGCCAGTCCGTGTACCCAGGATGAATCCTGGTTCCATTGCCAGGGGACCCACAAACACATCAAGCCACGAAAAACTGTCACTCACATTCAGAGGGCCTAGTTCGGTCCCATGCAGGCTCCCCAGCTGTCAGTCCAGAGTCCATGAGCTCCCACTGGCTTGGGTCAGCTGTCTCTGTGGGTTTTTCCCATCCTGGTTCTGACCTGAGGATTGGGTTTATTTCACGTTACACTTCCACATCACAGTCCATCATCAGAGGAAGTCGGGGCAGGAACCTGGAGTGGGAAATAAAGCAGAAGTCATGGAGGAACACTGCTGACTTCCCATGGCTTGCTCGACCTGTTTCCTTATAGATTCGGGGACTATCCACCCAGAGGTAGCAGCAACCACATCAATCATTAACCAAACAGTACCCCACAGGCTTGCCTACAGGCCGGTCTTAGGGAGACATCTTCTCAGTTGTGGTTCCTTCTTCTCAGATAACTCTAGTGTGTGTCAAGTTGACAAACACACACAAACAACAACAACATCCCGGACGGCGCCATATTGGACTGCAAAAGTTCCAGTTTGGTCTAATTTCCTTTTGCCTCCTACACCGTTCAGCAGAGGGCTGAAGGCTTGGAGGAGAACTTCTAAAACTATTTTTAACAAGTATTTTACTTTTCCAGGTTTCAGTGGATTTTGAATGAGCACTGAGTGTAACACATAATACCGATGTGAAAGTGTCGCAGAGAAAACCCCGAGGTTATTTGCACTTTGTGAGCTGGAGAATTGAGTGTACTTCAGTAGCTAAGGAGGATTCACTACAACATGAAACAGGCTCTGGCCTGTGCTACCCAACCTAGATACCAAAACAACAAAACAAACAAACAAACAAAACACAGAACCCCAGGCAACCCTTTGAGCTGACGAGTCTTTATATGGTTTATAAATCCTTCTAGTTCACCTTTTTTAGACCAAGTGCGCCAAACGTCCTTGACTGTGGGTATCAGCTAGGTCCCCTTGGATCAGGTTGGTCCAGCAGGTAATCTGAAAAGAGCGTCACATGCAATCCACAGCATTCCCCGCCCCCCTCCCTGGTGGTTTCTCCACCATTATTCAAAGGCTGCAAACTCTCCCGGTCTTTGATTCTTTTTAAAACGATCATTTTATTTTTACAGAACTTTCCACCTTCGTAGTTTATTAAGCCAGACTGGAACATACCGCTAGAAAAGAATTGTAGCTTCAATAAAGGGGGGTGGGAGGTGGGGGTAAGAACCCATGTTGAAATAGATACAGTTACCATAATGTAATTCCGGGGCACTACAATTTGTGCTTGAAAACTAAGTGAAAACCTACTAAGGCTCGCCCTCTTCCTTAAATAACGAGGATTAACAACCTTAACAAGGTAATAAATCATCAAGCCAACAGAACCTCACCCTGGCGTGAGCTCTGGGGTGGAACTTTCTGCTTAAGGCAGGCTTGTGACTGGGAGAAAGTGACCCAGGCCCTGTAGAAGGCGTTAAGGAACAGGAGCGGCCCGAGCAAAGGTATGAGCTGCTCAGATCCCATCACCTACAGTGGCATGGAGAATAGGGGGTGGGGGTTGAGAGTGGGGGTGGGGACCGTGCACCGAGGGCAGAGGAGCCAAAGCCGGCCTGGTGAGTTGAGGAACCCGGCCCTGCTCACCTGGGAAGGGCGCCATGCAGGGGCGGAGCCGTCTCAGGTCACCCGGGCGGCGGTGGCGGAACTGAGGAGTCTGGGCGGACGCCGGGCACCCCGCCACCCACCTCACCTGCGCGGGAGGCGGGGACGGACGCACCTGCGCGGGCGGGAGGCGGGGCCGGGGCGCAGCCGTCGAGCCGGGAGAGCGCGCGGGGGCGGGAAGCCAGGCGCAGCCCTTGCACCCCCAGGGCTGAGACCCCGCCGCAGGCAACCCCCGGGCTGAGATCCCGCCGCAGGCAACCCCGGGGCTGAGATCCCACCGCAGGCTCCCCCCGATTGAGACCCAGCCATGACCTGGAGCGTCTCGGCGCGGGGCGCGCACCAGCCGGACAACACGGCCTTCACGCAGCAGCGCCTCCCGGCCTGGCAGCCGCTGCTCTCGGCCGGCATCACCCTGCCGCTCTTCTTCTGCGCCGGCCTGGCTTTCATCGGCCTGGGCCTGGGCCTCTTCTACTCCTCCAACGGCATCAAGGAGCTGGAGTACGACTACAGCGGCAACCCCGGCACCACCGGCAACTGCTCGCTGTGCGCCGCCGAGGGCCAGGGCCGCGCGCCGCCGCCCAACTGCTCGTGCGCCTGGTACTTCTCGCTGCCCGAGCTCTTCCCGGGCCCCGTCTACCTCTACTACGAGCTGTCCAACTTCTACCAGAACAACCGGCGCTACGGCGTGTCCCGCGACGACGCGCAGCTCAGCGGCCTGGCCAGCGCGCTGCGCCACCCGGCCAACGAGTGCGCCCCCTACCAGTTCAGCGCCACCGGGCTGCCCATCGCGCCCTGCGGCGCCATCGCCAACAGCCTCTTCAACGACTCCTTCTCTCTGTGGCACCAGCGCCAGCCCGGGGGACCCTACGTCGAGGTGCCCCTCGACCGCACCGCCATCGCCTGGTGGACCGACTACCACGTCAAGTTCCGCAACCCGCCGCTGGTGAACGGCAGCCTGGCGCTGGCCTTCCGCGGCACGGCGCCACCGCCCAACTGGCACCGGCCGGTTTACGAGCTCAGTCCCGATCCCAACAACACCGGCTTCATCAACCAGGACTTCGTGGTGTGGATGCGCACGGCGGCGCTGCCCACGTTCCGCAAGCTCTATGCGCGCATCCGTCAGGGCAACTACTCGGCGGGCCTGCCCCGGGGTGCCTACCGCGTCAACATCACCTACAACTACCCGGTGCTCGCCTTCGGCGGCCACAAGCTCATCATCTTTAGCAACATCTCGTGGATGGGTGGGAAGAACCCTTTCCTGGGCATCGCTTACCTGGTTGTTGGCTCCCTCTGCATCCTCATGGGCTTTGTCATGCTGGTGGTCTACATTCGCTACCAGGACCAGGATGACGACGACAATGATGATGAGTGATGCTGCTTCCCAGAGACCCTTTCCTGCTTCTCGGCCAAGCCGCTTTTAGCGGTGGCCCTTTGCTCCTTAACACAACTTTAAGCTCACTGGTCTCTTGTGGACGAAGGGCCTGGAGAAAGGAATCGCCCGCCTCCTCTTAGAGATACGACACTGTTCTCTGTAAAATGCCAGATCTTGCGGCGACTTCTCCCCTTCTCCTCTAAGGCTTTACAGAGTTGACATGTCAGGTCTTGAAAGTCTGTAGCATTCTAGAGCGAAGGACCGGGGAGATTCCTGGACTGGAACTTATTAAGACCAGCAGACAGAGGTTGGATCCCGGTTCTGAGCCTAAGCTTTGGTTCCTTCAGTAGCACGGTTTTCTGGGAGGGAGGTATGGGGGGGGGGGTTGGAGGAAGGGCTGAGATGGAGAGTGGTGCCCACTGATGGCCTACAGAAGCTTGGAGGAGTGGAGAAAGCATAATTGGTAACATATAAGTCGATGAAGAGGCACGGAGCCTCTCAGGTTCTGACCAGGAAGGCCAAGACCCGCAACCTTCACTGATGAGTCTCTGTACCCTTAAATTTGGGAATCTTGAGCCAGGCTGGATCTGGAGCACTCACCTGAGCTTTTTTTTTTTTTTTTTCTCCAGTAATAATTGGTTCCCATGAACAGTGACAATCACAGTGCTGGGGATTGGTCTTAAACATAGGAAGCCTGCAATTTGTAGAATGAATGAGAAAAGTCGCTAGCGCTAGGAAACTAACATAGAGACCTGCAGGGCGGGCGTGTGCCAACTCGGAATTAAATGGAAAAGCAACCTTCACAAGACACTATGTAAAAACTTGAAAATGCAAGTCCAGTTTGCATGGCTCAGGGCCAAGTGTCTTAACCTTAGGAACTGACGTGCAAATGATCCTAGCAGGAAGCTGTTTTCCTGGGTCCCTGAGTGTCCCCTTGCCCCTTTGCTCAGTCCCTTTTGAAACATCATCATCATCATCTTTTTTAATGCTTCAGGGAATAGTTTAATTAATTCATATCATTTTCACGAAGAACTGTCTTAAATACCGTTTTAATTTATTCACCAGTGAAACCCACTTCTAGTGATCATGTTTAGAGAATGCTAAGAATGCAAAGTAGACTCTTGAGATTATTTCAGCCTCAGGGTTAAAATCACTCAGCTGATTTTATTTGATTGCCTACAATTGATATAAAGCTATTCTCAGAGGCAATTTGGACTTTTTTTTTTAAAGTCCTCCTTTTATGGAACAATAATGTAAAAGAACTTAAAAATGAAATTTCCCATGAGACCATCTTCCAGGTTCCCTGAAGAAAACAGTTACTTGGTATTTGTCAGGGTCCTCTGGTCTCAGCTCCACAGTGCAGTTATTTTCTACTTCTTGGGGTATTTTCATTCCTTAAAGGCAGTTCGAGGTCTTGAAGTATATTTTATTTTTATGGCTGTCAAATATTGAGTTATATTGAATAATTTCCATTCATTCACTTCTTCTGTTCTAGTTGATACTTGTTTTTGGATGTACAGCATGTCTAAGATTGTCTGGGTCAAAAGTGACTTGAAATAATCTTGTCTCATCTTTATATCAGAAAATTCTCTAGTAATTCCAGTGTGCCGGCTTTCTGACTTTGTGATGAATTTTACTCTGAGATCACATACTGTGATTTTCGACTGTGAAAGGCTGGTCGTTACATGTGCTTTCAGAAAGTGTGATTTATGATGAGTGCTTGGTTGGTCAGCCCTCTTCTGTGTCAGCCAATGGAGTTGGCTACATTTGTCTTTCACTATATAGTTGAGGGCAACTATGTATTTTGCTATCATTTGTAGACCATTAGCCTTTTGTTATAAATTTTTATGTGAGACCATGAAACTTAAAGTCCTGTGATTAAATCGTAGTTCCAGGCCTTGTTTTCGAGGTTTTTGAAAGAGAATAAAGGTTGTGTTTGTCTTTCTCTGTTATCACATTACTTAGCTCTTTTGAACTGTGATCTTAAAGGCACAAACACCACCAGCCCTGTGCCTCATGTTACTGGCAGAGTTACATTGACGCCGCGACATCACCCTTCAGAGAATAAGGTTCAGTCAATGTGAACTCATTCTTTATTGCTAACTTCCTAAAACTCCATTTGAACTTAATCAGCATCCCGTGTTTGGATTTACATGATCTCCAATTTATTGTTTAAATTTGATAAATGACAATCCCTTTTAAATTTTAGTATGAAATGTTATTAAAGAATGTGATCATAACAGCCTTGCCTCTCTGCGTTTTACTCAGACTATAAATTACAATTATTTGCTGGTGCTTGAGACTGAAAAAAAAGCAGAAAGGTTTAAAACAAAATTGTCAGGCTTTTGCCTTAGTGGTCCCTGTGCTGTGTAGCCTTTTGTCCGGTATCAGGATTCTGATGAATTGTATCCTTGTGCTTCCCAGCTGGAGGTATGTCTTCTAAGAGTGAGACACAAAGGTGAACCTCAGCAGTTTTACTAGAAATAAACTTTGACCTGCTTTGCGAAGTAAAGGTACAAACAAGTGTTCAGTGAGAATACCCACCTCCATAACAATTTAAAAGTAATAATAATAACAATAATAATAATGAAGAAGAAGAAGAAAGCTGAGGGTTCCAGCATCTCCACAGCTGAAGTCACTCGACAGTCTGCTGACTGGGCAATTGTTAAAAAAAATCAAGGGCAGACTTTCCTTTGGAACAAACTTTACTTAGTAGGATGTAACCACAACTCCTCTGCCACACCAAAGAGTTCTCGGTGAGTCTCTGTTATCACCCATCTCCTTATATGGGCTTGGATAAAAGTCATCAGTCGCTATAAATAAAATTCTTTATTTGCACTGGACATTTCCAGCCCACATTTTGGCTATAGGTAAAACAGAGCTGGTTGATTTTAGTTGGCAATTAAAAAAAAAATTCCGCCCCTCCCCCCCAGGAGAATTCTCTTAATTCTCTCTCCAACACAAGAGTCACTTGAAGGGCCTTCCCAAATCTGACTGAAACCCATTAAGGCCCTGAAGAGATCTCACATGATAACTTCACTTTGTAAAGAACTGGCTCCATTATTTTTCTTCAGCAGTTTTCCAGTTGCTGATTTGCTACACTAACATCCTCTATAATTTTCCCACTGAGAATGGCAGTGTGCATTTGGGGAAAATAACCCACACTGCTCTGTCACCTTGTATGAAGATAGCCATTATCAGTGTGTCCCTGGTGTCGGGGAGGTCTCTAGAGCGTGCCAGCCTCCCTCGGTTAGCATACCTGTGGGCTAGCCCAGGGAAAACTCCTAGGTAGTAAGAGCGAGCGCACACTGGGGTCCTCGACGGGAAGGGAAGGATGGAAGGGAAAGGTGACCAGATATACCCCTGGGCTGACAGGTTACCCGGAGGGCGCGGAGTCAGCAGCCAGCAGCATTGGAAACTGCGGAGAAGACAGGGCTGGCTCAGGCACAGAATCCACTCATGACAGACGGGGCTTTGTGGAGACGCAGTGGGCAAATAGCGGCTTACCAACTTCTGCACCCTTGTCTTGTTGATCAATGTGAGTACAATCTATCTTTTCTTCAGAAGCAAAGGTGTTGTCGTCAGGGGCCTTCATAGCCCTGCCCTCCACACTGACTCCTCATTAAGCTCTCGTGGTGAATGACACCTCACATAACCAGTGATAGCTGCAAATGATGTGTATTAATAACGACATTGGTTTTTCTAAAAGGGCTTTGTTCTGGAAGCCCAAGGGTGCTGAACACTGTGTGGTCTCATTCATCTTCTCCATCAAAATGCCTGGCCTTCTACAAAGTTAAGACCAATGGGGTAGAAATAGATGCTTTTCTATTTTGTTCAAAACTTTATAAAAAATAAGCCATGCCAGCCGGGGACATGACTCAGTAGGTAAAGTAGGTTGTCACCAAGCCTGACAACCCGAGTTCTATTCCCGGGACCAACGTAGTGAAAGGAGGACCCCTGACCTCCTGAAAGTTGTTCTCTGACCTCCACTCTGGAGCTCTTGCACATGTATGCCCACACACATGCACAAGCACACACAATAAATAGGTGTAAAAATAGTTTAAGTAGTTCCTTAGAAACAAAAAAGAGTAGTCTAATACTGAATAAAGTTGTGACCTCCATTGAAATGGGTTGCTTAATTATTTTTTAAAAGTTATTTATTGCATTTGCTGGATAGTGTTGACACACAGCTTTAATCCCAGCACACAGGAGGCAGAGGCAGGTGGATGTCTGTGAGTTCGAGGCCAGTCTGATTTACAAAGTGAGTTCCAGGACAGCCAGGTCTGTTATGTAAAGAAACCCTGTCTCAAGAAAACAAAAAAGAAATTATTACATTTATTTATTTGCGT
This sequence comes from Peromyscus maniculatus bairdii, assembly GCF_049852395.1. NCBI lineage: Eukaryota > Metazoa > Chordata > Mammalia > Rodentia > Cricetidae > Peromyscus > Peromyscus maniculatus. The sequence goes on along the minus strand of NC_134865.1, from coordinate 45,690,344 downwards.
GTGTGCATGCGTGCGTGCGTGCGTGCGTGCGTGTGTGTGTGTGTGTGTGTGTGTGCTTGTGTATGATGAACACTTGAGAGTAAGTGTTCACAATCCACAACACACATGAAAGTCATTTAGAGGACAACATTCAGGAGTCATTTTTTTTTTCAGATTTATCTTATGTGTGTGAATGTTTTGCCTGCATGTATGTATGTGCATCATGTACAATGCCTGGTGCCTGAGGTCAGGAGAAGGCATTGGATCCCCAGAAAACGGAGTTATCAATGGTTGTGAGCTACCATTTGAGTGTTGGGAATTGGAACCGGGTCTTCTGCAAGAACAGCGAGTGCTCGCAACTGCGGAGCCATCTCTGCAGCCCCTCGGGAGTCTGTTCTATCTTTCTGCCGAGTGGATCCTAGCGCTCAAACTCATCAGGCTTCGTGGCCAGCACCCTTATCTGCTGGTCTGTCTTCCTATTCTCCCAGCTTCACCATTTAAAGGAATTGATTTTGTTGTAAGATGATTTCCTGCACTATCTATCTATCTATCTATCTATCTATCTATCTATCTATCTATCTATCTATCTACTGATTACTTTCTCCAGCACCCTTTTTTTTTTTTTTTTTTTTTTTTTTAGTTTTTCGAGACAGGGTTTCTCTGTGTAGTTTTGCGCCTTTCCTGGAACTCGCTTTGTAGACCAGGCTGGCCTCGAACTCACAGAGATCTGCCTGCCTCTGCCTCCCGAGTGCTGGGATTAAAGGCATGCGCCACCACTGCCAGGCTAAGGATGGATTTTTGTTTTTTTGTTTTGTTTTGTTTTGTTTTGTTTTGTTTTGTTTTGTTTTGTTTTGTTTTGTTTTGTTTTGTTTTGTTTTGTTTTGTTTTGTTTTGAGACAGGGTTTCTCTGTGTAGCTTTGCACCTTTTCCTGGAACTCACTCTATAGCCCAGGCTGGCCTCGACCTCATAGAGATCCGCGTGCTTCTGCCTCCCGAGTGCTGGGATTAAAGGCGTGTGCCACCACCGCCCGGCTGGCACCCTCTCTTATTTCTTTCCCATTCCTACAACAGACTCCCCCTCCACCATCCCTACCAGAACTTTTCCTATGTCCATGACTTAGTTTTGTTGTGTAGCCTATTTCAATTAGTCAGGGCCATCACGAAACCATTGAATTGGGAGTGTCTATTGGAGCATACTGGGGTCATCTGTGGGTGGACAGCTGGAGGTAATGATGTGCCCACTTCCTGAATCTATGAGCACCAGATAGATGAGTTAAGGCACCCTGGGCCTCTCCTCCATCCTTGTCTGGCTGTTGATGGTGATACTGTGAGTTTGTAACTACAATGGCTGTGCCTTGCCCTGAAAATGACATCTCGTGACCCTTCTCCCCATCCTCTGGCTCTTCCATGCTTTCCACTCTCTTCCAGTGTTCCCTGAACCTCGGAGGGCATGATATAAATGTCTTGTTATGGGCTGAGCACCTTCTGCAGCCATGCATTTCTGAATTCTCCATCCTGCTCCATCATTTAAAAATAAATTCATTCTTGTTATGAATTAGAAAGGCATTCCCTATTAATTTTTTTTCTTTTTCTGCTCTTCATGTATATACGCAATAGGGTATGCATGCCTGTGTATACATATGTTTTTGAGTGTGGGTTACAGATGTTTGTTTGTGCATGCATGGGAAGGCCCAGAGTTGTTGGTAATCTTCATCCACTGTACTCTATTCTAGTCGCTGAGGCAGGGGTTCTCAATCAAACCCAGAGCTCACTGATATGGCTAGTCTTGTTAGCCCATTTGCATCTGGTATTTCCCGTGTCCTCTTTCTGAGTCTGAAATCTCAGGCAGGCTGCCACACCCACCTGGGATTGGCATGGGTCATCTTACTTTCAGAACGTGCTTTAATCACTGAGCCTACGTTCATCGTTTCTGTCAACACAGCAGGAGCTACAGCACTTCCCACTCACACTAAGTGATAGAATTTGAAACTCTAATCTTTTCATTTCTTTCCCTGCAAGTCTTTAAAACTTAAGACTTATCAGTTACCTCGACACAATTTCCAAGTAACTGAATATGGTATCTGTCACGGTTTCCTTAAAGGAGCCAATTGGTGCTTGTGTTCACTTGGATGAATCTTTAAAACGTTACTGAATGATTGATACATAAGTGACAACTCTCCTGTCTCCAAGCCTATCTTCTCTCCTAACTCACATTTCCAACCACATCGTGCATACGCCTGAAGGTCTCCCAGGTGCCACCTGTCTGGGTGGTCAGAGCCAAAGTTCCTGTCTCCTGAGGCTTTGTACTTCTGTCTTAATTACTTTTCTATTGCTGTGAAGAAACACTATGACCAAGGCAATTTATAAAAGGAAGCATTTAGTTGAGGGCTTGCTTACAGTTTCAGTAGTTAGCCTATGACCATCATGGTGGGGAGCATGGAAGCAGGCAGGCAGGCAGGCAGGCATGGTGCTGGAGCAGTAGCTGAGAGCTTACAACCTGGTTCAAAGAGCTTACAACCTGGTTCAAAGGCAGCAGGCAGAGAGAGAGAGAGAGAGAGAGAGAGAGAGAGAGAGAGAGAGAGTCCCAATATGGAATGGGCTTTTGGAACCCCAAAGGCCACTCACTCCCAGTGCCACACCTCCTCCAACAAGGCCACACCTCCTAATCCTTCCCCCAAAGTTCCATTCACTGTAGACCAAGCATTCAAACTTATGAGCCTCTGGGGCCATCCTCACTCAAACCACCACACAAGGCATTCCTGAGTCCAATGATCATTCCCGGTACTTAACCTGACTCCTCCCTCCCCTCAGTCAAAACCCTGAACTGCCTGCTTCGCTGGTCTGTTTCTGTTTTCTCCCGCTTCCCACTGTTCCCGGATACTGTGGCTTCAGGACCCCAAAGACCCTTTTAGTCAAGCCCAGCTTTTACTGCTGCTCTGGCCTCGCTGTGTTATCTCTCACCTGGAAGTTGGGGGGATTGGAGCGGCCTCCTAATCAGGAGTCCGGTTGACTTTCCGCGTTACAGCCATATCCCAAACCTCACGTGTTAGCAGACTTCAGCTTACAATCACTCATGCCTGTGTACATACAGCCGACCGGAGGGAGTCTAAATCTCCAGAGGGCTCTCAAGGCCTTCACGGTGGGCTTTGCTCTGGATCTCCAGGCACTTTTCTTCCAGCATCCCACAAGATTCGAGCCCTCGTTGCCTCTGCCACTTCCTCCTCAGCCTAGCCTTACTTAGGGTGTTTGCCGTGGTGCCTAGACATCTGCTGGTCCCCTCTCCATCTCCATCTTCACACTCAGGCTGTTAACTCTGTGGGAGCTGAGAACCTGTTCCATCCTGTGTTTCTTCATTGCCAATCCCTGGTACCTGGGCCAGTACACATAGGTCCTTAAATAGTTGTTAAAGGACATCGAGGAAACGGATAATTCCATGACTTTACTGCCACGGAACATTTCGTTTCCTATAATGGACCGTGTTGGAAATAATTCAGAAAACAAATGAGACACAGAAATGACACTGTAAAAAATTGCAAATTTTAGGGTTAAAAGTGTTGTGAACACACATGCCTGCTGAACAGCAAGGAAACACTAAGCTTAAAGTTCCCATCTGGATAGCTTAAATGTTCGGGCAGGGTTTCCTCCATAAAGTCATTTGCAGAAATGAGCAGCAGATGGGTTACATTAGCCCTTGATAGTGGGATGGTTCCTTTACACTCACAGGGACTTGATGTCTTTGCTAGTAAACTGCAGTATGTTAATGGAATATTTACACTTCTGTGGTGCTTCTTTATAGAGGAGAATTTTTTACTCACTAAAGTATTTAATAATAAAATATAAAATGAACATTTCTTTCCTCTGCTGGGTAATTACCCCAGAATCCATTTAAACAAAAACAGCATCATGGAGAACTACCCAAAAAGGAAGGCAAAACAAATCCAATAGTAGCTGCTCTGTTTGCTGCCTTGTGTTCAGTTTATAACTTTTGGCACATCTTGATATCGCCATAATAGCAATTTTAGAACTATAAATGATACTTTACAGGGGTCACACCATAGTTATTTAAGTTCAGGGTTGATTTCCCTGAGTATTAAGTAGCTATGAATGAATTGTGTTTAGTCTGATCCTCCACAGAAGGGTCATAAACCTGCAAGTCATCACAAAGCATAGAATGTCACTTCAACATGTCAGGAAAATTGTACATGGAAAAGAATAATGCAGGACAAGGGAAAGGTATTTTTATGTCTTAAGAGTAATATATGTTTCTGGGAAGGAGTTATAAAATTTTGCTACATTGAACTTTCCTCTGATTCTGGAAAACAGGTTAAGAAAGGGGCTTTAGATTTATTCTTAGCCATGACAGATCCAGAAAAATGAATTAGGAAGGGACCTTGGCCCCAGAATGAGGAATGCTCTCTCCCACTCCGTCCATCAAAAAGAGGAAAAGAAAGAGAAGTCTCGAGATCCCACAGTGACTTCACAGGGTTCTCTCTATCCCAGGATTCTTCTCCAGTGGCTCCGGGCAAGTGTTTCTGTGGCCACAAAGCAACCAGTGCTGGGAAACTCTCAGCAGTAAGATAAGATTCACTTTTAAAATTAAACCCAGTTAAATAGCTTAAGGGAAAATGCATCCAGATGACATCCCAGGTGAACTACCTTGCCTTTCAGCTTGATCTTGACAAGTTCAATGTTTTCTCCACTTTGTTAAAAGCAGGAACAAAACATTGACAAAGAACCTGGCCCAAGGTTGAAGCTAGTTGAGAAACAGCAGGGATCCCAGCTAGCCTGGTGAACTTGAGAAACTCTCTGGCTCCTGGGAGTCCATCAGCTGGCATTTACCATAAAGTTCCCAGACAATCCACCAAGCACATTGCCTATCTTGACATGTCAAGTCAGTCCTGGGAAGCAGGCACTACTATGTCTCCATTGCACCTAGGAGGAAGCCAACATCAGATGGAGTTAAATAACCAGCTTCAAGCAGTGTAGACCCGGAGCCAGGATTTCCATTGCGCCCTTGGGCTGAGGGGACAACTCAGTGACTTGGGGTCACACTGTCTGTTTTTTGTTGGATTTTTGTGCTCATAGTGATGGATTAAAATGCCAAGACTAATTCAATGAAAGAAAAAGAACGAAGAAGAGAATTTGGGGAGAAGGACTCCCCCCTCAGTCAGGAAGTAATATGGCTCCTCAAAAGGAAGCCTTACCATTTGGCTTCAGTAACCTGGCCAGGGTGATTTTAGTACCGGGAGAGACAGATAGGCCAACGGGAACAGAATAGATTTGGATAAGAAGGGAAAAACACAGAGGGTGAAAGGGACCCGTGTGGGAGGGGGGTCACACAGGTGTCCATTTGGCTCCTTCTTTCTTAAGTGTTCCATACAGCATATACACTCTTTAGTACTGAAAATCACACAAACAAGCCGTAACAGCTGGAGTGTTGACTCAGCTCTAATGACGGGGTTTCTAATCCTACACTCTCAGGATGCGTTCAGGTGTCTTTCAGGGCTGTGGACACAAGTCACACACAAAGTTACAATAATTCGTCCACAAACATTCGACACCTTGTTAAAGAGCTTGGAGGGGCAGGGGAACCCTAATTCAGCATTTTCTTTAAGTTGAACAATAAAAACAGGTAAATTGCTGCCCAGGACACTCTAATGGAAAGTTGAAGCGCCCAGTCCCAGGCAACTCTAGTGAGGCTGGCACACCTAAGTTGTGTGAAGGAAGCCAAGCCCTGGGCGGTGTTGGTGTGGGAGGCGACTTCTGTGTCAGGTGATAGGTATGCCACGGGGCCATGCCCAGACTCCTCCTTCTCTTTCCTCAGAAAGGAGGCGGAGAGAACTCAGCACTTTATACACAGCCCGCGTTTTTGCATTTTTGCTGCTGGGCACATTACAAACCTTGGAAGGGAAGGCTTCAGTTTTCCATCAGGTCGCTTCCAGTCACCTGGGGGTGGGCTCCCTGATCCTACTAAGAACTGAGACTGGAACCTAACTGACAGATCTTAAGTTTTCTAGGGCACGTCTAATAGCAGCGCCAAGAATCGGGTTCCAAAGATGTACACTACTGCCCTCTTCTGGAAGTAGACGGAACCACCGGCACTTACTATCAAGGGCTCAGGCCAGAGGGAAGAGGAAAGCGTTGCTCTTCTTAGATTGCGTCAAGTATATATGAAATATTAGCTACACAAATGAGAATCTCTGTTGGGTATGAGAGCCCAACCTGTAATCTCAGAACTTTGGAGATTACGGTAGAAAGAGTGCTCGGAGTTCCAGGTCCGCCTGGGCTAAAGTGAAACCCTGTCTCAAAAACATAAAGTGAACTATGGAGATGGCGCAGAGGACAAAGGAGATGGTCCGTCCCACAAGCCTGGAGACCTGAGTTTGACCCCTAACCTTTGTAAAGGTGGAGGGAGAGAACCTACTCCACAAAGACCTCCATCTATGGAACAGGCTTGCCTCCCCAGTAAAAATAAATGAAATATTTAAAACAAACAATAAACACACGGATAGATAAGTAAGTAAAATTATTGACAGAAAATAAAATGAGTACTTATAAATTGTGTGGTAATTCTGTGAGTTTTCATACTTTCCAATTAATTGGTTGAAACGGGCACTGGCGTGCTTGTCTTTAAGTTGTACTCAAATAATACAGGCTATTTCTTCAATAGACTTCTAATGGCTGCTGCCAATACTTTCCTCTGAAACACTTTTTTTTCCCCCAGAATAAATAAGACTTGAAACTATGCCATAAAGAATGGCTTTGCACTTTACTGCTGGGGAAGTACCAGTCATTTGACATCTAGTTGTTGTGAGCACAGACACAAAGAATGAGACAGCATCTCACGATGTGGCATCTCAGATGTAGCATCTCACGATGTAGCATCTCACGATGTAGCATCTCACGATGTGGCATCTCAGATGTAGCATCTCACGATGTGACATCTCAGATGTAGCATCTCACGATGTAGCATCTCACGATGTAGCATCTCACTATGTGGCATCTCACGATGTAGCATCTCACGATGTAGCCCAGGCTGGCCTCGAGAAGCAATTGTCCTGCTTCACCCTCCTGGGCAGTAGGATTACAAACCTGCGCCACACTGCCTGACTCTAAGTCTTTTTATATTAGAAACTGCCCTTTGGCGGGGGGGGGGGGGGGGGGGACACGACTGGTGAATATTGGCGGTTGCCTTCCCAGGAGCTGTGTGAATGGAGGAACTGTTAAACTCTGCCTATCGCCATTTCTTTCAAAAAGGAAATGCTGGCACCTTTTACTAGAGGGAACATGAGTTTGCTCACTTGGGGTCCTCAAAATTGCTTACACTGAAGTGATCAAAACAAAATGCTGTGGGCGTGAATGATTTTAAACCTTACATACTTTTCTGAGGTGGGGATTCTAAGTGAAGAAATAGAAATTTTTATAAAACACTTAAGTTTTGTGTAAGGGAACCAGGTACCATGATCTAACACCCAAACAAACCATAGTCATCCCGTGCAAGCTGCACATCTCACGTTTTAACATCTTTAAAATCAAGGCAAGCCTGAAGTTCTTGGCTTCTCCTAATCCATGGCACCTGTCACTCAGGTGACTGGCACCCAGATTTACAGTCAGCCAGAGGACAGACATGACACAGTTGATATTGTGCCTTACCGCCCTGAATTGGGGCAACCATTACATTGTCAATAAAATGGACATTGGAGCTTCTTTCACTAAAGGGATTCAGAACACTTGGTCCAGTACAAGGATGTTTCAGGAAAACTTTAGTCAATGTGCTCTCTGCATACATTTCTTTTGAGACAATCCCCAGACTAGCCTTGAATTTGCTATTTAGTTGAGAATGACCTTGAACTCCCAATCCTCCTGTGGTGTGTGCTGCCATGCTGGGTTATTTTTCCTTTCTGGGTCTTCGAAGCATGATACATAAAAGAACTCTGTAAATAAATCTACAAGGGTCCATGAACGGGGTCAAAGTGCAAAAGTTTCAATGTAAGAAATGAATTGGTCATGTTCTAATCATTAACATTTTTTTCTTGGCGGCGCATACAGTGAAGGCACGTCTTATGATTAATGCCATCTTCCATTCAATACATCACATAGTATCATAACAGAGCAGTGGAAAGAACGTCTCTGAATTTAAAAGCAGGTGACATACAACGGTCTGTAACCGAAAAGCACATCCCTCAATTTGCACTGCCCAAGGCATCGATCAATTTTTGAGAAGAAAATGGAATTTTCAGAACTCTCTCCCTCCTCTGATGTACCTCGATATTGGAAGGATAAAATAATGCACCAGATGCCAACACGGATAAACGCCACAGCAGGTGGCATTTCACTGCAACTGCTGGATGCCGGCCAGCCAGCCTTGTACATCATGGGACAAACAGGCGAGGCGCTCCGAGATCAAAGCCAACACAGAGCTCAGCTCCAGCCCCGTGATGTACCCCACTGAAAAGATGTACAGGGAGATTGAGTGTCAGCAGAGTGAGAACACTGGTGTCTTTCCCAGTCCCCGAGGTCTCCTTTGGACCAGAAAGCCTTGCTGGGAAGGCATACATCATGGGCCCGAGTATTACATCTCTCTATGGGTTCTCAGTATGAGTGGAGCAAGAGTGTGTGAAGTTGATGATCCGAAATAAATCAGAGTCATTTCTGTTGACAGGAAATAAAGTTAGACTATCAGACATACTCAGAGCCAATATCTGCTTTCATGTTTTTCAAGTTATGAGGGAAAGATGTCTTCCATTATTGTAAATGTGTCAGAGCTGATACTGGGCCAGCCTGTTCCTCCCAGCTTCATTTCTCAGCCAAGACTGGAAACCACGCTGTGATAAAACATCATCAAGGGAAGGTTCCAAGTAAAGGCTCCTTCTCCTTAGACCGGCCTGCCTAAGAACTCCTTCCGCTCATCCTCCACCTCTCTGCTCAAGGAATCAGGCTTCTGTTTCGCCATCAAACATCATTTCTGCCCCCTGATCGCCTACTCCGGGCTTCATTTTAACAAAGCTCAAGGAATCAGATCTTTCTTCATCTGCACAAACTCCTGGGTGGAAGTGTGGGCCCATTGTATTTGATGTGCACAGACAGTGAGAAAGCAGGGTTATACATGGCGAACATGTATGCAGAACAATGTCCAGGTCCACGTCTGTGAGACTTACTTGAGCCTTTCATAAGGCGGGTGTCTTGTGGGAAGATACATGTCCATGTGTCTTCACTTGAGTCCCACCATTGACTCAAGAGGTTCGTGACCTTCATGAACCTTCCTTTCAGGCCCCCCTGAAGTGCCCACCGCTGTCCTCAGTCACCGTCAAAGCTTCTGAAGATGTCCTTTTTCTCTTTATACGGCTGTAGGATCTGACCCCTCCTGCCTTATGCCCTGGAACTTTCTGAAACTCCTGAGTCATCTTGAAGCCCCTCCCCAGTCCAAACTCAGGTCTTCTTCAAGCCCCAGGAGCTCCGACTCTCCGGCTTAGTGTTTTCCCCAGGCAAACACCAGCCCAGAACAACCACGTGGCAACCATGTCTGTTTTCACAGATGATTTTTGGATGGGACACTGTCAGAGGTGTCGGAATGATAAGAAGCCTGCCCTGACGCAGGAAGTGGTGATTCTAAAGACAGCCCACTTCCTCCTGCTTTCTGACCACGTGACCCACTTAAGTTATTTTTTGTCCTACGCTTCCTTTTCTATAAACGTGGAGGCTTGGGTCTAACCCACTGGGTTCCTTCCTAGTGGCAGAATTGGGCTATTTGGACTCGCTAAAGTGATGGCGAGCTTGTAAGTCTTCAGGAAGGAGAGCAAGTACAGAGAATAGAGTCCAATTTGAACAAACACCTCTTGTTCCTTCTCCTATCAGCCGCCATGCTACAAACCTAACATGTCACATGGGGCATCCTAGAGAAGGTTGCTCCAGGAATGGTTTCTTGAGAAATGCAATTGTCAGGTGTTTTTTGGGTTTTTGTTTTGGTTTTTTGTTTTGGTTTTTGGGTTTTTTGAGACAGGGTTTCTCTGTGTAGCTTTTCACCTTTCCTGGAACTCACTCTGTAGACCAGGCTGGCCTCAAACTCACAGAGATCCACCTGCCTCTGCCTCCCGAATGCTGGGATTAAAGGTGTGCGCCACCACCGCCTGGCCGCAATTGTCAGATTTTAAGAGTTTATAACAGAGGACAGTGCTGTTATCTTCCACTGAGGAGTGTGTGTGTGTGTGTGTGTGTGTGTGTGTGTGTGTGTGTGTGTGTGTTTCGTGTATATAAGTACATGAATGCCCATGCCCATGCCCCCACACACGAGGAGGCCAGAAAAGGATGTCAGGTATCTTGCTATAGATTGCCTTGAGACAGGGTATATCACCAGACTGTAAATGTGTTATTTGGATTAAGCTGATTGGCCAGCAAACTCTCAGGATCCACCCTGCACCCATGCCCAACGCTGGGGTTACAGGCAAGTGTGGCCACGCCCAGCTTTAATGTGAGTGGTGGAGAGTGAAAGTCGAGTCCTCATGATCTCAGAGCAAGCACTCTTACCCAGTGAGCTATGCCCCCAGCCCTTCCACTGAGGGCTTTTTAAACGTTACATTGAGGTTTGACACTAAAAAAAAAAAAAAAAAAAAAAAAAAAAAAAAAAGTGACATGCTTTTGATAGTCAACAGCATGTGGCAGTGAAAGAACCCTTGGTGCACACTGCTCTGCATGTCTTCCTACCTCAGTCCCAGCCCATCCTTCCTCCTCATTACGCTCAGCCCAAACAACACAGACTTTTCCAGCATGTGTTCTGAGCCTGCATGGTGGAGCCCAAGAGCCAAACTCTCAGGAATTCAAGCCTGTTTGTTTCATTGCCAGACACTATCCCAAAAGGTCACCGATCTTTGAAATCTGCCAGCCTCTAAACCCACTGAAGGGGCTTGGGAGAGTTAAAAGGTTCCAGATGTGGACGGAGTAGCCTCTCCGATTTCTTCAGCCTCTGTTGCTGATTCAGGGTGTGACCCGTACAGGTCATGGAATCTCTATGTGCTTTCAACTCCCCATTTATAAAATGTAGCCAATACGTATGGATCCCCAGGGTGTTTAGAGATACTAGAATTGAGTCACTACAGAAAGAAGACTTTCTACCTGGGTTTCGTGTTATTGCCAATGAAGACCTTAGGTGCCGCCTACCCCCCGGAAAGCAGCAGTTGAGGGGGAGCTGCCGTAACTGGACACATTGACCTCTCTAAACTCTGGAATCCCTGCTGCTCCACTCAATCTGGACTTTCACATCAGACAACATCTAGTTTATAAAGGAAAATATTTAATTAACAGGACCCTGGGGCTGGCAACGCTCCTTCTCACATGTAACAAGATACCTGAAACTCGAAAGCAAACCCTGAAAACTTAAACTACTGTAAAATTACAAAGTTTAACATAAAATGGGAAATCTTTAAATAGCTGTTTTGTTCGATGTTCTTAACAGACAAGATTGCCACACAAAGGAACTATGTAACTGCTAGCAGCAGGCACTCCACGAAGATAAAATAAACTGGCTTTATGGACCCAAGGAATTGATTTTTAATGAGATTCTGCTTGGTTGTAATGGCATCCTGAGAGGGTGATCCAGTTTCCATGGCCTCTGGTATACAGTTATAAGGTGAGGAGCAAGGACTTGGTTAAACAATGTCTGTGCATTTACCCTTTCAGTATATGAGATTAAAATAAAATAAGGATGCTGTTCTGAGACATTCTCCAGAAAGTGCACATGAACACACACCCCCATACGCTCGCACGCACGCACGCACGCATGCATGCTCACATGCGTTTGCTCTCCAAAGGCTTTTCTCAAAACAATCCCTGCTTGGATAGTCTGAGTTTTAGAGGACTAAATAATTGAAGTTATATACACACACTTATATTTATCTCCCAGAGTAACTCTAAGTTATTAGATGGACTTGGATGATTATGTCGCATACTCATAACCTGGATTCCTTGATGACTTTTATGTTTACATATAGATAGCCATATGCCACAGGCAGTGGCGCCCTAGAGCAGAGAGCATAGCATAGCATCTTGGTAAAGAGCGTTAGGCCTGAAGCTTTCTTCTGTCCTTGGATGTGTTAATTAAATTATCTGAACCCCAACTTCAACTTCTACGAATGTGGATAACACCCATCTTACAGGTTGGTGGCAAAGATGAAAAGATACAAAGGTACATAATAAGTAACATAAACTATAGCAATGTAATATTAAAGAAAAAGAAGTAAGTCCCCACTCCAAGATTATGTATAACATTTCATCATAAAGTTAGAGCTAAATAGCATTGAACTTTATGTGCTCATGTGGGATCAATAAAATTATATGTAAGATTGGACATACTGGCATGTGTGCAGTTTGGTGGTTGAGCACCTGATCGTGTGTGTGTGTGTGTGTGTGTGTGTGTGTGTGTGTGTGTGTGTGTGTGTTTAAAAGATCAGACATCAACACAGGCTTTAGGTAGGAAGATGAGAGAGCAGACGTGAGAATCAGACAATGAGGTAGGAGATTATAGTCAAGGCATTTGTGACAGGCCCAGGAGATCACATTGCAATGAAAATAACCAGCTCACTAAATAAATCTAGCTCTGCAACCATCAGTGATGTTCGTAGGTCATGAGCCATCGACCACAATTAAGCCAAACCTGAACTGGAGGATGAAAAGAAAAAATCAAGTCAGTGAGAAAAAGTATGAGAAAGTGATCAGCTCAATGTCTGGTGCTCAGTAAGCAGTCGATGGCTGTGATAACAGTTGTGGGTACCTGACCAGGGATTTCTACACACATTCAAGTCTGTTCGCCTCCTCAATAAGTTTACCTTCCCTAGCGTTATCAGCAGCTTTCTATTTCTGTTCCTGGATTTCTTCATCCTCTCTTTGTTCCTATTGTATTTCCCAAATACCTAACTTTTGATTTTACCTTGAGATATGATATATAACGTAATACCGTAAGCAAACCATGGAGGTTCTGCTCAATGTATGTTATCAACTGTGTTTAAAAACTTGACCATCATTCGATATAAGATACAGTGTGTGTGTGTGTGTGTGTGTGTGTGTGTGTGTGTGTGTGTGTGTGTGTGCATCTGTTCAAATGCATGACCAGAGGTCAGCCTCAGGTACAGTCCCTCAGATACCATCCACTTTGGTTTTTTGTGTTTGTTTGTTGGTTGGTTTGTTTGTTTTGGGATGGGTTTTCCACTGGGTTCAAAGGCTAATTAGGCTAGGCTGGCTAGCCAGAGAGTCCCAGGGCTCCTCCTGTCTCCCCATCCCCAGCTTTGGGATTATGGACACATGTCCCTATGCCCTGCTTTTTGTGTGAGTTCTGGGGAATCAAACTCAAGCCACTGAGCTTGCACTGTAAGCCTATCACTGACCACACTGTCCCCACATTCCCAGACACCCCCAAAAGTTCCTCTCTGCCTATCACAGTCACGTGACCCCCTGTTAGTTCAGACTACTTTTACTATAGACCAGCTCTGATTGTCGGTGGGCTTCGTAGAAATGGACCACAGAATATTCTTTTCAGCTTCTTTTGATGAAGATAACGTTTCAGGGATTCTCTCTCTTGTACCAGTAGCCCATTCCTTTTTCTTGCTGAGTGGCAGTCTCACATCGGACTGTTATCAAATGTTCGATCTGTGATCCTCCCTTTCTCCCTTGGATGAAGGATCTGTTGTTTTCCAATCTAGAGCTATTATGAATAAGGCTGCAGCAAATATTCCTTCGTAGTTTACTTTTGTGGAGACATCTTTTCATTTCTCTTCGGTAACGCCCAGGAGTGGAACTGCTGAGGCAGATGCCTGTTTATTTTTCATGAGAAACTGCCAGTTTTCCAAAGTGGCTGGGGTCGATCGGCATCCTGAACTCTGTAAGATCTAACTGTGGTTAAGAGACCACACCAACAAGGACCTGTTGTGCCCCATGTTTTTCACCAACTCTAAAAAGATGCCTGGGCCAGGCAAAACAAAAATTTTGAAACAATATGTCTGTAAATGGCAACAGATGAATGTTTACTTGTACAAATGTACAAAACCAGAAGTGTGAGGAAGAGCTTCCCTGCTGATTCAAACCGCAACATGAATCACGGTGAAGAATCCCGCTTGGGTGAAGTGCGAACCTAAATCATAGCTTCTCTAGCTTGGGTGGATGCCCCCTTTCTGCTCCTGGGCTCAACATCCAGATGGGACTGCCATTTGGCGGGTTGGGGGAAGGGGTTGCTTGGTGAAGGGCAGTAGGGACATGAATTGCTTCCAATTGGCTGGTTGATTTGGTTGTAAAGACAATGGCCTGCCCTGGTACCCGAGAGCTTTACATCTGTTTCTCATACAGCTCAGCCACCCATGCTGCCTCAGCCAGCCCCTCCTGCGGGCCAGGCCAGCACTTTATGGATGTTTCTCCTGCCCTTTTAAAAAGATGAAAGTTTCTAAAAGCTCCTTGCATGCAAGCGTGTGCGTGTTTGTGTGGGCAAAGGTGTTGGTGACCGCAGGGATTTCGGCCTCGGCGCCCTCCCCAACCCACCCCCGGCAGTGGAGTGAGCCACGCTGCTGTTGGGGTGTGTACTTGGGGAGGCGATTACTCTGGGGTTGGGCACCCACAGTAGTAGAGCTGGCAGAAGCCTAACAGTTAGGAGGTGATGGCAACAGCTTAAAGATAATTAGTGACAATGAGTTGAGACCTCATTAACCCCTTTAACACCTCGTGGGTTGTGATTAGGGCGAAGCACATGAAGGTCCTTTCGAGATCATTCTTGTCTAATCCCAGAAATTGATCAGCTATTACCAAAATACTTGATGCAATGTCTCCCATTATTTTGTAACCATTCACAATGATTACTCCCAAAGGCTGTATTTTCTTTGAAAACCAGGGGATTTAAAGTCTGTGCTTCTATTTGTTTATTTAGATGAGTTTACATTATGAAGCCCAGGCGGGCCTTGAACTCATAATTCTTCTGCCTTAGCCTCGCTGCCCTCCCCCCCTCCATCATTCATTTTGTTCCTCTAGATTTCGTGGAGCAATAGAGTTCTCAAAGATTTGTAATGAAGTTTCAATAGCGGAAAGTTTAATGGCTGGAAACTCCCACAATGGCAATCTGCAGGTATGCCCTTATTTAGATGAATCTGGGGTATTTCAAAACTATGCCACCTTCAAGTACCAAGGAAAATGTCCTGAGGGACCCTTACTAAAGGACGATAAACTGATGCAGAGATACCTAGGTCTCCTGGGATTGGTTCAATCCCATTCTGCTTTCAAAGCATCCCTCCATTTAAATCACGGCACACAAATCCTGGAGGGTCCCTTTGCTCCTAAATGTTCCTTATGAAAATTATCGTGCTTTTGGGAAAGTGCAACGACATTACTTGTTAAACCACACACATCAGAAAATAAGCTAATACTTCAGAACAGCAAAGATAAGTTTTATTATATATTATAAATTATTGCTTATTGACAAAGCAGTAGTGTTTTTCAATTTTTCTTTTATTTTTGTATATGTATGTAGTGTGTGTGTGTGTGTGTGTGTGTGTGTGTGTGTGTGTGTGTGTGTGTGTATGTGTGTATCTATGTAAGGGTGCTCACACCCATGTGGAGGTCAGAGGATAACTTTCAGGAGTCCATTCCCGCCTTCCACTGTGCTTGGAGGCAGGTTCTCAGCCAACCACCTATTGACACATAAGGTTCATATTAATGAAGCCAAGACTGTTGAGTTTTTGTTCTTTGAGGACAGTGGTCCTTGCCCTCTCCTGGGTCACAGACTCACTTCAGGAAGTTGGTGGCTCCTATGCCTTTCAATGCAGAAGGGAGCTCTAAGTTAATTACAACCCAAACTTACTGCATTTGGGGGGGCTCTGTGGGTTCCAGGTTGATTTTTTTCCTCATCAGCAACAGAATGATGACATATTGATGAATCTTACTTTATAAAACAAAGGAAGAGGGAATGGACTGATGGTGACTAGATCATCTTCAGATGGGAACTTGGATTTGAGAGAATTACCTTCGTTTCTAAGAAACCCAGAGGAGGGGAGGGCAATGGGAAGTGCTTTGTTGTAAAGTAAGGGTCAAGTGGGCAGCAGACATTTATTGAGAAGATAGAATACCAGAAGCGCTAAGTGAAGTGGGTCCCTCAGTATCTAAGCGACCCATCAGCAGAGACGGTGGTTGAAAATGTCATTAGGGGACCTCCAAAGACTGTGCCACATGCCCTTTGGTGGGAGGCGGGGCCTGGAGTTTCCAGGTTATTCTAAGGCACAGTTAAGTTTGTGAACCTGTCTCCCACCCTTAGTCTTAGCGTGAGCTTTTCTGCAAAGCACTTTATATAATATCGTTAGCCAGTCACTGTGAATGAGGGGCTTCCATAAACAGCCAGAAAATGCTTTTGATAACTCCAATTTGGGCAGTGAATGTCGGCAGAGAGCCCCGTGGAAGGCAGCTGTAAACAATTGTCAGTCCTCTGCTCTTAGCATCAGAAGGCCACTTCAGCTCGGCCTATCGCCGCGTTTCATTCTTCGGTACTTAGCCATTTGTTACAATAAAAATGAAGTTACAGGGAAGGAACGCTGTGACGGGATAATGGACTCCCACTCAGAAGAAGCCAGCCTGTGTCCAATTCATCACTGCATTTATAGCGCATTAGGAGACATCACAGCCGCAGCAGCCTCGTTCCTCTGGGGCAGGAAGAAAAGCCAGAGTGAGAGAGAAAGAGGAATCCGCATCATGAACTTGGCAAAAGTGAAATAAAAATAGAATATAGGGGTGCTTTCAATGGCCATGTTCAGTGCTCAGTGGCTGTTCCTCACAGTCTTTGTGACTAGCATTCCAATGCACTAAAAGATTAGCTCATTTCACTACTCACCACAGGGGCGGTTTGTCTATTAAACTGGAATGGTTGTCTGAGCAATAGGAAAAAAGCACAAAGAAAATCGGCAAACGTTAGGCAATTTAAAATGATTAAAGTCTGCAAAATATTTTGCAAACAGAAAGTCCTGGAGAGAGCCTTAATAATAATATTAGTCCAATGGATGGGGCCAGCAATATCTATATTGTCTGGATATTTTAATTGGCAGATTGAAGTATCATTATAAACTCATAAGAAATCTATGTCTGTGTTCTCATAAAAGTAAAACCGCTTATTTGATGTTAGAACGCCGCCCTTTGAAACCTAGGAGCTGAAGGAATGTGGCATTGGGTAGGTATGTCTGCCAATTTAGGCCTGGGAACTTAATAACTTTATAGCATTTTTATGATTGGACCCTGTGCCGTGGTAAGCCTGAAGGAAAGTGAGGGGCCTCAGGCCACCTGGAATAATGGGACCAATGTCTTCATCCTGTGATTTTTAGGGTAACATTTTTTCCAACTCTGCTTTTATATTAAAATAACATTATTTCATAGATAGACCATCTGAGGGAGGGCTGCAGATTTCCCTCTTAAGGAAGTCTTTTTAATCCATTTCTGAATCTATTTGAACCAAAACCTGTGTGGTCTCATTTTCTTCTCTATCAATCTGTGTTATTTCCAGGGTGAAAGGTAATTTTGACCAATAAACATGGTTTCCATCACACATTTCTAATTTTAACCTATTTGTCTCCATTTGATTTACATTGGGTTGAGAGCAAATTAACTATTGCAAGCTTTTATTGAAAATTAATTAGGTGGCTGAAGTGCCTATGGCAGACTCTCTGCCAGGACAAGCCTCTCTCCGGGTCGCCAGCCTTCTCCAGTTAAAACACCTAGCAACTTAAAAAAAAAAAATCCATAAAACCAATGATATAATTAGTTCCAGAGTGGAACTTAATCCCTTTGAAATCAGACGCTGTCTTCCAGTGCAGAAGGGCCATATTAGAACCAGCATTTCATGGTATCAGGGAGTTTTCCTTGGGGAGGGGGATGATGGAAGAGTAGCTCATTCCGGTGAACCACCTCACAGGCCTCTCAAAGTTGCCCCGTGGTGCTGGACATGGCTGTGCCTAGGGTCCCATCCTGAAGTCAGAGCACGGAGAAAGGAAACCGACTTAATACCATAAAGATTTAAAAAACAAAAAAAAAGTTACCTGACTCCGTGAATGTGTGTGCGCATGGGGTGGGGTGGGGGGGTGGAGACAGAGAGAGAACTTACATTTTCACAAATCCCCGGGTATAAATGTGATTTATCGTAAATAGTTCCACAACATTGAAATGAGTTTTTATTTTCTACGTATGCCGCTTCAAAGAGGAGCTCCGTGGGCTCGTAAAAAACGCAGAGAACAAATCGGGGGCCCCTAAGTCCAATTTATGTGCCATGCCCACTGTGCACTGAGACACGCATAATCTGTAAAACGTCAGCTTCAAAGTTCCACGGAGATCGGTGTTAACCCTGACCTCTGACCCTGCTGCCTCTGGCTGGGCCTGTGTGCTTTCTTTCCCAGCTGTTTTAGATAAATGTGGCCCATTTTTAAGAGATTGTCTCGGTGGTTTTTACATGAATCGTGGCAATAGTATTAACTCTCACTGGAGAAACCACCTTTTCCCAGAGGGCCTTACAGGAGAGCCAATCACTTAATGCCTCGCGCAGGGAAGAGTGGATTAATAAATATGTCACTCTACCAAAAATATTTAAACAACTCTAGGAGAAAAGAGCAAGACACACAACAAAAGGAAAGCGCAGAAGTGTGTTTCCTGTCAAAATACACAGAGGAAGCACTTTATTTGGACCGTTCTCTCCATAAAGGGACCCGGCGGGCCAACGTAAACAGAGGGGAAGAATCTGGTTTATCCCACTTTGGAGTTTGGAGACCATCAGCTCCACCAAAGTTCTGAGTCCAAAACCAGGCTCTTTCCCTTGAGGCCGCTAAGGGAGGCCGGTGACAATGGCCGACAGATATACTTAGCAAGTCAATGCTCCGCCATGAAGCGGTACAAATGGTTCCTTGCATGGTTGGGTGGAATGATTCACTTGCCAGGATCAGTTGAGAGCAATGCACATAACGGGTTTGTGCAACCAAGACTATAAACAGTGGTCTCAGCCAGAGTCTAGGGAAATTTTTACATTTCAGCACAACAACATACATCCTGAATGAACGTTTATAGAGAGCTTTACCACATGGAAGGTAGGCTAAAGGTATAGAAAACGTACATTGCCGGCTAACCCCCAAAAGTGAGCATTCAGGATTCAAAAAGCCAGCCAAATGTCACATGGATGAGGGTCATGCTCAGGAGGTGGGATCTCAATGGAACTGGGGTTTGGTGGGGGGGCAGGTCTAGTGTGGTTCACCGAGCTAGAGGTGCTGGGAAATCAACCCTGAGAGCTTCAGATCAGCAACTGGAAAAAAGTAAATATCCTTGGCTTTTCTCAGGGAGGTTATAGTCAGAGGAAATGGAAGGCAAGGATCCAAAATAAAAAGAGACCACCTCTTTTTGGGATGACGCATCCAGGAACCTGTTTAAGTCCGGTCCTGCTTAGCCCTGGGAAGCTCAGTGTCTCGGGTGGAAACTCTGGCTGGCAAGCATTCTCACGCGCTCTGGAACTGGGTTTTGCAAGATGCCCAGACTTTAAAACGATGGAGAAAACGCTGCAAAACCCTGAAGCGGTCTCAATCCCTCCAAATCCGCAGGCGTTTGAAACAGGACCCCAGATTCTCACGCTTCAGCTTCAGGCGCGAGAGCACTTTGGAATTCTTTCATGTACAGAGACTAAGAACAACTTAGATGGACTAAGCCACAATACGTGTTTTGTTTTGTTTCGTTAACATGAAAAAGGTCCTCCAGATAGATAAGAACCCCTAACAGCATTAAAGAAGTCATCTTGAGAGGGGGCGGTTGTTCGCTCTGGGATATCATGTTATTAGAAAATTGGGTACCCTCCAAAGCGTCACCCAAGCCTTCGAGGTCTAGACCAGGTGAAAAGACTGGTTTTGAAACTGATCCAGGAGACTTGTCCCTTTTAAGTAGCAGCTTTCACGGAGCAGCCAGTATTTATATATTATTATGAGATAATACCCCTACCTCACCAGGCTGTTATGAGAATTAATTAATGTTTGCCAAATACTTTGAGCTCTGTAGATGAAAGTTGGCGGGATTGTTCACTGGTATTATTACCTTCATCTGTATTTGAAGTTGGCTGTTATGAAACAGTCTTTTTTTTTCTTTTTCTCCCCCCCCCCTCTTTTTTTAAAAAAAGATAATCATCTCTTCTTTGGGGAGAAAAGGTAAAAACTGCCCCATGCACAGTCACGCTCTCGAAAGGGCAGGTGTGATGACGAGGGTTTGATCTAAAGAACAGACTGAAGTAGAGAGAGGCCTCACTTCAAAAGAACGTATGCCACCTCTCAAGACCTCTCCTGGGAGCCTTGGGAGTGTCAAGTTCAATCTGTGACTCCTGCTGAGATAGGACCTAATGGAAAGGCAAGGACCAGCTGCGTATTGGTGTGGCATACAGACAGCAACCCCAAACTCTGCCGATCAGCTGCTCTGCTGAGGGGTGTAAGTGAGGTGCACAACCTGCTTACTGAAGAGAAAAAATGCTTCCTTAATCCTGCCACAAGGTTCAAGGGCAAATGGTGGGAAGCCGGTTTTGCTAAGAGTTGGCTACGTTGCTTTGAGAGGGACAGAGTTCGCGCTGTTGTATTGTAATCCTAGTGAGTGCGGGGAGACAGGATGCTGTAGCCCTCAATGGGTCCGTCTGAGAATATAAGACTGGAAGGAAGACAGAGCAGTGCAAACTCTAGGTTTGACGGGTCAGAATTCTTCTCCCCTCCCCAATAGCACGCCTCACAGGTGGAGAACACTGTCTTCATTATCTTTAGATCTGTGTGTACATTTTTAAAAATAGTCAACATTGTATCACCACACAAAATACCTGACAGGCTACTTATCACGATGTGTCAGAGAATCAGTGTCCAAAAAGCACGGGCTCTAGGTGACTGCCTCTTGGCTACATCACTGCAAGGCAAATAGTAGTGATGGGAGCAAGCACGTGACGGCATTCTGAAGTAGAGATGTCAGGCTTCCTTCTTTTATACCAATCCTCTCCCGAGAACCCAAGCGGCCACCCAAGAACTCACACCCAATAACCCAAGGATCCTCCATGAGGCCCCACATTAATAGTTCCATTCCTTTCCAATCCCAAGAAACCAAGCATTTCATCACACTAGATCCTTGGATCAACCATAAGAAAAGTACAGCAGCATTTCTCCTAGTACCATTCAGGAGATGAGACGGGGTTGGTGGATCCAGGTTGGTGGAGGAGGAAGCCGGCTTGCACTGGTGGGAGTGTCTTAGTTGCCTAAACACAATGGCTAAAGGCAACTCAGGAGTGAAGGGTTTATCTGCCTTACAGTTCCCAGCCCATCATTAGGGAAGTTGTAGCATGAATCTTAAAAGTTGTCATTAATAAAATCAAAACTGAGCCAGGTATTGGGGTGAACACTGGAAGATCAGAGAGACAGAAAGAAGCCACAGCTAACCTCACCTGGCCAACTTCTCAGCTGATCTTGCTTCCTCAGACTGGAAGCTTCTATGTCCTCATATCTGAATGGCTCTCAGCTGAACTGTGCTGCTCACAAAACCTAAAAGCTTAACCAGCCAAATGCTTCTAGTTTCTGGTCCTCACGCCTTATATACCTTTCTGTTCTTGCCATCACTCCCTGGGATTAAAGGCTGGCTTTCTGGGATTAAAGGGGTGAGTCACCATGTTTGGCTGTATCCTTGAACAGATGGATTTCTGCCTCTGGAATGCTAGGATTAAAGGTGTGTGCTACCACTGTCTATCCTAAGTATCTAGTGGCTTTTCTGTTCTCTGACCCCAGATAAGTTTATTAGGGTACACAATATTTTGGGGAACACACTACCACCACAGGAAGACAAGGCAGAAACCTAGAGGCAGGAACCTGGAGGCAGGAACCTGGAGGCAGGAACCTGGAGGCAGGACCTGAAGGAGAGACCACAGAGGAACACTGATTACTGACTTGTTTCTTCTGGCTTGCTGAGTGTGCTTTCTTTTCCCACCCAGAACCACCTGCCCACAGTGGTCTGGGCTCTTCCAAGGACATACTCCCACAGGCTTGCCTACGGGCTAATCTGATAGGGATATTTTCTCAACAGAAGTCCCCTCTTCTCAGGTGACCAGCTTGGGTGGAGCTAAGGAGCACAAGTGATGATCACCTGTACCTGTCTCTCCCATGAGGACGGCCAGATTCCTTATGGATAGGAAGCTGGAAATTCCCACGAGTTTTCTAACCCCATCCTTTGGTAAATGTTCATATAGACAGAGAAACCTTTAAAATTAACTTATTTTAACTTATTCATTCCAAAATTAAAGGCTTGCCTACCAACTTCCCTCCCCCAAATTCACACATACCTTGCCAGTCTTCCAGCATATTTTTGTAATGGCATTTCAAGATTTTTAAAGGCAGAAATTCATTTTTCAGGGGCAAGTTAATGACTTTTTTTTTCCCTGATAAATTTCATCATTTTCAATTCATTATTTTCAAAAGTATTCACAATGGTCTCCCACCACAAGTTAAGGACCAACAGTCTTGAAACTATCCAAATTCCTCTACAATCAAGGAGGAAAGTCTGGCAAAGGGGGTATCAATGTCTCTTTGAATGCATTTGACCTGCACATTGACCCGTCTCCAGCTCACCTTACTTCCAAGGAGTGGAGAAAATACAGCTCGAGAGCCTGCCAATCACCTCAGACTTATCGGAAGTGGGCAACACACATTCCTGCCTGGGCATGAACAGCTTGGACTTCCAGCAGGCAGGTAGGTAGACGGGAAAGAAATCCTTTAGCTAATCAACAGTGAGGATTTCCTAGAACCTGTGTGCACGTGTGAGGCTCTCTGAAAAATCACGTAGGTCCCAAGAGATTGGAGAATTGGGGAGCATGTAACATGTTTTGTTTCTACAACACTACTAAGAAAAGGTAAATCTACGTGTTTGATTTTTAACCCCATATAGTTTAGAAACAGAAACGAAAGGGTTTTGTTTGTTTGTTGTTTTGTTTGTTTGGTTTGGTTTGGTTTTTTCTCTCTACCTCCACAAGCATTTCGTAATTTCTGGGTTAGTCCAGGGCGCGTGTGAGTATGTCCCATTCGCCCAGCAGAGGTCGCTCTTGCCCATCATAATCTTCAAAAGCGCTCTCCCTTGTCCCGCTACATCCGCGGCTTCAGGCAGAGGCTGCAGAGTGAAATAATAATGTGGGCAAAGACATTATCAGTCTTGAGAGATGGAACAGAAAAGAATCTGTGGTTTGTGGAATAATATTGCAGTGTTTGGGGGGAAAATGATACTTGGATAATGACTCTGAATGGTAGGCTGCAACCTGGATAAATCCATCCGTTCCTTTGGTAAAAAAATGACAAACTTAGCTCCACTCTGTAAAACCTGCCCACCTCTGCCCCTTCTCTGAGTGCCACCTTCAGTTGAGAAACTAGGGACAAGAAAGTCAAGCAGTGTGGTCTGCCACCCACCAGCCATTCTCAACCCGGGGTCTCATCACATTGTTGAGGGCCGCCTCTGTGATACAGCAAATCACTCAACGTGATCCAACCTTGAGTGTCTCAGAAGACCATCTAACCTCAGTGGGAAGGCGGGATTAGAGGCAGGCAGCGCCCTCCTTTTAGAACTCAGCAAGTTCAGTGAGCTGTGGGGACCAGGTCAGACCTACGCATACATGTGATAGAGTTCCTGCATACATGATAGAGTTCCTGCATGCATGTGATAGAGTTCCTGCATACATGTGATAGGGTCCCTGCATACATGATAGAGTTCCTGCATACATGTGATAGGATTCCAGTGAGGAAACCTAGTCTTCCCATCTCCCTACTCAGCATGGTCTTCTAGGTAGAAAACAGGCTGCCCTGAGAGGTGCTGATAGGACACTGAGGAGGCAGGCGTGGCTTCTCACACAAAGGGAGGTGACCCACTGTACACTGAAAATGGCTGCATCCCACATGGCATTAAAAATAAAACACTCCAGGGCTGGAAGGGTGACTGGGTGGTTAAGAGCATGTACTGCTCATACAGAAGAGTTTGGTCTCCAGCACCCACAAGATGGGAGTCGGCGGCGGGGGGGCGGGGGGGGGCAGTTCACACCAGCCTGTAACTCCAGCTCTAGGACACTGTCTTCTGGATTCTGTGGCATCTACACTCACACGTGCACAAGCCTTCACACACACACACACACACACACACACACACACTCACACACACACAAAACTAAAAATAAATAAAAGAAGTATTTTTAAATGAAGCATTTGGGGGCGGGGGACTGCTTCTCTAGACCCGTCAGGGCCTAACCACTGGCATTTAAGTCAAATATTTAGAAGACCTGCGGCTGATACTGTAGCTCAGTAGATAGAGCACAGCATGCCCCGGGCTCCCTGAGTTTAATTCCTTGTATGGAAAAAATGTAAAGATTTACCTTCCTTTGCTCTCTAACATGCTAGACAAAAAAAAATAAAAAATAAAAAAAATCTTTGTTTTTCAGAACTGTTTTGGGACTACAGCACAGAGAGTTTGTCTACTCCCTGCCTGCCCCTGACCCTAATCCATGTGTTACAGCCCACAAACCCACATACTTATCTGCCAGAGTCCATAGCTCACATTAGGGTTCCTTCTGTTCATAGTCTGGACAAATGTATAGTGTCCCAAATCCACCATCACAGTATTCTACAGAACCGTCTCACTGCCCTAAAATCCTGTGTGCTCGGCCAACTCTTCCCTCCTTCATCTCCGATCCCCGGGGAGCACGGTTCACTGCCTCAATGGTTTCGCTTTTCCAGAATGTCATAGGGTTCGAATGACGCCGCATGTGGCTTTCCCAGACTGCCTTCTTTCCTGCAAGAGTCCTCCACATCTGTTCACGGCTTAAAAACACGCGTCTCTTTATGGCCGAATAATATTTCATTGCTTGCTGGGTCTTACTCACCTCCTGCAAGACATCTTGACTGCTTCCCAGTCGTGGGAATTTATGAATAGATTTGCACTAAGCGTCTTCAGGCAACAGTGAACGCCATGGCTTGTGGCTGGTCAGAGTGCTGAGAAAAGGGTGACGCAGAGCGCTGGACCTTAAACGGGATGTCTGTATCCAGCCCCCTCCACCAAGACTCAGAGGACGTAAGAATTACAGGAGGAGCGCCATGAAATGCACGCACCACGGTCATTGCGCTTACGAACTCACTGTTGCCATAGTCACCTGCGTGGGAGCAGGCCAGCAAGAGCAGTTCTCCTGGCAGTCAGCGCTGACGGAGCGCCGCAGGTTAAAACATACATACATACATACATACATACATACATAGACTTGGGAGGGGGACACGTGGGGCTGTCTGGGAGGTATGTGACAGGGAGTTGGGGTGGGTAACATCTAGGTACGTTGTCTACACGTATGAAATGTTATAGGACAAATGACAGAAATTCCAGAAGACTTCATGCAGATTTTAGTGTGAATGTAACTATCACGTATAATATAACAATTGCTGCATCTAATCATACACCTCCTCCACCACCACCACCACCGCGTTACTGGGGATTGAGTTTAGGGTTTTGTACATGCTAGGTAAGCATTCTACCAGAGTTACACACTTAGAACCTCTCTCTCTCTCTCTCTCTCTCTCTCTCTCTCTCTCTCTCTCTCTCTCTCTCTCTCTCTCTCTCCCATCATGAGACAGGCCTTTAGTAGTTGTCCAAGCAGGCCTTGAATTTGGAATCTTTCTGCCTTAACCTCCTAAGTAGCTGGGATATAGCTTATACCACTGAGGCCTGGCTCCTATACAGCTGAGATTACAGCCTATGCCAGTGAGATTTGACCCCTATACAGCTGGGTTATAGCCTGTACCATTGAGGCCTGGCCTCTATATTTTTTGTTTAAGTTTTGCAGTTGGTGGGTCAAGGCCATGTCTTCAGAACAACGGAGCAGATACCACCCCAAGATCGGAAGCTGGGGTTTGACAGATCCCAAGATCCCTACCTCCTACATCCCCTTCTGGAGAACTCTGTGACTGAGCTGAGACTGTCACAGGAGAGATCAGCATGCGAGGAGACGGCAGTCTCTGCTGAAGCCTTCAGCTGGTGACACAGGGGGACAGGTGCTTTTACTAGCAGTTTGTCCAGAATTAGAGCACACCACATGTCCTGACATATGCTCTTGATCACGCTGGGGTTTCCAATGACTCACTGCCCGTATCTATTGAATCACTGAATTAGACGAGTCTTCACATTCTAGCAAGACAGTTCTGTGTTGTAGTGGTGGTAGTAGTGCTTTAGTAAATAGTGTGCCCCCCTCTTTTTTTTTTAATTCTGGGGATTAAACTCTGGGCTAATCCCAGACTAATTAATCAACTGGGTTCCTCCATCCTCTGATGGTGATTTTGATCCTCAGCATAGAATGCTTATCAAAGGGATTCAAATCCGGAGGCACATCCCTTTTCCTTTGGACAGGACGAGCATTCCTCGTTCTGATCCCTCAGACTGTGCTGGTGGTCATGGCATTGGTGGGGCAAGAATGAAGGAAGGCTGAGGCTGCTAGGCAGTTAGTGCCAGCCTCTTCCTCTGTCCCCTTGCAGCTGGAACAGTGACAGCCACCATCTCAGCTTTGCTTATGGTACGCTGACTTCTCTGCCCCTCACCCCATCTTCCCCAGCATCTTTAAAATTTGGAAGCGCGCTATTTTTCTAAAAGATAAACCAACTGAAGATTAGGTTTGATGGTTGAGGTAGCATACTGTATGCCAAAGTGCAAGCTTTCTGGGTAGCCCAGGAGGGAACGCTCCTGCTGATGGGTGAGACTGCACGGTGGCTGTGGTCCGACCATCATGAGGGGATTGCAGAGTCTGGGGAAGAGGCTCTGGTGTAAGGTAAAATGTGACGTCAGAGGTACAGTTCATGAAACCTGAGGTGTGGAAGGCTTGAGTCATTAGCCTGACCATTGTTAAGAAATACACCCCGAAACTATGCAAGGTAGACCTGGAGCCCCATGGTTGTGTAGACACTTCCCACTAAGCAGATGAGTAGGCTGTATTTGGGAGCCATCTTAGAATTATAGAAAAATAAAGCCCAGGGAACATCAAGACTGCCTCTCAATGGTGACATTCCCAAAGGATCTGGGCTGTCACTCACAGGTGACAAACGTTACCTCCTCTCCTGAAAGGTCCCTGGAAGCCTCTAGACACTGGGGCTGATTTTTGCCCACCAGCGCCTTCCAGCCATTCCACCAAACATCTTTTAATCAATCAGCTTTCCAAATGCTGTGGCTTTTGATTTAAACAAATTCTCAAGGAGCTGGAGAATACAGAGAGGGGCCGAATGATACTAGTTAAACATCTATGTAGGCTGCGTCTCTTTAGAGTTAAGAGGGGGAATCATTTTCCTATGGGTAATTACAATCTGGTTTACTTCTTTGGTTGTTTTCAAATGCCAGCTCTGCCTGGATTCTGTACGGGTGGCAGAGGACGGAGGCCACGGCTCTGCCTTTGGTCTTCCCCATGGGGGAGAGGGATGAGACACTGAGGTATGGTGTAGGCTGTGCTGGAGGAGGTAGGGGGTCACAGTCTGCAGGCTTACTCCTGGGATAGGTCTCCAAGCAGCCTGGACTGCATGCCTGCAGGATGGCACTGGAGCCAGTGGGGTCAGAAAAAGGGACCTTGTGTCGTGGAGGACAGGACCGAAAATAACGGTGTGGGTGGCACCTAAGAGAGAAGGGGAAGTTATACAGGGGGAGGCTGGAGAAGCAACTGTGAGTCCGCTTAGGGAGTTTGGGGTCAAGGTGGGAGTCAGGGTAGGGTTTTCGCAGGAACTTTCGGATAGATGATTCTAATGGTTATGCAGCAGCTCACGGCTCGGAGGGAGAAAGGGCAGAAGCAGAGGGGTTATGGAGAAGGTATTATCGCGATTGCACAACTTTCTAGCTGCAGCTGCTAGCAAAGTTAATGAGGAAATTCTCTTTTCGGTGCAAAGGTGTGTGCGTTGAATGTACGAGCAGCATGCAAGCATATTGACGCACCAGTGAACGCAGTTTTCTTCATGATAGGCAGAAGGCCTCGTGTGTATATCAGGTCTCACCTGGAGAGGTTCTTCCTCACACCACTGAGACTAGAGACCTTCAACTTCCAGGTATGATTTAGGAAACAGAGGAGCCTCCCCCACCTCCTCCACTAAATCTTCTCATGATGCCCTTTTACACAAGGACACTTTATTATTTATTTTTTTTATTTTGTATCTATTAGGTTTGGATGCTTGGATCCGAGTAAGCTAACTGAATAATATGGAATGACAGCCTATGCTAGTAGTTTTCCTGTTGTCCCTCAGATGCACCCTTTCCTTCCACGGCCTACTCTTTGCCAGGCAGCTGATCTGCCACGTCCGTTGGATGAACTTCCTGCCTGACCCCTGTGTGAGCCCCTTCGGTTTAGGGATGAGTGCAGACCCCTCGTGGTAGTAGCCCTGGGCCCGCTCCGGTTCTCCATGTCTTTCGACAAGCCTACACCTCACTAAGTAGCCCTTTTACTTATACAATGCTCCTCAGTGAACACCCGTGAGAACTTCCTGTATTCCTGCTGGCATGGGACCTTTCCTGCATCTGTACTATAAGAGGAAGAGATGGAGCCCTGCACATGAGGATCAAGAAAGAAGACAGATAGATAGATAGATAGATAGATAGATAGATAGATAGATAGATAGATAGATAGATAGATAGATAGATAGACAGACAGGATACAGACAGACAGACAGACAGATATCCTGGAGTCACAGATGACCTCCTTCCCACCTATCCTCAGGCTGGCTGACTGCCCGTCTGCTCAGACCCCTCTTCTGTTCATGCTTCTGTTAGCTGAGAAAAGGCTGCCCCCACAGATCTGGTTTGAATTTATGTAAAAAAAAAATTCCAAATTGATTTGCAAGCTCCAATCTGTAGTTCATAACCACTCCATCATCGGTATTTCTTGTCTGACTGTGTAACTTAGCGGACTCATCACACAGAAACAAGAAACATACAGATGTCACCCAACATTGGGTGAATAATAGAGTCTTCAAGGGTTAAGAACCGGCCACACGCTGCGCCTCAGGTATGGCAGGGTTACCAGAGCTCTTCTTTTGTGTTCTAACAATAAAGTAGTTGGTGGTCTGCTGCCTATGGCCTGTTACACATTCCTGGGTTTTATTAGGATAACCATAAGCAACCATAAGCCTCCAAGACCCACCCTGATGTCAGTGGCAAGTTTTATAGAACTTGTTGGATTTGGGGGTATATAAAGTGTGAGGTGTAATAGGTAGCAGGCTGGAAGAGCAGCTGAGGGCTGGCTGATACAAGTCCCAGCTCCTGATGTGAATATTTAATAACTGCTCATTATAGGCAAAGGTTGGCCACCAGATGTCTGTTTCTGCAGCTCCCGAGTCCTCTAAACTTCAGAGTTCCTCCAGGAGCTGGCGTGGAGGTTCACAGTTAACTCTGCTGTGCACACACCCTGGAGACCAGGACACACCCAGATGATTTGGGGGCACTGGGTGAGGTGTATTTGCTGAAAGTATCTCATCTGTTATTCCACAGCCAAGCGACTAATTACTTCTGTTCCAATCATTTCCCAAGTAGACACAGCACAGTAGGCCTAAAGTAGAAATGTAACATCTCGGTGTGGGCATGCCTGAGTTCCTCACCCATCAGATCAGGAAGGGTCCCGGTGGTCACTACCTCAGTCTGTCATGGTTAATGGGACACTGACCCGGCTTTGCACACCTGGGCTGAAAACCTCCTT
This sequence comes from Peromyscus maniculatus bairdii, assembly GCF_049852395.1. Classification (NCBI taxonomy): domain Eukaryota; kingdom Metazoa; phylum Chordata; class Mammalia; order Rodentia; family Cricetidae; genus Peromyscus; species Peromyscus maniculatus. Next base: position 45,660,649 of record NC_134865.1, on the reverse strand, counting down.
CCTCACTCATCAGGTTCTAGGTACAGTGATCTGTCCAGCTGTGTTTTGACCACAGCTGGTCTAGGAATTAAACTGTGTTGTGTTTCCATGGCACATGAAGTTTTATGATAGAACACTCTCAGGACAGTTGCATGTCTCAACTCCCCATGTCGACAGGACAAAGAGTCTCTTGTTGCCTTCCACCACAAGCTTCTGTCTTCCCAGCATGCTCCATCGCCTGCTCCATTGCCCTAGACCATGGCAGCAGAGGCAGATGGCAGGCTGTGCCAACTTCAGCTCCTCAGGCTGTGTGTAGAGGGAGCTGTTTATTTAAAAAAAAATTATTAATTTTTATTTATGTGTATGTGTGTATCTGTAGAGGTGAATACCTCACCTGTCTGGGTGCCCATGGAGACTCTAAGAGGGTGCCTGATCCCCTGGAGCTGGATTTATAGGTGGTTATGATCTGCCCAGTGTGGTTGCTGGGAACCAAATTCAGGTTCTTTAGAAGAGCAGCATGCTCTCTTAACCATGGAGTCATCTCTAACCCGAAAGAGGAAGCCGCTTGTGTGTGTGTGTGTGTGTGTGTGTGTGTGTGTGTGTGTGTGTGTGTGTGTGTGTTTAAATATATACACATCACAAATATGTATGATTTTATATATAGGAGAAGTCTGTTTAATTGGCCTTATGAATCCGAAGCCAAGAACTCCAAAATTATAGATGACAACTCTGAAATTTTTTCTCTTTTTTTAGTTTTCTAAAATGAACACAGCTTTATGTTGCCACATCTTTGCTTAAAACCTTGTTTTCCATTCATTTTCAAACAAGATGCAAAGGCTGGCATGTTTGTGTAAACCTGTAACGTTGATAGTTGGGAAGCTGATGCAAAAGCATGAGTTCAAGGCCAGCTTGGGCTACAGGATCTTATCTCTAAACTGCATCCTAAAGGCTGAGAAGGTTATTAACGAGCTCTGTGGGGCCACACTCGGCCCCGCCTATCTTCACCTGCACAGCCTCCCTTCCCTCCAAGGTGTAGCACTCTGGTATGTTCTAAGTCTCTTGAAGTTTCCTTGCCTTAGGGTCTTAGAGCATGCTATTCTGTCCACCTGGAATACATTTTCCTCTTTCCTCCTCTTCTTCCCTTTAGACTTCGGCTCTAAAATAATAATACTTCAGGGAGGCCACCCTGAGGCTTAGGTAAAATATCCCCTGGTGCCTTGTCTTCTCGACTTCTTGGTAGAGCCTCTCGTCACTGGAAGCAATTAATTCTTGGTATGATTACTTATTTAGTGTCTTATACTGTAAACACCAGGAGGTAATGGCTGCTGGATCCTCAGTGCCTAGCTGAGTTGAGTATATAGACTGATATCTAATTGTTCAATTAATTATTTAAAAACACATGCTTATTACAAAACAGTTTACAGAAAAGGCAGAAAAACAGAGAAGAAAATTAAAGTAATCAATAATCGTACCTTCCAATATAGCAAATATTAATATATTGGTGCATTTCCCTGGTTTTTTTTCCTTCTAAATACAACCATGATGTACAAATAAGCAATGCCTACTGAAAGCATGTTCTGTGTGACCATGCCCTCCTAAGATGTACCAGCTCTTGCTATTTGCTCCTGATGTCAGCTGAGGAAGTTTGGGTTTCACTAGCTGTGTAAAGGAGATGGGATTAAATCCAGATCCTGGAAGCAAATTCAGGTTTCTCTCTACCATAACCCACTATTGTTCTAGGCCAGTGTTTCTCAACCTTCCTGATGCTGTGACTCTTTAATACAGTTCCTCAAAAGAAGTGAATCCTTTAATCCTCCAAACGACCCCATGAAATAGATACCATTGTCCCCCTTTTATGGTTGAAGAAACTGAGGCAGGGAGAGACTATTACTGTGCCAGGTCACGCAGATGTCCAGAACTGAAGGGAATCTCTTCTAGGAGAGCTCATTCTCACTTAACCACGGGAAACAAACACCTCTTTGGCAAATGTAGCAATTTAAATATGCATTTTCTGGCCCCAGAACGTAGCTTATGTCTGTTCATCTTTACATCCAAAGCTGTATTTCTTCCTTCCTCTAGGAAAGGAAAAGCTGATGCTTGCAGAATATTCCTTTACGCTGTGTGACTATACGTCACTGTGATTGGTTTAGAAAGAAGCTGACTGGCCAATAGCTGGACAGGATAAGGCTAGGTGGGAGAGTCAAACTGAGAATGATGGGAAGAAGAAGAGCAGAGTCTGGAGTCGTGAGAGATGCAGGGAGAAGCAAGATGAACATGCGGTGTGGAAAGAAGGTACTGCCATATGGCAGAGGATAGATAAGAAACATGAGTTAATTTAAAATGTAAGAGTTAGCTAGTAATGACCTGAGCTATTGGATGAGCACCTATATTTAATATTAAGTCTCTGTGTAGGTTATTTGGGGACTTGCAGGCGGGAAAGAAAAGCAAGTCTATCTATGGTTGCTCAGTAAGTGGAGTCAATGGAAGCTCCTACCCTTGAGGATATGGTGGAATAGAAAAGCAACTCCCCTTTATTGAGGTTAAATCACTAGCAACCCATGGAATCAGCTTAATGATCAAAGGAATTTATTTGGGAGTTAACTCACAACCATGGGAGATTTATCGTAGGGTCCGGAAAAGCTGAGCTATGTCCCACATTGAAAAGCTTGGTCCAAGATCTCAAACCATGAGGTAGCCGAGAGAGAGCACTTACGTGCATCAGGTCTTAAGGTCATCCCCCCCAGTGGCCATGCCCCAGTGGCATGTACCTCAAGGTCATAGGCAGGTGTAACTGTTACTAGGGGCGGTGCTTCAGGACATGTCTCAAACAGCCATCCACTACATCTCTTCCTCAGGAGGAGTCCTTTTAGTGACTCCAACTGATTCTTACCTATTTTAACACGGCTGTCCTGGTATGCAGTCTGGACAGTCAAATTCTTTTTTTTTTTTTTTTTTGGTTTTTCGAGACAGGGTTTCTCTGTGTAGCTTTGTGCCTGTCCTGGAACTCACTCTGTAGCCTAGCCTGGCCTCGAACTCACAGAGATCCGCCTGCCTCTGCCTCCCAAGTGCTGGGATTAAAGACATGCGCCACCACCGCCCGGCAGAAGGGTTTTTGTTTGTTTGTTTGTTTGTTTGTTTTTGTTTGTTTTGTTTTTCCCAGAGCTGAGGACCAAACCCAGGGCCTTGCACTTGCTAGGCAAGTGCTCTACCACTGAGCAAAATCCCCAACCCTAGGGCAGTCAAATTCTTGATGGGTTGAGTTCTGCATTAGCAGGGAGGCCTTCTGGTGGGAGCAGGTCCTGGAAAAAGAGGGGACTATGCTGACACCATTGTATGTGTGGCAGGATGTCAGAATTTGCATGGTTCTAATGTGTGCATTTGTGATCACATACTTCCATGGCCACTTCTTCAGTACACCCAGACTAAACCACATTTGATCGGTTATATTGACTCAGATGAATGGAATTTAAATTATATGATGCTTTCTCTATACCTTTTGAGGGAATGAGACATGACCTAAGCTGTTCCCAGAACACTGCCCCACACGCTTTGCAGTTTTTCCCTCTGCAGATGGAAAAACAGAGCCGAGGGAAGCAGGCTCATTGTTCAGCGGCTTCTGGGAGATTTTACAGAAAGCTACGAAGAAACTTATGACTTTATTCTCCCCGCTGGGGATTTAGCATTTTCTTGATGAAGTGACATTGAGACAAAAAACTGAAATAACAGAGTCTCGGAGATGAGATTGAGTCCACCCCAGGGTCCAGATGAGGCAAAAGACAAAACGGGAAATGTACACACTTGAAGCATGAGGCTTTGGCGGACACCCACACGGCCTCCCTAGCCTCAGCTGAGCGGGTGTGGGAGAAAGTTCTGGAAAATGCACCCTAGGCAGGCTTTGGACAGGATGATCTTCTACCTTTTTTTTTTCTTTTAATGTTAAAATCTTGGCAGAGTCCCCCGTTAAAATTCAGGAAAAGAAAAAGGGGGGCGGAGGAAGAAAAAAGAGAGATTTTAAAGAGACAATGAACGCATCCACTCTTGCAAAAATAAAGTCCTACTCTTAAAAAGCCTTTGTGAAAATGCTTTTCAGCTTTGAAAAACAGGGGGAGGTTGGAATGCTGTTGGGACGGTGGAATGACTATTAAATGTGCCGTTTGATTCGTTCTTGTGCGCATGCGCCTAGACCTTGTTCCGTCCTTGGAGAGAAATAGCCTTGTCTTCTCCCCAAATGGAGTGGAACCCATTTCTATGGATGGACTAGATCGGCCTGTGTGCGGATGCGGTTGGGTGGAGTGCAGAGGACAATTTGTTCCCATGTGCTGGCTCCAAAATAAGAGCCTCCCGCTCTGAGAACTTTCCTTCCAACCCCCCTCCAACGCAATCAATGGTCCCGCCAAATCCCTTCCTCCGGTCTCAGATTTCTGTTATATAAACTGCGCTAATCAAACAGTCTCCTTCCAATGCAGAACAAGGCTATTCAGAATAAGCATTTACCAAGCAAGCCCGTGGCTTATGTAACCAGAGCTCAACACACAAATTGTGAGAAATCTGGTCCCTCACTCAGGTGAGCTCCGTGTCTACTGAATCCCAATTCTGTAGTTTGTACTTGCTGGCTACAGCAGGATTGATTTCAGACAGACAAAAGGCTTCTTCCCCCTTTCCACGCTGACTGAGCTCAGGTTCTGGAGCCCAGTGCCTTAGAGCCCGCCCCCCCCCCCCCCCCATTCCCCAGCAAACCCCAAGCACAGCCTTGTATTCAATGCAATTAAATACGTCTAGGAAGCTGTTGAGTGGCTACTTGGCATTCCTGCTGAATGATATTTAAGCCATCTCCTATTTCAGAGTATTTAAATGAGTCCCATTTGGGGAGTGATTATAATTATTTCATGAGGAATGCTCTGTTATATAAATATTTATGCCACTGTTTCCATAAATTCCTAGCAGTGGAATTTCTTAGTCAAGGATATGCCCATTTTGATGGTTTTTTGTTACATGTTGCCAAATTACTTTCCAGAAAGGTGAAATGGATTTATACTCCCATCAGCCACTGCCCGATACCATATCCAAAATCATTTTATAATTTTTTTTTTTTTTTACAAAAATGATTAAGTAGGAAAGAAAAAAAAAAGCTCTCAGAACTCCTTTCCTTAGGAAAACATCATACATACAGGAAATGTCTGGTGGGCCATCCATCTATTCTCTCGTGTGCTGCTAGGAAAATGTCCCTGGGAGGGGAGAATACAGCTGTGCACATCAGCCAGGCCTTCACAGCAGATTCACCTCCTGCCCGCTGTGTTAAATTCCTATGCCCTTCCTTTTCTCCTCCCTGTCTTGCAGGTTCCAGTTACAGCTCTGGGAAGAGGTGGCCTCGGACAGCAGAGTAGAACCTGCTGGATGAGGAGAAAGGCGGGCTCAGGTTCCATGCTGTCAGCAAAAACCTCCCATAAACAGAGGCCGACACATCAAGCCCTTGCCGTGTAGACTTAAGAGTGCTCCTTCTCTGTCCTCTAAGCTTCAACTTTTGACCTTGCTTCTGTTCTTGCGTAGGTACAAGTGACTACATTCAACCATTCCTTCTTTCATGGGTTCAACAGCCAAGCGACCTGTCATCTAAGCTGCCACAGTGACCCGATGACACCATCCTAGCCTCGTCCCTCTATATAATGAACGAAGGGCTTCTGGCCGTGAGAGACAAAGTCAAGGAATAGTCCTTGCAGATACTGGAGCAGACAACCTTTGCCAAAGGTGGGTGGCATTATAAAGTACGTTTTTAAATTAACTTCTTAACGGACATAGAAAACTGCATATTGTGCATGTTTAAAGGGGTATGTACCATGGGATTTTTTAAAAAAAAATATTTATTTTATTATTTTGTAATTATATACATGTGTCTACATGGAGGGATGCGCATGTGAGTGCAGGTGCTCACAGAAGCCAGCAGAGGGCGTCAGATCCCCTGGATCTGTAGTCACAGTCAGTTGTGAGCTGCCCAGTGTGCCCAGTGGGGACTACACTGTAGTCCTCTGGAAGAGCAGCAAATGCAGTGAGCCATCAGCCCAGCACCGTTTGCTATGCTTTGATACATGAACATGTTTAGCACCAGGAAAGTATGTGTGGGGAGGTTAGGAAAAGAGTTTGAGGGTGTTACATTTATAGTAGAAACAAATTACTAGCAAAATGATTTGGGGTAAGGTTTATTTTACATCTCTTTTTACCCAGGAATGTTTCTCCATCTCCTCCACCTTGTCAAATCCCCATTGCCCATATTTTAATGTATGCTTGCTCAAGTATTTCCTTCCCCACCATGTAAACTTATTAAGCATTTGCCATATGCCCAACATTCTTGTTCACGAACATCAAAATGTTCTCATTTAATCTTCTCAACTGCAACAGTACTCTTGGGGTACTGTTACTATTATAATTCCTGCAATATGCAGGAAGAGACTGGAGCATAAGCAATTATGAAGCTTGTTGAAGATAACAGAGCCAGTGAGGGAAGCATTCTGGCTCTTAGAAACACACTACTAACCAATATTCTCTATTACCAGCCTATCTAGATTCTTTTGTTTGGAATTTTACACACACACACACACACACACACACACACACACACACACACACCCTGGTAATATATTATCTGAGCCTTGTAAACTAATCTGATTATCATATTTAGGCTGATAATGGGCTAGTGTATTTCTAATCTCAGTAAACTGATAGTTGATTAGAACTTGCACTGTGAAGACTAGTAGTGGTGGCAGTTAGGGACATCCAAGAATGACGGGCCAATGGGAAGGGTGATGGTGATGGGTGCAAGAAAGGTCTGGTAGGTAGGATGATAGTCTTGGGAAATGTTGGGTAAGTCTGTGGTATCTGCAGTCACCGGCTCACTCAGCATATGGGGCCACAATGGATATGTGTAAGTCTTTATTAGGAATTACTGATTGTTCATATGTTTGCCATCATGATTAAGAAATCCAAGTCTCCAGAGAACTGCTATTGTCTGTCAAAGATAACTGAACTCTATGTTTAACGGAAACCACGTAATTCCACCACGGGTCTATCCACCACATCTTGTTTTCGTCTACATTTTTGTGATTAAGGAAAGCAACAGGAGCAGGACACATGCCCCGCATGGATCTATCTGTACCCCAGCCTGGTATAAACCAACAGAAAAGTCACATCCCCACATCAAGTTGTCACATTCTTTTTAATTTCATTGACCCACAGCATCCCACATAGAATTTCCTCTCCTGATTCCCTTTGGGGCTGGGCAGTTTATGTTAGAGAGAAGATGATGAGCTGGAAGGTGTGGTCAAGGAATAATATCATCTTTGGCTTGCATATGTATACTTTGGTCCTGGAAAAGTATACTTAGGAGATGTTAATGAGTCATGAAGGTGGTGCTGACATGTAGAACAATATTTTTCATACTCTTCGAGATGAATAACTGCACAGGGCCTCCAAGTGGAGGCCCATAAATGCCTGTTGGTCAGAACAAGGGAGTGAGGAGTGGCACTCCATGGCAAGATCAACCCACCCGCACCACAGTTAGGATGGGTGGGACGGTGCATTGCAGACCTCATCTTTAAGAGTGTCTTGAAGGGGCTGCCAGGAATTAGTAAGACAGTTTCCATTTGTCCATTCATGATCTAGGAATTAAAAACATTCCCACTTCTAAGATGACATTTATTCCTTCCAAGAACTTTCATAGACTTCCATAAGAGCACATTGTTTTGCCTTGTTGATTTTTATAAACTTGTCGGATGAAGTGCTAAATGGTCTTATTAATTAAAACAAAAAACAAAAAACAAAAAAAAACACCCCAGAGCCAGATATTGGGGTAAAAAGCTGAGAGATCAGAAAAGCAGAAAGAAGTCAGCCATGTTCTTACCACTTGGAGATCCTTCACCAAAGAGAGCTACTTCCTGTATACCCACACCTATATGCTTTTCTGTTTTGTATCTCACTTCCTTTCTCCACCTAGCTACATCACTTCCTCTTTCTGCCCAGCTCTGTCACTTCCTGTTGGTCTGTACAGACCTCCAGACCTTTATGGTTGACTAGTGTTGGAATTCAAGGTGTGTGCCACCATGACTGGCTCTGTTCCCAGCGTGGCCTTGAACTCACAGAGATCCAGACAGATCCCTGCCTCTCAAGTGATAGGATTAAAGGCATGTGATACTAGTGCCTGACTACTATGTTTAATATAGTGGCTGACTTTTTCCTCTGATCCTCAGATAAACTTTATTGGGGGACACAGATTAAAATATCACCACACAAACTGATCAGGAATCTTTCATTTCCCTGATGCCAACACCTACTCATACCTACTCATATGCTAATAGAGATCTCTCTCAAAGGAATGTCAAGGAATTTATGAATATTATAATGTGCCCTGTGGGGCTGGAGAGATGGCTCAATGGTTAAGAGCACTGACTGCTCTTCCAGAGGTCCTGAGTTCAATTCCCAGCAACCAACCACATGGTGGCTCACAACTACCTGTAATGAGATCTGGTGCTCTCTTCTAGCCTGCAAGGACACATGCAGACAGAACACTGTATGTAAAACAAACAAACAAATGAATAAATAAATGAATAAATAAATAAATAAATAAATAAATAAATAAATAAATAATGTGCCCTATGTAGCTTGCCCATATACCCTTTCTGGAGCCATGGAGGGAGAGGGTCTATATGCCACACTACCAGGGTCTGCATGCCACACTACCTCAGCTTCAGAAGTATCTGTCCTGATTCCACCCATTTCAACTTTAGAGTGTTCGGCATGGTGCCCTGGTGGGGACTTGGGTTTCATCTCTTCTGGGCAAGAAGCTGTTCCCAGGCTCCAGGAGGCATACTGGGTTTGCCAAGCCCACAGTGCAGGGACCAATGGAGACACGGAACTAGTTGAAGGTTTATTATTATTATTATTATTATTATTATTATTATTATTATTCCTAGTAGAAAGTTCCAGAGCTGGAGCAAGAAGGCACACACATCATTTCCAGCTCATGTGCGTGTCCTTCTGCTCCCCAAACACTGACCATCCCACAAGCCACACACTCTTGTTCAGGACTCAGCTCAAAACGAGAGCCGGCCCAAAGCCACTGAAAGGAGCAGAGAGAGTGCTTTTAGTAGAGAGGGGCTGCTTCCAGCTGTCAAGGGTGTTTTTGATGCAGGAGGTTCAGGAAGGCACAATACAATTACAGAATGGTAGCTCCGAAGTCTCGGCGGTGGATAAGCTGCTTCTGAGGATGGGTGAGTCCCCCCTGGAGTTGGTCTCATGATGGGAAAGTCCTAGTCTCAGCCACAGCTCTAGCACGGGGTGAGGCAATCTCATTATGGGCCCTGCCAATTGACTGAGTCCGGACTAAGAAACTGAGATAATTCAGCCAGGGAAGGGCTTGCAGTGCGGCCGGGAGAATCTGAGCTTGATCCCTAGAGTCGACATGAAAATCTGGGTGTGGTGTCAGGCGCTCGTAATCCTAGCACTTGCGGAGGGGGCAATAGGACTATCTCTAGGGTTCTCTGGCCAGTTGTGGTGGTGCACGCTTGTAAGATTTGCTGAAGGAGGCAGAGGCAGGAGGATCATGAGTGCGAGGCCAATCTGGGGTTATCTGGCCAGGAAGCCTAACTAATTCAGATTCTGTGAGCACCGGGTCTCAATAAGAGATTCTGTTTGAAAACACGAGGTAGACAGCTCCTCAGGTGCACCATCCAAGGTTCTCTTCTGATCGCCACATGCGCACAGGCACAGTTATGCACCCTCCCACACGAACATGTACACACAGAGATGCACAAAATGACCCTACTGTGACCCCTTTTGAGTGTGGCTTGGAGCTTACTCCAAAATGCAGAGCAGGGGGAATAATGAGCTGCTTCACACAGAGGGGCCTCGTAGATGCTCTCTGGACCAGCGGCTCAAAGTTAGCATCCATAGCAAAAACCCACATGGTTCACAATAGCCTGGACCTCCTGATCTGTGTGATAGGAATGGCAGTACACCTCTATCATCTCCTCCGTGGCAAATCCATAACCTCAGTCTAATTATGAGGGTGGGGAGGAGGCCTCAGTTGAGGAGGATTCTACAAAACACTCAACCCAACAAATCTTGGTCATCAAGCGAAGTCCAAGGAACATGGTCTTAGCCAAGAGGATCTGAAGAAGAAGTGATGACCAATATAGAATCCTGAACTTAAATAAAAAATGCTAGTGAAACACACACACACACACACACACACACACACACACACACACACACACACACACACATCGTAACATTGTAGTAGTGACAAATGTGCCATGGTGATGTAAGGCAATAACACTGGGGGACGAATGAGGAAGACCCAAGAGTTTCTGTTCTATCTTTCCAGGGTTTCTGTAAACCTAAAATTATTCTAAAATAAAGCAAATCAGGAGATAAAGAGCGATCTCTCAATGTATGCTTTTGCATTGGAGTTGTGCACCATGTGACTATATCAAGTCTGTGTGTGTGTGTGTGTGTGTGTGTGTGTGTGTGTGTGTGTGTGTACCTCCTGGGACCGTAGCCTGCTTCAACATGTTGAAAGAGGACAGTGACAAGGGGGATGCTTATTAGGCAAAATGTTAATTTTTAAAAGTGTAGCTTGCATAGCAAATGAGGGCCAGACATGTGGGGAGAAGGTTGCCAGTTGCAAATGTGCTCCCCCACAAGGAGCTATTTGTGGCTGCCTGTCTGGACTGCTGGGTTGTGAGTGTGAAGTTTTGAAAAAGCAATTTGGCTCTGAGGGGCCTCCCGAGAGTTAGCTCTCTTGCAAGCTTCTGGCCCTTCTTTTCTGGGTGCTTATTCTCCATGACTGTTTAATGGCGGGCCGCGCCTCTCGCTCACTCTGCGGCAAAGACCCGGTGTCAAGCAGGAAGGGGAGGGTCGTATATTACAGATCTGAGTCCTAATAAATAAATTCAGAGGCCGATATCACGCTGTATAATGGAGTGTGGGAAAAGAGCAATAAAGATCAGGCAACAGAGTCTTCCCAGGAGGCCAGGGAAGGGGGCAGGGGGTGGGGAGAGGCTGAGCTTGGGCCAAATGGTAGGAGCTGAGGACGGAACTGCTGCAAGCTGCAAACAATGCGGTTGAACTAAGCTCATCTCCGCTGAGGTCTCAGTGCAAGACGCTCTGACTAGAGGCTAAAGGAAAAGGTTTCAGGGAAACACCATCACTTCATTTTAAAGACAAACCAAAGCCAAAGCGTTTACCACCGTCCCTCCAACTGTCCTTGTGACGTCATCCATTTTATGGGGCTTGTGGGTCAAGAGCGTCTGGAACCTGAAAGTTCAGTCTTCCTTTGCTATGTGAAATCTCGTCCCTGTACTACGGGGTTCCCAGTCCATCTACCTAGATCCTGGAATGTACTGAAACTGCTTAGATGGATGAGACTGAATGATCTTTAACATTTCTTCCACTTCTAGAAGCCCATCATTTGAGTCTTCCTAGTTGGGAGGACTGGGTAAGACAGAGATAAAGTGGCTGTTGAAAATTTACGGATGGGAATCCATAACTCTTTTACATTGTTTGTTTATTAAGATTTTTTTAAAGGTATCTTTACAGGCTGAAAACATCTCCTGGGATTTCCAAGTTTCTTAAATGGTAAGAGTGTGAAACTAGCCACTGGGAATAAAATGTAGAGACAAGAGTTGGTAAGATAGATGAGTCTTTGAGGTTTGAGTTTCACTCATGAGGTTCAACCCAGCTTATGAGGGATCTCTGGTCTTCAGAGAAGACATAGTCCACACAAGAAGCTCAAAGCTTTTCATCCATGTAGAGTTTCTTTTCTGAGATACGGCTTCTCACTGTAAAGTAAGCAGCCTTGGCATAGGAAAAGGAGAGCTGAGGTGTGTCAACTAGTCACTCCCACGAGGCAACGGTCCAACACTCAGATGATCCACAAACCAAGAAGTTCAAGTTGATGGTGTCTGAAGCCAAAATCCTTCCCATTAGCCTGTCGGTAAGCCAGAGAGAACACTGTTTGTGTGCAAGTATTTTAATACAGGGAATACAGGGCTGCCCATGACTTCTAAAGCCCCTGTATATGAGGGAGCTTTGAAGTAAAATCCCACCGGTTGTCTTGAAAAAACACACGTGAGGATGTGAGCCATGAAAATGCTTCTCTGGCCTGATTTGCTGAATAAATGGCAAGAAAAAATGGGCACAATCAACTAAACAGAACCAAAGCAAGGTGCTGAGCAATAAGGAACTATATAAAAGATATCATGAGGATCATTTTCTAGGTCCTTGGTGCATTAATTTCATAATTGAAACACAATAACGCACCTCAAATTGTGTGGCAAAGAGGCGTATCCATGGGGAGATTCAGAGCCAGTCTGACAACTTTTCTGAGATTAGAAAAGAGGAAAAGTATCACTTTGCCAATCTAGTTTTCAGAAGGCGGTCACCACTGCTCTGTGGAGACAGGGGCATGACCAGGTGGTGCATGGGAAAGACGGGCTGTAACTGCCCTCCTTCTGTTCCAGAGATAATGAGGAAGCAGCACCTGAGGGCAACCTCTGGGGACCATTTGGATTACAAATATCCTCCCACGTTGCCTTTTAACGAAAAGTCACTTGGGAGAGCCTACAGCTGAAACCCTGCCTTCTCCTCCTGGGCCAGTGCTTAAGCAAATGGTCCAAAGAAGGTGCCCTAGGAAGAAAGCAGAAGGGAGGAGAGAGGAGAAGAATGTCAGGAACTGGAGGGGACGGAACTAGGAGGCAGCTTCAAAGGCGGCTGTGCCCTGATCAGTGGGTGTGCTTGGGGGCACCAGATCCATCCTGGGAGAGCAGAGTGAGTCAGGGCTAGAGAGGTGAGAGCGGCAGGTCAGGTGGGCCTCGTTCGCTCGCCCTCCTATGCTCCATTCCTCTCACAAAGAAGGAAAGAACATGAGGGAATAGGGGAGGGGGCGTGGAAGAGGGAGATGCCTCAAAACTTTCCTACGGTGAAAAAAAAAATAATTGAGTGCAAACAGGTTGAAGGAGTGGAAGGTGAGGAGGAAGAGGAGGAAGAAGAGGAGGAGGAAGAGGAGGAGAAGGAAAGGCAGACCCTAAACCCAAACACAGTCCCAACCGTGTTGTCTAAGGCCGTGATGCCCCACAATGTTAACGCAGTAGGAAGTGCCCTGGAGGACTAAGCATCCAAAGACAATTTCCAAGAAACACGTGTCTGCCACCCATCAGGGGTCTCCCAGTGGGCTTATCTATTAGGTTCCCCGACTCCTAAGACCCAGGGGTTCCAAGCAGCACCCCTCCCCCCTTGCTTGGTGCCTTTGTCCTATTTTTCCTCATTTCCTGACTAATCTGAAACCCTCCTCACCTTTGTCCTAAATCTGAAGCTCCAGATTCATTTTTATAAAAAATGACCTGCCACTACAGCATGTGATTTTTATGAATGTCTACCCAAGGCCCGGAGCACCAAGTAATAAGACTCAAGTCCCCATAGCCACATTATTCTGCCAATCCCCCTCCCCCTCCCCAGACTTACCAGAGTGCGGGCTGCCTGCCAGGAAAATACAATAAAACGTGGGAACAGGAATAAATAAATAAAAATAAAATGTTAAATTATGTATCTTTGCCTGCTTAGGGTTGCTCTCTCAAACGTATAGCCCTCTCTTTCCTGTCTTTCCTATATGGTAGTTTCACCCAGCTTTGTGCCTGCCTCTGGTGTTGATTTTAATACATCTACCCTTTCCTTACGAATTTTCCAGGTCAGCAGGTCACCTCCTGCACTGCCGTATAACGTCCCCTCTTGCCATTCTTACATGTAGAACTGCTCCTTCCAGCTGAACTCATTTTTTTTTGTCCTGTGGGCTCTGGGTCATGATTCCATGTCTTGGCTGCGCCTCTGGAAAAAAATCTTACCTGGATTTTCAATATGCCAGCATTCCCTTCTGGTTGCTGTCTGTAAGGCCTTCCCTCCCTCAGGGCCTAGTGCATTTCTTGAGACATTCTTTAACCCTCAAACTCCCTGTCCTTCCTAACAGGCGGCTGTGGCAATGGCAGGTGTGTGTGTGTGTGTGTGTGTGTGTGTGTGTGTGTGTGTGTGTGTGTGTGAGAGAGAGAGAGAGAGAGAGAGAGAGAGAGAGAGAGAGAGAGAGAGAGAGAGAGAGTTTGGATACAATGTAGAAACCCCTGCATGTTGGAAGCTTTGTCTCCAAAGCAGCCCTCTGAGAAGCCCAGCAGCCTTGGGAGGCCACCAGGGCTCTGCCCTCGTCTGCAGATTCATTGGTTTGTGGAGTTTTGCATTAATAGGTTAAAGGGTTCTCTTGAGAGTGGCTTTGTTATAAAAGCAGGTTCTGTCCGATGCGCCTGAGCCGTCTCATCCTGTGGTTCCCCCTCCTTTGTGAGGCAGCAAAGAGGCCATGCCCAGCTGGCGCCACACTCTCGTGGACTGCCTAGCGTCCAGAACCATGAGCTTAAAAAAAAAAAAACAAAAAAACAAAAAAAAAAAAACACAGCAAACTTCCCTAGCCTTTGTAATTTAACCACCATGTATAGAGTAAAAGTAGTCAAGGACAGACAGAGTGATGAGGTCTCAGGACTAGGGGCCTTTCTGGAATCTTCTACCCCTACACTGTATTTCTTACCATTGATCACCAAGCTCAAAAATCCTAAAGCTCCTGCACCTACACATTCCCTACTCCCGTGGTGAGAACAAGCTCGAGTCTTCCCAAGGGCTCGGTGCGGATGCAGGTTCCCAAGTCTTACACAGTAAATCCATCCCAACATTACAACCTCTCCGAGGCCTCCACTCCCTCCTCGCTACTACACCAGGCAACTCCGAAGTTTCCACCTCTTTTCTCATGAGCTGGTTTCTGTGTAGCCCTGCAGCAACAGCAAGGACAGAAAGGATTTATGAGGAATCTTTGCAGTAAAGTTGAAACTCAGAATACAATTCTCTAAAACTTCGCAGTTGGAGGAACCATAACAACTCAAATATTATTCTTGCACGCTTTTTTTTTTTTTCACTTTAACAATGGGTGTTGTTCCTCTGGGTAACACTAAGTAATTCAGCCGGTAGGTTAACTAAGGTCTGAGAGGTAAGGAACTGACTGAGACTGGGACAACATCACCTTTCTGTTTCTGTTTTGTGGGTTGGTGGTGCCTCTGCACTTGGGAGGCTAACCCTAACTCCACGGGGGTATACATGATGGGAAACTTGTGTCAAGGAGAAATCATGGATCAACAGACGTGGCTAGGACTCAGATGGAGTCCCATTGAAGTTTACTATCCTTGGCTTGGTGGAAAGAGGCAGTGTGAAGAACACAATGCCTTCTTCAGTTCTGGAGTTTCAATGGCACTGTGGTTACCAAGCGATAGCCGGGCCATTTGTACTAAAAAGATGACCTGTTATCTGTTTGCAACTCAAACCCCACTTGGCATTCTGGATTTTATGTGGAGATTCTAATAACATGACTGCCATACTTCATTCCCACGGAGGGCCAAGGACCACTCTCCATCTGTAACAATTACCTCTAACCCACCTATGAGTCTCAAAGTCTGCCTCTGCTCCAAAGCCAAAGGAGGTTGATGTAGTCCAAATTCTGGTCCTTGCCAGCTTCAGTTTGGATTGTTTACTTCAGGGACACTGATTAAGTCATATATTATAAAGAAGCCTCCCCATGCCACTAATTCAAAACAGCTGGACCAGATTTTCCTGCCAGCCGAGCCTTACTGTGCATGGCTTTGGAGGGGACAGGGCTTGGGACGAGGGTGATGGGGAGACAGCGCTAATATTAAGCAAGGACATCTCTTTATGCCCTTGTAGAAAAAAAGCTCTTTATAGAGCATCAGGTTACAAAGCCTCAGTTAGGTTCAGGGAGAGGAGGGACAGAGGGGTACAATGCTTGAGGATCAAAGACTCCAGCCTGTCAAGGGCTGTGATATTTCTCCAGTGAGGAAATGGGTTCACATTTTCTCCCCGAGGGTTTACAAACAAAAGCCAAGGTTCCACTCCAAATTTTAAGACATTTATTAAGATGCCAAGCTACGCCTGTCCACAGATGCCTCGGTCCCGCTCAGTTTTCACTTTCAACTCTGAGGGCCGGAGAACATTTTATTATGTGGCTACGAGGGTCACAGTCGGGTGACTGGGGCCGTTTTTGAAATGTGCGAAAGGTGAGGAATGAGTTTGCTTTTAAAGTTCATTTAAAAAATGAAGAGGATGTTTGGCCAAACGCTGTGAGGTGATGAAGGGCTGGCTACGAACATGCATGCCCTTAGCTCATCTCTCCCCTCCCCTCCCCTCCCCTCCCCTCCCCTCCCCTCCCTTCCCCTCCCCTCCCCTCCCCTCCCCTCCCCTCCCCTCCCCTCCCCTCCCCTCCCCTCCCCTCCCCTTCCTTCCCCTCCCCTCATCTGAACTGCAGAGTTGGAGGAGAGGGTGCAAGTTTAGAGGAAAGAGGGCAGGGATGGCTGGGAAAGCAGGAAGGCTGTAATGAGTAGAGTAGACGCATTTCTCCTCTCATAGATATTTCCAACGGTGCCTTTCTGGAGAGACTCCAGTTTGTTTTAATTTCATTTTACAGTAAACTCTGTGTGAATGGACATGAAAGTGCAGTCAAGGTCAGCAGGCCATGGGATGAAACGGACCGGCTCAGAGCAATTCCACCTTCATGTCTATTGACCAGAAACATAACATTAGCTATGCTGAGGAAATCAGAAGATAAAAATCAAAACTCAGTTTTTACATGGCCCCAAGGCAGGCCCTATATTTGCCTTTGCGCAAGCTTTATAATATCTGCTCTAGCCTGACAGGCGTTTGAAAGAACAGACGTTCTTTGAGAAAGTCAAGGAGGCCCTTCCAGTGCTCAGAGGCTGCCCGTCAAGATGCCGGCACAGATAGAGCGGGCCGGTGGATGTGGATGCATGTCTGCCTCACGGGCAAGGGCCAAGACCAGCGTTTCCTGTCTTGGTTTGTTTTTATGCTGGCTATTGTACCTAGGGCCTTGTGAATGTGCTCTACCTGGAGTTACAGGACCTAGAGCTAGGCGTGTGCTCTACCATTGAGTTACATACCCAGTTCTTTCTTCATTTTGAAATTTTATTTTGAGACAGGGTCTCGTTTAGTTCCCCAGGCTGCCCTTGAACTTGCTCAGGCAGACCAGATCTTGCAATCCTCCTGCCTCTGTCTTCCAGAGTAGCTAGGATTACAGGCCTGGATTTTTTTCTTTCCCCTTGTCGTGACCCTAAATGTTTCTAAAAGTCATGAAGAAGGTTCCGATGGGATGGCCTTTAGCTGGTGAGGAGCAGAATGCGGATGATGTTGCCATCAAGGTTGCTGTGATGTGGGTGAAGTCAGACAGATACATGGAGACTGGGTGGAGAAGGCCAGACCCAGGGGTCACAGGAGTGCTTCTGTGGATGACAATAGAAACTCAAATAAGGATGAAGCCAGATCTGGTGGTACAGGCCTGCAATCCACTTAATCTAGTCACTTAAAAGGCCAAAAGGGGCCTCAGCTCAGGCAACTTTGTGAGCTTTTGTCTCAAAGCGAAAACAGAAAGAGTCTGAAGATTTGGATCAGTGGCAGAGCACCTGCCTAGCACTCAAATGCCCTGGATTCAAATCTCTTAGTTCCTCCAGCCCCACAAAGATACACGATGAACTCAGGAGACACCATGTACTAGGGATGTAGCTCAGTGGTAGAGTGTTTGCACAGTACACGTAAGCCCTTGAATGCTTTTAGCTCCCAAACCACAAAAAGATGAACTAAGGACATCATCATCATCATTATCATCATCATCACCATCATCATCACCATCATCATCATCACCATCATCATCACTATCATCATCATCATTCCCTCTCCCTCACTCCCCTCTCTCTTGAGATACAACATATAGCAAAGGGTATGAATCTAAAGTGTCGAGTTGGATGAATTTTCACAAATGTGGTCTGTCTCGACACCCTTCAATTCAGATATTGAACAAAGCCTAGAGTGAAAGACACCCTGATCACAACATTCCAAGGGATGACAGTTTCGAACCTTTACATGTCAGAATAGCCTGTCACTCTAATCTGCCCCCAAGTCCTTGTTGTGGAGAACTAATCATATTAAATGAATGAATACAGATAGCTGCCTTGACTTAGTAGCCATACAGAGCAAATAAGAGCTTTGCTTAACTTAATTAACATAACTGTAATCACCTTGGAGTTTAGCCAGCACTAACATGTGACATTCAGGAGCCAGGCCTTCAGTAACACAAGGTAGACAGATGTTCTAAACTTTGTAGGGGGTCAAGTGAACATTTGTGATGAACTTGGAGAAGGAGAGGTAAACTTGAGGAGGTTCCATCCTTCAGAAAGTCCGAATATGGCCTTTACCCATTCACCATGACTTATTATCTGGTATCTTTTGACTTTTATTATTTGTTTTAAATCCCTAAAGTTTCTTCCAACCTGATAGCGAAGGTACCCAGTGTCTAGATCACAAAGTAACTGTGGAAGAGATGTGGCCTGAAAACGAATCTGAACCGTGTGTGTGTGTGTGTGTGTGTGTGTGTGTGTGTGTGTGTGTGTGTGAACTAATGGTGTGTGAACCTGCAAAGGACAGTGTGCTGTCACCTTGGGAACACTGTGGAGTCCCAGAGGCCCTGGCATCCTCCTAGGTGTCTCTTGAAACTCACAGCGGTTCTAAGCTGCAATATTGATTCTGAGCTCAGCATAGAAGTTCTTTGTATCACAGGAACTTGGGCCCAATTGAAGGACAGGGTCTGTGGCTGTGTGGATTAGAACACAACAGAAGCAGAGATAAGCAATTTCCCTAAGCAGTGGCAAAACCTAGAACAGAGGAAAGCCCCTGGCTAGAAGTTTGGATGAATTAAATAATTAAATAGTATATGCTTATTTGATACCCATTGTTCACACGTTCGTGTTTCTTGAACTTCTCCACTGGCCAGAGTTCTTTGAAAAAACAAAAACTACAGACCTGAACAGGGGTGTTTTCAAATATGCAAAGAGAGCTCTCTTCCAAAAAACTGCATCAGTGACTGTGGACCCGGTAAACCTGGACTCTGAAGAGCCAAAATATAGGTGAGTTGATGGTGTCATCTCAGCTCTGGAATCTGCACAGCAAGGACGGTGAGCTGGAAAGGAAAGCAAGATTTCTGTGTTGCAGTCTTGAGGCTGAATTCCTCCTAAAAGCAGTTTCAGTTCTGTTTTCCGGGCTTCCAATGGATTGGACAAGGCTCTCTTGCTCGACGAACAGTAATGTAATCCTCTGTATTTGAAGTCTATGTTTGTAACTGTTAAATCTCATTTTAAAACACTTCCACATCCATACTGACATTTCACCAAACAACTTGGCACCCAGGCCTGGCAAAGGTGACAGATAAAAGGAACTGTCACAACATTTGATTGTCTAAACCCTATACTAGGGTTTGCAGAGGAAACTCATAGGAAATAAAACCAAAGTTAATAAACCATCCCTTCCCAGGAAGTCTGTCATCCACGCAGAGGGGGCATAAGGACTGTCCTTCTTAGAAATACAACCAGCTAGATTTTGGGTGTAGAATAAAATGTGATTGCAACCATGATTTTAAACGCTCTAACAACTGAAGGGAAGTAAGGAATCTACAGAAGCCAGCAACACCCTGGGGCAAGACTTCTAGAGGACTGTCAGCCCCTAATGATCTGGGCTCCCCTTGTAGAGGGAGGTTCAGGACCAACCAAGATAAGGGATCAAAGAGGAAACCTTCACTTGAAGCTGGATCCCATGAGTCATACATTTTAGAGTCAACTAGAAATGAGCTTCCCGTGTTCCGTGTTGAAAGGGATATCAAGGAGACGTCATACTGGATGGAGTTGGTCTTTGTATGGTTTTTTGTTTGTTTGTTTTTACCTGAATCTGCACTATCTCTGTGATCTGAACACCATTGGAGAATTGAGTTCAAAGCACTTCCAAGGCACAGTGTCCTCAGGCAGCTAAGGACTGGTGCAGATCTTTTCTGTAATCGTCAGCTACAACTCAGGTTTCAAAGAATCCCTACAGATGAGTACCAAGAACACCACGTCAGCATCAAAAATCACCAGCCCCATAAACAAGGCACAGTGAATGACTGTTGGCAGAATTAAGTGCACAAAAGAAATCTCCTGTTCTGAAATCTTTGGACTCAGACTGCAAATACTTTTCATTTGTTTTTTAGAAATGAAAGTTTGAAAATATGAACAAAGAACAGGAAAGAATTTTTTAAAAAATAGAATTTCTAGAAATCAAAAACCCTGAAGTGGTACTATAAACCAGAAATTGAACAGATAAAAGAGAATTAGTAAACTGGTAATGAGATGTGAAGGAATTATTCAAAGTTAGTCAAGACACACAAAGACAGAATACATGAAAAAGTGGGGTAAGAAACCTAGAGGCTAAAAGGGGAAAGTCTGTTGTAAGTCTAACAGGCATCCTCATTATTTCTAGAATTACTGAAGATCCTCAGATCTAGTATCCAGGAAACCAGCTGATCCAATCCCAATAAATAATAAATCACTGTAAGAGAATAAAGGGACCACAAAGATATAAAGAAAGTCATATAACATCTGGAGAGAAAGCCAAAAGAAGCTTGGCCTAGTGGCACACAACTGTAATCCTAGCAAATGGGAGGCTGGGCCATGAGGGCAGGTGTTTAGGGACAGCCTGAGCTACAGAGTACATTTCAAGCCAGTTGGTCTACACAGTGAGTGTCTACCTCCGAGAGAAAGAAAGGAAGCAAGGTAGGGTGGTAGTGGCACACTCCCTTAATCCCAGCACTTGGGAGGCACAGGCAGAGAGATCTCTGAGTTCAAGGGCAGCCTGGTCTACAGAGTGAGTTCCAGACAACCAGGACTGTTACACAGAGAAACCTTGTCTTGAGAAAAAAAAAATGAAACAAAAAATCAAGAAAGGTATAAAATAACAAGAAACAGTAAATAGTGTTCTATAACATATTAAAAGGCAAAGCAGAGTAATATTTAGTGTGTACAACATACAAGAAAAAAAGAAGTCAATCTAGAATTTTTATACCCAGAAAACTTGTCAAAAACATACATGAAATAAAGAAATAATAAGAGTTTATTTAATGCCAAAAGATACTCAGGAGAAACTACAAGAGTACATTCTAAGAGAAACAGACTAGACTACAAGAACAAGTGGTTAACATGCTGGTTAGTTTTATGTCAGCTTAACACAGTCTAAAGCCATCTGGAAGAGGGATCTTCAATGGAGAAAATGTCCCCACCAGATTAGCCTGTGGGTAAGCCTATGCTACATTTTCTTGACTGATGATTGGTTTGGGAGGGCCCAGTTCCCTGTGGGCCATGCTGCCCCTGGGCTGATGGTCCTGGTAGCTATGCAAGATGAGCAAGCCATGAGGAGTGAGTAGACAAGCAGGACTCCTTTACAGCTTCTGCTCCAGTTCTGGCCTCTAGTTGGCTGCCCTGCTTGAGTTCTTGCCCTGACTTCACTCAGGGATGGACTGTGATGTGGAACCGTGAGCTGAAATAAACCTTCTCCTTCCCAAGTTGCTTTTAGCTGTGTTTTTATCATAGCAGTAGAGCCCCTAACTAAGATGGTAAACAGTATGTTGTTCATAATGTGTTAAATACTGCACTTACTTTTATAAATTTTAAGAATAAACTAGAACTTAGTATCAAATAAATAAACTGGAAAATAGGTCACTAGAGTTAAAAAAAAAGTATTAAGATCCTTGCATATCTCAGGAAGAAAAGAAAAATTTGAAACTAATATATTTAAGTAAAACTAGTGCTTAAATACCTAAAATATACAGTAATGGAAAAGACACAAAATATAACATGCAAATCCAGACTTGCAGAGGAGAAAAATACTGAAATTCAATTCATCATCAAGTAAGGAGGAAAAGAAAATGAATAAACAAGACAGGACAGATACAACAGAAGCCACCCAATAAGGCATCAGAAATAAAACCAGATATAATGGTAATCAAAAGAAATATAAGAGGAAAATTCAGGCATTTTTTGTTTATGAAGATTATTCATAAGAACACAGAATGGCTGAAAGTAAATTATAAAAGAAAGGAAAGAAGGAAGGAAGGAAGAAGGGAGGGAGGGGAGAGAGAGAGAGAGAGAGAGAGAGAGAGAGAGAGAGAGAGAGAGAGAGAGAGAGAGAGAGAAGGCTGGCACTATTGTTTAACCACACCAAAAAGATTTTGTGTGTCTGTGTAATACTGAGGACCAAACCAGAGAGAGCTTTATACATGCCAGGTAAACACTGGCACTAAGCTGTCTCCAGTCCCCCAAAAGATTTTAAGACCATGGTGGGAGGTAATACTTATTATTGACAACTAGAGTCATTGCAAAATGGCAAAAGTTTTGATACATTAAAAGATATCACAGCTCTAAACTGATTTGTCCTTGATAGATGTGACAAAGATTGGGAAAACATAAATGGAGACAAGTCCAAACATCTAATGGCATGCTCTGCAGGAGAATGAGACAATGGATGTTGACCAGTGGGGAACAGGGATGGTGGCTAACAGGGCTGGAAATGTATGGTGGAACCAGATTACAGCAGGTACTGTAAGTCAGAGGAATCCAAACTCACTCAGTGCAGTAGAAAACTGGTACACAGTTATAGTCTTGCTGGGGTTGGCAGGGAATACAACAGAAATGGTGATATACGATGAAATCCAGAAAATATGACTATTTGCGAGGTGGGATGGATGAAGAGTGTGGACCAATAAAGAGGTTGAAATACCTTGGATTTGGGCATGGAAGAACCTGAAAAGAAATCTGTGTCTAAGAATAGTGCAAGTCTGTTGAATTGTTTTCTTTCCTCAGACAAAATCAGTAGGACATTGTGACTCACTAGTGAACTCTTTTTATCTTCAGACGTGACTGAAGGTGAATACAATTCCCCAAAATGTCCTGGTAAAAAAAGAAGCTTTGTTGATACCCAAGGGAGGCCTGTCCCTTTCTGAAAAGAAGCAGAGGAGGAGCCAGGTGGCGGTGGCACATGCCTTTAATCTCAGCACTTGGGAGGCAGAGGCAGGCAGATCTCTATAAGTTTAAGACCAGCCTGGGCTACAGAGTGAGTTCCAGGACAGGCACCAAAACTACACAGAGAAACCCTGTCTCGAAAAGCACCCCCTCCAAAAAAGAAGAAGAAGAGGACGGGGGAGGGAGGGGAAACTATGGCCCGGATATAAAATAAATTAATAAATTTAATTAATTAAAAGAAGAAGAAGCTGGGCTCCTTCCTATCTGCTTCCTGGAAGGCTCACCTTCTTTATCCTCAGGAACTAAGCTCAATGGCCCACCTTACGTGAATCACCAGGTCCTTTATTCTTGGGCCCTAAGAGATCATTTTAAAATGTTCGCTGAAGGGCTGGGATTGGGACTCTGGTGGAGAGCCTGCCTAGCATGTCTGAAACATTGGCCTAGGAGAAAAGGAAGCAGCAAGCTGACTGAGGGAAGCATCTTGGGAAGACTTTGCAGTGTTAGATCATTTAAAGACTCAGGGTTTTTTCTATTTTTTTTATTTAATTTTTTTTTCTCATTTTACATACCAACGGCAGTTCTCTCTCCCTCCCCTTCTCCCACTGCCCCCCCCCACACCTCACCCCCATCCACTCCTCAGAGTGGGTAAGGCTTCCCTTGGGGTGTCAACACAGACGAGCATACCAAGTTGAGGCAGGACCAAGCCCCTCCCTCTTGCATCAAGGCTGAGCAAGGTGTCCCACCATAAGGAATGGGCGCCCCAAAAGCCACTTCATGCATCTGGGATAAGTCCTGGTCCCACTGCCAGGGGCCCTATGAACAGATCAAGCCACACAACTATCACCCACATTCAGAGGGCCTAGTTCCGTGCCCTGCAGGTTCCCCAGCTGTCAGTCCAGAGCTCCCACTAGCTCGAGTCAGCTGTCTCTGTGTTTTTCCCCATCATGGTCTGCCCTCCCCACTTGCTCATATAATCCCTGCTCCTCCCTCTCTTCAACTGGACTCCAGGAGCTTGGCCGTGGATCTCTGCATCTGCTTCCATCAGTTACTGGATGTTAAGTTCTATGATGACAATTAGGGTAGTCACCAGTCTGGTTACAGGGGGAGGCCAGTTCAGGGACCCTCTCTGCTATTGTTAGGAGTCATAGCTGGGGTCATGGCATAGGTTTATTCTTTAAACAACTCCCCAGAGACTGGAGATTCCAAGTTAGAGCTATTCCATACTAAAAACTCCACCTGTATTCTCCCAAATTAATTACACGAGTTACTTTATTGTGTATGTATGATTTAGTTTTTCAGGTCAATTTTTAAAAATTTATTTTATGTGCATTGGTGTTTTGCCTGCATGTATGTCTGTGCAATGGTATGGGAGCCCCTGGAACTGGAGTTACAGACAGTTGAGAGCTATCATGTGGGTGCTGGGAATTGAACTCAGTTCTCTGAAAGAACAGCCGGTGCTCTTAACCACTAGGTCATCTCTCAGCCCTCAGGCCAGTCTTTTACATGAGGAAACACCAACGTTTAAATATATATTTCACAAAAGCTTGACACAGGTTGGGCATCACTGAAATGCTCCGGTTCAAAAAGTGTTCAGATTTACATAGGCTTTTAAATTTTGGAATATTCATATACACATAATGAAATACCCTGAGGATAGGACCCAAGTTTAAGTGCAAAATTCATTTATATTTTGTATGCCCTTTATACCCACATAGTGTCATGGTAATTTTATCCAACATTTTACGTAATTTTGTACATGAAATGAAGTTTCACACTATATAATTTTCTACTTGTGGTGAGCTTGTTCGTGCTCAGAGGAGTTTGGATTTTGGAGTAGTTTGGATTTGGGATTTTTGGATAAGATGTTTAACCTGTATATTCTTTACCATCTCTTAGAGAAGTCAGCTAAGAGACATATTGAATTACCACCAGACTTCAGTGATCTCTCTATTTGGTAGAATTATTTATGGACTAAACCACCCACGTGAGTCCAGCCTAGATCTCAGTCTGATCCCCAGGAAGAGTCTGCACCATAAATAGTAGGAGGAAAACTAGATCCTACTCGGATGGTTTCATCACAGACCAAGGAAAAGGTATTAAGTAACAGACATGCTTCCAGGCCCAACTTATTTATGATGCGTGTTAAAAAGCCTGGTCCAGTGTGGAATGAACTGTGTGTTGGGACCTCCTGTTACGTGAAGAGGAAAGTAAGAATTATTTTATAAGTCAATAGCACTGCTTTATTATGTTGGGTTGACCGCCTGAAGAGGCCACTGATCCCGACTAAAAACCATTGAGAGGGGGACTGCACATCATCAGTTTTACCTTCAGCTTATTATTGTTGGTAGCTGTTCCCAGCACTGTCTGGGTTTGTACATAACAAATTGTCTTATTTTATGTCATTTGTTACTCCAACATTTGGCTGTCCAACGACTCAATTCCTGTCTGCTTTTATGATAGACCCCATTGGTCAGGACTTCCGTCCTGCAAGACTTCAGATTTGAGTCGCAAGTCTCCAGTTTCCAGTCGCTCACCCTTCTGACCAGCTGGCTATAATATGGGATCCCCACAATTCCTGCCTCCAACTTCATAATTTGGTGAAGTGGCTTGCAGAACTCAGGAAATTTTGATATGTATGTTTACTGGTTTATTGTAAAGGACATGAATGACTGGCAGAAAAAGAGAGGCATAGGCAAGGTCCAGAAGGGTCCTAAGTACAAGTGTCTTGAGCCCCATGGAGTTGGGATGTAATACTTATCCAGCACGTGGATATCTTCACCAATCTGGAAGCTTCCAAAATCCTACTTTCAAAGAGTTATTAGAAGTTCCTTCTGTAGCTCCATCTGGTAGTCCCTGATGTAGGCAGAAGGGGCCGAAACTCTCCAACTGACCACTTGGGCTTTAGACCAACCCATCCTGAGATTCCCCAGGGGCCCTGCCCCCTCACTGCATAGCACAAACTTAGTTATAAATGAAAGTGATCCATTATGAACAAGAGGAAACACTCCTATCACGTAGGAAACTCCAGGTCTTCAGTAGATCTGAGCTAGGAACCAGGGACAGTTCTACTGCAGTCGCCTGCTTTACCTCAGAGGCTGGACAGGAGAGTGGTATTGCTCAATTATAGGTGTGTCTGGCTGCTGTGAGATGGGTATCTGAATAGACTTCCTTAAGATTCTACTTTCTAGGCTGACACTATCACAATTCTGCTACAGGGAGTAGAATATCATCAGCTTTTGTAGGAAGCTTTCTTGTCGGACTATCTGTGAATCGCCAGTCCACAAATAACAACACAGAGGCTTACTCTTAATTATGAAAGCTTGGCCTTAGCTCCGACTGCTTCCCACCTAACTCAAATGAACTCGTCTCTATTAATCTACATCCTGCCATGTGGCTCAGTCACCTCTGCTCTGTACTGTATATCCAACTCCCTCAGAGTCTCCTGGCATCTCTCCACCTCTCTTCTTCCCAGAATTCACTCTCCCTAGGAACCCTGCCTATTCTCTGCTGTCTAGTTATTGGCCATTCAGCTCTTTATTACACCAACCACAGTAACACATTTTCACATAGGGTACAAATGCCTCGCAACAAGCCTTGGTAGCTCATGAGCTAATACACCAACATAGCTCCCGAGGATCTCTGAGAGTCTGCACCTGCCCATAGCTGCTCCTGGTTCACCTGAGCCCCAGGAGTAAAGCTGCCAAAGCGGCACATATTTCCTCCTGACTTCCTATTTGACCTTGGCTACAGGATCAGTAGCAAGGGTGTCTTCTGCACAGAGCTGGACAGGCAATTGCTGGTGAGATACCCTTGCAGAAGTACTTTTTGTGTCAAATTATGGAGGTCTTGTTGTAGGCACATCTCTGGCAGTCTCTCGTGAAGTTGCCATTATGAAGAAATGTATGAGAGGCTCCCTGTTGTGTTTTGAATGTGAAATGCCCTCATGTGTTTGGACACCTGCTTCCGAGCTGGTGATGTTGTTTTTAGAAGACTGTGGTGTCTTTAGGAGCCGGTGCCTTTCAGGAAGAAGTGGATCACTGGGATGGGATTTGAGGTTTGGTAGCCTGGACCCACTTCTTGTTGCCTCTCTGCTTCCTGAATGGGATGCAGTGTGACCAGCCAGCTTCCTGCTTCCCGTGCTGTGATTTCCCTGCCTGCTGCAATGTCTTCCCCACCACGGACTCTACTCCTCTGCAACAGTAAGCCAAAAAAACCAAACCAATCCAAACCAAACCACCTTTCTCCCTTCCGTTTTGTTTGTCTGTTTTGTTATTTTGGTCAGTATATTTTGTCACAGCAACAGAAAAGAAACTCATATACTTTCACCCTCCAAGTTTCTCTGTTGTCACTGTTCTAACAGTGACTGTACTTAGATCCTGGCAGTGGTCACAGATTTAATTGAGGGACGAATGCAGATAGATGAGTGGACCTGCATTCCACTGGAGTGACTGAAGTTGAGATAAGGCATAAGAAACAAGCTTCATGTTCAGTGTGACTTTAAGTAGCTCTTTGTGCAAGGA
The DNA here is from genome assembly GCF_049852395.1 of Peromyscus maniculatus bairdii. Taxonomy (NCBI): domain Eukaryota; kingdom Metazoa; phylum Chordata; class Mammalia; order Rodentia; family Cricetidae; genus Peromyscus; species Peromyscus maniculatus. The sequence continues at coordinate 45,633,180 of NC_134865.1, read as the reverse complement.
CCAGAATTCAAAGAAGGTTTCTTGAAGGGGGTCACACACCATTTTTCAAGAAATACTTTCTATAGTGTTAAAGTTCATGTGTGGATAAAGCCAAGGCGAGCAGTAGACCTGGCTCACATACCCAGTTCCCTCAGACTCCTGGGCCAAATCAGTCTTCCTGCCTTGGTCTTCCACACGGGGGCTGTAGACATGTGTCACCGTGTCCATCTGGAATCCTGGCTTCTCTGTCATCTTTCCCTTGCAACCTTGTGTTTTATATATCCTTAGAGTTGCTCTTACTTCTTATATTGAGTGTCTCGACATAAGTACACCAACCATAACAGTTCAAGATATGTAAAGAGAGGTTTCTGTCCCACCAGCAACTCCCATATACCCAGCAGCCACTTCCCAAATCATTGGCTCAGAAGTTTAATATTACTTATAAATGCTTGGCTGGTAGCTCAGGCTTATTACTAACTAGCTCTTACACTTAAATTAACCCATAATTCTTATCTATGTTTAACCACGTGGCTTGGTACCTTTTCTTGGTATGGCATTCTCATCTTGCTTCTTCTGCATCTGGCTGGCAACTCCTGACTCCACCCTTCCTTTCACCAGCATTCTTGGTTTGGTCGCCCCACCTATATTCCTCCTTGGCTACTGGCCAATCAGCATTTTTATTAAACCAATTCAAATGATGAATCTTTACAATGTACAAGAGCATTGTCCCACAGCAGAGATATGTCAGTGTTTCCTCGTAGGGTCAGAGCAAAACTGCTCTCTGTGGGGATGTCACCTCAAGGTCACTGCTTGCTTAGCTTCTTCCTCTTCTGACTCTGTTGTTCCCAAGGAGGAGCACTTCCTTAATGAATGAACCACCCTAAGAATCTGTGTGTAGGTTGGGGGTGGTTCCTCCCACTATTTCCCTTGCCTTCATCGGACCAGTGAGACCTCCCTGATTCTGCCTCTGATATACCGTTAAGACCTGCCCGACTCTGTCTTCCTTGCTCTCCTCACCCCTGGTAAGACCCACATGATACATTTCCATAGCGGCCACCCGGTTTCCAACCTCAGTGCATACAGATCTGTTCTGCACATGGTAACCAGCAGTGCTTCCCCCAAGAAAGCTGATGGTGCCATCTCTTCGCTTAGTGATCTTCAGGAACGTTACACTGACCTTAACATGAAGCCTGAGCTTTTAGCTGGCCTATGAGGTCCTCCACCATCAGGACTAGACTTTGCTGCTGCCTCCTCCCCCTCCTTCCCACCTGTGTTCCGCCTACAATGCTTCTTTCTCAGGCAGGCTGTGGGCATAGACTAGTCCCTCCTTCCAAATGTTCTCCCTCTTCCTCTCCTCTTCCGAATTTTTTTTTTTTTTTAAAGAAGCCATTCACTTGACAAGTATTTATGACCCTGCCAGGTGTGAGGCCTTGAGACTGGAGCTGGGGTCTCTGGGTTTCATCAACATTCTTAGGCTGTCAGCCTGAGGTCACGTTCTTAGCGATACCCTCTCAGTCCACCCACCCTGAGCTATGACACACGTGGGCTTCTGTGAGCTCCTAAAACACCTGGACCGGTAACCACCCTTGGCAAGAGAGTCAAGGGTGGGACTGTCTTATATTCTGCAGAGCCTTGGCATGGTAGCTGGCATGGGTTAGGTGCTCAGTAAACATTCCTTCAGTGAAGAATTCTTACTTCCACATTACCGACAGCTCACAGGGCAGTCCTTTTTGCTCCAGCCCCATTTACCACGGCCTCGGGCATGGGAACAGCCTTACCGGGCCCTGCTGAAGCATTCTTGACAGATGGGCTCAGGAACAGCCCATAGTGCCTTTGGTCAGAAGACACTTTTCGCCCACTAATTTTCATAACCCTGTTTGTTTGGGAGGAAATCTAATCCAGATGTTCCAGATTCATTAACATTCAACTCATCACCACGTGACTCCCTAACAGATTTTGATGGCCATGAAGTCCTTCTTCACAAAACAGGCACTTGCCAATTGCCAACTATAAATGAGCATAAGACCTCAGTTTGCATTTGGGTCCAAATTTAGACTCAGTAAGAATTGGGGTGGGGGTGAAGTTTGGCGACTCTGTCTTCTCTCTGCTGAGGCACAGATGGGATTTCATAGACCTCGGAATGTAGATTTCCTAATGATGCTGATGAATGTCATGGTGTGATGGTTTCAGCCACCAGAAGGGCAAGGCAACCAGGCTCCCCCGTGTCCTATGAGTCCTTCAGCCCACTGGAAAGGGAACTGGGAGACCGCAAAGAGGGCAAGAAAGGTGTCAGAGAAGAGGGAGTAAGCAAGCACACATTTGCACACAAATCCACACCCCAAGCTGCAACAACTCATGATTCACTAAGTCACCGGGGCACTGAAGTCTGCTAAGCCCTCTAGCAGGCAGAGAGCTGAGGTCACCCTCTCTCCCCCTCCTCCCTCTCCTTTCTTCTACCCACCCTTCTTTCTCTGACATAAGGGTATTTTTTGGCACAAAAAGACGCCTCCTCGTTCCATTGAATTAACTCAACACTGCAAAACTAACTCAAAGTGATCTGTAAGAATATTTTATGGCTCAGAAAATGTGTGTACAAGGGTGGTTCTCTGGAACTGTTGGGAAACGCTGCCTTGGCACAGTGAGTTGCTCCCTCTGCTATCTTTGTATGTTGCAATTTATTTGTTCCAAAGGCTATGACCATCGATGCATTGGGAAGATCCAGGGATGAGAGGAGTCCTGGAGCGCGAATCTTAAAAGGTCTTATTAATAAAAACAAGCCTGGAGCCAGGTACTGGGGTCAACACTGGAAGATCAGAGAAGCCGAACAAGCCACAGCCACCTCACCTTGCCAATTCCTCAGCTGATCCTGTTTCCTCAGACTGGAAGTCTCTGAATCCTCATCCAGAATGAATCTCAGCTGAATTGTTGCTAAAAGCCTAAAAGCTTAACCAGGCAGTTCCTGGTCCTCACACCTTATATACCTTTCTGCTTTCTGCCATCACTTCCTGGGATTAAAGGCGTGAGTCACCATGCCTGGCTGTTTCCAGTGTGGCTTTGAACTCACAGAGATCCAGATGGATCTCTGCCTCTGGAATGCTAGGATTAAAGGCATGTGCTACCACTGCCTAACCTCTATGTTTACTATTATGGCTGTTCTGTTCTCTGAGCCCCAGATAAGTTTATTGGGGTGTACAATATATCAACCACAGAGTCCAGTACCATTTATTCTTGACAATTCAGTACTCATTGCTTAGTATACAGCTCATGAAATAGCCGATGAATGAATGAGCAACTCTATCAACCAATGCCTCTGTATTAACCAGAGCTTTCAGATCCCACCACCCAGACTTAAATAGACGTGGAGACAACATAGGTCAGCATGGAATGGAGAGAGGAAGGAGAAAGGAAAAGAAAGTCAAGATGGGGATTCTACTTCTTGAAGATCCCATGAGTGGAACTACGGAATTTTAAACAACTCATTCAAGTGGCAGCAACATGCTTTGAACATAACTCTACGATAGTGTTCTCTGACTCTGTTTTGCCTCCATTGTATAGCCTCGTTCAGGTGTCAAAGCCCTGAAAACTTGTCATTTCTCTGCTTTCTGAGGATGTCATCAAAATAACACCAGCAACACAAACATCCACGTCTGCAAACAGTATGGCAGCCACCAGACACCGCTCAGTGATCTAGGACATTCTGTCTTTGCTGAGGTCCGACGTCAATGGCACCTGTGATAAGGAGTAAGGTGCTAGCCCGTTTTTTAAAGTTCTGTTTTCTCCGTATGCGATTGAATTTCCTTCGTCCTCCACACAATCGCTAGAACACAGCAGTGCTTGGATGCAGAAGCATGGCCTCTGTCTGAAAGGAAGGGAAAGATGATGTCATCGTTAGCCGTTAAGGACTGGAGGGATTACAAGATTTGAAGTGGGATTTGAATAAACCTCTGGTGCCGTGAATACTGGGGCTGCTGGCGGCCTCTTCACCTGTACAGAAATGCCTCCCGCTTGCCTTTGCAAACTGTAATAACTGTCCTCTTGGCCGGGACTCTGACAGCTTGCTTTTGGTCATTTTTTCCACTCTGAATTTCAAGGGATTTTTACCATAGACCTTGATTCTCCCCACCCCACTTTTATTCAAATCTTTTTTGACATGATTTCAGATTGTGAGCAGTCTGAAGTGTTGGTGGGGTATTAATGGAATGGTACACTTGGCAGCTCAGGAGCTACAATGGAGAAGCAATTATGGAGGCGAGGAGTGGGCCACAGCCATTCAGGGATCACTTCAGCCCTCAGAGGGCTGCACAGCTGTGTTTGGCTTACTTAGTCATGCGAGGCCGCAGGCCAACACGGCTCTTCGAGTTATTTCACAGCAACGGACCAGACTTCTGGTGTGTCTGCTGTGTGCAAAGATCCTACTCAATAGAGTGTAGGTTTGTAGAATTAACAGAGCTTCTCGCCGCCAGCTCCCCTCCGTCCAGCAGAAATCCGTCCCAGAACAAATGGTGTTATCCTGCGCCTGCTGAGCCAGGCTGGAGTGGCCTTTTCAGAGTGTCCTTCTCCGGGGCAGGGGTGGTCACACGAGAGACGTGTGGATGTGTTCATCTCGGTGGCGTTTGCGTTCTGGAGGTCGTTGTGGATGCCAGGCTCCCCGGTACTCCTCATGCTATCATCCCTGGGCTGGGCCCGTGAGGGGCCACCGGAGCCTGCAGCTTTCCACTCTGCTTCATCACCCAGTGACCAAGGGGCATCAGCTCTTCCTGCAAGGCCCGCTGGTGTCGGGGCCAGAATCACTGAGAGACAAAGACACAGCTTACCCTTTTCGGTTCTAGTACTCGGGCGAGTTTCTTGTCTGTGTCCATCGTTCCCTCTCCATCACTACCCCAGCAGCACAGCAGGATAAGGCATGGACTCTGCCTCCCGCTTCCATGACTGCCTACAGTCACATCCCGAGAGGACAAGCCTCGTTCCTCAGCACTCAGGCCTTTTGCATCCACGCACCTCACGCTGGTTGACGATATGAAGTGTTGTTCCCCCCACCCCACCCCCACCCCAAAGTGTATGTCTACCTTGAACCACAGAACGCAGCCTTTATCTGGGAAAAGGTTCTTTCCTTAGTCACTGGCCTCATTACTGTGACAAAATGTCTGACGAGAGAAATTATGAGGGAAGGGTCTATTTTGGTCCACGAGTCCAGGGTGCTGTCCATCATCTCAGGAAAGTCATGCAGAAGGAGCTGGAGGCAGCCACTCACATCGTGTCCACAGTCAGAAAACAGAGGGAGATGAGTGCTGGTATTCAGTCCCGTTTCCCTCTTTATTCGATCAGTGATCCTGCCCTGTGGGACGGTGGCACTCACAATTAAGACGGATCTTCCCTCCTCTATTAGCCCAACCTAGAGAATCTCTCAGCGGCATACTCAGAGGCTGACCACATCTAGATAATCCTTCCCAGGTGAGCCTGGAGGCTGTCTTCCAGGTAAGTCCTTAATATTGTGTTGACAATATTAAGCATCACAGGTTCATTGTAGATGTGGCTCATTAAGATGGGGTCACACTGGACTGGAGCAAATGAATGGTGTCTGTATAAGGTGAGAGGCTACCCAGGGTCAGGAAGAAGCACTATGGAGGCAGAGCAGAGACTGCCGGCTTAGCTATAAGCTGAGGTACACTGGGAGCCGTAGAGGTTAGGAAAAGTCAAGGAGGATTCTCTGTAGCCTGAGAAAGTCCAGCTCTGACGACGCCTTTACTACTGGTTTCTGGTCTCGATGGTGAGAGTAAACACTGGTGTCTTCACTACCGAGTCAGAGATGATTTGTTAGAGCAGCTGCAGGAAACTAATACACCAGCCTTGAGTGTAGGCAGAAGCTTTCCTGTGTCCCGCCCAGTCCCTCAGCTGCTCGGACCCAAGTAAACACACAGAGGCTTATATCAATTACGAATTGCATGCAATGGTCTATGGCTCGAGCTTCTTGCTAGCTCTTATAACTAAACTCAGCCCATTTCTATTAATCTATATGTCACCACATGTTCCATGGCTTTACCTGTGTGTCATTACACACGGTGGGATAGCGTCTCCTCTCTGCCTGTGTCTCTCCTTTTCCTGTCTCTGTCCTGGATTTCCCACCTGCCTATAAGCTGCCTTGCCATAGGCCAAAGCAGTCCATTTATTAACCAATGGGAACAACACATATTCACAGCATACAGAAAGACATCCCCCAGCACCTGATGTTTCTGTCTTCTTCCTCGCTCCTCATCACACAGCTCCCTTGCCATGGTGTCTTAGTTTGAGATTTTTATCTCAAAAGGAGAAAGTAGCTTGGCTGAAGGTGAGTTATTGGGGAGATGATGCCTGGAAGCACAGTGAGGGAACAAAGACCTTTGGCTCTCTACATGGTGCGAGGCCAGCATCAACCTTTTTTTTTTTTTTTTTTTTTTTTTTTTTGGTTTTGGTTTTTCAAGACAGGGTTTCTCTGTGTAGCTTTGCGCCTTTTCTGGGACTCACTTGGTAGCCCAGGCTGGCCTTGATGTCACAGAGATCCACCTGGCTCTGACTCCCGAGTGCTGGGATTAAAAGCGTGCGCCACCACCGCCCGGCTTCAGCAGCCGCCTTTGTACTCTTCTATGGGAGTCTCCAGTAAAATCATTGCAACAGTGTGAGGGTGTCCTCAGTTTGTCTACATATATTGCCAAAACGCTTTCCAAAAATTTTCTCCCATGAGCTCTACTCACTTCAGATTGTGTTCCGTGACTTCCTCCTCTACAGAAATTAGGCCATGGCTGTGGTATAGATGCAGTTTGCTGCTTCAAGATTCACGCACTAGAGACACAGTCTTTGGTATAATGGTGCTAAAATGGTGGGACTTTTAATAGCTGGGACCAAGTGCAAAGCAATCAGGCCACTGGAGGTGCTGCCCTAAGAAGGTACTAACCTAGCTGAAGTGATAACCCACAAAAGTCTGGTCAATAATTGATTAAGGGATGCAATGGGAATAATACACTCATGAATACAGAACCAAGTAGACGCCACTGCTGGTCCAGCTGCCATGGCCCTGCCGTTCTGCCCAAGGGCGATGAGGACCAACAACCAGCCACGCTTCCACTTGCTTCTGCTCCGACCACCCGAGAGTAGACCACGACCCCTCCTCTCCTCGGTTCTTAAGCAGTCACTTACGCAGACAAGACCATGTCCTAGAGCTTGTTACCCCCCCTGCCACTGGCTGACCGATGATATTCCCGCAACACCCAGCCTCGTGTTTGTTCTTGGCAGAGTAGGTGGCCGTACTCCGAAGCTGTCTCATGGAGTGCCCACTTCCTCACAGGGCTCCCCCTCCTTTCCTCTGCCATGTGAGGGCTTTACCAAAAGGGCTCTTCCCAAAGACTGAACTGATCTTGCAATGTCAATTGTTAGCTAAATACACCTCTTTGTGAAGTACCCAGCTGGAAGTCTTTCACTCTAGCCACAGAAAACAAACGAATACAAGGATTACCACGTCCTTCTTTTCTTTCCTTGGTTACAGTTTGGACTTGAATTCGTGTATAACCTTGATCAATGTTCCTTCCATTTGTCCATTGTTGACATTTGTAGTCATTCAAATATTGTTCAATAGGTGCTAGAATCGAGTTGGCTTCCTTGAATGGCCTCTGTTCCCAGCTTAGGAGCTCATCATTTAGAATATTCATTGAGGACTAGTGGGGTCTCTCTTCTAGAGAGCCTTCATTAAATCGGGGCATAGCTAGTTGACTGAAATACTTCTATAAGCTCTTCCAGTCTTTGGAGTGTCTTTTCATTCTATCCTTCATTATCATCTTATGTCTGTTGTATGCTTACACTACCATCTTTTCGGATAAGTGAGTTAACTTCCGCCCCCAAAGGCTTCGATTCTTCTCTTGAATTATCTAAGATCCGTTCTGTATGTTTTCTCGATCACCCTGGAACCTTTTCTTCTGTCTCTGTTGTCCTGGGTCAGAGTTATTAGTTTGTAAGTTGCATATCTCCCACACGCATACACCTCGAACTCACTCCCTTAGCTACACCCTTTATGCAGCCTCCCACAGAGAAGAATGAGAACAGAACATCCACATGAGAGTTCTTAGTGTCCCCCCCCCCCCGCCCCCGCACTGCCAGTTCAAAGCTTCCGGAATGGAGCTGGCAGAATATTTTCACATTCATGCTCTAGTTGACTATACTTTATGCATTAAGGGTTGAGAGACTATAAGGTGCATTCACTTCCGGTTAGCATTTTGGACCTTGCCCAGTGATTCCAAGCACACTCTTGAGCCTCTCGGGGGTTTTTGAGGTAGGCTGGCTCCAGTCATCTTTGTGGCTTTCCAGTCAGACTATAAAAAAAACTTAACCCCGCCTATCTCATTTAATAATCCTCCCCCTTCCCCCCACTTTCCATCATGCAGAAATCTGCTGACCCTCTTCTATTCTAGGGGGTGTGCTTACTCCTCTTTCCAAACACCCCACACTTTTATGACTCCATTTTGTGAGCTGTGCGGCCAGGGAAAGTTATTCGAACAGTTTGCACCTAGTTCTCTTGCACATAAAGTGCAAAACAGTGAAACCTGCCCCACTGAAGTTTGGGCAGAACTTTAAAAGTTAATGCATCCAAAGGCACGAGGCCGGCACTCAGCCTCTGGACAGCTTTATAATGCAAACTGGTTATCATTATGATTATGTGGTGAGGGCTTGAGAGGAGAGAAAAGCAGGGTCCTGGGCCTCTGTGTGCAGACGATTTGCATAGGGCTCTGGCCTCAAGTGCAAGAACCTCACCAAAAAGATTACCTGTTGATCTTAGGCTTCTTATATGAAGCTTCTTCGTATTTGTTTTGTCTGTTTGCTTTTGTTTTGTTTTTCGAGACAGGCTTTCTTTAATGCAACAGCTCTGGCTGTCCTGGAACTCCCTTTGTAGACCAGAACTCATAGAGATCTGCCTGCCTCTGCCTCCCAATTGCTGGGATTGAAGGTATGAGCCACCAACACACACCTCCCCTGAAGTTTCTTAAACTTCAGTGTGCATCACAGTTGGGTGGAAACCCTGCTAAAGGACAGATCCCATCTTAGTGTGTAGTATTCCTGTCAAGCTCTTTGGTGACACAGATACCGACAGCGTGTGGAGGTACTTGTGTGCTAGGATCAATATGAAATTTGCTCTTATTGTGGGTACTGTATGTCGGGCTAGAAACTCCGCCTTGACCCCGCCCCCTCAGAAAGACCGCCAGAAGTCCAGGCTCCTCCCCTGAAACTCAAGACCACGCCTACAGGGTATTTAAGCGCCCCCCCAGCCCCCGCCCCAGACCTGCCAGGTGATATCGTGTTCTCTCCTGTGCCCTTTCCCACACACAGCTCTGCGGGGCTGGAAGGTCACCCAAGCGTGCTTTTGCTCATTAAACCTGGTCACTTTTAATTTGGCTTGGTCTGGCTTACTACGTCAGCGGAGAAAACTAATATCAGGGTGCAAAAAAACATCACTGTAAAAAAAATTATTAGAGACATTATCTTAAGAGTCTCACTCTGAGCTGTCTCCACAAGAGATTGCTCCTCATCTCATGGCAGCCTTGGAAGTCAGGCATGATTTTATCCAGGAAGCCTGAGGGCTACATGCTGCTCCTGCCGGCTGTGCAGTAATGGTATTTCACAAATCCTTACAAATCCTCAGCTCAACCTTTCAAGGCCCCCACAGGGCTGGGATGGTGCTGGGCATTATCTGCATGTCTGTGCAGGTTTTCCCAGCGCTTGGAGCTCCCGGCTTGGCGCCTCTCTTACAGACCACCAGGGACCTGACATCCCCATCCCTTCCCCGGGGTATCTGATTTCACTCTGCAGCCACTGGTTTTAGATTTCTTTTCCTTGGAAGACAGGGACAGCTGGGAATGTGGATCTCATCCTGTCTGGGTTTTCCCCTGACAAGTGGCCATAGTGGCAGGATATGAAGTGCTTGAAGACCACTCATGATACTATTATCACCCAGAGCAGAGTCAGCAAAGGAAGGGACAGGTGCAGGGGCCCTGGTTTCATTTTGCAGGCAAATGGGACTGGCCAGCCAGAAGGATGTGGAAATCACAGAGTGAGGGGAAAACAACCGAGTGAGAGACTAAGAGGTGGAACACAGTAGAGTTTTCTGGTCCTGAATCTATTCTGTGTGACATTATGAATCTGTTATTAAAAACACACACAAATACCTTTAAACCAGTGGTTCTCAACGTGTGGGTGGCGACCCATAACAGTTACGAAGTGGCAATGAAATAATTTTCTGGAGGTCACCATGACATGAGGAAGCATATTAAAGGGTCGCAGCTTTAGGAGGGGTGAGAGCCACTGCTTTAAATGCACGACACCAAAAGTGAGCCCCAATCTCACCTATGGGCTTTCATTCTTAAAATTGTGTCAGCGTTGACTATCCAGAAAGGCAAGATGCCGACCCCAGGGAATCGGGGAAAGGGGGCGTGAGGGTGAGTGTGTGGCAACTTTCTTAACTTCTACTCGGTTTTCCTATAAAGCTGAAATTGCTCAAATTTGCTCTTAACTTTTTTAAGGTAGACATAAAAACTAACCTCACTTGGTTACCCTGCTTATCCAAGTACAGAAAATACACAGAGCACTGAAAGCTGGTTAAAAGTGATGCCCAAGCCATGAAGTAAATGTCGACCTTCCCTCCACAAAATCCCCAAATGCAACACACGGGGCGGAGGGGGTGGGCGGGGCATGAGTGATTGCTGGTGTCCTGCAGAAATCCCTTCCCTCCTTCTTGACTCCTGTCAGAAGTGCTAGCTGCCTCAAGAGAGGGGCGGGTCCCTGGACACCATTTACACATGTATACATACAGGGGAAATCATACATTTCAAATACCTCTCCATATTACATGCTTCCCATAGGTTGCTTCCTATTCTCAGACCCCAGCTACCATTAAAGTCAAGCCGAAGCTTCTTGTTCCACGGAACCCCAGTAACAGGACACAGGCGAGGGAGCCAAACCCCTGCCTTATCTTTGGAAAGGTATAAAAGGAGAAGTGCGTTCAGAAAGAAGGGTCCTCTTGCCTCCCATCTCACAACTGAACATTGGGGAGGGTGCAGGAGTAGAGACAGAGACACAGTGACAGTTGACCCAGCACCCCCAGCCTTGGAAGAGCCCTGGCTTGTTCTGATGAATACCGTTTCTGCACGGGCATGCTGGGAGTGAACCCTAGCTGATAACTTACTGAAGTGAATAGTACTCAGATGGTTCTTATTACAAAAAAATAAAATGTACACATGGAAATAATCATTTAACTGGAAAGGTATGAAATAAATACTAAAAATGCCCCCCCAACCCAGGCACTCTTTTTAAAGGAAGCAGTATTATGCATTTATGGTTATCCCCCGACCTCCGAGTCAATTATCTACTTTAAACAGCATATTTATACTGTTTTCTGGTTCATCAGCTTTAAGGAGAAACTATTGAATGTTGTTTTGCAAAACTAAAAATTTTGACTCTCTTTAAACTCCCTTACAACTTTAATTGGGCTTTTATTTTTTAATTCTGTTAGCTACTTTATGCCTTTAAAATACACCATTTTGTGTAGCACCATTAACAGTACCTCTTCTATCGGAAAATACAAGAAAATGCACACTCTTTTCCTGTCCCTTTATATTCCCCTAACTTCTGGTTGGATTGCTACTTTTTGGTGTCCAAGTCAGCCATTTTGTCATGGTCTGCTGTAATTACAAATGGAGTTTCACATACTTTGTCGACGGAAATGGTTTATTTTCAAAATAGCATTGGCAGTGACTGTGAAAACACTCGTTGTCAATTGGATAGCATCACTCTCTCCTGAAACTTCCTTGACACAAACTCATCCCATAGAGGAGTTTGCTTCATTTTGAGATCACGACTTTTTTTTTTATTTTCTGGCAATTTTAACTGCTTTTCTGTTTTCTTGTTGACCAGAGAGACTTTTTTTTTTTTGAGCTGAGGATCAAATCCAGAGCCTTGCGCTTACTAGGCAAGCGCTCTACCACTGAGCTAAATCCCCAACCCCAACCAGAGAAACTTATAATAGGCAACATCATACTGTATGCCGAATGGTGAAATTTGAAAAGAAAGTGATTCTGTAATTCCTGACAAAGGGACAGAGGCCCCAGGGTTCCTGACTTTCCAACTATGGTCTTTGTGTTCTCTGTCTCCCCACCCCCTCGTCTCTCTCTCTCTCCCCCCCCTCCCTCTCTCTCTCTCTCCCTCTCTCTCTCTCTTTGTCTGTCTGTCTGTGTCTCTCTCTCTATATATATATAGAGAGAGAGAGAGAGACACAGACAGACAGACAGAGATAGATAGAGACAGATCCATAGCTACATAGATAGAGATACACTTGTAGTAAGGTCAGTCATGCCCTTCCGTCCTTACCCCTCCTCAGACTGATAACGTACAACAGGGTTAGCTCTGGGATTCCTAAGCTGCACTTAGTTCCTAAGATGTATGTATATTTGATGGGCTACCATATGAACGTCAAGGTAATGACTACAGTCTGTCATCGACACCTGGAAAGGAAGGAGAATCCATCCATGTTACTTATTGATATTAGTTATTATGATAACTGTAAAACTCCTCATCAGAAATATTCCTATGGGAGCTTGAGATTTTAATTAATGCCAAGCTTACTGGAAGACCAAAGGGAGCGCGGGGGGGGGGGGGGGGGGTTGGGAGGGGTGACGACACATATAACAGACACGAGGTCTCCATAGGGAACGAGCGCCTGATATTTCCGGACACTCTCCACTTTCCAACAATGCAAATGCTATCAGTTCCCCTACATTGACTGTGGTGTCTTAATAAATCAAGTTATCCAAGGCTCATAAGTGTAGAAAAAGCAAAAACAAGTGAAGCAAGCGTAGACTGCCGCTCCAACATCAAAGAACCCAAACCATAAATCCATAACATTCACTTTCCAAAGCCGACGATGAAAAATATGGAATGAGTTTCTTAGATTTAATTTGAAGGCTGCAGAAGTATGTAAAAACAGAAGAGAAATGCTGAGAAGCAGAAACCAGAGCAGAGGGCGCTTCATTTTAGAATTCTTCGCTTCTCCGGGGAGCTGAAGAGCTTACTTCCATGATGGCTGGAAACCGTAGCCGAGTTTACAAACTCCACCATGCCTGGAAACCACGGCAGTGTGCAAGCTCTTTTCTGTAGTAAGTCCGATCGCTCAGCTCCGGCTAGTAAATCAGAAGCCCAAGGGGTGTGTAACACATTACTAAATTTATGCAAGAGCTCTAAATTCATCAAGGAAAATAAAGAAAGGTGCTAGATGCCGTGAATGATTCACTGGAAATCAAACCATCCAGTGTTAAATTGATGTTTAGGTCTATGGTTCCCTTTTGTGTAAAGTCTTACTTATAGTAGTGGACACTGGTCTTTTGTTTGTTTATCTTGGTTTTTTGGTTAGATATATGTCATTCCCCTTCTGATAACATCCCAGTTTCCTTCCAGGGAATGGGAACTGACTTTCCTTATTTCCTTATTGTGTAACCTTGGTGGGAAGCGGTGAATTTCCCCTGCTTTTTAGTCCTTCAAGCTGAAGGGGGCCAATTAACCTCGTCCCAGCCTGCCCACAGAGCAGCCTGTGTGCCGGTGACTTTGTGCCGGTGACATGGGCCCATTCAGTGGGACACTTCCCCCAGCCTCAGAATATCAAATGAAGAATGCCAGGGTGTGTGGTCATGAGGATTTGTTTTCCTCGGTTGAGAGGCCTCAAGTTCCCTTTAGTCTTACCCATTTTCCAAACCCAGCATCTGTCTCTTCATTGGTCTGCTCCCAGTCACCAGCAGACCCTTTATTTTTTTTTTTGTTAGGACCATCAGAATCAGTTATTCATCAAAGAAAGTCTGATGGGCATATTCATTCAAGGGGAAAATTCTGTGTATCCATTACGTGTGGCATCAGGGGGACAGAGACATGAATCCTGACTTCAGACCCCCTGTAACAGAGATTGTTAGGTAAATAAGACAATTTTATTGTGATACGGGAGGCACTATGGCAGAAATAAAAGTCTCAGAGGGAGAAGTCAATAGTTCCACTTAGGGTTTACAGGCAATGTCTTAGAGAGAAAACAGAGAATCAGTGGTTCTCAAGGAATAAAAGGAGTTGCAAAAAAAAAAAATGCTGCAGGCTTCTAGAAGAAACTGCACACATAAGGGTTCCACTGCGTTGGAGAGCCAGGCCACCCTTGGGAGCTTCTGGGAGAACCAGAACCCTGGGTGGGGCCAGCTTCCAGGAGAATCAGGCCACTCACAAGAGCTTCCAGGAGTCAAGCATGGGCTCAGCAGGCTACATCATGAAACACCGTGTAAAACAAAATGGTCTTTTTTAAAAAGATTGATTTTTATGTATGTGTCTGTTGAGTGTATGCCAGGTAAGTGTATGACCTCATGGAGGCCAGAGAGGGCATCGAGTCCCCTAGAGCCCGAGTGACAAGTGGTTGTGAGCTGCCACGTGGGTACTGGGAACTGAACTCGGGTCCCCTAAAAGAGCAACAAGTGCTCTTTACAGCATCCACATTTACACATTTATGGTTCATGTATATGTCAAGTGCTGAACCATCTCTCCAGGCCCCCTTTAAATTATCCTTTTAAATCCCATGGAACTCCAGTTTCAATTTCCAGAAGAATGTCACTAGCTACAAATGTTGATACTCAAGAGTATTTCAACATGACTTACTATTGGGTGACAGTTCTTTAGGGATCTGTCCTAATCTCTATACCTTGCAAGCAGAGACACTGACTGCTCTTTTATTTCAGACTGTCTATTTAATGAGGTGTTTGTAATGGGCAGCCTTGGAAATTTGAGGTACGTTGTCCCCTAGGATAACAGAGAGCATAAAACATCAAACGTCCACTCAATGCTTAGCTCTAAACTAGGTCCAACAGGAGATAAGAACAAAGAATAAAGCATCCTTAGTATATCTAGGGAGCAGTGGCCAGCACAGGAGAGCAGAGGCCACACCCATTTATAGGTGGTCAAAGTCAGGCATGGTGGAGCATTCCTTTCATCCTGACACTTGGAAGATAGAGGCAGGAGGATCTCTGTTAGTTCAAGACCTTCGTGGTCTACATAGAGAATTCTAGGCCAAGGACTATGGCTGGAGATGATCTACTGACTTTTCAACTTTGCTTAAAAATATTTTCCTTTTTCTAATGCCCATCACCTGCTGGAAGTTTGTCTTCTACTGTGGCCATGTTGAGGTGGGAGTATCTCTCAGAAGTGAGGCCTAGAGGAAGCTAATTGTCACAGGGCACTACCCTCAGGAGGGGTTAATGTTGATCTCCAAGAGAAAATTAGTTCTCTCTCTCTCTCTCTCTCTCTCTCTCTCTCTCTCTCTCTCTCTCTCTCTCTCTCTCTCTCTTTCTGGAGACAGGGTTTCTCTGTAACAGCCCCCCCTCCTCCGCCACCTGTCCTGGAACTAGCTCTGTAGACCAGGCTGGTCTTGAACTCACAGAGATCTGCCTGCCTCTGCCTCCCGAGTGCTGGGATTAAAGGAGTGCGCCACCACCACCCGGCAAATTAGTCCTCTTGAAAGCAGACTCTGTAAAGAGCAGCCATGCCCAGCCCCCTATGTTTGAGCTCTTCGGCATGTGACTCGTTCTGAAGATATGTAAGGAAGTTACAGTTAGATCTCATCATGTCGCTGGGAAGTCGGCCATCATCTCCGTGCTCTCTCGGGGCAGCTGGTATGTATCCTTTGCCTTGAATTCTTTGTTCCTGACCATTTCTCATTCTCATGTAACTTCGCCTTCTGAGGCTGGGAAGGAATTTCAAATGATCCATCTATACCAGCTCCAGTTCCCCTTCCCTGGGGAATCCAAGACTATACCTCGTCTCTATGGCCATTATTCCAACATCCCATGTTATTTCTTTCCTATATCTTTAATGTTGCCCTCCTTAATGATTCTTCAACTCCAATTAAAAATATTTTATTTTCCCTAATGCCCATCTGTTATGGACTGGCTGGTTTTGTCCACCCCACCTCCCATGCATACGATGACTCCCTACCATCTAGTGTGACTATATTTAGAGATGGGACTAACAGGCTTTCTGTACCTTGATAATAGGTTTCTCTGTCAACACAGAAAGCCAGATCAAGCTGAACTGAAAAAGTAAAAGGACAGGTTTCTTTGAGCAAAGCAACCCCTGGGTGAGTTCTCCAGCCCCCAGAGATCAAGGCAGAAGAGGCAGGAGAAGTCAGTGGCCGAACTAAAGCAGGATGTTTAAATACCCTGTAGGCGAGGGGTGATGACCTGTTCTCTACAAGCTGGATTTGTGCCCAAGCATGGTACACTTTAGGCAGGGTCTTGGGCAACTTCAGGGGAGCCACCAAGAACATAGAAGTAGACTTTTTGGTGCCTTTCCTTTCTTGGAGGTTCTCTGAGAGGGCAGGGGTTTAGAGAGGAGGAGAGAAAGAAAGAGAGAGGGGTGAGAGAGGGAGGGGGAGAGGGAGAGAGGGAGAGAGAGAGAAAGAGAGAGATATGGGGATTTCCAGATCATGCAGGAGTGAACTGGAGGTTCCAGCTGAACAAGGGCTTCTATAGAAACCATTAAAATTGAAAGAGATCCTAGAGTGTGACTCAAACCTGACTGGATTTATGTGCTTTGAAGAGGAGACCCAAGAAAGCAGTCACTGATGAGAGTTTTCCTCTCCCCCTTCTCTCTTCCATAGAAAGAAGGCCATGACATTTATAAAACCGTAAATAAGCCCCTAAAGCAGTGGTTCTCAACCTCTATCACAACCCCCTTGGGGGTCAAACGACCCTTTCACAGGGGCGGTCTAAGACCATTGAGAAACACATACATTTACATTGTGATTCATAACAGTAGCAAAATTACAGTTATGAAGCAGCAACAGAAACAATTTCATAGTTGGGAGTCACCACAACATAAGGAATTGTGTTAAAGGGTCTCAGTGTTAGAAAGGCTGAGAATCACTGCCCTACAGAATTGTAACTGATATATGGATCTAGCAAATTCTATTCTTTAAAATTCAAAATACCTTGGCTCTTAATTTTAATTTGAGTCTTCTTCCTTTGGCTCCTAAAATACCCTCTACATATGAGTCTGTCCCAGAGCTGTCTCGTTAATGTAATCGCTTCTTAGCCTTCTTCCCCTCGACTACATCTTCTAGGAGTCAAGACCAGGTCTCATTTGAGTTTATACTCTCAGTGACCAGTGCATTGCCTGGCACACCAACAGTCTTGTGTTAAAAAACACGTTTCACAAATCTTCTGTGTGAATCATAGACCTCCTAATTATAAACCACAAAGCTTTCCTGTAATTAGGGCAGTCTATTCTTGAAGGTGGGAAAACAAATTCATGTAAGTTTAGACAGAAAGTGTTACAATTAGAAGGCAAGTTGACGGGAGTTACTGAGCAAGCTTTGAAACAAAGACCTAGGCAGACAAATATGGCGGGAATGTGTCAGCAGCAGCTATTTATTTAAAAGAAACGCTAAAGGAAGTTCTGTAGGCAGAAGGAAAACAGTACTAGATGGAAACATGGTAATGCGGGAGGAATGTAAAGGAGGAAAAGGTAAACACTGGGTAAAACATAATAAATATTGACTGCCTACAACAACAACAGTAATGTTTTGTGGGATGAAAAGTATGCAGAAATAAAACATATGACAATAATAACAACAGCCAAAGCCAAGTGAGTGGGTACCACCATCTGTCCAGGCTGCTGTGAGAAAATACCACAAACCGGGCGGCTTTTAAACAACAAAAATCTAGTTTTCACAATTCTGGAAGCTGGGAAGTCCAAGATTAAGGCAGATTGCAGAGTCTGATGAGGATCAGGGTAAGACAAATTGCTAAACGGTTTTATTAATTAAAAAACCCTGGAGCCAGATACTGGGGGGAAAGCCCAGAGATCAGAGGACTTGGACAAGCCACAGCCAGCCATGTCTCAGCTTACCAGCTCCTCAGCCTCCAAAGAGAGCTACTACTTCCTGGATACCCCCACCTATATCTCTCTCTTCTACCATCTCACTTCCTCTCTCTGCCCAGCTATATCACTTCCTGTCTGTCTGTATAGACCTCCAGACCTTCATGGTTAGTGTTGGGATTAAAGGCGTGTGTCACCACGCCTGGCTCTCTTCCCAGAGTGGCCTTGAACTCACAGAGAGCCCGGATGGATCTCTGCCTCCCGAATGCCGGGATTAAAGGTGTGTGCTACCATTGCCTGACTTCTGTGTTTACTATAGTGGCTGGCTTTTTCCTCTGATCCTCAGATAAGCTTTATTAGGGTACACAGATAAAATATCACCACAGATCAGCTTCTGGCTTACAGCTGATACCTTCTTATTGTGTCTTCCCAAGGTGAAAGGGGCAAGCAGTCTCTTATAGGCCTCTTTAGTCTGGGCATTGATTCCACTCCTGAGGGGTCTGCTTCCTGGAGCCAATCACCTCCCCAAGGTCCCAGTGCCATCAAGCTGGAGACAAGGACTCCAACATAAGGATTTAGGGGAGAAGATACAAATATGTAGAACAAAGCAATGGTTTTCAATGTGATGAGGTATTTTAATTGCCTGAGAAGAATTAATGCTACTAATGTAGAGTAGGTTCCGGTAAGTCAAGGATGCATATTTGTGTCTCTGTAATAACCACAAAAAAAAACTCTCATATTTTTGGTTGTAAGCCTAGACTTTAATGACTGAGCCATTTCTCCAGCTTAAAAAAAAAAAAAAAAAAAAATCTTAAAAACGTATTGTAGCAGGAATCTTAAAAGTTCTTATTAATACAATCAAACCCGAGGCCGGTTATTGGGGTCCATGCTGGTAGATCAGAGAGACAGAACAAGCCACAGCTATCTCACCTCACCGGATCCTCAGCTGGTCTTGTCTCCTCAGACTGGAAGCCTCTGAGTCCTCATCCGGAATGGGTCTCAGCTGAATTACTGCTCGAAAGCCTGAATGCTCAACCAGCCAAAATCTTCTTGTTTCTGGTCCTCACGCCTTCTATATCTTTCTGCTTTCTACCACCACTCCCTGGGATTAAAGGCTGGCTTTCTGGGATTAAAGGCGTGTGTCACCATGCTTGGCTATTTCCAATGTGGCCTTGAACTCACAGAGATCCAGAGGGATTTCTATCTCTGGAATGCTAGGATTAAAGGTGTGAGTGCCACCATTTTCTAGCCTTTGTATCTAGTGGCTGTCTGTTCTCTGACCCCAGATAAATTTATTAGAGTACACAATATTTTGGGGAACACAATACCACCACAACGTATAATGAACAAATAGGGAGTAGAAAATGGAATAACTTTTTAAATTCTTAATTAATGGCTAATGTAAGAAAGGACAGATGATGAGAGAAAAAAATTCACAAACAGATGGTATGCATGCTGGAGAGATGGCTCGGTGGTTAAGAGCACTTACTGTTCGTAGGCTGGACCTTAGTTTAGTTCCCAGCACCCTTGTTGGGCATCTCACAACTGCCTGTAATTCCAGCTCAGGGACGATCCGACACACCTCTAGCCTCAGAAGGCACCTGCACTCACTCAGCGCTTACAAAAGACACACATCATTAAAAATAATCAAATAATCTTTTTTTTTAATTTAAAAAATTAAATAAATAAAAATGAAAAATAAGATACATACTATATATAAAAAAATTAAAAGATGGTGTAAATTGTAAATAGAGATGAAGACAGCAGCTTTGAACCCACATCGTTCAGCCTACGAATTTCGGAAAAGCAGAACAGGCCAGGCTGGGGAAGCGAAGTGGTCATCCTGCAGCAGATGTGCAGAGAGGCGAGAGGAGACCCACCCTGCCTTGGGAGAAAGATGGATATGTCTTCACACGACCTTCCCAGCTCAGTGCCCTGAACGTGGGCTCTGGAGAGTGAAAAAGCTCGGGTATGCTTACAATAAACTCTACTTTCTGGGTTAATTTCAGGCCTGGTCCAACCTTCTGTTGCGAGCGCATGACCCCTGACTGAAAGAGCAGTCATGCTCAATAGGAACTGAGAAATATGGTCTCATTAGATCAGACTCTAGGGAGAGGGAACGAGTGTCTTGGACGTGAAGCTTCTATCACAAGAATGCTTTCATATACCAGCTTTCGGCCATGATGATTTTATATATTTTTAAAGTGTCGTGTATGTTTTAAAACCGCCATAATTACTCTTTAATCTTAAAAGGAAGGTGGTATTGCTTATAATTAATGGGATACTAAAAATAATAAAAGAAAATGCCTCAGGCAAATAAACAGAAGAAAAACAAAGGCCCCTTGGTTGATTTTTCTACAATGGCCATCTGGTTTTGGAATTAGTATCTTGCCAATATACTGAAATATTTTCTATGTAAATCTTTGACATTCTTGCTGCATTTTCAATTAAAGCCTCTGAATTAAAACTCTGTGCCATGAGTCAGCAGTTAAAGCAAACATGTTTTTTCCATTTACCTTCCTTTGGGAAAACCTAGTCCCAAACGCAGAGTGCCTGCCTTCCTTTGTCTCTTTTCATCAATCCAGATGTCCATAATTACTTCTGGAGGTTACCACAGCGGTCTGCCCTGCCATCCGACACCGTCCTTCCCATGTGTGCCCAGAACAGCTTCTCCTGCCCTGCTCTGTTTCCTACAAATACTCCCTTTCCACAGTGAAAAACATAACCTGTGGTCTGCAGATCCTGGGCCTAGAGACACTCCGTGTTCCTGGGTGGCTTTGTGAAGGGACCGCCATTTTAGAACCATGATGAGGGAAAAGGCTCTCCATGGCCCATGTTAGACATGGTGGTTCCATTGACTGAGCTGTATATTGACACATCGATATTCTGAAAACTTTACCTTCAGAAGGTAAAGTCCCAAAGGTCACATATACAAAAGTTACGAGGTCCACACAGACACCATGAGAATATCGTCCACAGTATGTGCTCAAAGACATCTGGACCCTCAACATTTGGTTGGCTATAATATATATATATATATATATATATATACATATATATATATATATATATATATATATATATATATATATACATATATATATCCTGTTGACTGTCTGTGGTAGATGTGGTTGGGGAAGTGCTAAGCACAGTGGTGTCCTGTTGAATGTTTACCAATATCCAGGCTAGAAAAAAAAATCTGCTTCTCTTAAACAAGCACTACTAAAGGCAGTCCCAGGCCTTCTGAAGACACTCGTGTCTACACACATCTCTCTCTACACACACACACACACACACACACACACACACACACACACACATATAAGACACACGCACACACACACAGAAAGAAACAGAAAGAGAGAAAGGTTAATCTTCACATGCTTTGAACATCTATCTCCTGCCAATGACCATGAGATGAGATACACATAAAGGAATCTAACCACATAGATAACATTCTTCTGCAATACATAGGAGTTTGCACATTAAGGGGAGGTAAAATGTATGTTGAGAGGTTTGATCAAAATCAAATTACTCAGAAAAAACAATATACATCTGTATAATCTGCAACAGCACAACACACTCTGGACGCTACCAAACCAATAGTGTCTAAACAACTAAGGCCTGCCTGGCATACCAGAAAGAGCAAAGATATTTGAAAAACCCAGGCCCAATTGTCTAATGCTGTATACACTGATGCCAGTTTTCCCTACAGAAGCCAGCAACATATTTACAGTCAAGAAAATGAGGCATATCAGTAGGGCTTGAGGCAAGATGAGTAAGCAGGCAAAGGCTGATTGTAGTGACATTTTGTATATGAGCTAACAAATAAAGCTTGCCTGAAGATCAGAGGGCAAAGCCAGCCACTAGTTAGCCATAGAGGCCAGGCAGTGCTGGCACACACCTTTAATCCCCGCACTTGGGATCTCATGCCTTGGCTCCCAGTACTCGGGAGGCACACATGCCTTTAATCCCAGCACTAGGGAGGTTGAGACAGGAAACGATATGGCTGGGCGGCAAGAGGAATATAAGGGCAAGGGAATAAAGGAGCCCAGTCTCTTTCAGACTGAGGATTTTGAGGATTTTGTAGAGGTAAGAACTGGTGGCTGCCTGCTCTGCTTCTCTGATCTTTCAGCTTTCACCCTGGTATTTGACTCCAGGTTTTTTATTATTAAGACCAATTAGAATTCATGCTACAGCCAGGCGGTGGTGGCGCACGCCTTTAATCCCAGCACTCGGGAGGCAGAGCCAGGTGGATCTCTGTGAGTTCGAGGCTAGCCTCATCTACAGAGCAAGATCCAGAACAGGCACCAAAACTACACAGAGAAACCCTGACTTGAAACCCCCCCCCACACACACACACAAAAGAATTCATGCTACAGCTGGTTGTCTTAATAGATTTACTCAATAGAGGTGAGGAATACGTTAGACATTTTCATCATTCTAAAAGAATCATTTCTCCCATTTTCATTGAAGCTGCATGGGGAAAATAGCATCACCACCACCAAGGAAAGTCACATTTCTTCTCTCTGTAGTTGTCCTGGAGGCGATTTATGGACAGCATGGCCAGGGCTCTCGTCAATAATCTCGTATGGGGATTTTGATTTTAGAATTGGCTAACCTGGTGACTCTTTGTTGTTGTTGTTGAAAACTGTGTATTTACTTCTGTGGCCTTTGGCTAGCGCTGAATATTAATGATTTGTTTACCCTTCCCATTGTAAAGCCATTCATTCCACCAATAAATGAGTAAAAAGTTAATCCCAGTGCCATGGCCATACAGGAAGTGATGGGAAGGAGATAGGGGGTGTGGTTGTCAGCTTCCCGTGACTAACAAATACCGGATGATGAAACTTAAAAAAAAAAAAAAATGGAAAGGTCAGTTTTGGCTCATGGGGTTGTGGGGAGGAGTTGGTCTGTGATCAGTGGACCCTATTTTGACACATCATGCGGGGTGTGATGGAGCAAGCTGGTCACCTCATAGGAACTGCAAAACAGAGGCAAAGACACCCTCTACTGCCAACCCCTCTGCAGGTATGTTCCAATAACCTAAAAGTCTCCTCCCAGACTCTGCCCCTTAAAGATTCACCTCCTCCCAAGCTAGGGACTAAGCTTTTTTTTTTTTTTTTTTTTTTTTTTTTCAAGACAGGGTTTCTCTATGTAGTTACTGGAGCCTATCCTGGAACTCACGCTGTAGACCAGGCTGGCCTCAAACTCACAGAGATCCTCTGCCTGCCTCTGCCTCCTGAGTGCTGGGATTAAAGGCGTGCGCCGCCGCCGCCGCCGCCGCCGCCGCCGCCGCCGCCGCCGCCACCACCACCACCACTACCCAGCTGGGGACTAGGCTTTTAACATGTTTGCCTTTGAGAACATTCCAGATCCAGACTACAACAGAGAGTTGCCGGTGGGGGTGGGGGGATTGGGGAGGTGGAGGTGGGAGTGGGTTGTCTTCGGTTGGACCCAGTGGTGGGATGCACCTCTAAGGAGATGATAAGCATTATCTTTAAGTGAAGAGTCCATGGTTTAGGCAAAGAGAGTTCCACACTCAGGGAACAGTGCATGGGGGGCCTCAAGGGGGATTCCTGCCATCAGGGAAAGCAAGGGCAGAAGGCAGGGATGTTACTGAAGTGCCGCCAGGGGTGAAGCGTGGCTGGGCCACAGGCAGACCCTGGTTTGGAGAACGCAGGTAAATTCAGAGGATAGGGGACACCAGAGAAGGATTTCCAGAAAGGGGGTGACATACTGCGGGGTTTCTGAAGTTCTTTTTGTTTGTTTTACTTCGAATGTTTTGTTTTGAAAAGACCGTGCTGGCTGCTGTCTGGAGAATGGTCTAAAGTGCGGGTGGGGGAGTAGAAGAGGAGATACTTGCCGGTCAAAGTGGATGTTCCGGTGGGGGAAAATCCTTGGCTCTCCCTTTTGGTGAGATAACGTGAAATCGAGGTGGAAGGACGAAAGCCATGGCTGACCTGAGCTCTCAGAGCCTGTGAAAGCCAGTTCTCGTCAGGAGTAGAGGGCGGGCTGAGTTCATTCAGAAGGGCAACACCGTGTCTTATTATTATAACTCTCCCCGTGGAGTATATTTTATGAGTAGACATTATGTGCAATATGTCTTGTCAGCGCAACAAGCTAACTTGGGTGTTCTTAACTCTGTTTTGCAGATAAAGAAATAAAAGCTCAGAGATTCAAAATGACTAGTACAGGGTCACAAAGGTCATAGTTGGTAAATGCTAAATCTGATCAAGCCTTTGCTCTCCCTGGGCCTGGGGGAGGGAGGAAAAGATAAGCACAGAAAAGATGCAAAAATAAACAAAATAAGGCTACTATGTTTTATAAATGTTTCCGTCATCAATGGCATAGCCATTACATAACAGATAATATAAGAAAAAAAAAAATCTCACTCTTTTCCCTGACTTGAGAAGGAACACCAAGCAAAGACTACAATTTAAAATGTTTACTTCAAAAACTGTTTGACTGCTAATATTGATGGAGGTACAGTATGCTCCAATATACAAAACACAGTAACCTATGATTCCCTTATTATGAAGACAGAGTCAGGAAGACTGAGGCCAGCCTGGGCTACATGAGTTCCAGGCCAGCTGGGGCTACACACATGGAGACCTTGTCCCAAAAATCACCCACCATCATTACCACCACCATTATCACCCACACAACTCTGTGTGTGTGTGTGTGTGTGTGTGTGTGTGTGTGTTTTCCAGACAAGATTTCTCTGTGTAGGCTTGGCTGTCCTGGAATTCACACTGTAGACCAGGCTGGCCTCAAATTCAGAGCTCGCCTGCCTCTGTCTCTGGAGTGCTGGGATTAAAAGCATGCGCCAACACACAAATTTTAAGAATGAAAATCAAGTATCCAACACTCCTAAAAAGAAAGGCAGGCAGGCAGGAGAGATGTAAATGTGGTCTAACTGGGGTAATATTAGCCTTGCCCTGGCAATCAAGGCAAGGATGACTGACGGGAAAGGTCCTCCACTTGCGACTACTTCAAGAAGGGAGCATTGTATGGGGTCACAATTCAGACTCTCTCTGGCTCTCCCCTAAACTCAGAGGTTTGCAAAAAGAACATTGTGCAGTTCTGTTTTGTAAGGAAACAGCAACCCAGTGTGAATCCTTTGGAAGGTCAGGGCTAGGCCAGTGGCCGGCTGGGTCCCCGCTAAGATTCCCAAACACAGGCTATGTCCTAAGGCTCAGAAGGCCAGGCCCTGGGTCCCTTCCAAAGGCGTCTGTGCACTCCCATTCTCTTCCAGTGAGGTTATTTGTGCACCGTTGCTATGTTCTGTTGAGAATCCATAACTGTGGGCGGCAGGGAAGTCCCAGAGAGGGCACGTCCCCGGAGACAGAGCTGCCGCTGGGCTAGGCAGCTGACCAAGCCAAAGTAAACTCCCCAGGCCATGGGCCAGACCTCTGGCTGCTCCCCTGGGGAGCCCAGCCTGCCCCAGGAGCCCTCCCTGCTCCTGCCCTGGCTGTGGCCTCCTCCAGCCCACGGGGGATACCTCTCCACCAGAGCCGGCTCACAAAGCAGGGCTGCCTCCCTCGCCCCCTTAGAGAGCCTGGCCACCCTCCTCAGCTGCCAAAGGTGAGACATCAGCCAGCTCTTGTCCCTCACACAGGACAGCCATGGATGCCCATAGCAAATCCCATGGGGGAGTAAAACGTAGTATAAGATGTGTATGATATATGTACCACTTGTGATACTGATTGTCGTCACATTTTTAATGTACAGCATTCTCTCTCTCTCTCTCTCTGTGTATCTGTCTGTCTGTCTCTCTCTTTCTCTCTCTGTGTGTGTCTCTCTCTGTGTCTCTGTCTCTGTCTCTCTCTGTCTCTCTCTCTCTCTTTCTCTCAAGAAAGGGTCTCATGTATCCCAGGCTGGCCTCAAACTCCCTAAGCTATGTTGCTATGTAGTCGAGGATATGTTGAACTTCTGATTCTCCTGTTCATCTTCCAAATGCTGGCCTTCCAGGCGGGCACCACCACAAACACTTTAGATGGCATTGGGTGTTAGCTTCCATGCTAATCAAGCCAACGTCTCTGCTAACTGAACTACATGCGTATCTAGATCAACACATTCTCTTTTTCCTATTTAAATCCTTCTTCTTAAACTCAAACTCTAAGGGATGGAGTCATCCGTCCAAGGGCACACTGGTTGCTGAGGGTCAAGCTCAAGTTTTAGCTTCAAAGTCTCTTTACCTAATTTGTATTCACCAACTGATTTGACAAATTGTATACCTACCACGTGCTGGCAAAGGACAGAGACCACTGGAAAACAGCAGGCCCTTCCTGCTTGGTGCTCAATGTGAAATTCAAAAATGACATTGGACTTTTTAAAAAGGCATTTGTAAGTCTGCTGAAATCACAGTTCTACGTTTGATTTTTATATTGTTCTTGCTGAAAAGATCACTGATGGTAAAGCTGTCTCTTTTTTGTACACACATACACACACACACACATCACACTTAGGTCACCAACACTGGGACAATCATGGAAGGTACCTTCTTTTTAGGAGCTGAGAGCTCCAGCAGGAAGCAGGTGCCTCTGTAAACATGAAATATTCTAAAGGGGATGCCTGTGGCCTCACTTCAGGATTCCTAGCGCCCCCACCCCCTCTCCTCAGGGCCCCAGAGCAAATCAGGAGGCCAGAGAGTAGGACTGGGGAAGCTGGGGTCCCCGGGGTAATTAGCCTTGAGTTGCCTACAGGTGCTACACAGGTGGTCCCAGGCCCCAGCAATGACCTAGGCCGAGCCCATGGGGTCCCTCAGCTGCAACCAATCCCGCAGGCTGCGGCCCTGCCTCCTTGACAGAGTCCAGATTTCACTTATTAAACATATTAATCTGAAGTTAACAATTTGTGCTTGTTCCGCCGAACGGCTTGGAGAAAGACTGTAAGGAGGAGAATCTGATCCCCTCACGGTCTAAGTGGCCTCCGTCGTCATCTCCTGCCTCTGAAATCACTGGAAGAGGAGAGGCAGCTCCCAGAAGTGGAGAGCAGGAGGGTGACCCTACCTGGAGTTAAAGAAACACAAACAAAAGCCTTCCCCTTCCAGCCTAGGCCTGCCATGGGACTCTGAGGACATTGCTTACCGAAGTGACAGCATTTTAAACAGTGTCCCAGAGGGCTTTTAAATAGACTTGATGTAATGCAATGATTTATGGAGCATGGGTTACCAAAATATTAAAGTTTTGAAATGTCCCTAAACCAACCATGGCCCCCAACACTATCCGCTCTGCCCGAGAGCTTCTCTGCTGCTGAAGTCTGGCTCTTATGGCTTCTTTTTAAAAAAAAAAAAAAAAAATGCAGCTGCTCTGAATAAGGGGCCAGAGAAAGATAAACAGCTTTGATGACTAGAGATGACCTTTCATATAAAAACACACTCTCTTGGTCCTCAACAGCGCAGGCCACTGCAAGTGCCAATCTCTAAGCAACAGGCTAGGTACTTATTCTTTAATTGTGTAACAACCCTTAAGAATTCAAGGAAGTTGCAGTGGGATCAAGAAGTGAATCGGGTTAATGAAGTACCCCTAGAGCACGACTTTATAAAATAAGCCACGAGTATGTAAACATGTTACAGCCTTAATCAATGGCTGCCTCAACTGTGATGAGCTAAAAATGATCTAAAAGCTCATGGAAGTCTGAAATGGGCAAGTGTGCTCATCCTCTTGTTATTACACTGGAGTGCCCCCCTTTTCCTAATCCCTGAGTGTCCTCCGGACTCAAAGAGAATGCTGTGAACCAAAGGTTGGGCTCAGAGCATTCTGACAGTTCTGTGTATGTCAAAAATAATGAAGAACGACAGGCTATCGCATTTAGACATGTAACCCGATCGTTTGCTTCGGGCCTTCCTGCTAAGATTAATTTGGAGACGGCAAAGAGGAAGGAGAAAGAGGAGGAGGAAGTGACTTTAGAGAAGGTGAAAAAAAAAAAACGTATTAAATGCTCACCTTAGGGGCCAGAGAGAGGGGCTGGCGAGACGGCTCTCGCCATGGGAAGGTGCTTGCCATGCACCGCGCACTGATCCCCCAAACCTGAGTAAAAGTAGAAGGAGAGAGCTGACTTTATAAAGCTGATCTCTGACCTCCACATGTGGACAATGGCACAACCTCCCCCCTCAATACACATAATACACACACAATCACTAATAATGATAATAATAATAACATCAACAACTATAAAATGCTCACCTTAAATGTAAGCGAGAGGCATTGATGGTATGGCCAATGATTTTCACTTAGCCAATGGGCAGGAAACAGTTGAATGAAGTTTTATGTCAGTTTTTATTGAATCTTCCTTATATTTTAAGTGCACATTTCACTGATGAACATTACAACAGAATGCACTGATGATAATGCCTCAGGTGTGCAAGAAAATGAGAAAGACCGCCTTCTTCTGGTGGTACTTTCCATAATCACCATCCTCAATACCATCACAAGCACTGTAGGGAACCTTGAAGTTGGCTCAAGGCACCCCAAGACACCAAGGACGAAGGAGAAGGGGACCAGGGAGAGGGGACTGCCTCTAGATAGAGAGGAGACAGATGTGGCCCATAGGCAAACGGTGGTTTATAAAGGTAAAATGGGAAACCCTGCGTTAATTTTAATTGAGCATGGTAATTAGGAGAGCCAACGGGGGTTTTTGATTGCTGACTTCAATACTTTGATGGCTAGACCTTGGTGGTCAGCCTCCGGAGGAGGAATTGGCCAGATGAGGGAATAGACCTTGGGGGCTAGCTTAGGAATGCAATCGAGATGATTTTTAGCAAGGTAGAGATTCAGAAGGGCAAGGCCTACCGGAGCGACATGCTCAAGTGGGCTATCATCCCTTCAAGGCCCGTTAGTACCACTACCATCATCACCGCCACAACCACTGCCATCTCCAGCACTACCACTGTCAACATTCCTCTCCTGCCCACCTCCACCATCACTACCTCCATCACTGTCATCACTTCCAGTACCACCACCCCTACCATCACCAAGTCAGGAGGCACACTTTCTCTGGGGTAAATGTTGTATATCCAAAGAGTTGCTTTCCTCTTCCAATCCAAACTAACTAAAATACAGCCTTCGACTTTTCTATTTGAAAGGAATTCCTTTTCACTGTAAGGGCCGGACACTAAAGGGGACCGAGTCTCAGGCAGAGGGATTATTTTGTGAGCTCTGTCTTGGTACTGTGATTGGTAGTTGGAAAAGCCAAACTAATGTAACAGGCAAGAAGCACCTCTCTCGAAGGGCCTGGAGGGGAGTTAGGTTAAGTTTGCTGCTAATAGACCGACGTGCAGAAACTACGCACTGAAAACTCTTTGCTTCCCCTGAAACCCATCTCATGGAGCTCTCTAAGTTTAATGAAAAGCAGTGGACCCAAGGCTCCTAGTCTTGGTTACTTAATTGCCATGAAATGCTCCAGTAATAGTAGCTTAAGGAAGAATATATTTCAGTACACGGTTCAAGGGAAGTCATTGTGGCAGAAGCTTGAGGCAGCAGGTCACAGAACAATACATGCTGGTGCTCAGCTAGCATCCTTCTCTCTCTGCAGTCCAGGACCCACGCCCGACCAATGGACCACTCTCTTTTAAGGTAGCTCTTTTTACCTCAATTGACTTAATAAAGATAACCCCTCAAAAGGAGGCCCAAAGGCTTCCTAATCTAAGTAATGACTCACAAGTGTGCTGGAGGGTCAGCCGCTAGTCGTTTCCAGATCCTGTCAAGTTGACTGCCGGCACCAACCTCTAAACCTGTTGCCGGAGATGTAAAGACATGTCTATTTCTGTTCACCCCCAGTAGAGAGGACCCAGGAAAACCACAGAAATGAATCTGTCCAAGTCCAGCGTGGTAAACCAATGACTATGCTGAGTCCTTACAGTACTTAAAGACAGCTTTGTCATCAGGAAGTTCCCTATGCAACTTAGAGTCAGCTATACTGTAGAAGAGTCCCCTATGAGTCAACCATCTACTTTTTTGTAACCTTGGGAACCCCAGTCTCTCTCTCTCTCTCTCTCTCTCTCTCTCTCTCTCTCTCTCTCTCTCTCTCTCTCTCTCTCTCTCTCTCTGTCTCTCTCCATGAAGAAAATTCTGACAGGCCCCATTTCATGAGAGTCTCATGGGGGTTATCACACCTTCCTGATTCAAGATGGCAATGATCCTGTCTAACACAATATCTAGTCTTATATGGAATAGAAAGGTCTCATATCATCGGCTTATTTCTATCAGTAGTATGTTAAAAAGGGATGAGTGTTTCAGGTTCATTAAGAAAAAGGATAAACGCCTTTCCCTAGTCCCATCCTAAATACATAGATACACTTTTATTACAATCCCACAGGGAAAAGAGAGGAGATTGGCGACCTTTCCACTCCTGTTCCCCTAATGTACCTGACCACTCCACATTTACTCATAATTACATCCTAATGCTTTAGCCTGGGAACTTTAATCCCTGGTTCTGAGAACCAGGAAGCCCAGGACTACACACATTGGTTATTGACTCATATTATCAAACCACATGAACCTGAAGACCTTGAGCACCAACGATGTGAGCTCTTTAATCTCTCGGTTCCCCTTAGCTGGTGTATAACCTTCCAAAGTCACATCCTCCATACGGTTTGCTATGACTACTGTAGCAATGAAATCACTCTCATGGCCTCCTCAGGACCGCAAGGGGGAAAGATTCTGAATGGCTTGGTTTGAATAGAGGTCAGACTTCTGCATCCATCTCGGGAGCAGAAATGGGACCCGTGACAGGCTTAGTTTCAAGCCCATTATGCAGCTAAAGGGCTGAACTCACACACAGAGGGCTGCTCCTATTCAGAACACATAGTTGAGTCGAGAGAGGGAGACAGGAAGGAAGGGTTGATTCTCCCAAAGAATCATAAGTAGAATCAGCCCCTTAAGGAAGTCAGCATGAGTTTAACAAGCACTTCAATTTGAGCTGACTGCAAAAAGATTGTGATACAGTGCACTGTGCGGATGTCAGTGGTGAACAAAATCCTTCATCCTGGCTCTCAAGACCCTGCAGTTCTAGAATAGGATCATGGGCAAGATATTTCTAAGCTTTGTCTCCAAAGTGCGAAAGAATCAAGGGGTCAGGTGCAGGATATTTACAATGCAAAATCCTGTCCCAT
Organism: Peromyscus maniculatus bairdii; assembly: GCF_049852395.1. NCBI lineage: Eukaryota > Metazoa > Chordata > Mammalia > Rodentia > Cricetidae > Peromyscus > Peromyscus maniculatus. Next base: position 45,602,177 of record NC_134865.1, on the reverse strand, counting down.
TCCAGAGAGTCTGTTTTCCTAGATATAGAGCCCAGGGTTTTAAATTCCATACTACTCCTTCACAGGGTGATTTTGACATGTGAGGTTTCCTGAGCACATTTGGGGAAATCCCCACCCAGTACCTCATTTGATTCCATGCCTCCAGGTCTGAGGGAAGGCCGAGGTCTAAGTGGAGCAGACACAGTTCTGACCTTTGAAAGTTTTCTCCAAGTGTCACCTGCTGTTGCATTTGAGGGCTTAAGAGGTAGATTGTTGAGGCTGAAGAGATGGCTCAGCAGTTAAGAGCCCTGCTCTTATTACTATTTGTTTTCTAGAGGACCTGGGTTCGATTCCCAGCACCCACAAGGAGGCTCACAACCATGTGTATAACTCCAGTTATGGGATCCAGTGCCCTCCCAGGGCACCAGGTGTATAAGTGATGTACAGACATACATGCAAGCAACACACATGTGCACACACACACACACACACACACACACACAAATACACTTTTTAAAAGAGACAGAAATGGACTTTCCTTTAGGACTTTATTCCTAGAGTCTTTTTCATTAAAGTCTGGAGAGCTCCAGGCACTCTGCGGCAGTTAACCTACTGCCCCAGGCTCCCAAGGTCCCCTCAACTCTGTGGGTGGACTCAGTGTTGATCTGAATAGCCTTCCGCAACAAGCCTCTCTCACAGTGCACTTCCCTGGGACCCTGAGCTAAGATCCCACCCCACAGGAGCGCCTGTCCTCCGCGGGGGTCACTGTTCCCCATCTTCCCAACCTGTCTCTGCTCCTGCTTTCAAGGAACAAACCAATGCAGCCTTCAAGTTGATGGCTCGTGTAGGTCCCACCCCAGGTACTAAGTCTGCAGTTCAAGAGAGCCTTCTACAGAAAAGGAATGATGGCCAGGATGGGCTGGTAGGGAAGGGAAATCGATCTCAGCCAGTCCAACCATCTCAGAGCAAGCAGTCACTCTCCTAGGAAGCCACAGGAGGCAGCACAGGACCCCGGTGTGGGCAGAGTGGGCAGACTGTGGTGTGTGTGAGGAAGGCAGGGAATTCTTGCTCTCTTGGAAAGGACAGGGACTGGAGGACCTCGGGCAACCGAGGACAGGCTGAGCACAAATGAAGAGCTCAGAGAGAGAGGTTAAAGGCCGAATCACAACAAATCTAGTTTTGTAGATTTCAGCTGGTGACTCTGGAACCGGGGTAGCCGTCCCGACAAAAAAACGGTTCAGAATGCTCCGTGCCAAGTGAGATGGTGGACTGTGGCTGACAAGGTTCCCCCTGTTATGACAGCAAGTTACGGTTTGTTTCTACAAGTTAGTGTACAGTTCACTCATGTACAGAGAAGGCTCGAGGCCACACTTAACAAAGGGATCCTAGAAAGGCCTTCACAGCCTGGGTCCAGTCATGGCTTTGATCATTCTAACAGTGTGCTGGAGCCTCTATTTCTTCGTCTGGGAAATGGGAATGATAAGGACTGCACAATTTTTATCACCCAGAATTCAAACACACACACACACACACACACACACACACAATGGCAAAGCAACTCTGCCCATGGTTCTACCTTCTCATTACTAGGAACCCACACTGCCTCGTCAACACTCCCAAGCCCATTCAGAGCAGAGATCCACAGGCATGTCCATCATCAGACTTAGCACTTACCATACTCAGGTAGCACATACCTAGGACTTCTTGCTAAGGTTCCCTAAAACAGGGCAAGGAGGAAAATCCCAGGACTTCACTGATGCTGACATTCTTGGTGACAGCCTTGAAAGGCAAGGGTTTTCTCTTTTGCAAAAGATCAGCGTGAGCTAGGAACATGCATGGATTTCCCTGGAGCTATAGACAAAGCCAGGGGGCTGTTGGAAATTGAGTCAGCTGGGCCCAGGCCCGCAGCTCTAAACCACTAAGCCAACTGGCTGGGAGGGGAGGGTGTGATCAGATGCCTGCTGAACCCTCCATTTTAATGCATTCCAGCAGAAAACATCTGAGTGGCCAACAGGACGGTCCGTGCTCTCGGTTTGGATAAAGAGTTAAAAACCTCAGGGTCCCGTCCAACGCACACTAGTAACGTTCCCCTTTTGTTACATTCCAAGCACATATGCACTTTCCGCCTGCTCTCGGGTTGTAACATCCTTGCAGAGGCTATGGCTTATGACCTATCATCACCTTCCAGATCAGCCTGGAAAGCAAGAAAAATATGATGTGCGAGGTTTTCCTCCCTCTAAGCCAGTCTTAAGGAATGAGCCCTTTTCACAGGAAAAGCAGGATTGTTGAAGGGCCAACACACACTGGGTTTATTTTAACCCTATGTGATGCAATAGTAATTAGGTATATGTGATGTCTGCTTAAGAAAGGGCTGAGCAGAGTTGGGAGTTGGCTGGCATGGGTTGAAAGGTTGTGTGAAGCAAAACAATGAGATACAGTTCTTTGGGGAGAGAAGAAATCTAAAAAGAAAAGAAAGCTCCCTAGGTTTTGGAAAAGGCAATAAAGAAAGTGAAGGTGTGTGGTGTCATGCCAAAGGCAAAAGCCTGAAACCACAGTCCTCCTTGTTGTTATGACTTAACGCTGTGATTGACAATGACTGGCTCATGGGTAGGAAACAATAATCCCCATGCACCTGGCATCACGCTGCGGGAACGGGAAACCAGATTCTTTTAAGTCTGTTCTTTAGTTTCCTGCTGAAAACCATCCATGATAGAGCTGAAAGCATACAAAACTATTGCCCAATTTCCTTTTATTTTTTTCCCCCAGGGCCATGTACTTCCACAGGGAAAGCTGGGAGTCTTCCTTTGACAGGACCAAGTGGTCGCAGTCAAGCATAATAATGCCTGTGAGGCTGGTTGTTCATGTTGCCTTCCGTGGTTGGTAGGGAAGGAAGCGACCATTGACTTGCAAACCATGCACATGTACAAACAGCCCCGCCAAGCTCTGTTTGTTCGGTGGCAAACACACAGACTGGAGCCATTCAGTTGTCATCAAGATCAAGGGTCCAAATCACAATGTAGCACATCTGCCTCCCAAGGAGCTCCTTGGAAATGTTTCAAAGGGATTGGCTGCCACAGAAAGAAGAAGAAGAAGAATGGGAGGATTGGCTGTACCTTGGGTCGCTTTCCTCCATGGTCTGGTTTCTAAGGCTTCTTGAAAAGTCTCTGAGAACTTGGAGGGGAGATGAATGGTCATCTTGAGCCTGAGAAGATCCAAGTTAGTCAGTGTCATCTGTCAGCCCAAGCATTCTTAGCACTCTCAGGAACATCCTGGAGAGGATTTTGTTCCATGGATACTGTGCATACTTTTCCACAGATTGACTTCAGGATGGGATTATAATTTCTGCGTTAGCCTTCTGATTCTTTTTTTAGCCTTCTGATTCTTAAATAGTATGTCGGTAATAAACCAACTCATTTGAATGGTAAATAACTGCAACTTGTTAATACAATTCAGGTGATCCCTAGTGAGACATTATCACACCTGCCAGGGCCTCTCTCGACTGCTCATCCTGAAGGCCACAGACCCCGTGACTAACCTGGACCATAAACACATTCCATGCTCTACTTCCAGTTTTAAGCAAAAATAAATAAATAAATAAATGAAGAGTGAAAACAGTTTATCTCGTGTCCAGATAAGGAGGAATAGGCCACGTTGCATATGACAGGTTCAATTATAAATAATTAATCACAGATACTACTAGGCGTGCCTTGATTCCTATCTTTGGGTAAGGATAGGAATCCACTTACCTGCACCCTTCCTAGCCCCTGATGAAATCCAAAACCCCTTTGTTGGAATTGTAGATACAACACTCCCCTTGCCCTTCATAAACATGTTCGTACATGCAAGTGCCTTTGGAATCCTAGCAAGAAAAAAAAAACAACAACAACAAAACACTTTTGCTCAGTTGCCATCAAAGCTCTGACCAGACCACTGTCCTGGTTGGCTCTGTAGGTGTCTGGGGTGTAGCATAGAGAGACGCCTTTGGAAGAGTAACTGAGATCTTCCCAGATGTCCTGTGTAAGACAGGAGCTGGGCTGAGCCACCGCCCCACCACTGGGGACAGACAGGGACAAGGAGTGTCTGCAGCCCTTGGAGAACCAAGTTAGATGAATGACAAGATGAAGAACGGAGATGTGAGGAGCTGTGCCTACCTGGGTTCTTGGCCTATAAAAGAAGTGTTAGGCCAGCAGTTCTCAACCTGTGGGTCACGACCCCTCTGTGGGTCTTATATCAGATATCATGCATATTGGATATTTACATTACGGTTCATAACAGTAGCAAAATTATAGTTATGAAGTAGCAACAAAATAGTTTTCTGGTTGGGGGGTCACCACAACATGGGGTACCGTCTTAAAGGTCACAGCATTAGGAAGGTTGATGCCATCCGGCCGGCATCCCTCAACTCTCCTAACAGTCTGCCTCCATGTGCTCCAGCCTTGCTCAGCCTTTAACGGTCCCTCCTGGTCTATGTTTCTTTTCTCTTTCTTCCCCTCCCGTCTCTCCTCTCCCTCCTTATTGCTGTTTTGTTGTTTTTTTTTTTTTTTTTTTTTTTGCTCTGAGACTGCCTGTCCCCCAGTGGACTGGTGAGTGGAAGTCACTCGGAGGTCAGTTAGGGGAACAGGGCCCTGAGGACTCAGCCAGAAGGTGAGGTTAAAAGAGCAGACAGATGGCCAGGGGGTGTGTTGGGGGGTGGTGGTGTCAGTGAGTGCTGGCCCTGTGCAGAGAGCACAGGGCTGTGTTGAGGCAAAACTGCCTGCACTCTCCTCGGGAGACCGGTGGCAGTACCCCTCCAACACTAGGGAGGCATCTCAGCCCCTCATTCTGGTGCAGCTCCAAAGTTCCGTGGGATGCTGGGATCCTAGCTGCATGGTGTAGCTCATACCTACGGTACAGGTTACCTCCAGGCTTCTCCCACAGACATGTTTGTTCCGGGCTTGGGTGAGACCTTCCCCGGGGCGCCAAGCATTCTGGTTTTCATCTCCGCACTTGTAGTGCAGTCCTCCAGCAGAGCTAGTTAACTGCAAGCCCAGCGGGAACTCCAGAGCTCGGCTTCCGGGTTCTCGGCTCTTGGCTCTTGCTGCTCTTCAGCATGGCCCTCCTCTGCTTTCCAAGTTGCCGGTTTTTTTTTTTTGTTTTTTTTTTTTTGTTTGTTTTTTTTTGTTTGTTTTTTTTGTTTTGGCTGCCAATGGGGCTCTTGCAAGAAATGGGCTCAGACTCATTAATCCAAGCCAAGCAGAAACGAAGCTAGTCCGTGGACAGTGTTCTCTGTCTGTTTCTCTGCTGGGAACTTGAAATCCTATTGGATCTAGGATGTGGCTTTTCCTGTCTCTAGACACGCCCTTGGAGTCTAGAATTTACAAGATGAGGACTCCTTTTTGTTTCATTTATTTATTTTTAAGAGTGTGGATGTTTTGCCTACATCTGACAGCTGTGGTGTCCGTGGAGGCCAGAAGAGGGCATCAGATCTCCTGAACTGGAGTTTCGGCCAGTTGTGAGCTGCCATGTAAATGCTGGCAATTGAACCTGGGTCCTCTGGGGAAAGCAGTCTTTTAAACTACTACATCGTTTCTCCAGTTATGAGGACTTTTTAACCTAGATGAGGTTTAGAATACCAAAAGTATGGGTGGGAGGGGAGAGACCAGGAACACTAAAAGCCCCCCACCCCCAGTTCCACATCCTGCCCACTCTTTTAGAAGAGAGGAGGCATCTTATGTGTGGCTGAGCAGCTCCAAGTTAGGACCTTAGGATTGGCCCTGAACTACTGAAGCCCAATGTCACTAATGGGCGGGGCCTCTTCCTACACCCCCACTTGTCCAGCAGAAGGTGAGCATTTGCAGCATGTGGGCCCTGAGCATTCTGTACAGATCTCTGTTAAACAATCAAGAGCTTGAATCACAGACACCATTTGATCGGCGGTTGCTCTGTTTGCCGTGTTTCTCCTCCACTGAAACAAACCCAGACAGGGCAGGACTTTGTGCAAACACTCTTCCCTGTGCCCCCGGTACCCGGGACAGAATCTGGACCATGGAAGGTGCTCCATGAGTATCTGTGATGGAAATTCAAGCACAACGGCTCCGATTCTTGCTGCGTCGTCAGAGTAAGAGGCAGAAGCCCATAGTCTGTCTGGGCTGTCCATCTATCCGTTGGTTACCAGAGTGACCGCTTCTCCCCGCCCTACTTCCAGATCATTCCTACCTCCGGAACACCCCTCCTTCCCTCTTGTTTTTCTTTCCATTCTTGCATGTCTGCAGCTCTCCTACACAAGAGAGCCCATTCCCTCCATGTTTCCAAACCACTGTCCACGCCGTTTCCCCCTCAGCTTGCCTCTGGTGAGAAAAGAAAGATCCCTCCCAGAAGTGTGACTCAGAGAAAGGGACTGAAATGTCATCCAAGGCCACCGCAATTTCTCAGCCTTGCATCACGTACCCTGAGCTAAGAGCCCTGGCTTCGGTCAAGACAGAAGGTTTCAAAACCCAGCACCCTAAGGACCCCCCCTTCACCTCCTCTTCCCAGTCCCGCCCACTTTCCCCGCTTCATGGTCGCTGTACTTGGCCGCCTTGGGTGAAGGTTCTTCGCTTCCTTCCCAGCAAGTTTCCATCATTGTGGCAAAGAACTTCAGCAACCCTACAAGCCCCGCCCCGCCGCTGCCCCTCCCCTCCAGCCGCTGCCACTGCCCATTGAGGATGCAGAGACATCAGGCGCAGCCAGGTTTCACCACGGGCTCCCAGCCAAGGGGCCTCAAACTTGCCGCTGCACCTGGAGGCAGGACATGAAAAGTACAGGTTAGAAGGGAGCCGTGCTGTGCCATTCAAAAGCCTCATTCAGGAAATTCAAAACAAAACAAAACAAAACCCTGCAGTATTCACACTGCTCTGTTTAGTTTGTTCTTTCTCTTTTCCTCTGGTATTTGGAGAACAGATCCCAGTGCATGCACGTGGGAAAAAAAAAAAAAGAAGAAGAGCGAAGGAAGGGGGAGGGGGGACGGGCGGAAGAAGGAAACCTCAGGTTCAAGCACAGAGCACAAAGAGGGCACAGACACCCAGGGAAGAGAAGCAATCCTGCGCTGGCGTATGACAGGCAGCGGCAGGTTGAGAAATTGCCATCCAGGTCATGGGAAGGTCATTGACAAGTTTTTCAGGTTTCCGGTAAGTAGGAAAATGACTGGGTGAACTAAACTTCCAGCAACCCTGACTGCCAGAAGCCAAACCCGACACTGGCGGGCCCTCCACGGATCCCAGGGGAGTGATGAATGATGCCTGCTGGGCCTCTCTGAGGCTGGGACACTCAGGATAGAGCCGCCATCGAGGCACAATGAAGCATGATCAGCGGCGCTCCTGTTGTCCAGCTGGGGTCCCACAAGGTGTTGTCAGAAAAATCACAGGACCAGATTAAAGAGGGGGCTCATCTCTACCCAGGGTGTCTGCTCTCCTGATGGTAACTGCCACGTCTTTATCACCATGGCAGTGATAAGGGCAATGTGGGATGCTGTCTTTAAAATGGGCAGGACCTAAAAAGGGAGCAAACGAATCATGTCCCCTCATAAAGAAAGATTCCTCCTGCCCTGATTCCTATCCAGAGCCCTGGGGACAAGGATAAAGGAACATTTTCCTTTCTCTTGTCTGTGCCTGCCTGAAGGCGTTTAATTTGTAAACAAAACATGACTATACAGGTACTGAAACCTTAATGGTCTACCATTATGGTGTGGGTGGGTTTTTGGTTTTTGTGACAAGGAAACACTTTGTAGCCCAAGGCTGGTCTAGAAGTTATAATTCTCTTGCTTCAATCTCCCAGATGCTAGAAAGGCACATGCCACCCAGCCCAGCAAGGTACATTTTTTTTTAATCTTTTAAGTATCGATAAAAAGATAAATATTAAAAATGTAGGCCAGGCATGGTGGCACACTCCTCTAACCTGAGCACTCATGAAACAGGTAGGCAGATCTCTGTGAGGTGTAGGCTGGTCTGGTCTATGTAGGGAGTTTCAGGCTAGCCTCAAAAGGAAAAAAGAAAAGAAGATAAGTATCAACAATGGCAAAAAGAATTTAAACTCCGCTCAGTCAACCCTGAATTTCCTGAAACCTTGTATTAATCAAAACCCCTTGAGGACTATTTAGATGAAGGAAGAAATCTTTCTGGCTCACCAACTTCTAAAGAATGGTAGAACTAGTTTTAGGAAGTGGGATGACTAGGAACTTGAACATGGTCAGAACTTGAAGACTGCTACCTGGGCATTCCAGGCTCCTGACAGGCAGGGGGAGGCTCGTCAGCTTCCATTTTTCTCTTCTGAATCACAGGACTATTAGTTTTCCCAGACCCCACCTGGGATTATCCTAAACAAAGGGAAACTAGATGAGTGGCGATACCATCTACAGTCAGTTATCACACTTGTTTAGAAAATGTGAGTTCAGGACCAGCGCTTCCGAGTTTCAGACCAGCCTGGTCTGCACAGTGAGTTCCAGGACAGCCACAGCTCCATCACTATTACATCCAATACATGAATTTAGAAGAGCACATCCCAACAATGGCATCATGGGAATAAAAGAAAGATCTATGGGTAGAATAACTCCAAGTGCTGACAAATCAGTAAGAATAGGCCTGAGTAGGAATCCAGACCCATCCATGGTGGCTCACACCCGTAATCCCAGCACTCAGGAGAAAGCAGCAGGAGGTATGCTGAGTTCGAGGCCAACCTGCACTACACTAGCTCCTATTGAGATCCTGTCCCAAAGGGGAGGAACAGAAGAGATGGAATGGGCATTGTGGAGACCAAAAGCCACACAGTGGAAACGGGAAGGCCGTTCTCTCACGGAGTAAAGCATTGCCTGTTTACCAAGAAGTCACAGATATTGCCAAATTCCACAGACCTGGCAGCTTTGGTGCTCCGAGTGGCTGGTGTGGTGGTTTCAAACACCACGACATTTTCCAGTGGCTTTAGCTGTTGGCTGGAGCTCCGGGTGCAAATCAGGAAGACATGAACAAATTTCAAGCAGGGATACAAAAGTTAGCTCAAGAGCGCACGTTCAACTTTGATGAAAAAGGTATCCATTGCAAATGTAAGTATCCAAAAAAAACAAAAAGGCCTACGTTTCAAGGCCAGAGAAGGGAGCTGAGAACGTTGAAGCTTTTCTCCTACCTCTTCATCGTAACTCATACCCTGCCACCCTCTGGGTACCCACTTCACAAACAAATTCCCGGTCTTCGTTCACAATAAAACGCTGTATTGATCGTAGCCTTTGCGTATTCATAAACGATTTAACACGCTCAGCACTGTACTAGCTGTTTTACCAGATTCCTGGCTGTGTTTTCGTTCCTCTGACGAAGTCCTCTGGTACTGTACCCGTGCCCCGCTTCTCTGTAAACCCTGTGGTTTTATTGTGCAATTCTGCACAGCCCAGCGAATCCGAGGAATGTATATATTGTATGACAGCAGAACCAACGCACTGTAATGTAAGATGTAAAACTACCACACTAAATGAAAGTACCTGGCACATTTAATCCCGGTGTGCCTCCCTCAGCCATTGTTCGGCTACCACATTCTACAGGTGAGGATACATAAATTAAAATACACCCCAAACCAGAACCTTCCAGACGCCCCTTCCTTGCTTGAGGCTGAGTCGAATTTCTTAATGACTCTGCAGCATGAAGTGATTGAAGGAAGCACCCACCGAACTGCCCTCTGTCTGGCCTTTGTCTTCCACTGTGTACAGCCTTGCTTAAGGCTACCTGCTAGAATCCTGATTGCTCCCCATTGCATGGCAGTTTCCCCCTCTTCCCATCATGACACGGTGCTGGCTGATTGACAAGGCTTCCTCCAAGCTGGGCCCTTCCTGGGTGATTAAAGGAGCCACCTAGAATGCTCACACAGATAGATCTGTGGCACGCGCACACTCGGAAAGAGTCTGGTTGCGGGCTTGGCAGGCCCAGAGCTGCCTCTGGTCTGTTCTGGAAGGCTCCACTTCCTGCAGGACTGTCTCAGCAGGAGCCACCAGAACCAGTGGGCAGGAAGTGAGAAGAGTGGGCTGGAAATCAGACCCATGGCTACCTAGAAAACCGCATTTTAACCACCACCATTTAGGAAACCTCTTCCTGGGGGAATTTTATTATTCCTTCCTGACTACCTAACACACGTCAGGGTTTGCAGAGTTAAGGAAATCCCCCACTGGGTAAGCTTTATTTTACTTTAAAGGGGGAGATTTTAGTCCTTCCTGTTCCTAAACTTGAGGAGCTTTGTCTACATAAGAACACCACTGTGTCTCAGTTGAGACAACCTCACAATGAAAGGTGTAAATTATATTGCTCCAATGAGAGAGAGAGAGAGAGAGAAGAGAGAGAGAAGAGAGAGAGAAATGAGAGAGAGAAAGAAAGAGAGAGAGAGACTTTTAAACCAAAAGAGGCAGTCAGAATCCTCCTGAAGTCTGAAAGACTTCCTTTTTTTTCTCCTTTTACTTTTGTGTGTATCACTTCCCACTCTTCTTCAAATTCATAGCCTCTTTTTTCCCACTTGTTGTTATACACACACACACACACACACACACACACACACACACACACACACATTTGTATAGACATATATATTCCAAAATATAACCTGTTTAGTCCATATAATGTTACTTGTATGTGTGTTTCCAGGGTTGACTGTTGGGCATTGGACAACCGATTGGTGTGCTCTTCCGTGGGGAGGACCACCTCTCCCTCTCCCGGCTTTCCTCGGTTGCCTTGGTTCTTTGTCTAGGGGTGAAGCCTTGTGGTCTTTAGGTGTTCAGAATGAGAGAATTTGGTGGTATAGCTTATGATATCACTAGGAGACACAAGCTCACAGCCAACTCCCTGAGCCTCTGGCTCTCACGGACTTTCTATATCCGCTTTCACAACGTTCCCTGAGCCTTAGACGAGGGAGTGTTTTGTGGATATGTCCCCTGGGACTGGGCTCCACAACGTTACATTTTAACTGGTTATGGTTTTCTGCAGTTGTCTCCACCTGTTGCAAAGAGAATTGAAGACTCCACTTATTTGTGGGTCTAAGGGCGAATGTTTATAGATTGTTGTTAGAGATTGTGTGGTTAGTAAGTTCTCTTCCAGTAAGGTGACTTCACTAGCACTGAATAGTTAACTAGGTTTCTAGTACCAGGCATGTTTCCCCTCCTGTCGAGAGGGTCTTAAGTCCCATTAGAGAGCTGTTGGTTACCGAGGTATGTGTGTACCACTACTGCACTGTTAGGATTATTGTGCTATGCTGGTCATTGATGTGATTCATAGGCATCCTAGCTGGGTGGGACTGTTGGTTGCTCCCTACCTTTGGAAGCTGGCATGGTACCTTCTTGTACTATAAAAGCTAATTCTCAAGGAGGGGGCATTTAGGTCAGTTCCAGCCGGGGGAGGGGGGCATTCTGAGCCCTGTTTCTGAAATGCATGGTATCTTCCGCAGGAGGAACTTACCTTCCACTTTTGGAAGAGCAATAACAATAGGTGGTATGTTTTGAACAGCCCAGGGCCCAAAACTCAAAAGAGGGCTTTCTCATGTCTGGTATTGCAGTTTTTGGTAAGTGGTCTTTGACTCTCAGAGAGAGCATTGTTAGTCCAGATAAGAAAAGTTCATTCAAACTATGTATCCATACATAGAATTACGTGTATTGCAGGTTTTCTTTCAAGTAAATAGTTTATAGCATGATTCTCTGTGGCTTCTTCAGATACCCTTATTGCTCTTTTATAGCCTCCCTACTTCTGAATTTACCTCCTTTCTTCTTCCTAGATGCTCCCTTTCCTATTTCCCTACCAGATCACTTCTATCCGCCACTTCCCTCTCTGTCACTCCCCAGTCCCCTATCCTGGCAATGGCCCTGTTTTATTTTTCTGATTTCTATAGTTACTTCAGGTCATGTACACACATCTGAAAATTTGGAGCGAGACGCCTCCAGTAAGAGAGAACATGAAACCTCTATCATGGAAGACTTTCTTTAACCCCTTTAATTTCCTCGGAACTCTATGTGGTTTAAGAGAAATTGTCAAGGAATGTGTCGGTGATTTTTCTATTGCTGTGATAAAACACCATGATCGAGGTTAACTTATGAAAGAAAACATTCAATTGGGCTTACGGTTTCAGAGGGTTAGAGTCCCCGATGGCGGAGAAAGGGCATGGCGGCCGCCGGAACAGAGGGCAGAAAGTGATTTGTGAAGGTCAGGTGACCAAATGATGATAGAGAGAAGACTCCAATCCAGGAAGGCTATAACCTGCATCTTAAACACAGGGCTCCACTCACTTTCTGAGCAGGACCATCAGGATCACCCCTGGACCTTCCTCATGAAGCAGTGCGTGTTTATTTAGATGTTTCCATGTAACTGCCTGCTCTTCCCAGCACACTCACTTCCTTAGGCAAGCACTCTGCCACTGAGCTACAACTCCAAAACCCTCTCCATTTTTTTTTTTAAAGACAAAGCCTCACTAAGTAGCCAAGGCTGATATTGAACTCCTAGATATAAGTGACCCGCACCCCCACCTCAGATGCTGGGGTCACCGGCAATGACCACTGCTGGTTATCTGTTATTGATGGTTTCAATCCACAGGTGATTGTGCGAGGACATCATGGGAATGAGCACTCGAAACTATTTATTGTGGTCATAGTTATTTTATAGCTAGATAGAGTCCTCACCCCTTTCTGGCTATTTGGGCATAGGTTGGGGTTCTGATAAATTACACTAAGTTCTGGATTCACTTCTGAGACTTGGGTGCGTGTTTGGGTATTAAAGAAGGCACCGCCAGAGAGCAGACACGCAGAGCCCTGTCTGCTGCGGGGCTCTTGGTCCCTTTGTAGGGTGTCTAACCCACGTCAGTGGCTTGCTCCACTCTGCTCCGACCAGCCCCCCAGCGCTGATCCTGCGTATTTCTCTCCAGCTGTGTCGTAGTGAGTCATCCAGGCTGGTGAGAGGTGGAAGCAACTAGACGACAAAAGCTGGCCAGTACCAAAAACTACACCTTCTCCCTCAGCCAGTAATTAAACAACGCACCAGTAGGGTGACAAAAAAAAAAAAAGGTATATTTCGTTTTTGTGAAATGTTCTAAGTCATTTTTTCCTTTCTTCAAGGTCTAGATTGTCAAAATTACAAAGAAAACCTGCAAAACAGAATAGAAAAACTTCTTGGATACTAGGTTAACCAATTTAGAACCATTGCCATGGTTAAGTTGTCCTCCTCAGTCAGCATCTGTCTTTGGCTAAATAGATGGAGTTTTCAGATTTTTTTCCCACATCCTCGGCAGAAGTTGATGTAACCCTGGCCCTAGGGATCCCATCCAGAATTTTCCCTAGTTCTGTTGGACAACTGTCTCTGGAGATGTCTGTAGCTGTTCATTACTGACTAGTAGGAAATTCCTGTCCCTAGTCCTTGGCCTGGGGTTAGTTAAGTCCTGCTCTGAACTCATGGAAGCTTCCAATTGCCCCTGGACCAGAAGTCCAGAATCAGAGCGACCTTTCCCTGAAAAGAAGTTGGTTAAAGGAAGAGCTAGCATTGGGGTGAAGATGTTCTACTGAGGTGTCTCCCAGGGAAAAGGACCGGACAACTGAGATGGGGTGGGGGTAGGGGGTTGGGGTGTGCCTGGAAAGAACAGAACTGAAGCTAGGACTCCGAAGTGGAGGACAGTAAGTGGAACTGGAAATGTGTTGCATTCAAGAATTGGGGGTTGTGAGAAAGCTCAGTGGGTGAAGAAACATTGCCTTGCAAGCATAAGTGTGGTCCATCTCCAAAGACCACGGCGGCATGACCACGGCGGCATGCTGTGATTCAGTGCTGGAGGAAAGTAGCCTCCCCAGAGCTTGCCGACCAGGCAGTCTAGCCTACAGTCAGCCCAGGCCATAGAAGCATCCATTAAAAAAAAAATAAATAAATAAAAAGATGGATAATGCCTGATGAACAACAGCTGATGCTATCCTCTGGTCTCCACACACAAGCACACCCCCAAAAGATGGAAGCTGGGTGTGTGTGGTGGTGCACACCTGTAATCCTAGAACTTGGGAAACTGAGTCAAGAGGATGGGCACCAGTTTAAGTAACCTGTTCTTTATAGTGAGGGCACGGTCAGCCAAGACGACATAGCAAGACATGTCTTTAAAAAAAAAAAAGGCTGGGAGGAGGTGGCGCACGCCTTTAATACCAGCACTCGGGAGGTAGAGCCAGGTGGATCTCTGTGAGTTCGAGGCCAGCCTGGTCTACAGAGTGAGTTCCAGGACTGGCACCAAAACAACACAGAGAAACCCTGTCTCGAAAAAACAAACAAACAAACAAACAAAAATAACAAGAGAGAAAGAAAAGAAAAGCATAAATAGAAGCAAGCAAACAGATAATTAAAGGAGAAATAACTGGATCAATTTCCTGAAGAAGGAGTGTCATATAGAGGATAATGGATAACACTGCTGTCAAAAAGGCTTGGGGACTTCCCTGTAGACTTGGGCTACTCTCGAGTGTCAACAGGATCTCTCTGAAAACTGATGGCATTTCCAGGAGAAAAGGCTGTGACAGCTTTCCTATCAGGGCACAGTTGAGGCATAAATACTGAACATAGACTATGGTTTAAGGGGAGCAAACACAAGTGTTTTGTTTCTGATGTAAAATCTAAACAAAACCAACTCCATTTGGAAGGCAGTCTGTTCCTGTTTTCCGAATATTGTGAAATGGATTTTCAAAGTAGTTAACACAATCTAACATGTGTTTGGTTAGTTCCTATTAAAATTTTGGGTAAATTTGAGGAAAGTTGTACCCATATATTCTTGATCCATTTTCATTCAACCAATTAAAACATTATTTAAATGTTATTTTATTCTCAATCAAAGAGGGATACTATTCATCATGGCTGGGAATAAAAACACAGGAGGAAGCTGGGTGGCGGTGGTGGCACATGCCTTTAGTCCCAGCACTCTGGAGGCAGTGTGTCCATAAAAGCCCAGAGGGGTTCTCCATGACAGCTCATTAGCTTTATTCATCTGGTTCTTGTTCTCGTTCACTGTGGTGACTTGCATGAGAGATGTCCCCCATGGGTTTCGGGCATTTGAACACTTGGACCCCAGTTGGTGCTGTGTTTGGGGAAGCTGAGGAGGTGCAGCTTTGACAAAGAAAGTGTGTCCCTGGAGCAAGTAGTCTTTGAGCGTGTAAACCTCACTCTGCTTCCAGTTCACCCTGTCCTTTGTGCTTGAGGCTGAAGATGTCAGCTCTCAGCTCCCTGTTCCTGCTGCCATACCTGATGCTTGCTCTTCTGCCTCCCCAGCCCTGATGGACTATATCCCCGCCCTTCGGAATCATGGGCCAAAATAAACTCTCTTCCTCACATTGCTTTTGGTCACGGTGTTTCGTCACAGCCACAGGGAAGTAACCAAGACACTCATTGAAGCATTAGGATGACATGGAAAATACTGGCCATCCAAGTGCAAAGGTGGGTAGGTAAAGTAAAAAAAAAAAAAATCACTTTAAAGTTTTTATTTATTAGTCTCCTTGTCACAGCAAGAGATCCAAGAACAAAATCTTAAACTCAAGACATACCAAGAAATTACATCAGAGGATCAGCCCAAAGCTGGAATGAATGAAAACACAATAAGGATGTGGTGTTCAGATTATCAAGAGGAATCCTTCACCAACAATGAAACCATTCATTATAACCAATCCCAGGGAGTAGACTGTTTTCATTCATTGCTACCATTCTTTACTTCCCTCGGATCCAAAGAGTTTGTCAAGAAACTTAATGAAGCCCCAAATACCAGTACCCTTCAATTGAAATAAGTTTTATTGAGTCATATCTTACTTTTGTATTGCTGTGAAGAGACACCATGACTAAAGCAACTCATAAAAGAAAGCATTTAATAGGGGGCTTGCTTACAGTCTCAGAAGGTGAGTCCGTGATCGTCATGGCAGGAGCATGGCAGCGGGTAAGCGGGTGTGGTGCCGGAGCCATAGCTGAGAACTTACATCTGACTTACAAGCATATGGCAGAGAGCAGGAGGGAGGGAAGAGAGAGAGAGAGAGACAGAGAGAGAGACAGAGAGAGAGAGAGAGAGAGAGAGAGACAGAGACAGAGACAGAGAGAGAAAGAGAGGGAGAGGGAGAGACAGAGACACAGAGACAGAGACACAGAGACAGAGACAGAGACAGAGACTTGCTTCCAATAAGGCTACACCCCCTAATTCTTCCCAAAACAGTTCTACCAATGTGAACCCAAGGGTACCATTCTTATTCAAACCATCACAAGTTATAGTTAATATGCAATGAATTCCACTTGTTTTTTAAGGTTTATTTTTAAATTATTTTTAAGTGTGGGAGTGTGCACGCACCTGAGTGCAGGTGCCTGCAGAGGCCAGTAGAGGGCATTGTATCCTCTGGAGCTTGGGTTACAGCTCCTTGTGAGCCATCCAGCCTGGGTGCCGAGACCCAAACCCAGGTCCTCTCTGAAAGAGCAGTACTGCTCATAATAGCTGAGCCATCTCTCCAGCTCCAGATCCATGGTTTTTTTAATGTGTGTTTGTGTATGTAATCACGTGCACAGTCACTCAGTCATCCCCACAATCCAGATACTGAGCATCTCTGTCTTCCCAAGCAGCATCCCCACACCACACAGTGCAGCCAGTGTCTCACGTCACCATCTCCAGCCTGGAGCGAGCAATGACTAATCTGGTTTCTCTTATTACGGCTTCGCTTTTTCTAGAATTTCAACTAAGTGGAATCATACTTCATGCCATCTCCCACATCTGGCTTCTTTTTCTCTTAGCACAGCGCTTGTGAGAATTTACAAGATTGTTGCCCATATCTGTGGTTGGTTTCTTTTCGATACAGAGAAGTACCACATTGTGAGGAAATCTAGTTTACTTCTCTGCTCACCAGTTGATAGATACTTGAATGGTTTTCAGCTTTCGGCTACTGTAAATAATATCGCTATAAACATTCGTGCACACAGTTCTTCTGTGCAGACACGTGTTTTTATTTCTTTTCCATAAACATCTCAGAACTGAACCGTGGGGTCATAGGATAAGTTTATATTTCATTTTGGAAAACTGCCACGCTGTTTTACAGAGGATGACACCATTTGTCCTGTTCTACCCATGACACAGGAGAGTTCCAGGTGCTCCACATCCTCACCAACACACGGGACTTAAAGTATTTTTAATCAGGGTGCCTCCCTGGAATGAGATTTGCTTCATGTTTTTAGTTTGCCTTTCCTTGATGGTGAACGATGCTGAGCAATTTTTCATGTCCTTATTTACTGTTTCTACATCTTCCATGGGGAACTGGCTACTGCGAGCTTTTACACATTTGTTTCTCATGTAGTAGAGAGTTGTTACATATTCTAGTCATGCCTTTCACAATATATAACTGTTACATCCCACGTCTGTGGATAGCATTCCTTGAATCTTCTATACTTTCTCTGGTTGTTTTGTCTGCTTATTCTATATTTATTAAGAGATACATATTAAAGGTTCTTGACACCATGTATCTTTGTCTATTTTTCCTTTTCATTAGTTCCACTCCATTATTGGTTTAGGTTTACAGAAAAGTTACTAAGGTAGTGCAGAGGGCAGAGAACCCATGTCTAACCTCAGTCAAGATTCCTCTCAGCAACTTTCACTTGTCACACTAAGGAGTCAACAGTAGTGTGCCTGTTGTCTTGGTGCCATGTTTACTCCCTTTCACTAGTTGGTTCCTCCCACCCTTTTCTGTTCCGTGATCCAGTCCAGGATCTGACCTTACAATCCCTCCTCCTGTCTCCTGAGCCTTTTCCGGTCTATGACAGTTTCTCAGACATTCCCTGTTTTAAATGACTTGGTGAGTTTTCAGATATCTTGGAGACAGTCCTTCAGTGTGGGTGCGTCTGACTTTTTTTTTTCATGGTTACACTTGTATTAGAGGTTCAGGGAAAGAAGAAGCCACAGAGGCGAAGTGCCATCCTTGGCACACCACAGCAAAGGTACATGTTCATAGATTCCCACTGACAACACCAACCATGGTTCCCTTGCCAGGATTTGCTACTGTAATATCACCTACTCCTTCCTTTCCAAATTCTACTTTGTGATATATATATATATATGATATATATCATATATATGATATATATATCATATATATATGATTATGATATATATATTAATTCTTCAAGGAACTTTGTCTCTTCTTACTGAATTTTCTATTTATTTGAACATTTTATATCCATGTTGACCTGTAGGTGTCTATTTTAGACTTTAGGATATAATCCAGTATTACATTGTTTATTCTGCTGGTCTTACTTAGCCACCAAGAACATTTTTATCATGGTTCCAGTTCTGTCAATCTTTCATGGGGTGTTTGTGTATTTTGGGGGGCAAGACCTCTCTGTGCAGCCTTCGTTGACCTGGAACTCGCTATGTAGACCGGGCTGGTCTCCAATGCGTAGAGATCTACCTGCTTCTGCCTCCCGAGTGCAGGAGCAAAGGTCTGCACCACCACGCCCAGCTCTGTTTCTTGGCTTTTAAGCTCTTGTTGGGTGGTTTTATTTTCCTGAAGAAGTTTCACCTCTCTGGCTAGGAATTTTCCCTTTTTAAAGGAAACCTTTGCTAACGATGCATCTGACAGAATTAATGTCTAGAAAATACAAAACATTAGAAAACTAAATAAGGGGCCGGGCGGTGGTGGTGCACGCCTTTAATCCCAGCACTCGGGAGGCAGAGCCAGGCGGATCTCTGTGAGTTCGAGGCCAGCCTGGGCTACCAAGTGAGTTCCAGGAAAGGCACAAAGCTACACAGAGAAACCCTGTCTCGAAAAACCAAAATAAATAAATAAATAAATAAATAAATAAAAGAAAGAAAAGAAAAGAAAAAGAAAACTAAATAAGGAGGAGATCAAGCAACCCCCTCCCCGAGTCAATAAGTGGGCAAATGAGTGGATAGATCTCCAAAGATGAAGTGCAGATGGCCAATAAACTATGGGAAAGAACTCAGCCTTGCTAACCACCAGAGGAATACAAATGAAAACTGTGTTGAGACTGCACCTCACTCCCGGCAGAACGGCAGTCACTCCGGAAACAAATAACAGCAAATACTGACCACAGTGTGAACAAATGCTGCTGTTGGTAGGAGTGGAATTATTCCAGCCACCGTGGGGCACCACTGACAGCAGAGCTCCCACGTGACCCAGCTGTGCCCCTGGTAGGCACTTACCCAACAGACTCTAGATCAGCAGATCACGGAGACCAACCGCATCAGTGTTTGTGGCGGCGCTAGTCACAGCATCTAAAATTATGGAATCAACTCAGGGATCTAACAAGAGAAGAATGAATGCGGGCAATATGGCGAGGATGCACAATGGGATTTACTTTTCAGCCGGGAAGAGGAATAAACTCGCGCTGTTTTCAGAAAACAATGCAACTGGAGATAATCATAGCATTACATAGAATTAAGACAGCCTCAGGAAGCAGATATCAACTGTTTCCCCCCTTTGTGGATACTACACTTCATGCGGATGCGTAAACTCATGTATATATATGTGCCATATATACATGGCACAAAACTCCAAGTGACACCCAGTGAGGGCCAGAGGGGACTCACAGGAGGAGGAAGGTGTGGGAGAGGGGAAAGGAAGTCAAATGCTCCAGGGACATTATAAACTAGTATAAAAAGTTCCTATCAAAATCATTAATATTAAGAAATTTCTGCTTTTGTCTTTGGTGTTATTTCTCCTGTGTGGGTCAATTTCCTAAGCTCATGGGGCAGTCTATTTTAAAACCCTGGGAAGTTTCTGGGAGGACATTTGCCCTGATGGGTGAACTGAGATGAGTGTTGTCTTGATTACCTCACTCCAGGACTCAAAAGCAATGACTGAGTCACCATCAGATCAGCGCCTGCCCAAGCAGAAATCAATTGGCAGGGGAGCGCCGGGTTGGTTAGAAATATTTTCAAATATCAGACTCGAATCTCCTCAAACCAACAGGAAATTAAAATCCATCGCAAACTCCTTTATCAAGATGCACAAAGCAGAGTGAGTCAAAACGAGGTGATGTATGCCAGACTTGATGGATGAGTCGGGTTTGTGAATGCGCTGGCTACGTCCCATGCCTTCTCTCTTCTGCCTTTCTCGGTTTCTTGAAAACTTCGTACAAATGCACTGTTTGCCGTTCTTCCCTCCAGTCTTTCTCTTCCCCATCTGTCACTTGCCCTTCCCGTTCCTCCTTGGCATTAAAAATGGAGTCATCAAGCGCCCACCATATATCACATACTCGACTAGTTACCTTTCCCATCGCAGTGACCAGACACCCGACAGGAAACAGCTTTCGGGAGGAGGGGGTCATTGTGTCTTGAACTTTGGGACAGAGGCCATCATGGCGGGGAAGATACAGCTGCTGGAGCCTGGCAGTGTTAGTCGCTTTGTGTCCATCGTCAGGAAGGGCAGGATGGAGCCAGGTAGGAAAATCCAAGAGAATAGCGAGGAGAAAGGAGAGGAAGGAGAGACCCCAGCTGCCCTCAGGAGAAGCAAGACGTTGAAAATACCAGTAAGCCACAGCCACGTGGCAACTTATAGATTAATAAAAATGGGTTAAGTTATAAGAGCGAGCTAGCAAGAATCCTGCCATAGGTCATAGAGTTTGTAAATAATATTAAGCCTCTGAATGATTATTTTATTTTATAAGCGGCTGTGGGACCTTGGGGCCAGGCAAGGCTGGAGATACCTTCTGGCTACAGAGACCAGCAGCAGGTCTGAATCATCAAGTCTCAAGGTCCACCTGCAGGAACTCACTTCCTCCAGAAAGGTTTCACAACCTTCTAGAGCGTCATCCTCAGCTGGGGACTGTAACATGAATCTCAAAGGGTCTTATTAATAAAAACAAACCCAGGGCCAGTTATTGGGGTGAATGTTGGAAGATCAGAGAAGCAGAACAAGCCACAGCTTCCTCCCCTTGCCATTTCCTCAGCTGATCCTGTTTCCTCAGACTGGAAGCCTCTGAGTCCTCATCCAAATAGGTCTCAGCTGAACTGCTGCTCAAAGCCTAAAAGCTTAACCAGCCAAAGCTTCTAGTTCCTGGTCCTCACACCTTATATACCTTTCTGCTTCCTGCCATCACTTCCTGGGATTAAAGGTGTGTGTCACCCTGCCTGGCTGTTTCCAGTGTGGCTTTGAACTCACAGAGATCCAGACGGATCTCTGCCTCTGGAATGCTAGGATTAAAGGTGTGTGCACCACCATTTTCTGGCCTCTATATCTAATGGCTGTTCTGTTCTCTGACCCCAGATAAGTTTATTAGGGTGCACAATATTTTGGGGAACACAATATCATCACAGGGGACCAAGTGTTTGAACGTAAAAGCCTATGGGAGGCATCGTATACTCAAACCACAAAGGGCACTGGAATTCATCTGCTTTCAAACTTGATCATGATTGAACACATTTTAGATCAAAACCCAGTTTTCCATAGTAGCTCACCCCCTCAATCCCAGCTCTTGGGAAGCAGAGGCAAGCAGATTTCTATGAGTTCAAGGTCAGCCCCTGTCTTCATATCTAATTCCAGGCCAGCCAGAGCAACATAGTGAAATCCTGTTTCAACAACAGCCTCTTGTGGTGATGCATGTCTTAAGTCGCAGCACTCAGGAGGCAGAGACAGATGCGTCTCTGAGTCCCAGGCCATCCAGGGCTACATAGTGAGACCCTGTCTCAAACATAACAAAAACACAGTTTTCTTTTTCTGTCACATTTAACAGTTTGTTTGTTTTCTTTGTTTGTTTGTTTGTTTTCTATTTGAGACAACCTTACCACACTGCTAAGGCTGGTCTTGAACTTGTGATTCCTACTCCCTAGCTTCCCAAATATTAAATTATCATGTGCAATCATCTCTGATTCATACGTTAGTTTTTTTAGGCTGATGTAGCCAAATACTGTCGCCTATGCAGCTTCAACAACAGGAATTTGTTTTCTTATGGTTCTGGAACTAAGGTTCCTGCTGAACGTGTGTGGCTTCCCCCTAATATTGTGCCTAATGGTCCCACAGTCTGCTCAAGAAACCATGTTTTCAAATTTGGAGATTTTTTTTTTTGTGAAGTGTATTGTTTTAAATAGTGTTTTTTCCTTGCTACTGAAGTCACCTGTTCTTGAATGGCATTCTGAGGAAAAATACACACAGTATAATTCTCAGCAATCCCATTAAATACTTAATGGTGAGTGCCTCTTACCCACTCGTGGCCAGCTCAGGGTCCTCAGTACCTCTAGGTATTTCTGGAAGGTCATCACACCTCTCAGACAGGGGCCAACTTACTCAACAGCCGAATCTTCTGTATCCGCCATGCCCGGCTCTGTGGAGGCACTCCATCCACTCCGTTCACAGCCAGTCTCTTTCTGCACTAAGAACCATAGTCTGGGGCTGGAGAGATGGCACAGAGGTTAAGAATACTAACTGCACTTCCAGAGGACCTAAATTCAACTCCCAGCAACCATCTATAACTCCAGTTCCAAGGGATGTCATACCCTCTTCTGGTTTCCGGGAGCACAAGGGAACACAAGTGGTACCCTAACATACATGCAGGAGAAACACCCAGACACATAAAAATATAATAAAAATTTTTTAAAAAGAACTATGATCCATCCTGGGCATGCACCCATAGACATTCATTGATTTGTATAGACTTTAGGTCAGGTTAAATTTTTTTGTGTGATGTTTTAAAATTTTATAATAAACGTTGTAAAAACAAATTTTTAGAAAGCTACAATACAAAGCTATGGGTGAGGGATACCTGCACATTTCTCTCAAATTATCTATAGTCTCAGTACCTGGACTACATATTGTCAACATATATACCCACTCAAGGCTGGTCCTGAAGATGTAGAGTGACAGGCAGACATTTCTTTTGCAAGACTGCTATGGATATGAGATTTGAGTCACTCCAAATCAGCCTGTCAGCACCACACTGGCTGTCCAGTGTTGAGCAATTGCATGAATGCGAACAGTCATTGGGAACAGTCTATTCCCCAGGGTACTCTACCCAAACTGGATCCAACAAGGTGGCACCATGTAACATGGAGCCCTGGAGCTGCTCAGAGCTTCTACTGACCATATACACACAGGACAGGAAGGAGAGAAACATGGATCACTGCCCACCTGGACTCCAGTCCACACTTAGGGTGCTCCACTTGGACTTTACTGCTTGTCTTACTTTGTCCGAGATACCATTTGGCATCGTTTGGTGTCTCCTCCAAGAGGGATACTTTAAGGGGGCAGGATGACAGATACGCAGTGTAAGGTCCAATGCCAGGCTGTTTGCTGGTCTGAGGTAAGATGGTATTTGGTAACAGGAATGGTTCAGTGCTAGAGGCTGGTCTCCAGCTCTTCTAAGCCAGATAGCATAGAGCTAGCTCCTGGATGCATTTTTGAAGTTTCCCAGGTGATTTCTGTAGGAACTCAGGGCGACTACTAAGTCATGTCTAGAGGACTGGCATCTTCCTTCCCCTGGCATAGAGAGGAAAATACGAGAGAAGTGAGTTTCATGTCACCCTGGAGGCTAAAACTTCAATCCCAATAGATGACGCAATAGATCAATCCCAATAGATCTGCCCTTCCTTCCTGCACATCTCTCAAGGTTGCAGTCACCACTCCCACTTACCCCAGCCTGATCAAGTGCTGCTTTTTTTTGTCTTTGATGTAACCTTTAGTTGCTATGGCTACTATTTCTGATCCTCATTCCTCATGCTACCAAGAGGCCAAAGGGAGCTCAGGAGTATCTGGACAGTGTCTTAACAAAGGCTCTGCTGGTTTTCTTCCCCACCACGGCTGGGCATGGATCATCTCCTCTGGTTAAACTGACTAAGACAAAACCCAGAGGAAGAACTTGCTTTTTAATTTTTATTATTGGGTGCGTTTTGTTTTTGGGTAGGACTCCATGAGGAAGACCAGGTGATGTGACTTCCAGGCCTATTTATCCCCATGGGGTAGAAAAGATCTGAGAGCAGAGAGGGAGGAGGAAGGGACGCATTATCCAGTGTTAGCTAGTCACAGGCCAGACTGCTGACAGGTGCTGGGTTGGTTTAGACACTGTAGCTGGAGATGGGGTTTGGATGCCTCGGGACAATCCACACATCAGCGAAGGAAAACACCCATGTGATTTTTCGGTGACACATATCCCAAGTTCCTTTCCAACAGTATTATTGTTAGAAATTTCAGAAAGGAAAATACTGAAGTATAAGCCATCCTCTCTGGAAGAAAATCGAGTGTATAGATTCTTGGGTCTATGAACATAGTTCTTGAATACCAAGTGTATATACACGCAGGGAGAGTCAGAAAAATTCCCTGCCTACCATGGTGGTGATAAAGTGGAGCGAGCCTACTCAAGGACCTACACATTCTAGCTTTGTGTGTAGTCTCCTTCCTAGTTGTAGGAGACTCATAAAGATGTGAACTTTCCAAAGAAGAGGCTAAACAGAGTTGGGAATGGAGCTAAGGTCCTTGGGGGAGGGAGGGAGGTGCCAGCAGATAGTGCACTCCGAGAGATGACGGAAGAGTTTGTGAACTGGTATTTTACAGAGATGCCAGGTAACCCCCAGAGATGAGGAAGTCCCCTGGGGCTGATGACAGCCCTGTGGCCTCCCATCCTGCAAGAGCCAGAAAAGAAAGTGGTTTTGGGAATCTGGGAAAGCCTGACCTTGTAGGAGCTAAGGACTCTGCCAACCCACAGCCCAGCGGGGAAGGACGGAGAAAGAATGTTCAACCTCGGTCTCCCCTCCCTCTGATCTCCTGCTGGGCATCCCTCTGGCTGAACCCAACAAGAACTCAGAGGGCAGAAGAGTCCAGTCACGCAGTCATAGAGGTCAGCTTCCTAGGACAGGCTGGAAGGCGGCCAGTGGAGCAGAGGGAGACTACCCTCCAAATAACACATTCTCAAATAAGCATCTGCAATATACTCGCCGCCTTTGGAGCTGTATGATCGCTTGATCATGCAGAAGGTTCTGTGTAATTGTCCACTTTGTTCTCGCTGCTATGGTGATTGGAGTTAGAGAACTCTATAGACCTTAGATGCTGAGCAAATGGAACAGTTTAGCCATGGTCAGGTCCTTTGGATGGCACCAGGCTACGTCCATCTTCAGTGCCTTGCCCTCACTCTTACACCAGCAAAGCCCTCCGGAAACCCCAACGGCATCAGCCACAGCCAGCCAGCTTTGCTGTTGACCTTCCTCTCCTCCTGCGGGCAGCGGAATGTCAGCAAAGTGGCCAGGAGCCTGCTCACCAAGAGCTGGCTTGATTGCTTTGGAGACCCAGCCCTCTCCTGGAATTTAATAAAAACCACCCCCTCGTGGCAGGGTGGGGGCACTAGCTCTTTAAATGATGCTTTTTCTTCAAGCAGGAGGGTTGGGAGTAGGGGGTGGGGGGATGGCAGTAAGAGAAAGAAAAGAATTTGGATTTTCAAAGATGGAAGAAAATGTTTTTAATTTACAGCTTTGCTAATTTAATTCCCCTGCACCAAATTCTTTGATGGCTATCGGTGCCGAGGGGGGCGCACTTCAAATGCCTCAGCTGCAGAGCTGGTCTCATCATTCTCTTTGAGCTGTGCTTCTTCCATCAGACTGGGTGACGTGGCTGGCGTTTTCCGGGGAGCTCCAGGTATATTCCCCACACACAGCTTTTTCGTGCCACAGGCTGGAGGCTTCCGGTACAAAACAACCTTTGGCAAAATCTGAAGACATTTTTTACCGTTACCCTGGGGAAGGGAGTGCTGCAGGCATTTACTGGGTGGAATGGGGGGGGGGGTGAGGGGGTGGATGGATAAATAAATATATGGCGCTCAGGGCACCCCTTCACAGTCACACAGCCTCCAGGGTCAGAGCTGAGGTTGATAAACCCTCTTCACACTGGAATCACATCCTTTCACTGACCTCAAAACCTGTACCGCCCAGAGCACTGGCCACTTGCCGCATGCGGTTTTACATCTTTATTGCATGTATTTAGTGTTTGTGTGCATGCCTCTGTGTGTGTACCATGATACACATGTGAAGGTCAGCAAACTTGCAAGAGTGAGTTCCTTCCTCCCAATATGCGGGCCTCAGGGATCAAACTCAGGTCCTCAGACTTGGCAGTAAGTGTCTTGACCAGCTGAGCCATCTTGAAGGTCGGGTGCAGCTCTTGGGCCCTTTACATGCAGGTGGTCCAAAGTCAAGTGTGTTGTGTCAAATGCCAGCCTAGGTTCTAAGAGTTCAGATGAACCACGGAATGTCAGTGTTTTGTTAATAATTTTCTCACCGACTACATGTGGAGATGATAACATTTTGAACATTACGATTTAAATAAAATACATTATTATGATTAGCTTTACCTGTTTCTTATTGGTTTATGGATGTGGCCACTAGGAAACTTAATTATATATGGGCCGGTGTTCTTTCTCTGTCAATACCAGCCTAGTTCAAGGACAGGCAATTTTTCTGTATGGACCATACACAGTCTAACCCATTTCTCTTTGTCTTCATCTTGACCGCCTCCACCTCATCCTTTGCCACTTTAAAACACACCAGTCTTTGGAAATGCAAAGTCCTTGAAACCTTTTAAAAATACACACTAATTTTTAAATATAAAAACAGTCCTTTAAGGGCTGGTAAGACGGCTCGGCAGGTAAAGGTGTTTGCCGTGAAAGCCTGAAACCTACGTTTGGTCCCTAGAACGCAGTTAAAGATGGAAGGAGAGAACTAATTCCACAAAGGTGTCCTCCGACCTCCATGTACATACTATGGCACCCGTGCTCCCCGCCACCCCACCCCCCACGTCATGTGGACATGCATCTCATGAGTATATACACATACTAATAATTTTAAAATTAAAACTTAAAGAAATATTACCACATATTATTTGTACAAAATAATGGGTCGTCATCATGACATTTTTATAAAGGCAGGCCATGCATTTTGTTCATCCTCTCCTGGCACCCTCCGGTCCTGTCTTCCCACTGAGTCCCTTTCTCTGGGCTAAAAAGCAGGCCTTGGTCTCTGATACAGCCTGTGGCCTGGTAACTGGTAAACCCAGAGAAGTCAGTGGGCCTCGGGCGCCATTCTCCCTCTTTCCCTTTGCAGTGAGCTCCTTGGAATTCTCCATGGCCTTTCTTCTGCAAGTTCTGGAATCCGTGTCTCTAAATCCCACCCTCCCAGATGTAGATGCAGCCTGTGCGGCTGACAGAAAGTGACAGCAGCAGACCAGGCGAAGCCTGCATGGACCTTACCCTCGGGGATCTTGCATTTTCTTTGTCTCTAACTGGGGTAAATGACAACTCCGCATGAGGGTGAGTGTGAGGAGGAACCATCCAGACACAAGCAACACCCAACACTTGCTCTATGGTCCCTTGTTCTTCCCTCATTATTACAGGCATCACTTTTCTATGATTATATATTGCAAATGTTAAAACCTTTTTGACCCATACAGATGGGAAAATATGAGGATGCTCATTATTCTCTGTGCTGCCAATGATTATTTTTAAAACCCAAGTTTCATCAAATTACCTTATAAAATCTATAGAATTATGCTGAACTACTTCCAAGCAGTTGATTGTTTTTCCAGGGAGTTACATCCCATCCATGCCTAAGTGTGTATATGTTGGCAGCTTAGAATTAACAGTGTATTTTTTTTAAGCTCTAAATTCCTTTCAAATGGGAACGAAGTGTTCTCCTGACCCGTCCCACACTCCATATTGCTGCCGACATCTGCAACTAATTGATGATCTATAAGTCAAAACTGTGACCAATTCAAAAAACCTTTAGCAAAGCCTGCCTGGGCTTGGCTAACCCTCCTCAGTATATTTCAGATTAGACCAAAAGAGGCACCTTTTCACTGCCCAACGGAGGACCGAACAGTAGCGCTGAGTATTTACCAAACATCAAATAATAACATAATCAGATAACAGGCTTTCCAGGGAAAATCTAATTTAGAGCCCTTAAATTTTTTTTTTCATTTGGATTTTTAAAACACAGACGTTTCTCGAGAGGTATAAAAATAAACGTGGTCAGTGCGCAATTTGATTGACTAAAGTAACTCTTTGTGTTGGCAAAATCAAATTACGACCATCTGAGTTTCTGTAGTACATAAACGGCATTTTAAGAAATCACAGGAAAAGCCAGCTTAGTGTTCTGGTAAGGAATTTGGGATCCATGGCCCTGAGCTGTGGCCTGCTGTGCTGTCTACCAGCTAGGTCATGCTGGGCAAGCTCCCAATCTCCTCCAGCCCTTTCGCTGCCTGTGAAATGGGGACTGTAGCACTGACCTACCTCTCTCTCCTCCCAGGATGAAGCCTGTGGGAACTCAAGGTGTTCCCTTTAAAGAGAGGTGTTTGACACACTCCCGACTGTGTTTGCAAGAGCTCTAGCAAAAGGTTACAAAATGCAGTCTAAACTAGCAACGGTATTGTTTAAAAGAAGTAAAGACAAACAAACAATAGTTTGTAGCTATTTGTGTTTACTAACTGGCCTCCATCATATGCTTCAGAACATTAAATAAATGCATCTGCTTAACTCACATAAGATCCAGCTACACACAACTGCCTTTGTAAAAAGCAGCTTTCGTTAGCTGTCAACCACATTTAGTCATCTTCCCGCATTTCCTCTGCCCTGGGCCTCCGCTCTAGTCCTCTGCAGTGGACAGTCACAGCTCCAAGCTGCTCGATTTCAGTCCCTCTCAATAGAATGACACTTATCTCTCTGAGTTGTGCCACAGCCTAGTCTACATCGTTTGTCTAGCTACCCTAAATGTCCCATATAAAACTACCTGTCCATTCTGGAGTTCAAGTCCCAGTGCCACATAATCGGATCAGGTTGGTGCTTGTTTGTAATCCCAGGATGCAAGAGGTAGACTCAGGAAGACCACAGGCTCAATAGAGTCTGTGGTCATACTGGGCTATTTGAGATCCTGTGGAGGAAGGGGAGGCGGAGGGAAGGAAAGAAGGAAGGAAGGAGGGAAGGAGGGAGGAAGGGAGGAAGAAGCGAGGAAGAAGCCTGGTGTGGTGTTGCACCCCTTTAATCCCAGCACTCAGGAGGCAGAAGCAGGTGGATCTCTGTGAGTTAGAGGCCAGCCTGGTCTATAGAGTGAGTTCCAGGATAGCCAGAGCTGCACAAAGAAACCCTGTCTCAAAAAAAAAAGAAAGAAAGAAAGAAAGAAAGAAAGAAAGAAAGAAAGAAAGAAAGAAAGAAAGAAAGAAAGAAAGAAAGAAAGAAAGAAAGAAAGAAACAAGGAAAGAATGAAAAAGAGAAAAGAAAAAAGTAGGGGGTCTGGGGATGGGGAAATGGCTCAATGGATAAGAACACTTGAGACCTGAGTTCAAATCCTCAGTATCTATGTAAAAAGTAGAGTATGTCCCCCTATGGGCCTGTAACCCCTTTAGGGGGGTTGGATATGGAAGATTGCCAGACCCTGCTGACCACTAGCCTATCTACAGAGAGACACTGTCTCAGATGAATAAGGCAGAATCATAGAGCAATTCTGTAATTCTATGTCCTCCGATGGCCTCTGCACATAATGGGCACATACACAGAGGTATACACCACATGCATGCACTAGAAACTACCCAGCCATTTTCATGGAATGTGATAAGATCAAGACAACTGAAATTTCTTTTCTAATGTTTATTAGTAATCATGTGATTTCAAAATCAGACTAGACATAAAACGATACAGTGAGCTGAGTGTGATGGTACACGTCTTTAATCCCATCTCTCTGGAGGGAGAGGAAGGCAGATCTCTGTGAGTTCAAGGCCATCCTGGTCTACATAGTGAGTTCCAAGACAGCCAAGGAAACAGAGAAATATTGTCTCCAAAACAAAACAAACAAAATGATACTTCTGCGTTTTAAAATTATCAACAGCCTTGAGAAGAATGATTACACTTTACATTTTTGTTCATTGATGTTCCCTACGCACACTGGGCTAACTAACTATGGACATTTTTTTTCCCTTCCCAGATGCCTAGATTGGCAGCCTATAAAACGAGGTGGCAGATGAAGATGCCCAGAGTCAGATCTGCAGGTGCAGAGGCCACATCCATTTCAGAGGATCAGCTCCACGGGCTGGGACCCTCACAGACTTAGCCTCCCTTGTCCTAAAGGGTTCTGAACCTGGGCAGGGTGCAGACAAGTACACCAACCACAGGTCCACCCATACCAAAACCCCCAAGCCCTTAAGGCAGCTGGGACACCTCAGGTCAAAGGCCAGACCACCAAGCAGTCCCTGAAGAGGGTACTCCGGGGCCACACTGAGGGGAATGTTGTCTTTGCACACCTTGAGTTACTGATGGGCTAATCCGTCTCTCTTCCAAGATCAGGATAGGGTATTTCCATGAGTCAATCAAGCATCTGTAGTGACTGGCACCTGTCTCTCCTCCAGCCCAAGCATGCCTGGCAGCAGGGGAAAGACAGGTGATAGTAACTAAGTACCTCCAAGGTGCTTAGGCAAGACACTTGGTGCTTTCCTATGTTATCTCATTTACACCATGGTCACCTTTGTAACCGAGAACTTTGAGCCTCATTCAACAGCTAAGAAAGTTGAGGTTTAGCTGTATCAGTCACTTGAAAAAAATCTGGACGATTCTGTCTTAGAATCCAATCAAAGTTTGACAGATAAGTTCATACGTGGGAGGTGCTTCAGCAGACCAAGAGGGGGCGCCTAAAACTGTCTCCTCAGCCCCACCCCTGACAGATGAATGCCTGTGTGATGTCACGTGCACGATCATACACGTGCACACGCATACACACGTACAACACATGTATAATCCCCCACCCCCCACACACACACATAGCATGGTTTAGAGGAATGTGTTTTGTTTTATCTGCTCTGTGTCTCCTGACTTAAATCACTGGAGTCCTCTGCTCGGCTTGGAGTCATCCCATGCTAGCCAGGCCCCCAGAGCTTGGGTGTTCATCACTTAGGTCTCACGTTTGCTCCTCAGAGAGCAGCAGTTTGACCACAACTGCTCTGGCACCGTTCCACCGTGAGGGAGTCACAGAAGTGGCATTTAAGTCCAGAGCGGAAAAAACACCCGAAGCTTGTTCGGTTTTTTTTCTGACAGGTGCTGGAGCCCATGAAAGGTCAGATTCCAGCTCACAGTCACATCCTGGCTTAGTTGGCTCCAGGCACACAAAGGCCTGTCTGTCTCCCCAGATCGAGGGGAGCGGGGGTGCAAGCCAAGGGCTTCAAATGGCCAGCCGATGGGCCGCTCCTGCTGATCGGCTCCTTCACGGACATTGGCCTAAATGAAGCATTGGGAAGCCCAGCTGCCAAGGATGTGTGAAGCAGGCCGGAGGAAGAAGAATGCAGGCTTTTTTCCTCTGTGTAATTGCCAGAGATATTAACCCCCCCGGCAGCCCATGAATCCAGGCCCTGACATCGGCCTGCTGTGGCTCATTTGTAAGAGCCCTGGGATACTTCTGTTTCATGTTCAAAGCCTTGCCTGGCTGGAAAATTGAGTGAAAGCTGTCTCTCCAATGCCCTCCACGAAGAAATTCGGAAAAAGAAGTGTGTTCTCTTCCACGTGGTCCATCTGGGATAGTGCAAGACCTGTGGTGTTATTGGAACAGAGCGTGTGTGTTTGAACACACGTAGCCGCACGCTTTCAACCTGGACCGTTTGTTTTCCCAGCCTTTTATGAAAACATCCCCCGATTCACTATGGCTCCGAGGACCTGTAGTCCTGTATTTACAGTTCCTCACCAGCAGCTATGGGCTGTGGTTATTTAATATCTGTAAACATTGATAAACCTATCTGAGAGGTCCCTGTCCCCTCCCTGGTCATATGCCCTTACCCCAAGAACTTTATATCAGATTGTGGTGCAGACCAGAAGCTGAAAGATACCATGGCTGCACTGTAAAGGATGATTTTGACATTTTCTCCATCTTTATCCCCTGATCATGGGTTCTCATGTAACCCAGGCTAGCCTTAAACTTGCTAGTAGCCAAAGAACTCCTAGTTTTCCGTATCCACATCTGGAGTGCTGGGATTAAAGGCCTGTGCAAGCACACTCAGTGTGAGTCCTTATAATAAGGACTTCAGTGGAAACTTCTGTTAAATAGCAAGATCAGGATATATTAAAAAAAAAATTGAATTGTATTTTATTTATTTTTTGCCGGGGATGAGTTGTGGGGTACAGCATGTGCCACGGGGTACCTGTGGTGGTAGGAAGTTCTCTCCTTTTACCCTGTGGCTCCCAGGAATCAAATTCAGGTCACCAAGCTTGGCAGGAAACCATCTCACCAGTCTGAGATCAGAGTAACTAATAGTCTAAGAAACAGCAACTGCTGATGGAATAGCTGCTTGACAATGGTTTTTCCCTGTCAGTTGAAGACATCACCTTTAAAGTGAAATAAACTGTGAAAGCTGAGGCCTGACCTCTTCTCCCAGCTTTTCTGGAATGTTCCAGAGTCAACCAAGTTCCTACAGGAAAAAACTAGCAAGAGGGGTGAGCTCCCCAAGGCCGCAGAGTGTGCCTGTCTCTCCCTCCTCCCTGTTTGCCCTGACTGAATCTCCTCTGCACCCTAAAATCCTGCCCTTGCTTCCTTCCGTTGATAAGTTATTCCGTTAGCCTAATCAACGATTCACCTCAACTATCTTTAGTTAGCAATCTACTTGAAAAGTCAAGGTGTCCTTGGGGCCTGTCCCACAGTCACCTGTGATTCTTGGCTTCCATCTCCCAGCAGGGAACACAGACATTCTCAGGGTAAGCATACAGACCTGCTATGGTCACTAGGCAAAGTTGTTTCAGGTGTGGTCATATGACTTTATTCCACTTTATAGAAAAGGTGCCTGAGGCTCAGAGAGACCCTAAGATGCCACGGATCCAGCATACAAATCCACATCAATTTGATGTCAAAGACCACGTTCCCAGCTACCATGTTACGCTGCCTCTCGACCTAAGTGGGGCTATTAAGAATAACAGTAATCTTGAACTGCAGACAAGGCTTTAGTTTAAGGAAAATGAGCTGTCAGTATGTATCAGGCAACACAGAGCTTCATGAAAATCTCTTATTCCTGCAGCGTAAGCATTCATGCCCCTGTTTTATATGTTAATGGCTTGATAGACACAAGAGACAAAATAAAATCTCAGCCTGGTCCAAGAGTAAGAGGCCTTGGCATTTCAATCCAGATGACAGACAACATGAATCTGGCAGCGTTCAAGCAGCTTGCTTCTGTGTTATTGTTATTTCTTATTCTCTGAAACAATAACTGTGGCATCTACAGAGCACAGACTGCCACATGTCCCCCAAGGGTTCTGTCCCCAGGAAGCTTGTGGTTTCACTTGGGAGATGTTGGCTTTCCAAACCCTGTGAGTCCTCTGAATTATACACTGCCTGGGACTGTGTGTGTGTGTGTGTGTGTGTGTGTGTGTGTGTGTGTGTGTGGTGTTTGTACACACCCTGCTATGTGTGCCAGGAAGTGTTCCCTCATTTAAACAGCCAATTAAAATCTACTTTAGTACTTAACGCATGTCCCTGCTTCTCAGCGCTCCCATCGTGGCAAGCTTTTAATTTGATGAAGAGCTTCCAACAATGACTAGCAGCGGCTAGGTAAGTTCACTGAGCCCTATAGGTCCTTTATTTTGCTTTCAAGGTGTGTCTTCCTGTAAAAGGCTTGAGGTCTGTGCTTGTAAATGACTTTAGACAATGCTCCATGCTTCAATGAGAAAAGCATGCTTGTCTTGTCCTGGCACGTTACACATAAAGTCTCAATTTCAGCATCGTGTCAGGCTTTCATGGAGGCCAGAAGCAATGGAAAACCCTCCCTACTCAGTTGTGAGGATGCCAGAGTTCGCGATGGAAGATGGGATCCCTCTGAGAGTACAATGCTGAAAGATGACCTGGCTGTCATATCGAACGCCATTTATCCCATTTCTTTAAAGTAATCTGAGAGTCCAGATGGGCTGTATAAACAGAGAAGGAGGTTCCTGGGAGTTCACTGGCTTAATGAAGCCCGTATGTTTGACTCATGTAATAAGTATTTAATCATGCTGATGAAATTCACTTAAGCTTCAGCCACACACGCTGTTGCGGCAGCCCTGATAACGTCCTAGCTGCATTGGAACAAGAGAGGTCAGGTACAAAGTGGATGATGTTTCACAGGAAAGGTGGGCTTCAGAGGACACCTCAGGGGGATAATGAACTGTGAACAGCTGGCCCGCAGGCCGACTGCCTCTGAACTGTGGTCCCCATCTGCCAGCGAGAGCCGATAAAGGCCTAGCTCACCCTTGTTCTTGTTCTTAGCGTCTAAATGACGAATAAGGAGAAAGGCACATCAGACGAAGACTTTGGCGGGAGGCAACAGAAACCCTAGCTAGCTCAGCCAGCAGGAACAATCGAGAAACTTTGTCAATATGCAGTATCGGAAGTTCCAAATGCAGGGCTACAGACTGGCTTCAGGAAGCAGCTGACCTCGCTGTGCTCTGTACCTCCTGGGGTGTTCAGGTGTTCTCCAGCAGCTGCCCCCATCACGAGATGCTGGCAGCTTCACCACAGAGAAGCAGGAAGGGCAGGAAGAGAGAAGTTCCTCACACCCTGAATGAGAAAGCAAGCTTTGCCTGAAATGCCCCAAGCCCAGTCCCTAATATTTTTTTGCTCTCAAGCCAGACCCTGGCTGGAAGACTGGGTCACGATGATTATGTATCCCTGATCACAACCGAGCAGTGCCTAACCAGAGCCAGAACATACCAGCCAGTGAAAACTGATAGCATTCATCTCTCCCCAGCCCTGACTTCGATGACCTTGTGGCGGTGGCTTGAAGTGGCCTTCGTGGGACTTGGTGGGACCACGGGAATTGGCAACCTCCCTGTCAGTGTTTTCTTCCTGAAGATCCGGGTGCTAAACATTTGCCAACACATCACTGTGATGAGATCCTCCTCCTCCTCAGTGCTGGAGCCTGAGTCAAAATGCGCTTCTCTAAGTTAGGAGGAAGATGATGTAGGTCCGGAATGCGAAATGAGTTGTGTGTACATCAAGTGTTTGGACTGTTCCCTGGACATCCGGTGCCGCACTCAGAGAATCTAAAATGCAGCACTTTTTTGTTTGTTTGTTTTTTGAGACAAGGTTTTTCTGTATAGCCTTGCTTGGCTGTCCTGGAACTCTCTGTAGACCAGGCTGGCCTCGAACTCTGAGACCTGCCACCTCGGCCTCCCGAGTACTGGGTGAGATTAAAGGTGTGCGCCACCCATACACCCTTTTTGCACATTTCAGTCTTGAAGATGAATTGATTTTCACATGAGATAGTTGAAATGGCTTTATGACATCCTAGAACAACCTGGGGTCAGGGATGTAGCTCAGCTGGTAGAATGTTTACTTAGCAAGCACCGAGTGCTGGATTTGTTTGATCTCCAGCACAAGCTGGGCATGGTGGGACACGCCTGGAAGCCTAGCACTTGGGAGGTAGAGGCAGGAGGATCAGAAGCCCAGGGTTATCCTCAGCTACACAGGAAGTTTAAGACCAGCCTGGGCTACATGAGAATACCTCACCAAAACAACAAACCAACAAGTTGGGAAACTGGGAGGATGGCTCAGTGGTTAAGAGAACTGGCTGCTCATGCAGAGGTCCTGGGTTCAATTCCCAGCATCCACATGGCAGCCAACAAACGTCTGGAACTCCACTTGAGGGTGTGATACCCTATCCTGGCCTCCATGGATACCAGGTACACAAGTGGTTGACAGATATACCAAACACTTTTACATGTGAAATAAAATAAAAATAATTAATTTTAAACAAGCAAACGAACACCTGTCCAGGTAGGTGATTTTTTTTTTTTCTCAGCCCGTCTCATTTTTCTGCCCCAGTTAAAACGCACGTCTGAGAAAGTCCCTGGTTCCTTTTGTCTAATGTGGCTCTCTCCACTTGGTGTCAATCATAATTCAGGAAAAGGCTCTTCCTACTTCTGCCTCTGGGTGTCAGGCTCAGTACACTTGGGGTAGAGACTACGCACCCCCACCTTCACAGACATCCCTGTGACCTTGGTGCAAGCGGTCTGAGAAACACACCGACAGAACATGAGGAAATCTTCCCCTCAGCGAGCTAGCCTCGAGGCTGGCAACTGTACCCCATGAGCTAAGAATGCTTTTTTTTTCTTCTTCTTCTATTTTTAAATGGTATTTAAAACCCCAAAGAAAACTACTTTGTCCTATTAAAGCAATGTGAAATTCAAATTGCAGTGTCCATAAAAAAGGTTTTATCAGAACACAGCTACATGTGTTTGTTTGTATAGTGGCTGTGGCTGTCCTCACACATAATGACAGAGTGGAGAGGCTGCAGCTGAGGTCACATGACCAGCATATCCTCTCTTGGCTCCTCTCTGGCCCTTTCTGGAATGTCATGGGAAACACTGTCTGTTGTTTGTAATGTTTTATTTCTTTGATTTATATGTGTGTGTGTGTGTGTGTGTGTGTGTGTGTGTGTACAAGCACATGTGTGCACACACCCTGGTACACGTACGGAGGTCAGAGGAGAACTTTCATGAGTCAGTTATTTTTTTTTTTTCCACCAAGTGGATCCCCCAATCAAACTCTGGTAGCCAGGCTTGGCAGCAAGCACCTTTACCAACTCAGCCATCTCGCCTCTCCAATGTATCATCTCTCAATGCCCCAACAGAAGGTCCCCAACTGGGCCGGCACCAAAAAGAGGCCTACAGCCCATGAGTCAACCTGTGACTCCACAGCCTTTAGTTCAAGAACTAATAGCTGTGGTCAGGTGCCTTTCCCGTTGACTGTTACGGGGTCTTAGAGAGATGAGCATGAAACTTGTAGATATGTCTTTCCTGGTGACCTACTTCAACCTATTCCAAGAAATCGCTATGCTATGGCCCATGGAGCCCCTGCTACACACACACACACACACACACACACACACACACACACACACACACACATATACATACACACCTGTCTCGGTCCATTTTCTGTTCCTCTAATAGAAAGCTTGAGGCTGGGAGATTCATGACAAGCAGCCAGGTCTAGCGAGTCTTCATGCTGCATCATAACATGACAGTATGACAGGGCAATAGCACACTCAAGGATGCCCACATCTGTAAGGGGCAAAACACAAGGGGAAGGTGCTTTGTAAGGACCCACTCTTGAGGTAACTAACCCAGTCCTGAGAAACAAGCACCTCCTACCATAGACCACCTTCATGGAGGCAGATCACTCACAGACGAGTGCTCTTTCAAGGTCCCACTACTTCTGAAAAGAGAAGAATCCCATTTCAATGCGATTTCCAGATAGGACAACCCCACATCAACACCTTGTACCTGCCTATGCTGGGTGTCAGAGGAGAATGGACATACACCACGCCTGGTCCCACCCTCCCAGAAGGTACACTTCAGCGGAGAGGAAAACATGGAACTTCCGAGTTGTACAAAAATAGCCTTGGTTCCATTTGAGGCGGGTGGGGGGGGGGGGTGGGGTGGGAGTGGGTGGGTGGTGACTTTCCTGGAGAAAAGTCAGGAAAGTGTTCAGTGATTAACCGTCCCAGGGTAGGGCTTTATCAAATGTATGGTTCCTGTGAAAGAAAGGACCCCAGAGGAAAGCTTCTGGGCACGTAGCCTTTCACTGGATCCTGGCATGCCCCAGCCGAAGAGTATTATCAGTAGAATTCCACTGCAGCATGCTTTGTACAAACCGTAGACCTTAGGCGACTCAGCACAGGGCCTGGGTGGGACCAGCAATAGAAACAGGAAGAGGGAAGTGTTGAAAGGAGGAGGACCGGAAGCAAGGACGTGGAGGATGCTGAGCAGAATGTGATGTCTCCTGGGTGTCAAGGTGAGTCCTGGGGTCAGTGTGACCTTAGGCCATAGTGGAGGAATCCTTAGTGCTAGGGTCAGAACAGATATTTAGTCTCAAAGGCAAGGGAACGCCATGCCCAGGCTTTCACTTAGGTGATCTTTTCGTTAAGGCATATTTTTGTTAAGGGCACAAATCCAGGCAGCAGGACCGCTCAGTGGGTCAAGTCACCTGCGTGACAGGCTGGGTGACCCGAGATTGATCCCAGAGCCATGTGAGGTGAAGGGGGAAAACCAGCTCCACAAAGTCCGATAATCTCCACATCCACAAACACACATGAACACACACGTAATGATGATGGTAATAATGGTGATGATAATAATAATAATAATTAAAAAATTTTAAAGGTCACGAACAAATGAGTTTTCATTAAGTATGTCTCTGTTACCTGTAACATACTCGCCTGCTGGGCTTCTCCCAGTGACCTCTAGGACTTACGTTTACTTGCTGTGATTTACAAACCATGCGTTGCTCAAGTCTCCACACACACCTTGTGAGAAGTATTATTGTTATTATCCCATTTGTTATAAAAGCATGAAAAGTAATGTCACATATTCTGTAGGAGAATTTGGAATATACACCATATAGTTTATTTGTTTTTCTTTCTCAAAACAAGGTTTCTTGTGTAGCCCTGGCTGTCCTAGAACTCCTGTAGATCTGCCTGCCTCTGTCTCCCAAGTGCTGGGTAAGAGTTTGAGCCCCCACGCCCATCTTAAAACGTGATGTCTTGACCCCTTTGCTGGTGCAGCCGTTACAATGTTGCCACGTATTAACTTTGTTGTTTTTGTTTTTGTTTTCTGAGACAGGCTTTCTCCATGTAACCTTGACTGTCCTGGAACTAGCTCTGTAGACCAGGCTGGCCTCAAACTCACAGAGATCTGCCAGCCTCCTAGTGCTAGGATTAAAGGCGTGTGCCACTACTGCCCAGCTCACATATTAATTTTTTAACCGGCTATTGAAGTGTAATATATATATATATTTATATATATATGATTATATTTTATTATACATATAATGGAGTGGTAATCAAACCAGAGGCAAATCATCTATGTTCAGCCTTGACTATATTCTTGTTTATATGTATTTGCAGGTATGTGTGTATTCCACATGTGTATTCACCACCTGCTTGTGGGGGCCTGCAGGGGTCAGAAGAAGACATTGGATAATCTGGAACTGGAGTTACAGGTGGGTATGAGCCACTTCAGTTACAGGTGGGAAGCCAGCTTCAGTTCTCTGCAAGAGCAGTACATGTTCTTAACTTCTGAGCCGTTTCTCTAGGATCCTTAACATTGATCTTCAGTGGCTCTGCAACCGTGAACAAGTCCTGCAGATTCCGGAAGTCTTGCTTTTCCTCTCCTCAAAATGGATGGAGTCGCCCAAGTGGCTACCACACAGGCAAATGAGTAGAGCTGTGGGAGGTGGCAGAAACCTGTTCCCGCAGCATCCATGTCCTTGTGACCCTGCCTTTCAGTCCCCGTCCCAGCTGTGTCCATCAGCATGGAGCTGAGGAGTGCGTTCTGACCCACTGCCAAGCAAGACGCCATTTCCAGCTCGTGGCCGCCTTCAAGTCCTGCCAAGAATTAGTGGGCTTGTGGTAGTCCCACTTTGTACCAACCCATATTCCAGAAAACTAGTTCCTTTATTTAAACAACCTACACCTAACTGATATTTCGCATGCTTGTTCGTTTTGAGAGAAGATCTCTTTATGTCGCCCAAGTTGGCCTTGGGCTCAAAGCCCTCTTCCTTTCTTGCTTCTGGAGTGATGGGATTACAGGCTTGAGCCACCACACCCTGCTCATTCAGTATTTTGATTATTTTCTTAGTGCCCCTTGACTCTTTGGAAGTAGGAGTATTATTTACTTCCTAAGCACAAGAACTTTGGAATCGTATCCAATTCTCAACTGTCCCCATCACCAGTGATGTCATCTTTCTAAAACTCAGGTTTTTCAACTGCCAAAGTCAAGGAAGAATGTATTTCTGGTGGGGTTTTGAGAGGATTCGGTGAATTATGTCAAGTAGTGCAGTGCCTGAGAGCATCAATGCTCCAAAGTGGTGACACATAGTCCTAATGACCTACGACATGCCATCCCGGAAAGGTCAGCACAGACTGCTGATACAGGCAAGGCAGGCCCTTCTGTGACCCTCACGAGGCCCCAAACACCCAACGTCCCAGTACATACATACTTGTACACAGGCGGACTCTGGGGGCCACCGAGACAGGCAATAGGGACCACGTGCTGCCGCCTGGAAGCTCGGAGAAACATCTCTGGCATCCAGGGATTTGCCAGCACCTCCTGCTGCTGGCTGCCACATTTGGAGCTAAAACATAAGCATTCTGGCTCACACCAGTCCCCTCTGGGTAGCAGGCTTGGGGGGACACTAGCCATTCTTCCCTCTTGTCACCGGCCTATGGAAGATGGGAGGGGGACTGAATTCACAGGAGGGTTGCCACGATGTTTTGCCTTTGAGCTCTCCAAAGACGCTAGACTCTACCTGATAAACACCCAAGTACTTCCCAGGGCTTTGAGCGAGGGTTTCTTTGCCAAGAAACTCTGGCTACTAAAGCTAGAAAGAATGTGTGGCGCCTCCCAGCCTCTCTCCATCTTGGCTTTACTTCCACCGATCCCGCTCCCCGGGGACATCACTGTCTCGATGTCGCACAAGGACAACACAGGGGCACAAGACCATTTGCTTTTGTCTCTTTTGCCTTCCTGATTCTAAAGCCAATTGGGGAACCGGAACGGGCCTTAGTGGCTTTGTGCTGGCTCTCCTCCTACGGAGCGAGACTCCAAGCCCCTGGAGTCCTGCTAAGGAAGCGTGGTGGGTCCATGAGAAAACCTTGACTCTGTGGCTGTGACCTAGGCCTGTCCTAGAGGGAGAACCAGCGGAGTCAAGTGGGAACATCACGCCTGGGACTACGGAGCGGGCACCACAGAAATGGCTGAGGGTGCCAGGAGAATGGGGGACGGTCAGAAAGCCGTCATCGCGGACAACAGGTGCAGGCAGGCGGAGAGGGTAAGCGCAGCCTACGCCTCTTTGTCATCTCAGGTCAGAGGGCCCACAGCACTGCGGGTCACATTTGTTTTATGAAGGGGAGGGGAGAGGAGGAGGAGGGCCAAAACAACCAGCTCACTCTGGCTCCACGGATCTCTGGGAGGGAGACATCTTTTCTGGTGATGATCTTAGTGGAGCCGCCTGATGGTGAACCTGAGTGTTATAAGTCACCAGGGCTCTTGCCAATGTCAGCTCTACCCAATGGCCCAGCGCAAAAAATAAATAAATAAATAAATAAAACGAAAACCACGCTTGTTTGGCTGGCATTGGGGACACACACCGTTCCCAGGGCTAGGGGGTGTTGTCTGCCAGCCCGTGGACACGGGCCCACACTCCCTGAGGTGTGATGGGGGTGAAGAGCAGCAATAGATTGCTGTCTCTGGGATTTCTGCCCAGTGGCCTGGTACAGCTGGAATGACCTTGGCCAGGTCTTTGTGAGCACTCAGTCAGGGGGTGAATCTCATGATCAAACAGCTTGGGCTTGCTGGAAGATTTTTATCCACTCCCCCCCTCCAGGTTTGAGAATCATCCAGGGTCACTGCGGTGCCCTTGCAGCTCTTGTTAAGTCCCCCGGGATCAGCTCCGAGTTCCAATTGTTCAGCCTGTGCTAAATTTGTTTAGCCTCCGTGGGCATACCTAAGAGTAAACGTATCCGAGTTGTTCCCTTCCCATCTGTCACAGAAGGGGAAGTGGACGCAGAAAAGGGACAGCAGATGTCCCCTTTTACCACCTTCCACATAGCTCACCTCTCACACCCTTGGCCGCCACAGACTCCATGCCTGCTCATGCACCTGCTCTGAACTAGACTCGTAGAAAACGTTTACTGTGCAAACCCCACCCCCCAGTGCCCATACTCACCTGCAAACCTGCCATACCCAAATGGCAACACCTGCCATACCCAAATGCCCATACTCCTGCAAAGCCTTCTCTGAGATCTTGCCCATTTCAAGTAGAACCCACAGACGCCTGCATTTCTATCTCTGTAACCAAATAGCACGACCAAGGCAACTTTAAAAGAAAGAGTTTAATTGGGCTTCTGGTGTCAGAAGGTGAAAGTCCATAATGGTGGAGCAAAGACGTGGCGGCAGGAACTGTTAAGAGCTCACGTCTTCATTCATCCCCAAGTGGGAGATAGAGCTAACTAAAATGGTATAAATCTTTTGAAACCTCAAAGCCCACCTCCACTGACATACTTCCTCCAGTCAGACCACCCCTCCTCATCCCCCTTCCCACCCCCAAACCTCCAGCAGCTGGAGACCCAGTCTTTAAACACATGAACCTATGGAGGCCATTCTCATTCAAACCACCCCAGAGCTCTTCTCTCCATCTGCTGAATAGATGATACTTAAGCCCCTGCCGGAGTCAGATACTGTATCAACTCTGCCTTGATGGGTATAAGAAGATGCACGTGTTCAGTAAGTGCTTTGAAGGAGGTAAGCAAGAAGCTGGGAGCGAACAGCAAAGATGAAGGTGGAGAAGCTACTGTAGGTGGGAAAGCAGTCATTTCAGAGGAAGTTAGCGGATGAAAGGAACAGAGGAGATTGAGTACTCGGGGAAGAGCAACTGAGTGGTCCAGGCAGAGGGTATCCTATGCTCGGAGAAATCAGTAGGCAT
The DNA here is from genome assembly GCF_049852395.1 of Peromyscus maniculatus bairdii. Lineage (NCBI taxonomy): Eukaryota > Metazoa > Chordata > Mammalia > Rodentia > Cricetidae > Peromyscus > Peromyscus maniculatus. The sequence continues at coordinate 45,559,793 of NC_134865.1, read as the reverse complement.
GAGGTGCAAATTCCACCTGTGACTGGAGGACAGACAACCTCAGGGATTCATGGAAAACAGATTACTGGAAGGGGATGTATGGTAGCCCAAGCTCAGCCTGCTCTGAATACTTTATATATGTGTAGGTGTGCGATATTTCTATGTATGCAAGTGTATGTATACATTATGTATGTATGTGTTTTATTGTACTGGGGATAGAGGTCTTGTCTGTGCATGTTAGGTAAGCACCCTACCACTGAGCTACATCCCCAGCAGATACTTTGATTTTTAAATCTCTTGGTAGGTGTGTACTTGCATTCTTTATATTGGTACACTTCCTACCTGCCAAGCCGAGTGCGAAGCCTTCAAATGCAGACTGCATTTTGCTCATTTGTATCTGTGGCAACAGGCCATTCTGTGGACCACGGATGGGTGGATGAGATGTATAGTTGATGCTCAACCTCCTGAGCCCCGGTTGACTCCTTCTCACAGAGAAAGAGCATGGAGATCCAAGCAGCCAGAAGAACTGCCTTGACCTTCGTCCTGAGGTAACCTTGGCACCTGAGGTACGATGTTCACAGCCTGGAACCACTTCAGGCTCCCGGTGTCTTTCCAGATGCTGGAGGTGCCAAGGTATTCTGCAAGACGGAGCTCCTTTTATGGCCTCATCCGTGTCTTGGACACAAGCCTTAAGTGTGTCATAATCTCCTTACAATTGTTTACAAGTGGTTGCTCTATATACAATACTGCCTGGTTAAAAGAAATCAAGTACTTACTCTAAGTCGTGGACAGAATGTGATCTGTGGCAACAAGCATCCCTCCTGGGCATCTTTTTCTATTTCAGCTCAATTCCGGTTTCCGCATTAGGCACAGGGAGCCAGGAAGGACAGTCTAGCCCCTGGCTTCAGGGAGCTTATCCTTGGAAAAACAAACACACTTGGAAACAAGTAAATGGTACAAAGTATTTTAATGGCTGTGGTGTAGCCATCAGTTCAGTCTGTACATCCAGTGACCAGTTTCTCCTGGAGAAGAAGAGGTGTGGGGACTAGAAAGCTGTCCACTGGGGAGGGGAAGAGGGCATCCGGCTTGTAGGTGAGGGAAAGGGCCCTTAAGAGCCTGTTGTTCTGGGGACGAACAGGCAATGAGGCTGGGAGTGCAGGTCACACCAGCTGTAAGGGTATTTGTCAAGGTTCACGAGCTGTCGGCTGGAACAGAGGGGAGCCCAGTGGTGGCAGGGCTGGGGGTGCTGGGTTCCGGAGCTTTGATCTGATTGCTGGTATAGACAGCCCCCGGGGACTGGACAGGCGGGATGGAGACTGGAGGAGAGGAGGTTAGCCAGGAGGCCAAGAAGTCAGACTCGGCACAAGTGAGGCCCGTCACCTTGAAAGAGAACGGAGATTCTGCAGGTATAAAGGAGCTGGGGTCACCAGGGGCAAAGTGCTGACCGTGTGAGAGCCCTAGAAAAGGAAAGCCCGTCTCAGGGTTGCCCTGGGAGGGAATGAGGAAGCCCCGTATGCCCTGCCAAGGGCGGCTCACAGTGTTGATGGACAGAGCAGCCCCAGGCAGTGGCCACGGGCTGTGCTGCTTGGTGGAGGGTGCAGGTGGAGTTTGGATAGACAGTTGCGGTTTTCTCCACACATGTGCAAGGTCACGCACAGTGTGAGACACAGTAGGAGCCTGGATAAAAAGGTCTTCTCCTGTCTCCTACGATTGGAGCCAGACCTGGAGGCAATGCGCAGGGCGACCTTCTTTTCTAGACTAATTGCGGAGTCACCTCATCCTGCTCCGTGCACATTGGTCTGACTCAGTCTCCAGACCCCTTATCATCTTGGTTAGCCTCCTGTGATCTGACACTGAATTTTGCCAGACTAGGAATCCGGGTACCTGCTGTGTGTGCTCTCTACAATCAGGGAGGCTGGATGCGGTTATGAAGGCCTGGATGAGTTTTAGGGGTGATTCAGGGCTGAAGCTAGTAGGAGAAAGAGTCATACCTAGGGAGAACACCCAAACTGTAATTCAGAGAAGCAGGGGTGTGGGTGGAGACACTCAGTGCCTGCGTCTCCCGTGGGTCCCCCAAAGACAAAGGTGAGGTCCACTCAGCTTTCTATGCTGTTTTTCTAACCCAGCTTTCCCTACCGTCTGTCTCTGGTCTCCTTTATAAAAACCAGTAGGTCTCCCCGTCTCCCTTCCGCCCTCCCTCCGTCTCTATCATAACACATATCTCCAGGAAGGAGAGCAGTAGCCATCTGGATACCTTCTCTGTGTCTGGCCACCTCATCAACTCCTCATCCCTTTCATAATCTCATCTGAAAACATATCGTTTCTCATTTGCTTCTTAATTTCTCCCTCCTCCCACCGCCCCTTTCTCTTTCTCTAAGACTTTATTATGACGTTACGGAACACTGGGGGATAGATCGCCTAGAAAATATGCACTGTAAAGTAAATGCATATGGTCCCATCTCCTGGTTGTCCAGATCGAGTCCAGCTGCACAGCTTCACAGGTCCAGCTGTTTACTGTGCCCAGCCCCTACAGCTTCGTGATACGGCCCTGGCTTAAATACCACCCTGTTACCTGCCAGGATTTCCATGGAGTTTCATGTATGTGGTTAACCTTAGATGGCCATGACTCAGACAGCAGGTCCGGTACGTGACCAAGCCCAGAGCCCTGACAAGGCAAGCTTGAGCCCTCCTCCAGTCCAAGAGGAAAGCGAATATGAACTCTAAGCAATTGGGAGCTTCCTGACATTGGTGTCCCTGTGGCGTTTCATAAACCCTGACAGCTCCTCACCATTGTTTTACGGGAAACCAGCACCCCATTGCCTTCTCTGGAAATAAACTCTTCCCCTGCTTTGAGTCTTGTCCCAGCATGAAGGAGGGGGGATGAATGCATAGGACCAAAAATGCCAATGATGACCTGAAAGAAAAGGGTACACATGTCTGCATCCTTTCCAAGAGCCCTGTGCAAGTTCCTTTTAATTAGCTTATGCTGTGTTCTTCTCGGGTGGGGGCAGGCCGGGATCACCTGTCAACAGTTCTATCTATAGCAGAACCCCCATCCCTCACCCCACCATCTCTGCTTGCAAAAGGCTTGCTGACCCCGAGGCTCAGCTGTGAGAATCAATCATCTCCTTCCAGAATTCATCATTCAGCAGCTCCAGGGCCTCAGCTATTTTTACCGCCCCGAGAAACCAGTGGCCAAGGACGTGCTCGGCTACCTTTAAGGCAGGGGGTATTGCTGTGGAGATGAGCAGTGGGATGTCAGGGCAGCTGAGCTTCTGCCTCAGAGTTAAATCCGAAGTTCCTGACCTGGAACAGAACCACATTCGATCTCCTTCCATTGTGCAGCCTGCCCCAGAGGCTCACACCGAGGAGACAGATGTCTCAGGGAGGGAATGAGGCCAGGGACGTGGTGGAAGGACTAAGGGTGGGAAGGAGAGGGGAAACAGGGCACATGTGGGTTACGCCTCACCAGGGGGTGGGATCTAGATACTTGACCTCAATGACCTGGGCAGATGTAGCAAAAAAAAAAAAAAAAAAAAAAAAACCTCTGTTCCCGACGGTTGCCGATCTTTGTGGATGCTTCCTGTGCACCAGGCCTAAGGCTCAGACTAGGTCTCCAGAACCTTCCCTAGAGTTGTCCAGAGTCTAGAGGAGAGGGCAAATCGGGCAGGCACCACCAGACTCTGGCAGTCCCATTCACAGGACCTTTGTTCACCGCGGGCCAGCAGTTTATATTTGCAGAGGTCTATTTGATATCCTCCCTCCACGAGCTCCTTCAGCGCAACCTCTGAGGTAAGGCCGTATTTTTAGTCTGGGTAAAAATAGTCCGGATGGCTGGTGGTGCACATGTGTGCCTTGCTCGCCAAATGCCCAGCGGAGGGAAGGGCGACAGAAGGCTGAGACGCCCTAAAGCACTTTCATCTCAGAAAAGCGGGGCCTGGAGAAGCTGAAAGCAGACTCCTGTGTGGTAGTGGAGGGTGACAGGGAAGTAGGCGACCTTCAACTCCTCGAGACTCCAAGGTGGGACAGAGGAATGGAATTAGATGAGCCAGACACCAGGGTCCTCCTGAGCCTCCAGCCACTCGCTCATCTGTGGGGACCTCGCTGAGGGCAGTTGTGAGAGGAACCCCACCGAGGCACCCTGCAGACCGGAGAGAGACCTCTATAGTTTATTCCTAAGGGCAGGGAGTTGAGAAGCAAGATTTGCCTAGTGAGCAATGGGTCTGGCGGCAGATGGTAGCAGCTCTGGAGATAAACTGGGGTGTTTATCAACTGCCCTGGGGCCCTGCAATCCACCAAGGCCAAGAGCTTCCTGGGAGCTTAGCTCAAGGCGGCTGTTACTATGACCAGATACTTGGCTGCTTTGACAAGTCACATCCATGCCATATTAGCAAACCATGGAAAGTCACCGACACTCAGTCTGGGCAGCACGCAATTGATGTAATTTTCTGAGGGGGAATATGGCGATTAGTATGGGCTTTTAAAAATATACTTTTGAGCCGGGCGTTGGTGGCGCACGCCTTTAATCCCAGCACTCGGGAGGCAGAGCCAGGCGGATCTCTGTGAGTTCGAGGCCAGCCTGGGCTACCAAGTGAGCTCCAGGAAAGGCGCAAAGCTACACAGAGAAACCCTGTCTCGAAAAACCAAAAAAAAAAAAAAAAAAAAAAAAAATATACTTTTGAAAGTTGTATGGTACATGCCTGTAACCCCAGCACGTGGGAATCAGGAGGACTCCAAGTTTGAGGCCAGTCTGGGGCTATCTGAGGCCCTTTCAAGGAAGGAAGGAAGGAAGGAAGGAAGGAAGGAAGGAAGGAAGGAAGGAGGTACACCCTTGGGCTAATAAGTTCTGCTTTATAAATTTCCCCAAAGTCGTCTGTCTAACAACAGTGGGATTGCAGAACACACTCTGATGCCTCTACTTAATCAAATCCTGTGCTGTTAAACATCTAACGATATGGGAACGTGCTAACAATATAACGCTCAATTGGACAGGCAGGGTAAAAACTGTATATAGCACATGATCTAAAGGCTTTTATTATTGTAACAGTTACTACAGGGAAAAAGTGCTTGTTTAGACAGGGGAAAAGTGTGGACAGATGTGCAGAGCAAGAGAAGAGATGATTCGGGGTCATGGTGGAGGGTGAGGAGGAGGGGAGCAGGCAGTTTCGGGGTGTGAGCCCCAGTCCTCTCTGAGTGAAAAGCTGCTGCACCGAGCTGGCTGACTCCAGGTATAAAGAAGGTTGGTATTCCAATTGAAGGTGCTGCCGCTGCTGTGAACTAAACTCAGCTGCGTGCCTGCATAAAGTTGTCAATAAAGTCCGTCAAATCAGGAACTGTTTTACCCGAGTGAAGATTTAGGGTGGAAAACCAGAGAAAGACCTCTAAGATCTTGAAGTGCAGAGCTACACAATGGAGTCAGTCATGGACATCGATGCTTGAGGGCTGGGGGAATGATTAAGTCCGTAAAGTGTTTTGCCATGTGTATTAGTCAGGGTTCTGTAGAGCCACAGAACGTATAGAATGCATCTAGAGAGAGAGAGAAAAAGGATTTATTAGAATGGCTTACAGGCTGGTCCAACAATGGCTGCCGACCAACACAAGGTCCATGAATCTAGCAGTTGTTCAGTCCATGAGACTGGATGTCTCAGCTGGTCTTCAGCATATGCTGGAATGCCAAAGAAGTAAGCTCTAATGCCACAGAAGGAAAGGACTTGTCAGGGAGACCAAGAGCAAGTGGGCAAGGAGAGAGGCTTCCTTCTTCCACGTCTACATAGGCTGCCAGCAAAAGATGTGGCCTTCCTACCTCAAAAGATCTGGGTTAAAGGTGGATCTTCCCACTTCAAATGATTTCATCAAGAAAAAAACACTCACAAGCATACCCAGCTGGGTTTTATTTAATTCAAGGTGTATTCAAATTGACAGTCAAGAATAGCCATCATCAGGAGAATCTGAGTTTGAGGCCAGCCTGATCCATAGAGCAATTTTCAGGAAGAACTACACAGATATGACTCAGATGGAAGAGTGCTTGTCTACCATGCACAAGTCCTGGGTTTAAGTCCCCAGCAGTGCATAAACCAGGCATGGTGGTGCATGCTTATAATCAGACTGAGGAAGTAGTAGCAAGGGAATCAGAAGTTCAAGGTCAACCTCAGCTACAAAGCAAGTCTGAGGTCAGCTTGGGATAGATGAGATTCCACTTCAAAAAATTGTTTTTCAACTCTTCTGTAATAACTCTAGGTTTTACAACTTTGAGAAAAACACTGAGTGTAAACACTGCCATCCCATGTGGTGTGTAGAGTCTGCTCTGGCGTCTGGGTTGATGCCCAACTCTCACCACGGACACTGACGCTTCATATAACTGGGGTCAACTCTGGGTCCCTGGGGCCCTGCCCACTCACCGACACACAGCGGTCACATGACGCACCCAGGAGCTCCAAGACACATTCCAGTGTGGTCCACAGCCCCGATCTCACTGCTGATCATAGCATCAGGCCCAGGAACAGCAGAGTGTCCGCTTGCAACATGAGGCGCCACCAAAGCTGTGAGGTGGCGATCTGTGTTTATCATCTCACGCTTGGAGCTTTGCTTCCACTGCCGGGGACCTGAAAAGGCTTTCTTTCCTGGGCACCAATCCTTAAGCCATTTTTAGGAAACAGAAGGAGCTGAGAGAGATTATTCGCAGGTTTCTTTTCTGGATGGTTCCCTCAAACTCTTTTTGACTGCAGGGAGGTCAGTACGGACAGCAGAGGGTAGAGAGTCAAATCACACCAAGACTGTTTGATAAAGCCTCAAGGAATCACATTTTTATAGTTAGCTAAAATTAATTATACACAATACATGTAAATGTGTGTATATGTATATACACACATACATATATACATACAAATATGTGTATATACAGACGCACACACTCACACATCATGAAGTTAAGCCTCTTGGGCTGACAATGCTCCCCACAAGAAACAGACTAAGAATGCCAAACACAAGAGACCTCCTTTCTAATGGTTGGTCAGGGTAGCCCAAGTGACTCCCAGAACCATAGAGATCATCAATGTAACCCTTGGTTGCTTCTCAGGGGTCGAGTGTGGGACCTTATTGGCCCTTAGCCTTTTCAATATAATCTGGCATGACTCTTAAAACAGAAACGGGGAAGCTTAGTCACACTCAGAAGCTGAAGACATCATACACTTAGGATACAAGAGGGTGACCTGAACTGGATCTGGCCTGAAAGCCTGTTTCCTATGGTCTATCTTTCATGGTACCAGAATATACTATGAATATACCCAAGGAAGGGAAGCAGTTAAACAGTCCCACCCAGCTGCCACGCTCGTAAACCACCATGGGGACCAGTGTGGCAGGGTGTCTTTAAAGGTGAGTTGGTAGTGGCCTGCAGCTGTCTAATTGGACCTCAGGCTCACTCCACAGGAGTGAAATCATGGCTGTTACTTGAACCCTAGTCACCTTCCCAGAGCTAGTGAGGTCATGGACCTCAGAAAAGATTCCACTCCCCCCACTTTGCTATGCCAGGATGATTCTTTACTACATTCTAAATCTTATCCCCAGACCCACAGATAAGTGTAACTACCCCCCCTCACCAAAAGAGAAGGCGCTCTTCGTAACTAATGGACGCAGAGACTGATGGGTTATGGGAAGGAAAGGGAGGGGGTAAAGTGATACACTTCTGTTTCTATGAAAAACATATTAAAAATTATAAACATATACACATAGTTTTATAGTGTAATAGTTTTCTATGTATAATAATCTCCTGTCCATGCATGTATTCTATAGTTATTTAATGCACTTGTATTATATTTCATAATATAAAACAATGTTTTTTTTTCAACATTTTGATCGTAATTGGTTCTTAGGTTTCTCCTCCTTTACCTTTGGTAGTGTCCAGTAATGAGACGTTATGAAATCAAACACTGCTCCATAATCCGGGCTCAGCAAGACAAACAGCACATGTTCTCTGTCATCCCCCAGAGTCTAGGTTTTTATATATGTGCACACACGTGAGTGTGGGTTTAGGCTGGGACACTAGAGAGGGACTGTGGGAGAGAGAGAAGTTTTTAAGTGAGGGAAGAGGGCCGTAGAACACCAGAACCACCAAAGTGAAATGGGTTCGAGGGGAGAGAGAGAGGCTGAGCAACGAAACTAAAGATGAAGTGTTATAGAAATGACATCATGAAACTCACTTCTTTGTATGTTAATTGAAAAACATTTTTTAAAGAGTGGACATTGTTTACATGCAAGAGATTAACAGTTTATATTTCATAACCCCTTCTCAGCTCCTCCACTGGCTTTGGACCATAACTCCACAGCGTGTTCACTCTTTTGTTTAATGAGCACACAATTGTAGGCAAACAGGAAGAACAAGTCCAGTGTTCAGTGGCACAGTGTTGAATATTATTAATGCTATAATTAACATTAATTTATTATATTTTCAAAATAACTAAAAGAGATGATTTTGGATATTCGTACCACAAAAAATGAGAAATATTTGGCATGATAGATATACTTATTATATTGATTTAGTCATTATTCATTGTATATATGTATTGAATTATCACTCCATATAATGTATAATAATTATGTGTCAAACTAGAATTAGAGCAGTTATTTCTTCCTGGGAGACAACAGCCTAGGATTCTATTTTGAACTGGATTCTTCTAGCTTGGAAGGGACACTGAAGTGTAGCAGAGCTCATAGCTGCAGAAACCTCTATTTTAATCAACAATCTTTTTTCCAGCCCTTAGGTGCTCTCTCCCACCAAAAACCTCAATCCCGCCCAGGATCCAGAGTCCTGGACCGGGAAGACAGAGATGTGAGTCAGTCAGCCTTGTCCTCAGATGCCTATGTCTTCTCCCTGGGGGTGTCCAGTGAGATTTGAGCACAGAGTCAGAAAAAAGAAGCCTACAGAGTAAGGGAGGTTGAAAGAAGACCAAGCCTCATGACCAGGGAGGCCTGGGGAGTGAAGAAAGCTACGATGAAGGATGGCAGCAGGAAAGAGCAGTTTTTCTCAGAGAACCTCCTACCACAGCCAAGGACATCACCCCAAGGAACCTCCTACCACAGCCAAGGGCACCACCCTAAGGAATCAGCTACCTCAGCCTTTGGACAATTAAAACTGATTCTCAGGGTGCAAGGATCCAGTTCCATCCAACAGGACCGCATAAGTGCTCCATCCCCAATTGCCTGGCAGACTTCAACCTTCTTCTCTTTTCTTCCCATAATCCAGTTTGTACATGTGTAGCTGAAAGTTTTCCCATGCCCACCCTGCTCCCGTGTCCTCAAAGTCCTGCAGCCGCTCAGACCCAAGTAAACACACAGAAGCTTATATTAACTATGACTGCTTGGCCATGAGTTCAGGCTTAGTATTGACTAGCTCTTACACTTAAACTCAGCCCATTTCTGCTAATCTATGTGTCGCCACGTTTTTCGTGGCTTTACCTGTGTGTCATTACATGCTGCTCCCTGGATCGCAGGTTATCTCTCCTGACTCAGCCTTTCTCTTCCCAGAATTCTCCTTGTCTATTTATCCTGCCTATACTTCCTGCCTGGCTACTGGCCAATCAGCATCTTGTTAAACCAGTGTACAAAAGCATTATTCCACAACATATGTGCTTAAAACAAAACAAAAAACTGCACATCTAAGAAAAGTTTTGGTGAAGGTCCTTCAGTCTTTATTAACTGCAAAACCAACAAGCCTACTGGAGAAGGACTCCTCCCTGCCTTCTTTGTTGAAATGCCAGGACTAATCAAAACACCTGTTTTGTTTGTTTGTTGTTTTCTTTTTCATATGCAATTTTAGAGTCAAAGCGCTAGTCCTCTATATTTTCACAGCTGGGATGCCAAGGCCCAGGGAAATGAAAAGCATGTTGGAGGATGCACAGATGAGTTGCGCAGAACCAGGCCTGGTTCCAGAGTCTAGATTCATCTTTCTCAAGGGAGGATGGGCAGCTTGGGTAACAACATCCAGTATCATTGGAGAAGGGAAAGGAGGTGGTGTAGGTAGATTGGGGGGTGGGGGAGCAGTGTCTGGAGGAAATGGTGGGAATGAGGCTGCCAGGATCAACCCCACAAAGTAGTATGCTCGGTCAGCTAGGAAATAACACTCACCCTCCACAACCCTACCCCTGTGCCAAGGGATGAGGGGTCACCAGGGAGCCAGAGGCCACTCAGCCCTGTGTGCATAGACAGGTGAGTGAGAGTGAGGACAAGGCCGGTAGAGAAGGTCAGAAACAGAAGTCTGGCTGGAGGTGGGGGCGGGGCACATGCTGCCTGAGCAACGTTGGGCTCCCCTGGGGAAGCCCACACTTCCTGGGGCTGGAACCCTTGAGAACAGTGGTGACTGTGGGATGCTGAGTCCGTTTTCCTGAAGACGGGCTGCTGTTGCTGCTGATGGCGGTGGTCAGGCAGGAGTTTAAATGTGACTTGCACAGGAGCCAGGCTCAAGCTTCTTTCCCCAAGTCAGAAAATAGCCCTCAAGGCGAACATCCAGTTGGGGTTGTTCTATGGAGGTGTCATGGCTGTGAAGAGACACCTTGACCAAGGCAGTTCTTATTAAAGAAAGCGTCTAATTGAAGCTTAAAGGTTCAGTCTGTTTTCTTTTTCCTTTTGGTTTTTTTATTTTTTCAAGACGGTTTCTCTGCGTCGGCCTGGCTGTCCTGGAACACGCTCTGTAGACCAGACTGGCTTCAAACTCAGAACTCAGCCTGCCTCTGCCTCCCCAGTGCCGGGATTAAAGGCATGTGCCACCAACAACTCGGGCAATTTAGTCCATTATCGTCATGGTGGGAAGCATGGCGGCGTGCAGGCAGACATAGTGCTGGAGGAGAAGCTGGCAGTGAGTTCCATATCCGGATTGGCAGGCAGCACGAAGAGAGACCCTGGGCTTGGAATGGGCTTTGTGAAACCTCAAAGCCCATCACTAGTGACACGCGTCTTCCAACAAGGCCACACTTCCAGATGACTAAGCATTCAGATATAGGAGCCCACGGGGGCCATTCTTATTCCAACCACCACAAGCCGTATCCACAGCAGGAACTGTATACAATGAACACCGCGAGGAGAGTTCCATTACTCCTTTGACAATGATAAGACTTCTCAAGGCAAGCTCTACTGATCCTTTGTCATAAACACTCTTGTCTCCAAAACAGCTCAACTGCGCTCACGTAGCACCCCATTTCCCTTCCCTACAACTCCCGACTCCTCCCACATCTCGGGGTTCTCCCTTGCCATAACAAACAGAAACAATCAGTGTTTCTCAAATTAGGGATCACTGTGGCTTTTGTTCTGTTCCCTTGTATGTAGCTGAATTATCTGTCTCTCTGAAATGTATTGAAGAGTTTGGTGTCCCCGCTGTCCGTACCGATTACGTTCAACAAGGACTGGCCACAGTCACTAGCTCGGGAACACTCTGGAACCTGGCCTCATCTTGCCTGTACACAAATGGAAAGGGCCAGATGAAACCAGGGCTGACAGAAAGGCTCTGGCCGAGCCCCAAAGAAAATAAAAGGGTTCGACGACCCCAAGGAGGCAGACAGTCCTGATTCCCGGGCACACGAGGTAAATGCCGAATGGAAACGCAACTGTTGCACAGAGCGATTGCTCAGACGCAGCAAATGTGCTGTGAAATCAGCCCTTGGAAAATCATCTGGAGTTCATCTCAGCGAAATCCAAAAACAATAACCGCCTCCCCCTGGCTGCTTCAGAGGGGCCTCAGGAGCTCCCCTCAGCAGAAGCCGCAGAGGCCCCCGGGTCGCCCAACTCTGCCCTTGTTTATTTACAGATCTGCCTCTCTTTCCCACCTTAGGTCATCCCTCAGCTCTGCCCTCTCCAACCCCTGGGGAGCCCCGGGCATTCATAAGGCCTCTCACATGACAGACAGCTGGAGATGCAAATAAAAGGAGAGACAGTGAACTCCGGGGCTACCTGGCTCCGAGGTGCAAACTGGAGCCCGGCACAGCTGGATGGAGCTCACACAGCTGGAAACTGGGTAAAGGGATCCTCGAGCATTTCCCCAGAGAGCTTCTGCTGTATGGAGCGCTGAGGCCGACCTAAGGTTTTACTCTGAGATACTGCACCAAGGTCAGTGGGAGACACCCTGGAAGATAGAAGGAGCTTTGGTGTGGGGTTTTGACCGCTGCGCGGTGCACATTCTAAGCCATCCGGAAGAGAGTCAGCTCTCTGGTCCCTAGGGCAGATTCCATTCCTGCAAAGTGGCCTGTGCTTCTCCTTTACAGTCCCAGGGAAAGGTCACGGCCCCACCAGTCAAAAAGCCTCACAGTCTCCCACACCGCCCACTTATTAGAAAGGCTCCTGCAACTGATGCTGGTTGGAGAGCAGAGTGTCTTGGGGATTAGTTGCCATGGGAAGAATAGGAAGGGCGCACGTACCTGCACACACAGCAACACCTGCGCAAACACACACAGACACACAAAAGGATCTGTGGGTGTAGCTTACTCGGTGCTTGCCTTGGATGCACAATAAGCAAAATGAAGAGCTTCCTGAAGGGGGCTGGAGAGATGGCTCAGAGGTTAGGAGCACTGGCTGCTCATCCAGAGGACCTGGGTTCAATTCCTAGCACGCACATGGCAGCTGTAACTCAAATTCCGGGGGATATGACACTTCCACACCAACGCGCATAAGATAAACTTAAAGTAATTAAAAAAAAAAAAAAAAGAGCTTCCTGAGGACTGATGGTTCCTATCCAAAGCTTCCCATCTTCCCTGGACACCCTCCCAGAACCCTGAGCCATCCTACCCTGGCTCTGCATTAAAATCTCAGATGGCCAGCTAGCACTGAAGGGGAGAAGCTGGAGAGAGTCCTTGTGAGGATGTTTGTAAGTTTCTCAGCAGACGAAACTGACATGTCAAATTTTCCAAGCCAGGTTCCAAAGCATTGTGCTAATGGATCTTCCAGAAGCCCATCTCTCAACAACCTGAAGGGAAGATTTGGTTCCCAGCCTTTGCCACAAGGCACAGGCTGACGTCTCCGTGAGTAGCACATGCCCCCTGACTGACACTCACTTGCGCAGTTCCAACATCCTGGCTGCTTTCCAACACTTTGTCTCCCATTCATGAAAGCAAACTGAAATAAAAGTGATCAGGGGACATTATTATGGGGTGATCTAGAATCGAGTCTAGTTTCCTTTTCAATTGGTGTAGGAATCACTCACTGATTTTGATTCTTTGCTGTGAAGTAGATAACTACTATCCCTGTGTAGTCTTGGTAGGCTCATGATAAGAGAGAAACCTGGAACCAGGTGGTTGGTGGCGTACACCTTTGACCCCAGGAGGCAGAGGCAGGCAGATCTCTGAGTTCCAGGGCTACACGGAGAAACCTTGTCTTGGAAAACAAGGAGAGAGAGAGAGAGAGAGAGAGAGAGAGAGAGAGAGAGAGAGAGAGAGAGAGAGACTGGGAGCCAGCATAGAACCTCCTGAGAGTTTCTGTTTGATTCCTGAACACAGAATGACTGTCCGGCTCTCAGGGTCTTCTGTGTATATGTGCAGCAGGGAGGAAGAAGAGGCAGATGGATGATGTGCTATTATTATTATTATTATTATTATTATTATTATTATTATTATTCAGGCCGCATCCACAGGCTTTCAGAGGCTGGTGTCACCCACTAATTTACAGGAGCAGCTTTCTTCACCTTTGATTGATGTGGACCAGAAAATTCCATAGCTGGTGGAGTTTGGGGTAACCGATGTAGAATTACATTTTCAAGACTGCTATGCTGTGCTGGATATGATGGTGCCCTAGAGAGACGGAGACAGGAGGATTGACAGTCTGAGTCCAACATGGCTGCACAACAAGACAGTGTCTCAAAAAAAAGGGGGGGGGGATCTAAACAAAGCATGAGACCCAGTCAAGAGAGATGCGCAGCATGCACATGCAAGAACATGGGTGAGGTCTCGGGGGGGGGGGGGGGGGGGGGTCATTCTGGTTACTCGTGAAGCTGAGGCACAGTGTCCTAAGTTCAAGGCCAGCCTGGACCATTCAGCAAGATTCTATCTTGCAGCAAAAGGCAGTGTTGGGGTTGTGCCGGGGACACTGCTCCGTGATGAGATATTTGTTTTGTCTGCTGGGACACCTGTGTCTAACCCACAACACAGGGAGGGAGAGGAGAGTATGGTGCCGATGCCACAATCAATGCCAGTTCTCTGGGAGCAGAGACCGGAGACTCACCAGAAGTTCTAGGCCAGCCTGGTCTACAGAGCGATGATGAGAGCCATAAGCCTAAGCGACACTTGACACACATGCTGCCATATTTGGGCTTCTCTCCTCTTTTCTTAGATCTAGACCTTGCTTAACTCTCCATAGCACCAGAACCTCTTCTCACAGATACCAGAACCTCTTCCCACAGACACCAGAACCTCTTCTCACAGATACCAGAACCTCTTCTCACAGATACCAGAACCTCTTCCCACAGATACCAGAACCTCTTCTCACAGATACCAGAACCTCTTCCCACAGATACCAGAACCTCTTCTCACAGATACCAGAACCTCTTCCCACAGACACCAGAACCTCTTCTCAGATAGCAGGTGAATGAGCTGCAGTTAAGCAATTAGGCAGTTAGACAAGGGTAGATAGATAACCCTCAGAGCAACATTTCCTGCCGGCCGAACAGCCCATAACTAAGTCCCTTCCTGCTTGCAACCCCCATAATTAAGTCCCTTCCTGCTTACAACCCCCTCTGCCTACCTATATATGCCCTGAGAGAAAAATACAATTTTGGAGCTTGATCAGACGTCCCGTCTTGCTCTCATTCTTTGTGTCTCTTGTCCCTCTCATTTGCCGGCCCTCCCTTTAGGTCCCCGTTGAGGACCCCGCAGGCCGGGGCAGAGCAAGTTTCAGGCTATCTAGAGCTATATAATGAGGTTCTCAAAAGGTTAGGGTCATATAAAAATGTCAGGTGAGATGGTGTGTGCTTGTAAACCTGAAGCTGGGGAGATGGGGGGGGGGACAGATCTGCGGCTCATTGGCAGGCCAGTCTTGCCTACTTATTGTCAAGTCAGTGAGAGACCTTTTCTTAAAAACAAGATGGATGACACCTGAGAAATTACGTCAGAGGATGGACTTCCACATGCCTGTGCACATACTTGCATGCATACAAGAACGTACATGTACGCATGCGTGCACCTTGAGCATGTACACACACACACACACACACACACACACACACACACTCACACACTCACACACACACGAGAGGGCCTGTAGATGAAATTCAGTTGGTACTTGCCTAGCATGCACAAAATTCTGGGTTCAGTCCCAGCCCATAAAAACTGGGCACGATAGTACATGCCTGTAATCCTAGCACTAGGAAGGTAGAAGCAGGAGGGTCAGAAGTTCAGGACCACGCTCATCTACACAGTACATCCAAGGCCAGCCTGGGAAACAAGAGATCCTGGAGGTGGGGGTGGGGCCTTGGGAAGGAGCTGGAAAAGACCAACACAAGAGCATACAATGTGGGAGAGAAAGCATTGGTGTGAGTCCCAGAGAAAGGGGCGGGAGCGTTGTTTGTTGGCCTGCTTTTGCGTCTAGGTTCCAGAGCTTGCTTCCTAGGTCCCACACTTTGGGCCTTGAAAAAGTTCTTTCCCTCCCACATGTTTCAGTACCCAACTCTGCAGTGTTAACAGCTGGCGACCCCTGCTTTGACCATCCCACCCCATCCCGCCACTCAAAGGCCGGAGGCCCTGGGTCAACCCTCCTTAGAACGGTAACCACCCTTACCCCTCCGAGGCTGCCTGCCACCCTCCCAGGCTGGCCCAGGCCTCCTCTTTCAAGCTCACTGAGTATTTAGAAGCGACCGAAAACAGGCAAGAGACACCAGGGTTCAAATCCGGGTTTCCTCATCATGTATTCACAATTGGCGGTGTGTGAACGGGACAAATACCGCCCCCACCCTTGGGGAGGGACTTTTTTGATAGAGATAGAGGAAACAGATTCAAGACAGGAATGCCATCTTTAGGATGGCAGGGATTTTTTTGTCTATTTGGACTTTCCATCACCTGAAAAGGTGCTCAATAGAGGAACGTATTTTAAAAAGGAAGTGTCTGAGTGCTAAGATGTCTGGGAGAAGCGGGTTACAGAAGGAAGGATTCATTTTGACTTGCAGTTCAGAGGATAAGGTCCATCACAGCGGGGAAGGCATGGGGGGGCCGGGCAGCTCCACTCAAAGGACCGGGAAGCCAGGGAACCAAAGCAAATGGGGCAGAAAACAGGGCTAGATCATAACCCTCCAGGGGCCACCCCAGTTATCGGGGGCCACCAGTCACGTCCCACAGCTTCCCAGAACAGCACCCACGAGGGACATCTCGAATCTAAGCCACAACAGCACCGTTGTGTGGTTGAAGTTCTAGTTCCACTGCCCGAGCAAAGTGACCGCAGATGGAGCGGCTTAAACCACAGGAAGGAACTGTCACAAAGTCGAGAGGCTGTAAGGACGTGATCACAATGTCTGCCCAAGGATTCCTTCTAAGCTTATAAGAACGTCTGTCAATTTGTAGAGGGCAACCTCCTCCCATAACCTCTTCTTTTTATGTGCGTGTGTGCGTGTGCGTGTGCGTGTGCGTGTGCGTGTGTGTGTGTGTGTGTGTGTGTGTGTGTGTGTGCACCCTTGTAAGCTTATCCACGCGTGTGCAAAGGCTAGAGGTCAACGTTGGATTTTTTCCACCGCTGACCCACCGTATTTTCGGAGAGCGCCTCCTACACTGCTGGCAGTGTGTTACCCCGACCCCAGCACTGGAGTTACAGATAGATGGGCACGCCTACGCCCAGTTTTTTACACAAGTGCTATGGATCTGAACTCAGGTCCTCGTGAATATATAAGGACACCAATCATACTGGATAAGAGCCATTCAAAACACTTCATTTAACCTAATTACCTCAGGGAATGTTCTGGCTCCAAATAACGTCATCGTCTGAGGTATGAGCGATTTCAGCATATGAACTTGGAGACGGCCATCATTCAACCTATAATAGTAGTTAATAAATATGAGCTGTGGTTAATGATAACATCAGTAACAAGGAAAAGTAGGAACAAAAAATCAAAGTTATTAACAGCAAAGAAAATAGCTTTCTCCAGTTAGCTCAGAATCTTCTAGTAGGTCTGTGTCACCCATGATATAGAGGCCAAACCCTTTAAGCTGCCAGTTAAAGACTCCTTGGACCCCAGTATACCTTCACCTTGTGCCCCAGCCCTCTGTCTCCATTCCAGACCACAGGGCCACACTCACTCCATCTCTTCTTGGCTCCTTAGCTGGGAGTGTGCTCCCCACGGGAGGGCCTTTCCTCTCCTCTGCTTATTCAACTTCAACTCCTCAGGAATCCAGCTCTGCCTTCGTCCCTCTGGGGAGTATTTCTTGGGCACGGTTCACAGTCAGTGTCCCAACACACTCAAGAGACCACTAAAGAATACAGAGCTTTGTTGCCGGAGAAGTGGGGAGGGCCGGGGGGTCAAGGAGGAAGCTATGGCCACCAGTTTCCTACGGGAGCTGTCACGTGCTGTGGAGGAGCAGGCCAAAATCAAAATCATGGCAAGACAGGAAAGGGGGGAGGGGAATGTGGTTTGAATGTGGTCCCCCAAAATCCAGGCATTTAAATACTTGGTCCTCAGTTGTTGGCTGTTGGGGGTAGGCTCATGAGGTGTGGCCTTGCTGGGAAGAAGTGTATCACTGGGCTTTGGCTTTTGAAAGGCACTTCAAGTTCATTTTTTTCTGTTCCCTGTTGTGGTTCAAGATGACGGTCCTCAGCTCTCCGCCTCCCGCCTCAGTCACCAACCTGCCTACTGCTACACTTGACTGTGCTCATCCCTCTGCAACCCGAAGCCCAAACGACCCCTTTTCCTTCTCTGAGCTGCCTCGGCCGTGGTGTGTTATCCCAGCACTAGGAAAGAAACCACTGTAGAAGTCCTGCTTCGCTTCTCTGCCCTGCTGTCTCCTTCCAGGGACCCAGCAAAGAGCCCGGAGACCGGGGTGAATATGGGACAGGCAGAATAATCAATGTACACCACCTCTGTCTCAACTCTTTCTGAACCCAGCTGGTGCTGAATCCAATCACAGGTCACTTCGGTGACCTGTGGCCGCTGAGAGCCATCTTGGCTGATGATCTTCCTTATCAGTGTGTGGCTGGAGCCATGGCTGTCACAACAACAAAGATGGCCGAGTGAGTGACCTGAGTTTGCTGGTCAGTAATCTCCCGGTGCCTCGATCCCCTCAGTACCGAGAACAGAGCTTTGCTGGTAGTATGTGCTTAAGGAACCAGAGCTGGATACAGCCTGGGGTTTCAGATAAGTGTGGGTGGGATCCGTGCAAATACTTATTGAAAAATCGCCAACTCTGGAAGAACAATTGTCAGGCCCATTTCCTGCTGTGCGTGGAGCCAGGAGACACTGGGAGCTTGGCAGCCTGTCAGCTGAGGAGCAGCCAGGGAATTTAGCAGGAGACAGAGAAAATGAGTCCTGCGGGTCTGGCCCGGCACCATCAAAAGCAGACACTGGCAGAGCCTCTCATCCCAGATGCAAGGGCCAAGGTGGGAGGGTGCTGGCCAGGCTTGCACAGGTCCCCTGGGAGCCTGAGCGTTTGGAACGCAGAGAGGAGGCAGCATCTTGAAGAGACAGATGGTTCTGTCCGAGACCAGACATCGCTAGAGGATCACAGTAATAGTCACCTAAGGGACATTACAGATGTGTCTGTTGTGACACCTGCCGTATCGAGGCTCTGGTAGAAACTATTTGCCACTGACTTAGGCTAACGGTTGAATGGACCGGAAGTGGGCCCTTGCCCATAGTCTAAGCCTTGATGTGTGCTGGATATAGTGCAATCGCTATTCTAACATTCTTTCTGTTATGGACCTCCGTGGCCATTTCATCTCCCTTTTGAATTTAAGAGTGGGTGTTTGATTCCATTCTGGCCAGTGGAAATAAGTCTGATAGGACTTCTGGGGAAAGAGGATGACAGAACCTCTTCTGTCTTTAAATGAGGTGTCCCCACGTGATGCCTACAACGGCTGCCATCTTACTACCAAAAGATGGAACAAGGGCTAGGAAGCCTAAACCAGAGGGGTGGAGAGAATCTCAGCCCTGAAAACAACCAGGGCTCAAACCCTGTGACCCGGATAGTCCCCTTCTGTGGGATAACAAATGCCAATGATGCTCGTGTCACCGAGGCTCCAAGAACACTGTCTGATGTCACAGCAAAGACGATTGGCTAAGTCAGGTAGACCTTGTCCCTACAGGATCTGCTCAGGAAAGGTAGAGAACTTCAACTATTGCATAAACATTGGTATTTTAATATAATATTTCTGTTAACTCTTTGATAATTTCATACAATGTATTTTGATAAAACATTTAATGGTTGTGAATCTGTTTCAACGTTTGTGACTTTTTAAAGCCGTTGTCGGTTTTAAAGTGTAAAATAAATGGAGCATCAAGCCTGTGAAATAGTCCCTTCTACCATTTGCTCATTTAAGTAAAAATGTGAATGAGTTTTAAGAGTATATTTTTAAGATTTCTTCTTCCTTCCTTCCCTCCCTCCCTCCCTCCCTCCCTCCCTCCCTCCCTCCCTCCCTTCTTTCTTTCTTTCTTTCTTTCTTTCTTTCTTTCTTTCTTTCTTTCTTTCTTTCTTTCTTTCTTGATTTTTCAAGACAGGGTTTCTCTGTGTACCCCTGGCTGTCCTTGAACTCACTCTGTAGACCAAGTTGGCCTCAAACTCACAGAGATCCACCTGTTTCTGCCTCCCTAGTGCTGAGATTAAAGGCATGTGCCACTACCACCAGGCTAGATTCATTGTGTGTGTGTGTGTGTGTGTGTGTGTGTGTGTGTGTGTGTGTGTGCATATAGGTGCCTTAAGAGGCCAGAAGAGGGCGTCAGAGCCCCTGGAGCTGGAGTTACAGGTGGTTGGGGGCTTCCTGTAACTGTAAACTGAACTCTGGCCCTCTGTAAGAGCAGCCTTGGAGAGATGGTTTTTGTTTGTTTGTTTGTTTTTGTTTTTGTTTTTGTTTTTGAGACAGGATTTCTCTTTGCAGTTTTGGTGCCTGTCCTAAATCTCACTCTGTAGACCAAGTTGGCCTTGAACTCACAGAGATCTGCCTGGTTCTGCCTCCTGAGTGCTGAGATTAAAGATGTGCGCCACCACCACCCGGCTGAGAGATGGTTTTTAAAGGAGAATATTGAATAAAGATATTGCATGGGTTCTCTGTTTCTTTGGGATCTTCATTTCTGAAAGCACCCGTTTTACATTAAACCTATACTAAATAGAGGCATATGCTTTACTCTGTTAACTTGTCTCATTTGGTAAGGATCTCTTGTCATAAACATAGCAATGGATGAGAAAACAAAGTGCTTCATCCCTATAGTGCAAGTGATATGAAGTGAAATATAGTGTATGATATGTGACTCTCTGAAAAGTGGGCAAATGGGATAGAGGTTACTTGGAACTGCCTGGTGTCAGGTCCAAAGGAAACTCCATTTCCCCTTATTCTGGCAGTCAGACAAAAGCCAGGATTCCTCAGGAACTTGCAAAGCCGTTCCCCTCTACCAAAGGAGCCATTTCCCTTATCACTGGAAGAAGGGACATCTGTGTTGCCTGTCAGCATACCAAAGCCCATGCTGGCCTCCTGGCTCCCTCAATATCACAAGTACCTGCTAGACATTTCAGAGTCCAGGCTGGCATCTTCTCCTCCTCACCCTTCTCACCTCCTCCCCTGCCCTAAACTCCAGCTCATGGGCTTCCCTCTCCTCCACCGGCTGCTTGTCTCTCCTCATAGCCCTGCTATTTCAGCACTGCTCTCTCTCTCTCTCTCTCTCTCTCTCTCTCTCTCTCTCTCTCTCTCTCTCTCTCTCTTGCCCTCTCTGTCCTCATCTCTCACCTCCCTCCCTGTCTCTCTCTCTATTCTGCTCCTGTTTCTCTTAACGTCCAGAACCAGTCTGCTGGCCACGTCTAGTCTACTGCTTTCTCTCTCCGCTCTGGACTCTTCCAGATGCCGCTGACTGTACTCTCCCTCGGATCTACAATTAAAAACCTTCTTCTCTTCCACCACACCGTGGAGCGGTCATGTAGTCAGTTTATACACCTAGTAAAGAGTGAGAGTTGATGAGGACAGAAAGGTCCAGCATGCGAGACTTTCAACCCAACACGGAGAGTCAAGAGCCTTTCATGTGGACGTCAGGTTCAGCCATGCAGAGAGATCAGGGCAGTCACTCGCCCTCCTGTCCTGTGCTTTAGTCTAACAGAGATGGACATCAGTCAGCTAAACAACCCAAGGATGTGTGATTAGTTACAGTGGTGGTACGTTATCTAAGGAGACAGAGGAGGTCGGGAGTATCCACACTAGAACTCACCTCATCCCTAGGGAAGGAGAGGGAGGAGGAGGAAGATAACAGGGAGAGAAACGGAGTGGGGAGAAAGAAGGGGGTAGAAGGGGTGGGTGCGGGAGAGAGAGCATGTTGCCTAACGTAGCTCTTGCAGGCCACAGAACACCTCAGGAAGGCTTTTACTCTAGGAGGCTGCTGTATAATTGTGCTCCCTCCCCCCACAAACCCCCACCACCACCAGCAGCAACTCATATGCTGGAGTCCTAACTCCCCATGTCTCAGAATGTTGCTATTTGGAGATGAGTTCTATAAATAAAGTCACTAGGGTAGGCCCTAATCCAGTCTAACTGATGCTCTTCTAAAAGGAGAAATATTAGATGCTGATATACATGGAGGGAAAACCGTGCGAAGACCTGGGGAGGAGGTGGTCCTCCGCTAGCCAAGGAGAGAAACCAGAAGCAGATCCATCGCTCCGTGGTCCTGCTAGCCTGAACCTTCATCCTGGCCTTCCAGCCTCTAGAACCATGAGACAATGATTTCCCATTGTTTGGCCACAAGTGTGTTAGGGCAGCCCTGGCAGAGTAACTGAGGGTTGAGTGTCTGCCCTTCTTGTTAATAGCTGACTACAGGACCTGGGAACACATGGCTGTGAGTTTAAAAGAGAGGCCTCTGAGGCACGAGGACTCACAGGACAGCCCTGTCCATCTGTCTGGTCTCATTGTTCTCCGGCTGGCCTCGCGTCTACTCTAGGACATTTGGAGCAGACACTGGTCCTCCCCTCCTGATGGGAGCCGGGCTTCAAGGAGAACCCCTGATGTTCAATCCGGTCCAGTTATAAGAGTCCTGGGAAGGATGAGGTTTACTGCCAGGAAGAGAAACCCCAGGAAGCCAACTTCTCTGCTGCTGGAGACTCATGGGCAGTGTGTGTGTGTGTGGGGGGGGGGGGGCAAGATTCTCCAGCCATGACTCACCCTACACTTCACGGGGAAGGGAAGCGGAGAGGGTCCGCAAAGGCCATACTGAAAAGCAGTTAAACTCGTTTTCATTGCACAGAGGTGAAAACCGTGCCATCGGATGCGTGCACCACAGCCACAGCCACAGCTGCCACGACTGAGTGTGTGACAAGCAGCACCATGTGGACTTAGTGTCCTTATTCAGGCTGGGCACGGGGCACACTGGACTGAACTCCAGGGGACCTTTGTGCTTCTGCCTAGGTCCCCATTCCATTCCTGCTCTCTCTGGCCTCTTGGGACGACAGGGGTGTCTGCCCTGGGGTGGGGACACTACCATTGGGGGGAGGTTATGTCCAGCAGATTAAGAGCAGGAACCAAGTTGGCAGAGCTTCGGCCCTAGTGGTCCAGCTAAAAAGGAAGGGCCCGGGCTGTTGGGAGGGGAGAGTTTGTGGCTGGAGTTGGAGCTGCCTGGTTTTTCCACTCCTGGTGTTTCTGGGCCTGAGAAAACACTTGGAGCCGCAGAAAGACTTGGACAGACAGCGTGGAGGAAACCCCCGAAGTGGGGGGGCCCAGCAGGGAGAAAAACAGACTCTTTCGGAAAGGGCAGGAGATTGGCAGGTGCTAAGTGGGGGGCGTGAGGTGTAGCCAAGGGGCTGGTGCCACACACCACGTCAGAGTCTCCGAGCCTCAACTCCCTGTCAGCCAGGGGTTCGGGGATGGACACTCAGTCCTTTCAAGGCAGCTGACTGGCATCAGCCTGGCCACCTGCCCGCCAGCATTTATGGGGCACCAAATGTTTATAAAATGTAGTACTGAGCCAGGTAGGTGGTAGCGGCGGCGGCGCACGCCTTTAATCCCAGCACTCGGGAGGCAGAGGCAGGCAGATCCCTGTGAGTTCGAGGCCAGCCTGGTCTACCAAGTGAGTTCCAGGACAGCCAGGGCTACATAGAGAAACCCTGTTTTGGAAAACTGAAACGAAACAAAACAAAAAAATGTAACACGGTCGGCAGAGGAAAGCTTCCTAAACACAGGCAGCTTAGTGTGATGTCCTTGTGCTTGAGCCGCGCTGAGGGAGCAGTGACAGCAGTGTCCCCATCCCTTCTTTCGACGGGGTAGCATGGAAGCCGCGAGGCGAGGCGCTCACAGGAGGGGGAGCCTGCTTTCACAGTGCTAACCTGGCCGCCAAGGCTAGCCACGTGACACTTTGCTGCGCCTTGCCAGGTAAACATACAAAGCACCACAGGTTGTCCAGGAATAACAACTCCAGTGAACAGTGCAAGCCTTATAGATGAGGACGGGAGGTGGGGGGGGTGAGGGGGTGGGGGGCTGGGGGGGTTTGGAAAGCCAATGAGAAGTCAGAAAAAGAAGCCTGCTTTCTTAAGTTACCACTGGATGCCACCTGTCCTTGTCCCAGCAGGATGCCAAAAGAAAACATTTTTTTTTTTTTTTTTTAAGAAGGAAAATTCTATTCCCTCCTGTAATACACACTTTCACGCACCGATCAAGTGGATGCTGGGCAGGATGCATGCAGTACAAGAGTCGGAGACAAAGGCTTTCTCCTCTGCCTATGTGGGAATGGCTTAATATCTCCCTTATCGGTGATTCCAACTCAATCTCAAGAATAATCTATTCAGAGTGTGTGGGACAGGGGGTAAGCTGTGAGGAGCTGAAATCCTGCCTGGAATCCATTTTCCACCCGCCACTGGAGACGCTAGTTATCAGCATGCATCACAGTCCAGGAAGAGTGAGGCTAGGAGTCCATCAGCATGGCTTCCTTGGGTCCTGCTGGGCTGCGGCAATTTATTCTAGGAACCACACTGTAGAGCGGGACCAAAACTAGACATTCGGGTTTTGCATATTTCATCCCTTAACCTAGCACTTTGACCCTTTCTGTAGTGGGCTGGGATGGCTGCTGTGATTAATCAAAATGTGTTAAAGCTTGATATCTTCCATGTCAAAGATGAGCTACCTTCAGAGGAGCATTTGCTGAAATTTTAATGTTTTAAATGTGTTGTCCTCGCCCGATACTTAATTTCACCCCCATGTGAGACAGGGCAGCATACAGCCCAAGACAGCCTCCAACTTTGCTATGTAGCTGTATATGACCTTGAACCTCTAATCCTCCTGCCTCTACCTCCCAAGAGTTAAGATTACAGGCACCCACCACCATATACACTCAATTTATACAGTGCCTTGTACACTTTACCAACTGAATTACGTCTCTGATCACCAAAGGAAGGTTTTGTCTTGATGTTTGAAAACTCAGGAGATACGATATGGCTTTAAACAACAACCAGTTCATCTAGGTCAGTTGCTGACCTGACGTTGTGGGCAGCCCATGCAGAGGCCAACACTCTATCAGTCAAGTGCTAAGGGCTCAGAGAGCCAAGCGAGGAGAGTCCAAACAGGCGGAAGTAGTGACGCCAACCAAGCCAGTGTATTTCCTTCTCTACAATCTGTTCCTTCTGGGCCCCTGCAGGTGCTCAGTCGGCCGCCATTATATTAGCATCCCTCCGAATTCATGGAGTACTTATCCAATGACGGTCACGGGTTAACAGCAAGATTAAGGCAAGAAGCTTCTCATAAACCAGTTCTGTTTCATTTCAAGGACAACCATTCATCTGAAATCCTACCCTTCCACTATGTTGCTGTTGTTGAAATGTGTTTTCTCTCTCTTGCCCCTCCTTCTTTTGAGACCGGGTCTCATGGATCCAAAGCTGTCCTTGAACTTGCTTTGTCATAGAGGATGAACTTGAGCTCTTGACCTTCCTGCTAGCTCCTGACTGGGGGCGTTATGGGTGTGCGCGGCCACGTTTGGTTTATGTGGTTTATGTGGGCACAGAACCCAGAGCTCTCTGCACATTAGACCAGAACTCTACCAACTGAACCCTATCTCCAGCCCTAAAATGTGCTTTCATTTATGGAGAATTGGTGTCATTAGATGGGAATTTTCTTGTTAATGTTCGCACTTAGCAAAATAAAAGCACTTTGACTGGGCTTGGACTATTGTCAAACTTGAATTTTGATGATTTTTTTTTAACCAAAATTCTTGGAAATTTTACTGGTCGGAAAACCTTCTGTGTTGAAACGCCACTTTCAGCAGAGTGTGGTGGCTCATGCCTAAAATTCCTGCAATGAGAAAGCAGAGGCAGGAAGATTGCAATGCATGGAAGACCTTGTGTAAAACAACAAACAAACAAACAAACAAACCCCACCACCACCACCACACCACCCAAACCCTAACTGATCCTCTAAGGAAGCTTGTGTTCTGTGTTTTGCCATGCAGGCATGTATGCCTGTCGAATCCAGGGCAGTGTGCAGTGAGGGTGAGCCGCACTGGAATCCTACAGGAACACCCTAAACTAGGATGGAGTCCAAGGAAAACGTGTCGACCTGCCCATCTTGCCACAGCTCCTCCGGGCTGCCTCGTCTCCAAAGAACAAAACCAGATGGACACACGTGCCCCAAGGACAAGAGGAGGAACTGGGCAGATTATAGTCTGGAAGGAACATTTATTATGGGTGATTTAGCAGCCTTCAAAAAAGAGAGTTATTATCAGTCATCTCCTGTCAGAATCCCTCTCTCTCTCTCTAAAGCCCAAACAAGAGGAAATTGCTTCAGAAACGAGTGTAGCCAGTGCTCTTTCCCAGCCTCCCCCTTGTCTGAGGCCCAAATGAAAGTTCTCTCTGATGCTTGTCTCCCAGTCCTTCTGCCTTCGGAGCCTCATCCCCGTTTCCACGGTGGCCCTAGTGGCTCATTGGGCGTTTATGAAAATGCCATTTTCTTCTGTTCCAGAAAACGTGGAAGTAAAAGGCAGAAAGTTTGCATCAGAACAGACCCACATGAGTTCACTACACGTGCAGTCAGCTCTCTTCTAAGCAGCTCAGGGAAATGATCTTGTTAATGCCCCCAGAAGGCAAAGTCTTCCGTAGCAACGCCAGGCTCTCCTTCCTTCCATACCTGGAGCCAGGGCTCACTGATGTCATACTGAGTGCGGCTGATGTCCTGAGTTTACAAGCAAGACAACAGCTTGACTTGTCTAGCTCAGGGTGGGGGTGGGGGTGGGGTGGGGTGGGGTGTCGCCAAATCCAGGGATGTGGAGTTGGCTTACATGTCTGGGGACTCTTCTGGTTCTTTGACATCGACCCGCACACTCCATATTCACTACAGGAATGTATATAAATCTGTGTCAGTGTGCTCATAGTTTACAACTTGTTGATCACTCCGTGGCTGCTGTGGGTGGGCGTACAATCATCACCACCTTGGATGTTCTGTAGTTGTGTGGGTGTGCACTAAATTATTTATATGTGTGCACATATCCCAGAAGGGTTAGCAAATTAGTACACCAAGTCTGTGTCAACACTTCTATTAGACATGAAACTACTCACGACTCACTTTTGGCTCTACCAACAGTTGTTAACATGGCAAACTAGAGGTTGATGAAGCAGGAAAAATAATAAACCATGTGAGGTTACTCTCCAAAATAACTTCTTTTAAAAACACGCCTTTGCTGGGAAAGCAAAATGGAGCTGGAGAAAGGCCAGAGAAATGCAACAATAATAATAATATGGCCCAGAAAATGGAGTAGCTTCTGTACAGCCAAGGAAAAAAAATGAATCTTTTTTTTTTCTCCTGGAAAGATGAGTGATAAACTATAGAGTTATAAAATTTTTGAAAGATGTAAGGGAGATTAAACAGAAAGTCTGTTCCAGGTTTCAAGGTAGCAGAATTTCTTTTCCTTTCTGTTTTGAAGAGCAAGGCAAAGTCAGCCAGAAAAAGGGAGCCCGGCCTTTTAGCTGGTATAAGATAAAAGGCAAAACTCAGTACTTCTTTCACGTGGGGACTGGCCGCTAACGACTGGCTTAGGGATGGATGGGTGGATGACGGGTCATAATAAATTATTCACGAAAACCAGGATGTGGGAGGCAGGAAGTAGCTTCCTAGCTGAGGATGCTGACATTGTGGCCTCCACCAGTCATGCCTCAGAGGACATGTCGTGCTGAATGGATCATAAATTGGTAGAGAAACCCTTACTTAACTGTCCATTTCTATATTTCCTGTTGAGTTCACATGTCAGAATTGGATTTTCATTTATGTCCATAAATTAGCTGTCTTCTTCAAAAGAAGTTTTATGGCATCATTATTGTACAAACACAACTGTCTTCTAATAAAAGGCCTTCTTAAATTGGTAAGTGTCCCATCTAACAGCAGGGCACTAGTTAACAGGCTTTCTGGTCAACCTCTTACAGTAACATTAACACAAGTTCTGCCTCGGTCCCTACACACCTCCCTCTGGTGCTTCCAAACTGCCACCTATTCCAGACACTAGAGCCACAGAAATGACCCCTCTGCTCTTAAAGTCTCTGTTTTAGCCTTGAGCTGGAGACACTGAGTCCTTGCTACGAAGCCAGAGAGGTGTTCCCAGGGACGTGTTCTAAATGCATGGGGAGAGGTATTGGGAAGGGTTGGGGGCTCTTCCTGAGTTCTGTTCGGTATGGTCCCATTCCCCATGGTTCTCCTGACAGAGGCTTTTCTTAGCAGATAATCACATCTTCCCCTGCAGAACATGTGATTTGGATTAATGCTGCCGAATGGTTGGTGGAGCAGCTGGTTTTCCCATGATTTCTGAATGTGTGTGGTGTCTGTCCGCAGATCCTGGGCAGTACTGGGATCATCAGTTACAAGTAGAGTGTTTGAGATTTTGGCCTTAAATCTAATTATTCTGTCAAAGGGCCTTTGCTCTAACTGTTACCCCACAATAAGCAGAAAATGACCTTGTAGAAAAAAAAAAAAACTTTCTTGTTTTAGAAAACTAGCCGTAGAAAGGCTTGCAAATGCTGGAGTGGAGCCTGGGTGTTTTTGTAGGCCGGTATGAAATGAACTCGCAGGAGAAAGTGATTATTTCTTATACTTATTTGCTTCCTTCAAAGACTATCCAGTATTCAAGCTCCCAAACCAAACACACACTGACGTGTTTCCAAACTATTTTCCCCGCTCAGGGCAAAAGAGAATTTCCCATGAAGCACCACCCTTCTGGACGAAGCATCCTGACCACGCCAAAGTAAAAACACACCTAAAGCATGTTTCTCAATGTTAGGGTGCAGTATGGATATACAATCTCAGCCCAGTTCCCCTTGGCCATATAAAAACATGTCACATAATTGTATTTTGGGTTAGGGAGGAGTGTTACAAAATAAATATTTCCCCATTAGAACACACTGGCAAATGTTTGCCGACACCTCCACTCAAGCCAAGCAGGTTTCCCTGGAAGAGTTTGGCAAAGAACAGGCCCCTCCTTAACGAGGTGCTGGAGTTGGTTGAAAATTAAATATTAATTTACAAAAAAATGCTGCATTTAAAAAAAAATCAAAACTCAGGTCTGCAAGTATGTGTCTGTGCTTCCTCAGGCTCTGGCCTGCAAAATGTCCCAGGTCAACTGAGGACCGTCAGCTTTTAATGAATTCCATCACTCTTTCTCTTTCTAGATCTGTCTGTGAAAAATACCAAGTTCTCCCACTCTGCTGTTTGGACCTTTCTTTCCTTTTTATTTTGGTCTTCTTTGTTTTCTTTCTGCTCTTGGGTACTCCTTTCTGAACGTGCTGGTGGCTGTTGCATCTAATTCAGAGCCACAGGAGCAATGGACAAGAAGACTCCAGATCCCACCTGACGACTCCCAGTTCTGAGAAGCTATCTGGGGCCTGGCTCACCTTTCCTCTGGGTGAAGGATCATGGGTCTTCCCTTCCTCTCCTGGCCTCCCCCAGGAGATTCCGAGTCTTCATTCTTCATGACCCATGGCTCTCAATTCCATGCCAGTGATGCCCGTCCCAGTCTGTGCTTACCCAACTCCCTCTCTACTTTAGCACACTCAAGTCCCACCAAATTATCAAGTTCCATGACCTTAATTTGTAAGTGATGGCTGTGCACTCATAATGCCAATGCAAACGACATTCATCTTTGTCATCCATGGATTCATTCATTTCACAGTCCCAAGGGATGAACTTAGGGACCCATGCAGGCAATGCAAATACCACTGAGCTAACCTCCCGGCCAGCATCCATTTAAAGTATTTAGTTTTATTTATATGAATGGCTATGTCTGAATGAGTGTATGCTACACGTTGCAAGTGCTTGAGGCCAGAAGAGGACAATAGATCCCCTGGAGCCTGAGTTACGGCTTACGTGGCTGTGAGCTGCCTGGCATGGGTGATGGGAACCGAACCTGGGTCCTCTGGAATAGCAGTGAGCATCTCTCCAGCCCCTCATACAACTTCAGCCGCTTACATCCTACAAATGTCTCTCAAATGTCACACAAATGCTAGAATTTCAAAGCGCCAGAGCAAAGTGGGTAGGATTTAGAGGCAGGCCGACCTTTGGGGTGCTCTTCCCTTCACACCTGCCTGCCCCAGCTGCCACATTCAGATCTGGGGGACGGGGTTTTGACATCTGAGACCCAAATGAGTCTACATGTTTCAACACCATTTCAATCTAAAAGGTTTTTTGTTTTAAAGCGTTTGGGACATGAGGAGTCTAACAAAGAGAGTTTGGAAGTGCGTTCAAGGAAATAGATACGCGAGACTAGCCAAGAAACACGTGAAAAGAAAAGCGAAGAGCGCGGCGTAGGCTTGATTAGATATGACGGTGGGTGAGCTTCCTGCCTCCCTAATGCTCAGCAGGCCGCACTTTCCCCAGGGAACTCAATCACCACGCATTTTCTCCGATTCATAAGAAAGCTGCTATCACAGGGAATCCCAAACCCTGGAATCTAAGCAAAGAAAGCCTTCTGAGTAGGGACAGAAGAGAGCCTAAAGGAACATATGAAAAATAAAAGGGACTAGACAACGATGACAAAAAATTAGCAAATTACCAAAGGCCTAAAGTGGCTGCCGTGGGAGGATTGGACACCCGGGAGTTCAAATGCAAGAGCACAGGCCCCCCCCTCTCCCTGCAGGCTCTTCTCCACCCACTGCCTAAGGATCGAAAGCACAGTTGTGGCCAAAACTGACCACCCTCCGCCGTTGAGACTGGAGGAAGGATAGCACCAGGGCTAAGGCACAAAGCTGCCCCCACCCCCACCCCCACCCGCTTCTCCTTTAATTCTGGGCGAGGGCCTTAGCGGCTGCTACAATCAGGGTTGGGTGAGATCAAGGTCAGGTGTAGACTCACTGCAGCCAGTCTGCAGTAACAGATGCAGCTCTTGATTTCCAGGCAGAGCCAGGACGTTTTCTCCTGTCGATGACAGAAGGTACAGTTTGGCTGTGGCAGGTAGAGGGGCAAGAATCCAGAAAAAAGTCCGCCCCGAGACACAGAGGGCTAGCTGGCTTTATGTCAACTTGACACAAGCTAGAGGTATTTAGGAAGAGGGAAATTGTATTGAGAGAATGACCCCCCATCAGACTGGGCTGTAGACAAGCCTGTAGGGCAGTTTCTTGATTGATGATTGATGTAAGAGGGCACTGGCCACTGTAGGTAGTGCCACCTCTGTGCTGGGGATCCTGGATCATATAAGAAAGCAGGTTAAGCCAGCCACGGAGAGCAAGCCAGTGAGAAGCACTCCTCTGTGGCCTCTACATCAATTCTTACCTTCAGGCTCCTGCCCTGACTGCCTCTGATGATGAACAATGATATGGAAGAGTAAATGAAATAAACCCTTTCTCCCCCAGGTTGCTTTTGGTCATGGCATTGCAGTACAGCAATAGAAACCCTAACGAAGACACTCAAATATATCCTCAGGCCTGCCTGAGACTGAACTAGGACCAGGCATACTCCATATTCCCACGTTATAAAGAATAGCACTTTACCTCAGAATTGGAAGGCAGTAGCGTGGGAAAAGACCCTTTTGCAGCATAGACACACAGTGAAGGATGAAACTTCAGGGTGCAGGGAACCTTGATAACAAAAACCTAAATCCCTGGCACTCGGTTTATGCCATTCACACAAAGCAGTGGAAGCGAAATCCAGTAGCGTACATGTGCCACAGCAGTAACAAAACCGAACCAGTGGGAATCTTGCCTCAGTGGACTCAAAATGGCGCCCGAGGCAGGGCCTTACCAGGAACGCCAGGAACAAATCTTACTTACCTTCTTTGTTCTACACATTGAGTGTTCTTGCATCCAATCAAAACTTTAGGAGAAACATAAAAGGTCATATTGTGTGGGCTTTTTAAAATTGACTATCTCAGATTTATGACTAGAATTCATTTTTCATCAGTGGGTATATGATAAGTGTCAAGTGTTCGGGCAATTTGAGTCTTTCAAGGAAGCAGTTTGTTTTCCCACCCGAGACAACACACAACACCTGTGTTGTCAAGTACGCAGCCAGGGAGAGTTCTTTTATCCTTCCGTCGTCTGTGGGATCCGTGGTGATCCCCTCCTTCATGCCTGGAGTTGATCATTACATCTCTTGCTTTGTTGGCCCATATGGCTAAAGACTTAGCCATTTTATTGGGCTTTTCAAAGAACCAGGTTTCGCTGTCACTGACTTTTTTTTCTGTCTTCTATATTATTGGTTCCGACTTATTTTTATTATTTCCTTTGTATTGAGTTTAATTTGTTCTCTTTTACTAGGTTTTTTGTTTGTTTTTTTCCCCCTGCAATAAGACACTTAAATGATTTTTTTAAAACATTTTTCTGGATTCCTGGATTATTTAGAAGCATATTGTTTAATATTGAAAAATTTAGAAGTTTTCTAGAAATATTTCCATTAACAATTTCTGCTTAAATTTCACTGTGGTCTAATATCATATTTGTGTGATTTTTAATTTTTTAAAAATTACTGAAGTTTATTTTATGGTTCTAAATGTTCCATCTTGAGGAATATTGCAAGTGCATTGCAAAGAATACATAATTTGTTATTGCTGCCAAGAGTTATAAACAGTGTCAATTTGGTCGCTTGGGTTGGGGTTGCATTGTTGATTTTCTGTCTGTCTATTCTATCACTCCTGTAGAGAGGAATATTTCTCCAATGAGAACAGTAGGTATGCCATTATATTTTGAAACCTTGCTAGGTACATACCATCCAGGTAGTTATATTGTCTTACAGAACGGACATCATTTGAATTGTGCATCTTTCCTTGGAACATTTCTTATCATGAGGTTTACTTTGAATGATATTAATATAGACACCACAGCTTACATTGGGCTATTATTTTCTTGGAATATTTTCTGTTCGTTTTTTAAAGCCGATTCATGCCTTTATATTGAAAGTAGGTTTGCTTTATTTACACAGCCTGACAATCTCCAGCAGATGTGTTTAAAGCCTTCACATTTAATGTGCTTACTAATATGTTTCAATTACTGTCTGTTATATTGAGCTGGGATGTAGCTCAGTAGGATGGAGCCTGTCTAGAATGAGGCCCCGGTTTAAATCTCACACCTCAAACAAAAGTGCCGTCTTTCTCATGGTGATTGTTGTTGCTGCTGGCCTATCTACATTCCTGCTTTATCTTGGGCTAATGAAACCCTTTTTTTTTTTAATGATTAACTTTCATCACCACTATTTGCCATGTATCTCTCTGAATTCTTTTTAGTGGATGTCCTGGGTTTAGAATGCATGCCTTTCATTGGTCAAAACCTCCCTTCACGTTAGACATTGCTCACTTGTAAGGATATTACCATCTTTCTTCTCTCACAGCTTTGCACTATCATGTGGCATACTCTATTTCACGTGCCCTATGCACAAAACACATACTGACTCTTCCTCTCAACAGCTACTTATCTTTTAGAATAGTTTATACATCTCAGATGTCTCTTACTTCCCCTTCCTATCTGTATGTTGAGTCTCATTTCTATCTGCTTGAAGGAATTCTGTAAGGAAGGTTCTTGCAGTAGCGTGTCTACTGACTGACTCGTCAGGCTCTGTCTCTGCATGTCTGCTCCTTCTGTCCCCTTTCCTGCCCCCCTCTTTCTGTGGGTCTCCACTGTAGTCCAAGGGGAGAGGTGTTTTGTCCTCTCTTCTTCAGATGGAGGTTTGTTCCGGAAGTGAGATGGGGAGAGGGGTCTGGGTGGCTGTAGCCGGAAGTTTCTCTGGTCCCACTTGACCAAGCAGTCCTGCAGCTGCTTATAAAATAATCACTCAGAGGCTTAATATTAGTTGCAAATTCTATGGCCTATTGGCTTAGGCTTCTTACTAGCTAGCTCTTTCATCTTAAATTAACCCATAACTATTAATCTAAGTATCGCCACATGTTGCGTGGCTTTACTTGCGTCCATTACACGCTGCTCCTTGGACAGTGGTTAGGCATCTCCTCTCACCCTCCTCTCACTGTCTCTCTTGGGTTTTCCCGCCTGGCTTCATCCTGCCCTGCCACTGGCCAATGCAGCTTTATTTATCAACCAATCAGAGCAACACATATTCACAGCGTACAGAAAGACATCCCACAGCAGGTGGCTTCACATCTCTCTGCAGTGGCGTCTTCCTGGCTTGCCCTGTGGATGAAGGAGCTCTGCTTGAGGACTTGGCCAATCATTTCTTTTCTCTTTTTCTACCAGTGCTGGGGATGGGGTCTGGAGCCTGCATGCTCGGAGATCTACAGTCTACAGTTGAGCTCCTGCTGCAGACCTTGGCTTGTCTTCCTATGAGTGCCTGCTACAGCCCACAGAGACCCCTGCCCCCCAGATGTGGCCCTTAGGAGCCAGACTCTCACTACCCACACTGATTTTCCACTATTTTTTCTTATTTCCCTTTAATTTTACCGACCACACCTGTTCCAGGAAAGCACCTGTCCATGCTTCCTCATAGGCTCCCATTAAAAGGTTTTTAGGACTTGGCTGCCCTGTGACCTCAGCTCTCTGATGGATCAAGAGAGTAGCATGTTTGCAGTTTTTCTTGAGTTTTGTTGTTCACTGGGACCCAATAAGAAACAGATGACACCTGCTTCCCTCTGAATCTGGATGCCTAAAGTCCCATGTGTTATGTGGTGGCAGCCTGTGATGCTACTGGGAGACAGTGGGCATTTAAGAGGTAGAGACGGGTGTTCATAAACAGAACATCAGAGAGTCACCATCTCACCATGCCCTTGTATGGTCTTTCCTCTGTGCTACCTCCTGCCTCCTTGGCTCATAAGGACAACAGTCACACTAGATTAAGGCTTGCTACAGGCCTTTGTTTGTAACTTTATGACCTCTCTAAAAGTCTCATATAAGCATGCTGTGCTCTGAGGTATGGGGGTCAGGGTTTCAACATACACATATGAGGAAAGCATAATGGTGAATACCCATAATCCCAGTATCCTGAAGCTTGAGGCAGGAGGATTGCCATGAATTCAAGGTCAGCCTGAGCTACACAGCAAAACCCTGTTCCAAATTAAAAAAAAAAAAAAAAAGCAAGACCAACAACAATAAAAATATTAAAGCTGAGAAGCGGAACACTGGCCTGTTCATAACAGTTAATAACCATGTGGGGACCGTTTGCATCCTATGATTCAAAGGGCAAGAAGACGTGGACGTAGCAGAAGCCAGACCTGATGAGGATGGCTGGGCAGAGCAAGCTACCGGGTGGGAGCGGTGCACTGTTGAGCAGGACACTGAGCCAACAGTGGCCGGGCTGTGTGAGGGTCAGGGCAATACACGGCTGACGAGCAGGTGAGCCTACTTACCTTCCACTCTGAGCTGTCACTAATGCTTCTCTGGTGGAAGCCAGTGGAGGCTCAGAGGTAAACCAATCCACTGACACAGTCTACTTAGGTCAGGCTCCCAGGCTCAGAGCAGGAGGATGGGGTCGGGCAGTGCCAAGTGCCGAGCATGATTCCCAGATTGAATGCTGTATTCTGCTCTGATGAACTATGCTTTATGAGAAGGGCACCTAACTGCCTGTTTTCCAAGGATTCGTGACTATGTTCCAAGGTGAGAGGACACACAGATTGCAGTTTTATGCTGAGGAGACATCTCCTGATGGACTTCAGCAATTTCTTCCAAAGGCTGGACTCAGGAGAGTCTGCCCTACTGCTCAAAAGGACAACAGAGAAGCGTCCAGTATGACCTGGACTCTATCCTTCTTCTCAGGACCCTTTTGGCTTACTATGTCTAAAAAATGTTCCTAGATGTGGGCAATCACACCTCTAGTTCCATCCTGCCTTCTCTCTCTGGAGTGTCCACCACTCTCCTTTCCACTGACCCACTCTTGCTTACCCTCTCAGAAACCCTCCACAGACTCTCACACCTGCTCAGATGCCCTTCAAGGTCTTCTCAGAACTACCACATGACGAGCACAGTGACGACAGGTGACAGGGTAGTTATCCAAAGATTACAGACACTTCAGTGTCTTACATAGGAAACTGGCTTTGGCGATGGTGAAGGGGGCTGGTCTCCATTCTCCCATCTAAGCATACCCCGAGGAGACTGCACTGCTAGCTAAGATCTAGATGCACGCTAGCTAGCAGAGGGGACCGGAAGGGCAGAAGGGACCGGAAGGGCAGGGGGGACCGGAAGGGCAGGGAGGACCGGAATGGCAGAGGGGACTGGAAGGGCAGAGGGGATGGCCACATGGACAGGAAACACCAGGCAGCATTATTATAAACTCCTTTGTGGCATCTCCTTAGGGACACAGACTGGCCCTGTTGTGTTACCATGTACTGCTGAAGATGTGGAACCCGTGTAGTACCCAGCCTACCTGATGGTCCAGAACCCAGCCCTGAGAATCAGTCTTTGTCCTGAGTCCTGTCAGCTCTGACATTGGACACTTGACTTGAACTCTCTGAATCTGTTCTAATACCTTAAAAAACTGTAAAGAATAATGTTTTCCATGTTATATTGTTGTGAGGGGACAGTGAACTGATAACAGAACACACTTAGTAACAGTTGCCCTGCTTATTTTATTGGCAGAAGCATTTGGCGATTCAGAAGAGCAATCACCATGGACTAGGCAGCCAGGGAGGGCTCCATGGAACAGAGACTTGGATGGGCCTGGGAAGATGGTTTGGGATTTCTTTGGGTAATGAGCAGAAAGATACGTTTCATAATGACCCCAACCATCTAGAATGGCTGGTCTAGACCCCTGTCCAAGTACTTGGGATTCTACTCTTCCACTAAGCCTCCCGGCTGAGGTAGCAACCCTCCACACCCTGACTCCAGGGCTGGCTCTTTCCCCTCCTCTCTGAAGCCCTATGATTTGCTGCATGCCATGTGGCCTTCTAATTCCATCCCAAGGTTCCAGAGGTGCAGATCTGCAAACCAGCATGATTAGCCACCCTTGCTGGCTTCCCATTCAGCATATAAATCTAGTGCCTGGGATTACCTCATGCCAGAAAACCGAAATCCAAGTCAGATGGTTAAGGCATTAATAGCAGTGAGTGTTGTAAAGGCTCAACAATGCAAACCTTCCCAAAATGAACCATCCTGACCTCCCTCGCGCTGACAATGCGTGTGTGACATCATGTGTAAATGAGCCTTAAATTTGAACCAGGTGCTGAGAGCTGTCTGGCGTCTCCTGGCTGCTGTATTAACCACTAACATGCACAAGGGGATTCTGAGGCAGTAAAATGGAGCGGGACCAATGGCAATGACCAGGGCTGAGCGTAGCAGCTGTGGCAATGAACATTCAAATCACACCCACCCGGTTGGGCCTAGGGCCCCCAGCCCCTGTAAGGCATATTTCCGGAGGGCTGGGGCGCCCAGGGAATTTGGCTGCCTTCACTTAGAGGCAAAAGCTTCCCATGCAAATCAAACCACTGGACTTGCTTCAAGCTCTGGTTCCATTTGCATCCCTGAGGGCAGGACTTGGCTCGCCAAAGCACAGCCTGAAGCAGCAGTTAGCTCTGAGCCTGGAAGACTATCACTCACAGGTATGGCACAGCTCCGGATATATTTTTGGAAGACCCAATTTGCTTTCAAACAAGAGTCGGCTCTGAGACCCCAGATGCCAAGGTGTTTACCAGGTTGGGACCTGGAGATAAAGGTGCCTTTGTTCACCTGGCATCGCAGAATCCCTTGATGGGGCCTCTCCCCACAACACACGTGTCTCAAAGGCTCTGAGCATTAAATAACATCTGGAAGAATTGAATTAGGTGTGCAAAATGGGTGCAATGTCCCCACCACTGTTAGCCATTGCTAGGAGAACGGAGGGGGGTGTGTGTGCTGGAGAGAAACAGTTCTTAAAAAGTAAGCCTGAAAAATGTGAAATGGTTTTGGCAGTTTTTTTTCTTTCCTAGCGTTTCCTGTCCATGGTGCCCAATCCCAGACTATTAACAGCCTGAGTCCTGATATCACTAACAAGCCCACAGAAGCCAGGAACAGTAAGGAGAGGAACCAGGATACAAAGTAATTCTTTCTTGGTGGGGACCCTGTAACAGCTCTGTACACCCTGAGGAAAAGCTGGAGCCAAAGAACTATGAAACTCTGCACCCTATGAATCCTGCAGGATTGCAGCTCCAAAGAATCCTTCCTTGCTTAAAGGGACAACTCTCCTGAAGGCATAGTGCTGCCCTATGACGTCTCTAGTTTAGGTGAGGGATGAAGCAGGGGTGGGTAGCAGATCCTCAATGGAGACAAAGAGGGGCAGATGCAGTGTCCTTCAGGAAGGACACGTTCTATTCTGTAAAGAAATTAACTGTAGCCATCAAGACATCCGGGATAGGTTTTCAGAGTAACGGAACAAGCAGTTATGAGAGTCACGGTCTTGGAGATTCTTGCAGAGGAGGCGAGTGTTGAGTTTGATGGACAGGAAGAGCTGTAAGGAGAAAAGGCAAAGGCAGCATGAAGGACTCATGCAAAAGTGTGGAGGCAAAAAAAAAAAAAATCACAGGAAACCCCGTTGGAAGGCAAAGGTCGGAACAGGACCTCAGACCATGGCAGACTGCCTAAAACTGCAGAGAAGATCCTCATGTCCACTAGCCCTGAGACCTGAGAACAAAGTGAAGTGTGGCTGTTTAGATGGCCAGCCCTTGAAGGTTAACAGTGTTTCTTTTTAGCTTTTGGAAGATGGTAATGGCGGTTAACACAGAGGCAACTTGTCCCTTTCTGCCACTATTTTTTTTTAATTTATTTATTTTTATTTTACATGCATTGGTGTTTTGTCTGCATGTATGTCTCTGTGAGGATGTCAGATCCCCTGGAACTGGAGTTTAAAGACAGTTGTGAGCCGCCATGTGGGTGCTGGGAATTGAACCCAGGTCCTTTGGAAGAGCAGTCGGTGCTCTTAACTGCTGAGCTGTCTCCCCAGCCCCACTGCCACGATTTTTATTATGCGATGTTCTCCAGCCTTCAAGGAGACCTGCCTTTCGCTTGATGGGAAGTTCAGGCTAAGCCTAGCTCCCAGCACTCTGTAACAGCAGGCTCCCACCCACCAGTGCTGCTTCTCAGGCTGCGGGACATCTCTGTTCCTAGCAATGTTTTTCTCACTCTAAACGATACCCTGTATTTTCCTTTGCATTTGTGAGCATTCACTTTGCAAGCTAACCCCCTTCCTTTCATGCCCAGTTTCACTTCGGTTATCTTTCAATTTTCTACCAGCTGTTACTAGCTCCACAAAATCTTCATTCCTCACCCAGAAGGCAGGGAACCCCGACTCCTGTGGACCTTCCCAGTGGAACTTTGAATGTTCTTCTTACCAAACTATTTCATTTTTTTTTTTTCAACAAGCACCCATGAGTGACCCAGTGTTTACCTGGGTCATCCAATGGACAAACTCTGCTCTTTGGGATATAGTAACTAACCTAGTGTGGCATACAGGTTGCCTCCACAGCCAAATAAGATACAAATCCTATACTTAGCAATGCATAGTCATGTATCTCTGTGACGGATGAGGTCATTCATTCATAAAGCTCCACAGAGGTAGATCAGAGCATAGCTCTAGGTTTCTAGGAAATGGCCAAGATGTAAGCATGTTTTATTTCTCCTTCTGGAAGTGACATGGTAGAAAGTTTAGTAACTGAACCTGGGAGTCATCAGACATCATTTGGGGGATTTGATTGAAAATAAAATTAGGAAAGCCTTTTTTTACATTGATATTATGATGCATGAATGCAACTAACTATTTAGTCTAGCTAGTCAATAACTTGAGAATTATTCTGGATGATTGAAAACTAAGAATTTATCTGAACTCAAATGAATGACAAATCTTTAGACAGAGATGTGGAGAAGCTCCAAGAATTTTGTTTCTTTATGAAATGTAAACATTATCCTTGTTTAATCATTCCTGATTGACTGGAGATGTATTCAATAAGCTGATGACATTTTAAAGTAAAAATGCTCCGTCAATGCTCATCCCCCAATTCATTTGAAATGTTGGCAAAATTCTGGAAATTTATAAATCAAGGATTGATTAAATAGTTTTCTCTTCCAAGTTCATAAATTATTGGCAAGAAAGCCAACCAAGTCATTTTTTATAATCAAGATCTGTTTTAAACATAAATAAATTCCCTCTAAACATAACTGAAGTCACTGAATATGAGACACGGGGAAATGATAACTGAATTTCTGAATCTAGACTCTGGTTATTTATACTTCTGGTTTTCCAATGCTGCTCTGTAAGGTTTTCATTGGCCCTTGAGGAGAAAATCAGACTACGTAGCACGTTTCCCATAGATCCAGACCTGCTGAACCCAAGAGATTCATAGGACCCTACTTTGGGATTTTTCATATTGAATGGAAAGGAAATGCCCTCAGTCAGCTTACAAAGTAAAAGGCTGACAGCATTACAAATGCTCCCAATGTGCTCTGAAGGTTCTAAAGAGCCAAAGGCAATACCAAGTGTAGAGAACACTGAATTGGATTGGGATTGCCTATTATGTACTTAAAATTTTTTATTTGGGCTGGTGAGATGGCTCAGTGGTTAAGAGCATTTGTTGCTCTTGCAGAGGGCCAGCACTCGGTTTTCTAACCACATTTCAGGAGATACAATGTCCTCTTCCGACTTCGGTGGGCACCAGGCATGCATGTGGTGTACATACATACATGCAGGCAAATACAAACTGTAGTTGTTTTTTGTTTTGTTTTGTTTTTTAACTCTTTGGCTCTTTAGGTCTTTGGGGGCCCGCCATCCAGCTCCCAAATAAATCACACATGGAGACTTATTATTACTTATAAATGCCTGGCCTTAGCTTGGCTTATTTCTAGCCAGCTTTTCTTAACTTAAATTATCCCATCTACCATTTGCCTCTGGGCTTTTTCCTTTTCTTAGTTCTGTAATCTTACTTTCACTCTTACTCCCTGGCTGGCTGTGTGGCTGTGTGCCTGGTGCCTTCTTTTCTCGTTCCTTGATCTCTCTTGCTTCCCCATTCCTCTTCTTCTCCTTCCATTTATTCTCTCTGCCTGCCAGCCCCTCCTATCCTTTCTCCTGCCTTGCTATTGGCCATTCAGCTTTTTATTAGACCAATCAATCTTTATTAGACCCGTGTTTTAGACAGGTAAAGTAACACAGCTTCACAGAGTTAAACAAATGCAACATAAAATAATGTAAAACATCTTTGCATCTTTAAAACAAATGTTCCACAGCATAAACAAATGTAATACATCTTAAAATAGTCCACAACAACAAACACATAAAATAAATCAAAAACTTTCTTTAGATAAATAGTTTCTATTTCTAAAGCCATAGACATGGACTGCTAACATTGTTTTTCAAGGGACTCTATTTTTGGAATTTTCTTGTGCTACTTACAATCCTGTATCGCATGTCTTTCCTTTGTTAATGCTTTGGCAATAAACCATTATTCAGAGGACACAGCAGGCCCAAGCATTCTTTGGAGCATGTGACAGAACAGACTTAGATGCCACATTAGAAACTAATAGAGCATCTTTCAACACAGTATTGACTGTGTATCCCCTATGATCAGAACATTTTTATAAGAATAATAAATAAAACCACTACAGTTGGATATAATTAACTAATTAGTATGATAGATAACCCAGCAGTTCAACTAAAGATTATGTTTGAGATGTCTGACTTTGGACAGGCCAATCATTTACGATCACCATAAACTTTCGTTTCTAATCTATTAAGGGGGGCGGGTTACAATTCCTACCTCTGGTTACATGATGTCATGCACTTGGTACAGTGTTGTCTCCACACAGACGCACAGCTCACCACTGCCACACGGCTTCATGAGACTGACGCCCTCCATTATTGAGAATGCCGAAGTTTCTCATCTTTGAATGGAGTGGAGGCCTGGCTAACAGAACAAGGAGACTAGGCCATTCCCTTTTTCCCATGGGAGGGCCACCCCCAGGGACTCCATTCTTTGATGTCTACCATCACCATCTATCTAGAAGCCGAGTCAGACATTTGGATCCCAAACACACACAAACTCCAAGTCGCTATAAGGCAAGTCTGGAAGCAGACGCCCTGAGCTGCCTGCTGGGTTGCTACTGAAGGGAGACAGATGTTAGGGGGTGTAGCACTACCCTAACCCTGGTCCCCCTCTGTAAAAGTCTGCTCTTTTTCTAGCAAGAGGTTATTGATGTAACTAACTGTCTTATTAAATAAGAAACACAGAAACAATGTAAAGGAGAAAGCCGAGAGGTCAGAGCTCAGAGCTAAAATCTCACCCTTCCGCCTGCGGTGTCCCAGCTTCCCGAAAGAGAGCTACTTCCTGTCTGTAAATCGATTTTCCAGTCATTCTGCCTTCTCATTGGTTGTAAACCCAAACACGTGACTGCCTCGTCACTGTCTGTATGTACAGCCCCCTAGGTCTTAAAGGTATATGTCTCCAATGCTGGCTGTATCCCTGAACACACAGAGATCTATGGGATTAAAGGCGTGTGCCACCACCGCCAAACTCTTGCTATGGCTCTAATAGCTCTGACCCCCGGACAACTTTATTTATTAACATACAATCAAAATCACATTTCAGTACAATTAGATTACCACCACAAGAGGTATTTCTCTACAAGTACAATTTGAAGACTAACAAAGAAGGAACTCTCAGGTCAATGAGTTAACACCATATTGTTATAGTGTCCGATTGCTACACTCTGAGTCGGGCTGGTTGGTTCAATCACACACCTGTCTCGGGAATAGTCCCACGATCTTCCTAATGACCACAGAGGAAGCAGGTGTGTCACTCTTTTCTTTCCTTGTCATACCTAGTGTTGAATCCTGCCATTGCTTGCGTTTCTGGATCACATGGCCAGCTTGTGGCTGTGTCCATGTGGGTTTATTGGTTTTTTTTTAAACATAATTTCTTTATTGATTCTTTAGGAATTTCACATCATGCATCCCAATTCCACTCATTTCCCAGTCTCTCCATATCCATCCTTCACCCTTGCAACATCCTCCCCAAAAGAAATTTTAAAAGTCAAATAAAACCAAACCAAACCAACCAACCAACCAACCAACCAACCAACCAACCAGACAAAAACAAACAAAGAAACAAATAAAACCCAAACCACTTTGCTCCTCCATCTTTCTCAAATCTCCAACACCTCTTCATTCATCTTAGTGGCATTGGGAGCCTCAGTGTGTCACACAGTAGACCCTTTTGTCCTATTAGCTTTACTTGCAAATGCTCATTGCAATGAGTCATTGGTCTGGTTCAAGACCTCTGGTTTCTGGTACACCATCATCACTGGACCCTCACTGAAACTCCTCTTGGATAGTCCAAGGCCACCCCGAGTCATGGAGATCCTGTGGGTATCATTCTGCAGGACCAGTCCTTTCACATGCTCCAGTAGGTCCTAGATGGGGTAGATATTAGGGTGGGCCAACCCAAGGCCCTGATGTGGGCCAGGGTGGTAGTTACGCTGGTTAGATCTGGTCACTGGAGCCAGCCCCCTAAGGCAAGGTGCAGAGCCAGCTCTCTTACACCCACACCAACAAGACCAGCTCTCCCACGCCCATGGGGAGGGGTGGGACCATCTCCTCTGAGTGCAGGGGGCCAGCTCTCCTGTGCCCAGGACATTGGGGTCAGTTCTCTTGCTGCAGTGTCCAGCAAGGGGCAGGGTCAGTGAAGGGCAGGGCCAGCTCAGCCTGGCTCTCGTATTTCATCATGCATGATTCTTATGGCCCCCTGTGGTAACACAGGCCTTAGACATCAACACAGACCCCAGCTGCAGCAGGACCACAGACCCAGACATGGCCCTCAGCAGCAGCATGGGCTGAACATCACCACAGCTCCTATGGAAGCTCAGATCACCCAGACCAGCATGGCTCCAGCGGTAGCCTGGCTCTTGAATACCAACATGGTCTCAGGTGGCTGACCAGACCCCAGGCATTTTCATAGCCCTTGGTGGTAACAGGAACTACAGATGTCAGCTCAGACCCTGGACACAGATCTGGATACAGATCCAGACATGGCCTTCGGCAGCAGCTTGAGCCTGGATGACACCATGGCCCTGGGAGGCAGCATAGGTCATTCGGGTCAGCATAGCTCCCATGGCAGCGTGGCCCTCAGACACCAACAAGCCCACAGGTGGTGGGCCAGACCCTAGGTATCCACAAGGCCCTTGGTGGCAACATGGGCCATGGACTTCAACACAGACTCTGGCTGCAGTAAGACCACAGACCCAGACATGGCCCTAGGCAGCAGCCCAGGTCTGTGAAGCTGCTGAGGGCCCAGGTTGCTGCTGAAGGCCATGTCTAGGTCCATGCTCCTGCTGCAGCTGGGGTCTGTGTTGATGTCTGCGGCCTATGTTACCACAGGGAGCCATAAGAACCACGCATGATGAAATAGGAGGGCCCGGCTGAGCCGGCCCTGCCCTTCACTGGCCCTTCCTGTCACCATGGCCTTGGGTGGCAGGCAAGCCACCCAGATCATCCTGCTCTTCACTGCCTTCGCTTCCTCCATTCTACCTCTGTTCACAGCACACCTCTCCACCACACATTTGCTCATCATAATGCCACCCTACTGCCCAGTGCCACAAGGGGCCAGGCAGGCCTGCGAATATCTTCAGCCAACCCAGGCCTTGAGGACCCAGGCAGACCTGTGGGTGGCTTCCACCTGCCTGAGCCGAGTGTCCTTGTGAGTTTACACATGGGGTTCTCTTCACACAAGGCATTTTCACATAGTACCAACTTGACTTGCTCCAGAGGCATGTTGGCAGGCAAGTTAAATGGAGCGTTAGATATTTGCGTTCCTCACTGCCCTGACGTCGCTCTCCTCCACCCCAGTCCCTGTCACTGCCCCTCTGTCCTTCCTTGTGCCTTTCTTCTCTTTCTGAGGCAGTCCTTTCACAGCTCCTCCCTGTATATTATGCTATATTATGGTATTATAGCACCCTGAGACATGCTATATTATATTATATTATATCACATCACAGCTGGTGAAATGATCAAAATAGAGTTTTAAATTTATTGCTCAGTAAGCTGTCAGGCATTTTCCTGAAAAACCCATTCTGCACATATATTTACAGAGAAATTAATGTATGGGCCTGGAGAGACGGCTTAGTTAAGAGTGCTCGCTGCTCTTTCAGAGGTTCCCCAGTACCCGCACCAGACAGCTTACACCTGCCTGTAACCAGCTCCAGGGCATCCAGCAAGTTCTTCTGGCTTCCAAGGGCACCCGCACAGAGGAACACACAGAGACAGATAAATAAGTG
Source organism: Peromyscus maniculatus bairdii (assembly GCF_049852395.1). NCBI lineage: Eukaryota > Metazoa > Chordata > Mammalia > Rodentia > Cricetidae > Peromyscus > Peromyscus maniculatus. The sequence continues at coordinate 45,515,070 of NC_134865.1, read as the reverse complement.
ATAAAATAAATTTTATTCAGATGTGGGTAACAATGCAAAGTTGAACAAATGTTAAATTTCAATGGTGCCTACGTGGGCAGGTTAGTTCAATTCACATTCGTGTTTGAAGTTTTTCATAGTAAAAAGGCAGAGTACACTAACGGGGTAACCTTTCTGTTGAATTCATACTAAACAGCAAACCCTGCAGTATCTCCTGAGTTACAGATACGGGGAGTATTGGATGCGTTTGGTGTCAGCTGTAACCCTTAAGACCGAATGATTCAAACTAAACAAAGCTGACAATAGACCCAAGCACTGTTTTGCTTCCAAGTCAGGGTTGATCCAGGATGCAGGAAGAGCAGTAATAACGGCCGGTCTGCTGGGGTTGCCTGTCTGTGCTCTGCACTGCTCACTCCGAGATGCACTCTCCAGGGGAATGGTTTGGGAAGGCAGGGCCTTTCGGAGGTGACGGGGCCTTGGGGGCTCTGCTACCCACATGGGTGGGTAATGCCTTAATGAGAGAAATACATTCCTCTTGTGGCTCGTGCACTGTCCTTATCCGAACAGTGCTCCCCTCCACAGGGTGCGGTGTTCCAGGTGTCCTCTTGGGATAGGAGACCAGGCAAGTCTTCAACAGACACCATGCCCAAGGCTATTTAGAGACTGCACTTCCCTGAGACCTACCTGTTTGTGTTCGTTATAAATGACCAAGCCTGTGGCAAGCAGGCTAACACAGCGCCTTTCCTACGAATCACACCTTATCTCATGGGAGCAGCACACAGACAAGGGGGAAATTCTCACACAGCACTCATAAAAGCCACAAGAAAGCTCTCTAAATACACCATGCGGTAAGAGCTTGTAAGTAGTTCCTAAGAACCAATTCTAAGAACTAATTAATCATCGGGCTCTGGAGCATTGGTCCAGCATGCATCAAAACAACAGAACAAGAAGGCAGCCTCAGACTGTCAGACAATATTTATAAGCTATAAACTTGATAAGAAATTAATGTAATATATGTGGAATTGTAATTCAGAAGTGATAAGAAACCCCCAAAATAGGGCTGGGGATTTAGCTCAGTGGTAGAGCGCTTGCCTAGCAAGTGCAAGGCCCTGGGTTTGATCCTCAGCTCCAAAAAAAAAAAAAAAAAAAAAAAGAAGAAGAAGAAGAAACCCCCAAATAATTGGATTTTAAAACAAAACAAAAAGACTAGGTTACATATTTCTCCAGAGAAGACATGCAAATTGCTAAGTTCTATGGAAAGATACTTAACATCACGAATAATTACCTGAAGTAAAACCAAACCTCACTGAGAGAGCAGCTCACGCCTTAAGAATGGCTGTTAGCAAAAAGACAGACAGCAAATGGTGCCGAGGGGTGGGGGAGCAGAGCCAGCGTTGGGGAGAGGGTAAGACAGTACTTCCGCTGGAGAACAACTCAGATTAAACATAGACCTATCCTATGAGCCTGTAACCCATTTCCAGATACTCACCCCAAATAATTAGAAAACAGCACCACAAAAGGTCTGAACATTCTCATGTTTATCACAGCATTATCTGCAATAACCAAGAGGTGGAAATGGCCCAAATGTCCACCAGTCAATGAACGAAGAGATCCTGACGTGTACAGATAGTGGAATGCTGTCCAGCCTTTAGAAAGAGAATCCCGTGTGTCTGGATGAAACTGGAGAATATGCTAAGCCAAACAAATCAGCTCCCAAGGGGCAGGCATCACATGGTTTCTCTCCAAGCAATGGTTTACACACTGTCCCTACACGGTCCACTCCAGGAGGGTCCAGACAGAGGGCTCCCACTCACAGAAACAAAGAAGCGCAGTGAGGTTGCCCAGGGCTGCAGGGATGAGGATCTAGGAAACGTCCAGTGGTATACAATTTCAGTCATGCCAGCTGAGAAAGTTCTAGGTATCTGCTGCACTAGGTGCCTATGATACGGCACTACACACAGGGGTCTGCTAAGACACAGACACAATCGAGCCCTGCTGACCACAATGCAGATTATGTTCTAAGTAAGATGGGAAGCCTGGAGGAAGGTAAACGGGGGGGGGGGGGGGGGGTTGCAGGTGGCAGAGGTTGGAGCAAGACAGCAGCTGGGAAGTTGGATGAGAACAGGTGGACTGTGAGCAGAGACAAGCCACGCAGAGGAACAGACTCACATAGACTGAGTTCTAGGCGATCGTGGGACGTCAAGCAGGTGATCTCAGAGCAACCAGAGATGCAGAAAATAGACAAGTGTATAAAGTGTGTTCCTAACAAGATGTGGGGCTGAGAAACTGAAGGCTGGGAGACACGATAGGGTATCAGCACAGCACCAGAAGAATGACGTAGTGATGATGTAAAAGAGCTGTTTCTAGCAGTGGTACCCAACTGTGTCACCTAGCCTTTTTATCTGTGAGAGAGATGAAGAAACGGAGGATGATAAAGCATGTCCAAAAAGCAGGAGCGGTGACTGGTGCACTAGAGTCATGATTTTAAAAAGGTGTCAATTACTGGAATGTTAGCTGAAAGTAACTAGATGAAATCTAAACATGATGCAACAGGTTCATATCCAATCTCTCTTACGCACACACAGAGGAAACACTTGAGATAATCAACTCAAGAGTCAAAGTTTAGTCTGGTCCAGTTTGGCCACGGTCCTTTGGTCTCGCTGCTTTAAGAGCCTATGCTGAAGCCCGTGATGCACAGAAGAATGGGATACAGTGAAGGAAACTGATCACTTTACAGCATCCAGGAAGTGAAAACAGGAGGGCTAGAGTCCCCCACTTCAGTGGTCTGATGACTGGGGGGGACCTCCCGTGTGCCCCGCTCTTAAAACTCCTGCCACCTCCAAGCTGGGGACACTTAACACTCATCTCTAGCAGTATGCACATTCCTTCATACTTAAGTACTTGAAATCTACAGTTTAAATAAGGGTCTCCGGTGTATAGCAATTCGCCTGAAAAGGGCCCACATCGTTTGTTAGCTACATGCTGGATGTTCCAAAAGTGTGATGCTATTGAAATCGCAATGTTAATATAATAAAAATGCCTTTTCAGGGGGAGAAGACTTGAGTGGCGAGAACAAAGGCAACATTATCCTCTGCTGCCTGAGTGGCCGACCCGGGAAAAGGGATACGGAGACACTTGGCTGGGAGCCATACAATCTGATGAACAGTCAGTAATAAAAGTGTCCATATATTCAGTCTTAACGGCTTCCTCCCGCTTTCCCCGACTACTACATAACTTGAAGAAATGAAGTATATTTCTCCTGGTTGAGAGAAACCAGTTTTCAAGAATCACGAATCTTTGGTGGTGAGAGGCAGGCATGGTTGGTGTGGTGGCTCATGCCTGCACCCAACACTTAGGAGTCTGATGCAGGAAGATAACCAGGAGTTTGAGGTCATCCTGGCTACATAGTGAGTTCCAGGCCAGCCTGGCCTATACCACTGAGACCATCTCACTGGGCTGGAAAGATGGCTCAATGGTTAAAAGCCATGTGCATGCTGGGCAATCAGGAGGACCTGAGTTTGCATCCCAGCTTCCATGTAACAAGCTAGGTGTGGTAGAGAGACTCTGCCTCAAAGGTAGAGAGTGATAGATACAATACTCTTCTGGACTCTGCACACACACCCGACCACCCCCCCCCCCCCCCCCCCCCCCGCCCGCCCAATACACATACCATCTCCACTTCCACCACCACCACCACCACCAGAAAATGAACTTGTTCAAAAGTAGAAAGAGTTGAACACAGGTTAAGATTCCTACTCATATCCTCCACACACACACACACACACACACACACACACACACACACACACACGTGCATATGAAAATGTATACACACATCTCTCGCTCTCTTTTGGTTTTCAAGACAGCCCAGACTGTCCTCCAACTCACAGAGATCCGCCTGCCTCTGCCTCCCAAGTGCTGGGACGAAAGTTGGTCACCACCATACCCGGCCACAAATCTCCTTTTAAGCAGTTTCAATTATCCAACCAATCTGAACGGTTGTCAGAGAAGTTCAAGTTGTAGCTGAACTCTTCTCAGGCAAGACGGACACTAGCTCCTTGCTTTACTCCTTCAGGACTGGCACACCCCGGAACGCCCATATTCTATCAGGTGACCATATGCCTAGCCCTAGTTTTTGTACCTCAGTCCACTGATGACATTAGATAAACCTTGAAACAAGCGAGAGACGTTTTTCTAAAGGTCACTTCGAAAAACAGTATCCCACGTTACAATGCCTTTCCACCATCTGTCCCCGGCCCAGGCAACTCAATTTCCCGTTCTCCCCATCTACTGTGTCCCACAGGTAAACAGAGCTCTCACGCCCACCTGTCCACTTGGCTCACGGCCAAGATGAGTCTCCTGCTCGTCTGAGTTGTTCTTGACTGGCAGTGTGGTGAGTCGGACAACAGCTCACCCAGAGAGACGAGACAAAGAACGTTCACTCCAGGCAGGAACTATGCCTGAGACCTGCTCAGCCTCCATTCGAGTTCCTCTTCCATTCCTCTACCCACCGTGGGAAGACGGCGGGAGTACAGGTAGAAGAGTGAAGAAGCCACTCATTGAAATTAGCGAACACACTTCTCAGTATTGGAAAAGATGGGGAGATGCCCTAAGGTCAGACATTATGACGTCAGAACCTGCATGTTTAGCCGGGCGTTTAGCAGATGCTGAGCGCTAGTCACAGGGTAAATCAGGTGCGGCTCGGGTGGGTCCCTTTGTTTCTCCAATCTCCTCTCTGTCTCTCCACATCCCACTGGCAACACCAGCACTGCAGACAGCTAGGAGGAACCTCCACATCCAGCTCCCCACAGGGTACCCAGTAACCCGATCCCACAAACATGCAGAGCCGAGGATGGAGGGAGAAAAATCTACCCACATTAAAAAGAGGTCCTTCGAATTCATTACCTGTCACACAAGGTTAGCCATTTATGTGGGTTAAGAACACTTTATTCCAAGGCTCTAAAATGAATCCTTTCAGGTTAAATGGCTTTAGCACTTCCAATGACTGGGACGCTCACTACAAAGGATGCTTTGAGAAAGGATTCTTTCCTCGCTGATGTCTGCTCACCTCACTATTGCAAGAATACGGAAACATTTCTTTCTTTCAAAAAGGCCTTTGTTTTATTTATTATTTAGTGTGTGTGTGTGTGTGTGTGTGTGTGTGTGTGTGTGTGTGTGTAGTGTGAGTATCACACTATGTGGCTGTTAGAGGACAACTTTGTGGGGTTGGACTACAGGCTTTCCTGGCAAGGGCCTTAACCCTGAGTTATTTTTAGGGCCATACAAAATTTCTTAAGGTTGATTTTTTTTTTTTTTTTTTTTTTGTCTTTTTGAGATAAAGTTTCTCTATTATGTAGCTTTGGTTGTCCTGGAACTCTTTATGTAGACCAGGCTGGCCTTGAACTCACAGAGGTCCACCTGCTTCAGCCTGTTGGGATTAAAGGCGTATGCCATCATGCCTGGCTTTTTAGAGGTAGATCTTTATATACAGGCAAATAAGAACATAAAAGTTCGCCAAAACAAAGTTTTTAAGAGTACAAGAAAACCAATGACTTCTTAACCCACTGACGTCATCTGTGAAGTTAAGGTGAAAAAGGAAAACGGCCCCGCCTGCTTTTCCACGGGTGAATTTTCCTGGGGACTAAGCTGGACTTTACAGACCACATTTCAGTGCAGAACTCGACAGAGCCAGCGGGCTTTAGTTGGCCTGGAACCCCACTACCCATCCAATGTCACGAAGTCACTGGAGAGGAGACAATCTGCCACCTCTCAAGACTCCAGTTCTACACCTAAACGGGATGCGACTTCGAGACCCTGTTCCCAGGTGGAAAAGGAAAACGAACACACAGACAACAAACAGACGAAGAAACCACCCCAAGAACAAAGTTTTCCAGCCAACGACGGTGTTTAAAGGACCTTCGCACAGTAAATCAGCCTGCTGCTGTCCTGTTTTCTCCGCAGCCAGACTGAAATAATACAGCCCAGCAGAGGTGTGAATTACCCCCATTCATCTTAATGGAGTGTTAACTTCAAAGGCTTGTATTAACCATTTAAATGCTAAGCTCATGAGTAAACATTGTTAAGGGGGAAAAAAAAAGTACAACTTAAAACATTCACTCCGAACATATGAAAGTAATTTACGGTCTTGGCATTTTGTCTTTTAATTTAGCAAATAACTCTCCCAATGTTAGGAAAGTGTGTATTTTGTGCGTTTCTTAGTTTTATTTTTAAATAGTTATTACCTAATAAATTATGACCATTAAGCCCATAAGGAGAAGGCCCAGATTTCCCAGAAAGAGTGCTGTGGGTACTAGCCCAAGGTTATGAAGGGGCCATGGCTCTTGCTAGCTTTTCTCATTGGCTTCCTCTAAAGTCACAGAAAATGTGACCTCAGACAGGCAACCAGGCAAGGCAGAACGCTGAAGTAAAACTGACCACCTCCACCAACTCCTTTTCTTGATAGTAACTCCATTTTGTGCAGTGTTACAAAGGGTATTTGTCTCCTGACAAACCTCCCAGGGCACCAGCTCCAGAACAGGTGACAAACATATTAATTGATGGCCAGCTGTCACCACACTTACCATTTGCCCCTGGGGGCATCCTTGCATCTGTTGTAGATTTAGGGTTATTTTGGTATTACCAGAGTTAAGATTTATTTAGGCAGCTGAACACCTATGAGCATTATTTCATAAACAGAACAATAGGGTATGAGGAGCTCAGTCGGCGAGCTCTGACCTGAAGCCGAAGGAGAGGCCATGCTTGCCCGGGCTGGGGCATGCGAAGTGCTCAGCCTCGGCGTGGCAGGAGAAGCAGCACGCAGCTGGTGTGGAACTGTGGGAAAGCACTAACCCCTGCTTCCGGGGCCAGCTCCTGGGGGTGAAGGCCAAAGAGACTCAGGTCAAAGTTAGGCAAGATACAAGATGAAAAATCCAAGGCTTCGTTCCGTGCCCTCGGGTAAAAACCACTTCATTTTACTGCTCCCGATAAGGGATGAGACAGAGAAAGGGCAAACAGCTGGTAAGAAAGCCTCGCTGGTCTGCATCTAATTTATTAAAGGCCATTTAATCCTCCCAACAGTCACGAAAATGGGTATTACTTCCCTTTCACGGAGTTGGAAGTAGAGGCTCGGAGGTTAAGAGTGGTGTGGCTTTCATTAGGCTCTGAATCCTGCTCTTCGAACCCACAGCTTGGCCTTGCCCTGTTACACCCAGCGCTCTCAAGCTGCCAGCGTTCTCTTTGATCTTTCCGGAAGAGCAGCTCAGTCGCCACACTTTCAGCCTCTTTCCTAAGTGGGAGGCAAGAGGACCCCTGTAAAAGTGTGTCTTTCCATGTATGCAAACTATCACTTTGCACGAGACTCCCTACTTTCCAAGTCAACTGCAGCCGGCGGCCAAACACAGCGCCCTTTACGTGGAACCCTCATGGCAGAAGAGTCCCAGCTTCAAGTTTCCAACGGGGAACCATGTCAGTGGTCCAAAAGCAATGTTTCACGGTTTCTAGACAACGTATGAGACAGACCATCACTAGGTGTCTGTTTTCCAAGAATGTTACATATTTTAGTGACAGCCTGACAAGGTTTGGGGAACTTTCAAACTCATCAAAGCAACAGGAAAATCTCAGGTGAGACTGGGAGGCAGGGCCATACCCAGTAGAGAAATCTCAGTTTCTGACTGACACTAAGGTTAACCTCCACACTAAGAATCAATTTTGTATAAAAATGTAATGCACTGACTTCTTAATAAAACAAAATTGATACCTTATATATTGTAGGGAGGCACACCAACTCAAGACTTTCTTAGAGGCCCTACTGAACGGACAAAGGGAACTTCAGGTCTGTGACCTTGTTCAGGAGTGGACCTGGCAGGGCCTGTCCAGGGCTGAAGCCCATGTCTCAAGAGTCAAGGTTACAGTTTCTGGACAGCCAGGGTAGTTACACAGAGAAACCCTGGCCCCAAAAGCCAAAAATAAAAATAAAAATAAAAATGAAAAGGCAAGGCCCAGGAAAATTTTTGCAAAATACTTACTTCATAAAGGACAAGCATCCAATGCACACAAAGAATATGTAAAACTAAATAATAAGCAAACAACCCAACTTAAAAATGGGCAAAAGAATTAGCCACTCATCTAAGAAAATAGGCAGCGGCTGGTCACAGAAGCATGTGCGATGTCCCTATCATTCCATTAGGGAATCTCAAAACAGTTGTTCTCGACAACACTCAGTTGTCGAGAACTCAGCGCACTACACTACTAACACCAAATGCTGGTGAGGATATGGGATTATAGAACGCTCACTCATTGCTGACAATAATACAAAAATGTTACAGCAGCTTGGGAAGAGCTTGGCAGTTTCTTATAAAACTAAACAAGCACGTGCTCCTTGGTATTTAACCCGCCCTCCCCAAATGAAAACATGATCATGTAAAAACTGCACACAAACATTTTTAGCACCTTTATTGATAGTTGGCAAAACTTGGAAGCAGTAGGAAGGTCTTCCATGAGGTGAGTGTTTCAACAACCTTGATACAACCCTATAATGGGATATTATTCAATATTAAAAGGAAATGAGCTATTACATCAAAGTCAGTCTGAAAATGCCACAGGGTCCTATGTGGTGGTATTATGTTCCCCAAAATATATCGTGCACCCTAATAAATTTATCTGGGGTCAGAGAACAGAACAGCCACTAGACAGACATAGAGGCCAGAAAATGGTGGCACACACACCTTTAATCCTAGCCTTCTGGAGGCAGAGATCCATCCAGATCTCTGTGAGTTCAAAGCCACACTGGAAACAGCCAGGCGTGGTGACTCACGCCTTTAATCTCAGGAAGTGATGGCAGGAAGCAGAAAGGTATATAAGGTGTGGGGACCAGAAACTAGCTGGTTAAGCTTTTAGACTTTTGAGCAACAGTTCAGCTGAGATCCATTTGGATGTAAGGACACAGAGGCTTCCAGTCTGAGGAAACAGGATCAGCTGACGAACTGGCAAGGTGAGGTGGCTGTGGTTTGTTCTGCTTCTCTGATCTTCCAGCATTCACCCCAGTACCTGGCTCCAAGTTTGATTTTATTAATAAGACCATTTAAGATTCGTGCTACAGTCCTACATGATCCCAATCACGGCATTCTTGTAAAAAGATCAGTGGTGGCCAAGAACAAACCCTCACTCAGACCTTTATCATTCCTGGGTATAACATGCTATACTGCCACAAGGCATTCATATCAGGGAACGCTTGAGGTTAGACTACCCTTGTAGGGAGTCAAATGGAATCCCTTAGTTCATTTACTCAATATATCTGGAAACATAAAACTACTCTAAAAAAATAAAAGCTATTTATTTTTTTTAAAAGTCACAAATGGCAGGTATGTGCCAGGATGATGGCAGGCATGTGCCAGGATGCTGGCGCACACTTTTAACGCCAGTACTTGTAAAGTGGCAGCAGGCAGATGCTATGAGTTCAAGGCCAGCCTCGTCAATACAGTGAGATCCTGTCTCAAAAACAAAATAAAATAAAATTCCCACAAAAAAGAGTGACTCAACATATTTAAGAACAACATTTTGAATATTTCTAATTTTTGGTTCAAAATAAATTGACTAAATTCCTGCTGCTCTGTCTTGCTTTTCTGGTAATAATTTTCCTGAGTGTGACTTTCATATCCAATGCCTTCCAGAATGATTCCTTCTTGCTTACAGAGGTAAGTTATTCTTTATAATAGAAAAAATTTTTTTTCATTGTTGACCCAGTCAAAAATGATGAGTGCTAAACTGAAGCTCCCGACCAAGGCGCCGGTAGTGAGCAGGAGCAAGGCCTGTGGAGAAAAGCAGACCGTGAGTGTGAGCCTCGGTCCTCTGAGGTGGACTTCCACGCAGTATCAGAATACAGGGTCTCACTCTGTAGCTCAGGCTAGCCTCAAACACTCAGCAATCCTCCTCCTTCACCCCCCTACGAGCTGGGAATACAGGCATGACCATCACACCCGACTCCAAAATGTACTTCATATATGAAGATACATATTGACTTAGACATAAACAGTAATGAAATGACAAGCTATTTCTTAAGACAGAAGGCTTAAAGGAAACAGCTGGGAACAACCTACCCCAAGCTTTTTCCAGAGAAAATCCTCTCTGCTAAGTTTCATGTAAAACAGCCCTGGGAACACAAAAATCAAGCACGTTGATGTGCTGGCACCTACAAGGAAGAGAGGAGAAAATAAGACATCACTGGATCCGCTGTGAGAGCAACGACTTCATTGCCCCTTTCTTTCCGTGGAGCTGGGAATCAAATCCAAGAGCTCTACCACTACGACGCCCTCCCCGGCTCCTTTTAGTGCATGATTTCTTTTTTAATGGAAACTTACCAACTACACCAAACATATTCCTAATGTCAGGAACATATATTGCAAGTAAAACAATGATAATGTTGAGTGCTAATGTGGTCAGAGAATGCCGGATCCATGAAAATGGAAAATTTGAGAAAAGTAGCATCATTAAAGCTTTTCTGGCCTGTAGAGCAGAAAAAAGAGATTCAGGCAAAGGGAAGGATCAAAGGCATGGCATTTGCTTAGAGAAACACATGTATAGTAACCATAATATTTTTACCCTAAATCATTTCTATTCCCCAGACACAGCATAAACTATCATTATGCAGTGTTTTTACACACATAAACCTTTCTGGGTGAGCTTCATAAAAATTATTTTGCTTAAATTCCACACAAAAGTTTCATAGGCAATTTTTTAAGGTTCTGTAATTTAAAAAAATTACAAGCAATAACACTGTGTTATGAAATCACAAAGAACAATTTTCATTAAATTCAACAGACAAACAAACTTTCAGGCGGAAAAAAATAAACCATGGTATGGTAAAGAAATGCCATTTTCTGTTTTATTTCTGTTATCTGTTCCATGGCATGTAAATACAAGAAAACAGTTCCCACATCTCCCATTGCCAGGGCAGGTCACTGGCAACCACAGCGCACAAGTTTATCTGGCCTTGGTCGGACCCCTGGTCCTGCAGCCTCACAGGGAGGGGCAAGCATTCTGGAAGGTCCTGGATTTTAGGAACTCACGTGAGTTCAAGACACCCAGGCAGAAGCATTTCCACCCACTGCCCTTGTTTTCATTTTCACAGAAATTTTTAGGATTCTTATGTGTAGCGACTGGATACAGATGGCAATCTGTCCGCCTCTTGAATCCTAGAGCAAGTTCAAAGCCTAAGCATGAACTCCCCATGGGAAGCAACCTGTAACAAACCAGGAGGGGCTCCTTTCTGCTGACTCGACTGTCTCTTCTTTGTGCACATTCTTTTGAAAACAGAATACAGAACGACCTCCCCCCCCAAAAAAAAAGCCCCTTAAAACCATAGTCTCTAAATTAGAAACAAAACCAAGGGAGAGGTAAAGCTAAACCAAATCTCAGAAAGCACAAATTAGCTTCGAGGTGGACTGTTATTTTTGTGCTTTCATGGGACCATATGCTAGTATGAGGTCTTGGATCAATTACTTGACAAATGAATAAGATACACAAGACTAGATGTGATTCAAAGGGTCTGGTCTGCAAAGAATTAGTGTTGCCATATTAGGGAGTCACGACACTAAGCAACAGAACCTTTGGGCATACTTACAGGGAAGTGGATTAGAGGAACTGTCAAAAGCACAGCGAACAGTATGCATAACTTCACAGCCATGACAACAACATCATGTGGCAAGTATTTACTATAACCTTGTAGCAACTCTGACTCCACTTTGTCTGTAAGTAAATTAAAACAATAACAACAGCAGCAGCAATCAGGGGCGCATTAGAAAACTATGTGCCACTATATCAATAATAGCAAAATTCTTGATATTTCTGTTGGTTTATTGGATCATACCAGGCTTGGATCCCGTTCTGAAATTCATTTCTGGCCCTTTTCTCTCTGCTCTGAAATACCAAGATATTTAATATTTTCTTGAGATGTACACTTCTTTCTAAAACGTATAACACTCATTGACTTATTTGGGTGTGCCAATACCATTGTACACACGTGGAGCTCAGAGGGCAGCTTGCAGGCGTTGGCTCTCTCCTTGTACCACGTGAGTCCTGAGACTCACACTTAGGTCATTGGGCTTGGTGGCAGGTGCTTCTACCTGCTGGAACATCTTGTCAGTCCATGTCCACTCTTGTGTTCTTTAAGAAACGTTAAACCAGGACACACAGAATGTCCACAATTTAATTTTAAATACAAAAAATTGTATTTAAAAGTATCTCCCTAACCATGTGTGGTGGTGCAAGGCTTTTATCAAAACAATGGGGAGGCAGAGGCAGATGGATCTCGGTGAGTCTGAGGCTAGCCTGGTCTACCTAGCAAGTTCCAAGCCAGTGAGGCCCAGTCATAAAAACAATAAAATAAAACAAAATACAAACGAAAGCAAAACTCCTTAGAAGTTTCCATAATTTTACGGAAAGTGTTTGTAAAATGTTGACGTGTACTGCTGAATTTGGTCACCATGGCAATATGAGATAGGAAGGCTCACAAATACCAGCCAGTTTGCCTAAGAACACATATCAGGGGGGCAGAGCAGGGCACCCCACACTTTCGTGATAGCTTTCCCGCTATACCAGCATTTTCTCAAATTTCACAGCGCTTTGTGTAAGACTATACTTTCAGGGTCAATTCTATAGTCTGCACAGTGTGCATATTATCAGCTTTGTCCATTTTCATCTTGCATAAAAGAAAATGAAGCGTTAAGAAAATGGCTTGTTTAGTCAGGACAGAGAGAGACAGGACTGAGAGATGCCGCCCCTGCTTTCTGCCTGGTAGTTTCCCTCACCCAGGTCACCTGAGGAAGAACAAGGGTGTTCACACCACACCTCAGGACCTATGGACAAAGACCAGTTTGGACCTAAATATAAAAATCAAATTTTAGAAATACAAAAATTAGAGGAAATACAAAAAGCAAATATGCCTGTTTTTCTGGGTCTTAAGAGATAAGAGGACCCCGTAAAGATGCACCGGAAAGTTTATACAAGGTGAATAAATCTAAGCGGCAGAAGGAGGCTTAAACAAAGCGCTACGGTAATTCTAAACTGAGACGACAATGCGCATTCAAATCCCACTACCTGCTGTAACTTCCTGTCTCCAGATGACAATAATTCATGGACCTCAACAGTTACTGAATTCACGGAATGAGCTGCCATGTGTGCTGACATTCAAAGACGTGGAACAGACTTTCTAGAACGGAGAAGCAGAACCAGCAGAAGCCTGCGGTAGCAAAGGGCACTTGTGCTTGAGGAAGTGAATGCTCCAGTCAGCACCACAGTGGAGGCATCGTGAGCAGGAGGGCAAGAGGACAGTGAGTGAGTGAGTGAGTGAGCTGGAGAAGACTCAGCAAGACAGCCCTGCACCGGGTTTAGATGAAATCTGACAAGCCAAAAGTACAAGCATCTAGGAATTGGATAATTTCAATTGTCAATTTGATGAGATCTAGAATCGCCCAGGAGACAGACCTCTGGTGTGTGTGTGTGTGTGTGTGTGTGTGTGTGTGTGTGTGTGTGTGTGTGTGTTTATCTTGATTAGGTTAGTTGAGGTGGGAAGACTCAGTAGTGGATGGCACCATCCCGTGGGCCAGGATCCTGGACTATATAAAAGGAGAAAGTAAGCTGGACAAGACTTCACTACTCCTGATTCTTCCGCCACTGTGCCTTCCCGGCCATGATGATCTGGGAGCCACAACAGACCCTCCCTCCCTCCCTCAGGCTGCTTTGGACCTCAGGTGTTGTGGTGCAGCAGTGAGGAACGTGACTAAGACAGAAAGAGGAGTGTACTGTGACTCGAACTACACCCAAGTGCAGAGTGGAAGGAAAACACCAGAAACAAAGAAACAAAGAAACAAAAAGCTACTGTTATAATCACTAAAGTAATGAGACTCTGAGCTAGGCTAGTCATGGGCACAGCAGAGAAATAAAATCGTCTACAGTGCTACAGACGAAAATTACAGAATGGAGAGATGGGACTAGGTATGAGGACTGGGAAGGGCCAAGAAATCTGGATTCTATTTCCAAATCTGTGAGATACTTAGGAGTCTTTGGAGAAATATGGCAAACTATTTTATTTCCATTTTCTGAATCATAAAATGAGCTGTTAACACTCCCTGTTTAACGGCCTCACAGACATTAAAATGGCCGGCTACCCCGTGTTTGGGCACCGGCCTGGCTCACCAGAGGGACACTGTCCTCTGTAACATCTGTGATTAGAACCAATATTATTCATGTAGGTTGATACTTATAGACCCTTTAATCTGACACAAGTTCGATATTAACTAAGCTTTGAGAGTCCTGGATAAAGATTCCAATCAGCTCCACAAGTATTAAGAACTACATTTACTAGAAATCCTACTTTCCCAGGGGGAAAGCCTTCTGAGACACCCTCCCACAACCCCCCCCTCATATTCTTAATTGAGCCTTAACATGTATAAGGAACAATTATAACACACTCATTTGGACTCAGAGAAAGCTTCATAAATTCTAGAAAGAACCGCTTTTTTTTTTTTTTTGCAAGTCATTTGTACCGCTGGCGTCACATGGCTGCCTGCTTAAGACACCGAGGAAGATTTTCATTAGGTAGCACCAAGAATACTGGCTTGCAGGCAGAAAGCTGCCTTAAATCCATGGCAGTCCACTTTACCTCTCTAGGGTGAACTTCTAACCTGGAAAGATGAATTATATAAGCTTGACCTTTAGGCTAGGCCTACCAAACTAACAATTTCTTGTTATTAGACAGCTCTGACTAGACTACTTGAAAGCCACAGCAGAAGACATTTCTTGATTCTGATTAACAATGAAAAAGAAGAACTATCGCGAGGAACAGACTGTTCTGCCTGTCCTCTACCTTTGGGAGGGCGTCCCCACCCATCTGTGGACAGCCTACCGCCGCGGGACCCTATCAGCTGTGCATTCCTGCAGGACACAACATTTGGGTGCCCAGGTGCTGTGGAGGGGGGCCACGGTACAGGCACACCCACAGCTGGACTACGGCAAATCCCTGTCTAGGACACACACTGGGAACCCCGAGGTGAGAGGGCACCCACTGAAAAGCCGTCACTCAGAAGAGGGGCTGGGGAGAGGGCTTGGCTGTAGAAATGGTTGCCCTGCTGCTACGAGGACCTGAGTTCAATCCTCAGAATCCATGTTTTTTAAAAAAAAAATCATCTGGGTGTGGTGGAATGTGCTGCTAACCCCAGTGCTGGGGAGGCAGGGACAGTGGCGACCCTCCCTGCAGCTTGCCCAAAAGCCTACTTGTAAATTCCCGGCCAAGTGTCAGACCCTGTCTCAAAATGACAAGGTGGAAGGCTCCTGATGAATGACCCCCGAGGCTGTCCTCTAACGGC
Source organism: Peromyscus maniculatus bairdii (assembly GCF_049852395.1). Lineage (NCBI taxonomy): Eukaryota > Metazoa > Chordata > Mammalia > Rodentia > Cricetidae > Peromyscus > Peromyscus maniculatus. The sequence continues at coordinate 45,499,732 of NC_134865.1, read as the reverse complement.
CACTCTCACATGCACACACAGGGACCTGTACACACACACAACAGATGTGTAAGAGTAATTAGAAGCATGATGCTGAAAGAGGACCCCTAAAACAGAGACAGTTACAACAGTTAGGGTGACAGTATACACAGCGATACACAGCTATAAACAGGCCTGGGTTGAGAAGGACTATTACGTGCCAAATACTACAGCAGGGTTTTAGATAGAACTCACTTCTGCCTCACCATAGCCCTCTGCAGTTAGGCTCATACTATAGATTAGGAGCTGAAGATGCTCCATGGTAGAGGCTCTCCTCAGGGTCACAGAGCTAGTTAGGGAATGACAGCTAGTTATATGACCCAGACTTGCTGGGTTTCAAAACCAGTATTCTTCTCAAAGGGCCTAGGAAAGATAGTGGTATAAGAAAACACTGTCTAAAGACTTGGCACTTGCGGAAACCGGGAGATAAGTATAAATAAGGGTCCACAGCTGGTGACCGCAGAAGTCCCAACCTTGAAAAGTGCACAAAGCCATCAAGCAGGTCACCAACAGCTAAGCATCCCCAAGTAGTAACAGCCATTCACTTGCAGTTACTATAAAAACACTTCTAAGCTGAAGAATACATTCAAAATTGGGCTTGAGTGGCATGTGCTAGGATGTGATTGTTTGTGAATTTTGCTCATTCTTTCTTGCTCTAGACTTTGATTTTGTTCTTGACATGCTTGTTCAAAGAAGAAAAAAAAAAACCCAACAAACTATGCAGGAAACGTTTCCAAAATAAATAAAAGAGAATTTTGCTTATGCTTTATAATTTTACAAGTGTCTTTAAGAAACTTGAAGAGACAGGCCCCGGGGCAGCATGGGGAGGAATGCACTTAAGCGCATGCTGTATAAGCGAAGTCGGAAGACAGGGCCGGCCAACGGCTGAGTGCACTGTACTAGCTTTTGCCTTCTGGAGCTGCTTTGTGTAACTATTGAGATGGTTTACTTTCCTAACCTCTAAGTTTACCATCTGGAGCCTAACATACTGAATATGTAATTTCCCCTCGCTTTTTTCAAGACTATATAGCTCTGGCTGTCCTAGAACTCACTACGTAGACCTGGCTGTCCTCGAACTCATAGAGATCCACCTGCCTCTGTCTCCTGAGTGCTGAGATTACATGTGTGGCATCACCATGCCTGGCTCTGAATACACAAATTTAAAAGACCCAAATCATTATTTTATAGAGACATCAATATACTTGAAAATCTACGTAAAAATCTAAGAAAAACTTGAAGGGCTAGAGATGGCTTAGCTGTTAAGAACACGTAGTGCTCTCACAGAGAAGAGGAGTTGGACACTCAAGTTGGGTGGGTCACAGCCACTTGCTTCCGAGGTAATTCCACCTTCTGGGGACCTGATGCCCTCTTCTGGCCTCCACAGGTAATCCATTCACACGCACAAACTCACACTCGGACACACATATACATACCATTCTAAAGAGAGGAAAAACTTTCCCATGAGGTCATTACTCTCAGGCCTGACTCACCTTTGTCAGAAAAAGGAGCTCACAAAGCCACCACAGTGCTGACATGTGACCTGACAGATAAACTGACAAGGGAGAGGTAGGAAGAAAGACCACAGGCAGGTGTGAGGTCATCTGCGCTTCCCTCATTACCGCTGGTTAAGAATCTACTCACCATAAAAAGTGAGGTATCCAAAGAGCGCAGATACCAAGTAAACCAGGAAGCTCAGAGCAATTGCTGTATTGCTTACGTTCTGCATCCTTTTCTTTGAGGGGCTGAAACACAAACACGGTAGGAATTGATATCTGAAGAAACAAGCCTCTCGCAGGCCAGTCAGGACTCTTCAGACAACCGTGAGTTCATCAATGACTACACATTAGAATTCACAAGTGGACACTCACAGACAAAGATGGCGTCACTGACAACATTACCAACGAGGACGGAATTAGCTGGCGACTGCCTTGTTTTTTTAACTAACACTTAGAATTCAGGACAACAGAGAAGGATTCATAAATGAGAATGCTATTCAATCCGAAAGCCCCAGAGAGAAATGCACATTCCCAGCGTTCTACAGTACCTTTGAAGCTCACAGTATATGGGCAATATTGAGGTATGGCAGAGAAATGAAAAAGCCATGGTTGGTATGGCATAAACACTCTGAAAAAAAATTTAGAGGAAAAAAATTATTAAATGCTACTCCATTTTTATTTGGTAACACACTTGATTCTTTTTTTTGTTTGTTTGTTTTAATTACACTTAAAAAAAAAACTTGTGCGTGTGTATGTGCGTGTGCGTGGGTGTGTGCGTGCGTGCGTGCGTGCGTGCGTGTGTGTGTGTGTGTGTGTGTGTGTGTGCCCACACAGCCATTTCACTAAGCACTTGCTGAGGTCAGAGGAAAACTTGTGGGAGTCAGTATTTTCCTTCCACCATGTGAGTTCTGGGGAGCAGGGTCAGGTCAACAAGCTTGCAGGCAGGCGCCCAACAAGACAACCGAGCCACCTTGCCAGCCCAACAATAAAGTTCTTAAAAAAACAAACAAACAAACAAAAACCTTGGTCAAATTTATTTCATCCTTTATGAATGATCTCTTTATAAGACTTTTGAGAGGTGGGGGGGGGGGTGCTCTACAGATGCCAGCAAACACTGTAGCTTACGATGGCTTAGGTGGCTTGCTTAGTCTGACCTGAACAGTTTCTGGCTGGCCTCTCGTATCATGTTGCTTTATTGCAATTACCACTTTCTATATTATTTGGGTAAGATAAAAATAATTTAGATAAGATATAAACAGCTACATTTAAAGACATTTTATTATAATTTCCAGTCATTCTTAAGGTATTCACAATTTAAAAACATCTCATTACCTCAAGCAGCATGCTTGATGCTTCCAAATCTGCTTTTACTTACTCAATCCAAGTAAGTACTAAAAATAGAAACCACATCTTTGTACTGCCAGAATCTTCAACCAAGATCTTTTTTAATGAACACAAAGATCATTAATTCTAGACCTGAAAAACTCCTTGGGATCCCATGTAATACCTATAGTTTCTTTAAAAATTATTATTAGAATACTTAACAAAAGCCACAGAAAACTAGCAAGCCAGAAAGTTACCCTCTAAATTAAAGTGCTGTCTTTAACAAATGGATGGTAATGATTTCTCTTTTCTGGTCTAAAAATATTTCTCCTCAGCTAGCATTAGGCTCTTTACCAAGAGAACTTCCAGATGAAGAACTACTGTGGGATATAGTACCTAGGAAGTTGTGTCCTCTGAAGCTGCATTAGGGGAACCAGAGTTTACACCACAGATTCTCTGGTTCATATATTGTTCAATTTCCCAGCGTCAATTACCCTACCTAGATCTTTCAGGCCCGTGGAGGTCTTTACCATGTGAAAGATGTGGTAACCTCCCTCGTGAGGCTTGAGACATTTCTTAGTTAAAAACAAAGGAAGGTTCTGCACAGAGGACTAACCACGTTAACATTCTACACTAATAAAGTGCAGTGAGTGGAGGAATCCAGTGTCTGGGACCTATAAAACAACATTTCAGCAGAAATACAAAGAGGAGAAGGAAGAGACTCCCAGAAACAGGAAGACTTGGCTTTTCCACTAGAACAAAGCAGGGACCATGCAAATGGCAGTTCCTGTTTCTCTGCTCATGCTCAGGGACTCTTCCAAATTCTCAGGGATTCTCAGGACCCTACAGCTCTCTTAGAGCAGTCAAGGAACTTGGTCTTCAGGTCTCTGCTCTGAGCATCATAAATTTCCCCTTGGAATGCTGTTCACAAGGAGGATTGGCAGTACTCAACTGCTGGTCCAATGATGAGGCTGTTTAGCTAGAGACCCAAGTCCTACTCACAGGGGAGGAGTTTTTTGATGTAATTGGCGATTTAGCTTTACAAGTCCAGAGCGCAACAGGAAAACCGTATCCACAGAGGACCTTACTGGCCAGACCAGACATTTGGTAAATCTGTTCTTTTAGGCAAAGGCCCATTTAAAACAGGCTCCATTTAAAGGCATGCCAAAAGAAAGAAAAGAAAAAGGTGGCTGTTTCATAATGGGCCACCCTGTGTTAAATAATATTATTCTTCTGGTAGGCAATCCTATACTTAGCACTTTCATGAAAATTAATTAGTTACAGGTATAAAGACCTGAGAGACCCTGTTACACAAATCTCTTAAAACTTGAAATGTGAAAAATCAACCCAAAGTATCTGTTAATAAGTTACACACCTCTTTGGAGAAATGAAAGAGCTTTGGTTTACAGTCATCTGCAGCATTTGAAATCTGTTTAAGAGCAATGAGGGGAAAAAGAGAAACCAACAGCTATTAAAAGTCAGAATACATCAACAAATATGATGAATTTATTACTACTACACTTTCCCATCAAATCACTTCAAAGAAAAGTTCTAAAATGCAATGGAACCATTACTTTTTCATTAATTAGAAACATAATCATTTATCTTCCATTTCTTTTTTTTGGTTGAAAAGTTAAAACAAAAGAACCTAAAAATTATCACCTGGAACACTCCATCGATGCAATTTAAGGTCAGAGGACAAGGGATGGACCATTTTTTAATTACTATCTGTAAAAGTAAATACAACCGACACTCAGATGATCTGTAGTAAAATTCATCACAAGTTGATCTCAACCAGGACAACATTTTAAAAAATGCCAAACAGGAGGCTAATAGATGGATCCTTGCTGCTCCGATTTTCCCCAGCTAGAATGGGGTCACCCTTTAACATGGTCACTGGAGAGGGGGGCATAGGATACCTTACGTCTGACCAGTGAGGAATCTTGCTCATGAGAGACTCAGTGTGCTCTTGGGTCAATTTTCCAAAATCCAACAGTACCCTGTTTTTTTGTTGTTTGTTTGTTGGTTTGTTTTTAAAAGTGTAACTCAAAAAGGAAGCACGTTTTCAATGACAGTGGCACAGACTATGACTAGGTCTGTCCGCAGCAGACAGGCCTAGACTAGCCAGCAGGCACGAGCTGGGACTTAACACAGAACGTGGCCTGATGCATACCTACTTTGGCCTCTTCACTTTTTCAGGTTTGTGGTATTTTGGTCAATGTGGAGAGAGCTGGCTAGAACATGAAAACTCCAGCTGGCAAAAATAAATTAAAAAAAAAAAAAAAAAAAAAAAAACCTCAAAAGAAAGCCAGAGGGACGATGTTTCCCAGAACGAACAGGTTTCAGGACTGACTCCTAACTGTGACCATCCCGTTCCTAGAGCCATGGTTGCCACCATGTCAACACTGTCCTTGTAGCCCCTGTTGCAGGCACATAATTACTCTGTAAATATTTGCTTCAGGCTAAATCCCAGCACACAAAGGGGCAGAGAGAAGAAAGAAAGTATTTGTCTTTGCAGGAGAGCAGTAAGTGAATACTATTCCTGTTTGGAACTTATCTAGTTTGGGTTTTAACAAATTCAATCAAAATTTTATACAGTGGTAAATCTAAAGAAAACACACACTTTTAGGATTAAGTTAATGAGTGAACCCAAGTCAGTCTTAATTTAAAAATCTCACCCAAAGGGGGGGTGGTGGGGCGCCTAAGGACAAACTGGGCATTTCCAGGTTAAGTTTTCATATAAAACCAAGCTTAACCATCGACAGAAAAGAACAGAACCAGAACCAAGAATCTCATTTTTTTTTTTTTTTAAAGAGATAGCGTGTGGGTTAGGGGAGAGCGCCTGGTCTCTCTTGTACCCTGCTGATGACACTCCAAACGCAGTGTCCTCCTGGGGCCTCGGACAGCACCTCTGAGCACTGCTCAGCACCAGGCCTTGAGCGCCACATGAGTGCTCTTCCCTCTCTTCCTTGCTTGGTCCTCTGTGACTTTAGAAGGCCTCAAGTCAAAATCCTTGCAAAAATTCTCCAAGATACAATAGAACCTATTTCATTTACTAGAAAGAATTATTAGCAACTGGATTTTACGCTAACATAAATTCCCTTATTACAGGGAATTCCTGTGCAAACGGCCGTCCCAGCTTCAGACCAGCATGGTGGGATGGGGTGGCCGGAGATGCAGAGAGGTGAGGAGGGGGCCCGAGACCCATCAACAAGAGAGGAGAGAGTTACAGGGTAAGAAGGCAATTCTGGGGGATGGACAGACAAGAAAAATGACCCGAAGCACTAAAACTACTTAATGCCCAAAAGGCCCTTCCTCCTCCGTCTTTCAAATCCCTTTACAGAGCTCTCAGGAACCCTTCCCTCCCCTCAACTCCAGAGACTTGCTTCAAAGTGACCAAAAAGGTAAGTTAAAAAAAAAAGGATAAAAGCATCTGTTACGTCACTTTGAGCCATTGATAAAAATTGAAATTTATTTTTAAATTTAGATGCTCAAGGGAAAAATTATGCTAAATTTCTAAATGAAAATCAGGATCTGGGAGAGCAGCTAGTAGAGCCACTTTAGCTACATGCTTGAAGAGTTTAATTAAGAAAATGTTTTCTATATTGATTGTATAAAACAATATAAATGTAATAGACTTATACACACATGTTCTAAAGATATTCAATGAACACACTGGCACACGTGTTTACAGAGTCAGTTAGCTGAGCATGGCGGAGCACACCTTGAGTTCTGGCCCTCAGGAGGCAGAGCCTGGGCAGATGGATTTCTGTGAACTGTACGCCAGCCTGGTCTACACAGTGAGTTCATGGCCAGCCAGAGTTACCTAGCAAAACCCTGTCTCTCCAAAACCAACCAACCAACCAAACAACCAACCAACCAACCAACCAAACAAACAAACAAAAACTAGAAACAGAATCTGTAATACATATGGCAAGAAAAGACAGCATTAAAAAACAAAACAAAACATAATCTTCATAGTCTCATTGTAGGCCAAATTTCAACTCTTCTCACAGGTAGAAATCCAAGCAGATGATTTGTAGAACATCACGATAACTATAAGAGAATCATTTCCATATGACTACTGGAGCAGAAATCTGCATTGAATTAAAGAGTACCTCCTATGACAGAAACCAAAACTATGATAGACATATTGTATCAATACATTTCACCTGTGTTAAGCTATTGACTGTGAAAACTGAATTACTTCTACCTATGAAATGCTTGCCTTGTTAATTAACTAGGAGGAGAAAATTCAGTGTGCTATCGACACTCATTTAAGAACCATACATTCCTATGTATATGTAGGCTACCTTCTAACCATGTAGATAGATGCTTTTCAACAATTACCTTACAATGAAAATACTTACTGTTTCTCTCTAAAGTATGGAACCTAAAAAAATGCATGCTCAATTCACTATCTGAATGGCATTGGGGTCGGTGGAGGGGCAATTCTAACACAGGTAAATTCAACAATGATCAAGAACTGCTAAATATGTTCAGCCTTACAAACATTCCTTATAACATAAATGTTTATGAACAGTGAGATCAGAGTTGCTTATAAGGATTTTAGTCGTTTTATCCTGTGTCTTAGATGATTTAGCCAAAGATAAATGTAATGCAAACAGGACTGATGTGTATATACGTAGTGGGTATGTGGCTGCATGTTTGTGTGGCAGTGTGTGCGTGCATGTGTGGTGTGCATGTGGTTGTATGCACATGTGTGTGGTGGTTGGTGGTTACATATTGTGTGGTTGTGTGTGCATATGTGTGTATGCACAGATGGAAGCCAGAAGTCAACGGTGGATGTCATTCTTCAGGATCCATTCATCTTGGTCTTTGAGACAATCTCTCACTGGCCTGGAGTGTGCTGAGTAGGAGAAGGCTGAGTTGGCTGGCCAGCGAGGCCCAGAAATCCACTCATCTCTGTCTCCCCCAGCACTGGGATTACAAGCATGTACCAACAGGCCCGACTGTTCGCACGGGCTCTAGGAACTGAAAGCAAGCCCTCAGACTTGCAGGGCAGACACGATCTGTCAGCTGAACTCTCTCCCCAGTCTGAGGACTGTTTTGACAGCTCTGGCACCTGGCTCTATAACCTGCTTAGGGGTGACATTTCCCCTTGATTCATTATCAGTAATTCAGGGAAAGCTTAAATACTTAGAAAAAGGTTACTTGGAATATATATACTCTGGCAAATTAAAAATGTTTAATCCTATGTAAGGTTTGACATTTAGATCCTTACTATGGGATAAACTGAACTGCAAAGAATTTTTTTTTTTTTAAGAAATTATATACAAGGACATATCTGTCTTAGAAGAATTAAAAGGTTGCGGGGGGGGGGGGTAAGGTGGGGGGTGGCGCACCCCTTTAATCCCAGCACTTGGGAGGCAGAGGCAGGTGGATCTCTGTGAGTTCGAGGCCAGCCTGGGCTACAAATCGAGTTTCAGGAAAGGCACAAAGCTACACAGAGAAACCCTGTCTTGAAAAACCAAAAAAAAAAAAAAGAAGAAGAATTAAAAGGCTATAAATTTAAATTCTCTTTTATCCTTATGTTAAATTATTTTATAAATGTTAAACTGTTGTTTGATATGATACATAATAAAAAGAGTTAATTAAAAATACATTTCCTGCATATGAAAAGAATATTTATTCCCAACACTATCTTTCTGAGAACATTTTATGCTGAGTAAGCAGATCGGATAGGATTACATTCACACCCCAGTTCTCCTGAGAGCTTTTCAATCAAGTCTCAGAACCTGTAGTTTCAGTAACGGAATAAAGCTCCAGGAAGTGCTGTGTTGAACTGACTGTACAGAGCACATCCCTACTGCTACTCCAGAGTGCTATGCTGTCCAGGGGTCTATTCCACTCAGAGTCTTAACAGAAGAACTGTGTATACCTCTCTGCTAACCACAAGACACTAAATTTGAAATGCTTTTTTAAGCTTCTTTAAAATGGACAAAATGAATAATCCTGTGACTGAAATTAATTGTCTGCAAAACAACAACAGTGCTCTTAATAACATAAAATGGGCTACTGTGCCCAGCACAAAGCAGTTAAAAGATGTCATTAACACAGTTGCATTTCTGTGATGAAATAAGCCACATATTATATTTTAAACTTACCACAAGGGCAAAGAACACCATAAAGAAAAATGATAAACTGCTTGTGTAGCCAAGAAAGCCTGTAAAATACCAATAAAATAAAAAGCAATTTATAAGGCAAGTGATCCTGACTCACAAACAGAGCCATGCATCTTGGGCATGTTTTCTACTGCAGCTTGGTATCTGGGCCGAGGGCCCGTCTGTCACAGGTCATTATGCGGCTCTGCACAGCAGAACGGGAACTGGCTTGCCACTAGGAGCCAACTGCAGGGCAGGCTGCTCCTTAATGCGCCGCCGTAACGACTTCATGTTAGTGGGGGCAGACAAAACGCCACCACAAGCCAAGTAATAAGTTAGCTAGGCAGGGCTGAGGGCTGAGCAGCTGAACACAGGCCAAGTTTAAGCTTAAAAGCCTCTTACTCTCTGCCCACTCCTCCCCTGCCTCCCCCTCCCCAACACACCCCTGTGTCTTCAGGGACCCACCTATTTTGGGAAGCAGTGAAAGAGGGAACACAATGGCAACACAGATGATGAGTAGGAGCGTCTGTCCATCGAGATACCAAGACCTATTAGGAAAACAACGTTCTGTGTCAGACACAGGACATGGGACTCATTCATGTCTATTCTAACAGAGAGAGAGAGAGAGAGAGAGAGAGAGAGAGAGCGCATCACAAGGGCACACAATCATCCATTAGGGAAAACCCACTTTTTTGTTAATGTTCTTAGGAAAACCTTTTATTGTTTATTTATTTATTTAAAATTTTATGTCCATTTGTGTTTTGCCTGTGTGAGCGTATCAGATCCACCAGAGGTAAAGTTACCAGCAGTTGTGAGCTGCCGTGTGGGTGCTGGGAATTGAACCTGGGTCCTCTGGAAGAGCAGCCAGTGCTTTAACTCCTGAGCCATCTCTCCACCCCCTACTCCCACCCCCAGCCCCTGCCACAAGAAAACCTTTTATTGTTAATCATGAATATGCATGTAGGAAATATATTAAAATAATGTTGACATAGGCCATAATCTCGGGACTTGGGAGGCAAAGATCAACAGTGTGAGGCTGGTCTGGACTATATAGTGAGAACTTGTCTCAAAATAACACCTCAACCAAGACAAATACAAAAGTGTCCAATGAGATGCTATTTTTCAATTACCAAATTAACAAGTACTTAAAAAAGAGATAATAATCCATGTTGATGAGGAGTACTGAGGTATGCCAAACACTGCTAAAAGATAAACTGTATTAATTACCTCATGAAAAGCAATTTGGCAAAAGATGCTAGGAGTCTTCATGTAATTATGCCCTATAATACTTAAAAAATACTATTAAAAACAAAGAAACACCAGCAATAGTTACAAAGATTTTTATCAAATAATATTTATTGAGAACATTTAAAATAATGTAAATTAAAAAAATAGTGAAAACTTGAAGCAAACAAATATCTAATACTACAACTTTGAAAAAATGAATATAATGAATATGTGTGTGTAATCTGACATTTTGAGAAAAAAAATACAGATACTATTAAAAATGGACAGCAACTTCATTGTTTCTGAGTGATAGTCATTTTTTTTCCTCTTCATACATTTCTACAGAGTTTCAGAAGGGGTTATGAATTACCAGCTTAAAACACTAAACTTTTCTTTAAAAGATAGTAAAATACTGACTGAGAATGGTTAGTTAAGAGAATGATCATGTGTTTGTTAATAAAAAAGAAACATGAGGCTGAAAGCCAGTCAGTAAAGCGTCTGCCTTGAAGGGTCGAGGGCTTGCATTTGATTCATAGAATCAGCTAAAAAAAAAAAAAAAAAAAAAAAAGCTGGGCACTTGGCACAACACCAATGCATGCTGGGGTCTGGAGGCAGGCTCGCTGGCCAGGCAGATCAGCCCTGTAAGCAAGTTTAAGGACAATGAAAGACCCTGTCTCACTTCAAAAGAAAAAGAAAAGAAGTGAACCGCACCTAAGAAACAAGACTCAAGGTTGTTCTCTGACCTCCACACACGTGTGCATACACTTTCATACGTGTACGCATACTCATTCATACACAGATAGGAAGAGTGAAAGACAAATTTCAGTACAGAGAGGGAAAAAATAACATGCTGAAGATATAGATTTAAAAAGTCAGAAGGATATACCTAGAATACAAAAAATGGCTATTTCTATATGGTAGCAATACATGGGCACACATATATGCTTTAATTTCTTAATACAACCATAGACAAATTTAAATATTAAAGTTAATTCTCCAAAACCTTAATACATGCACATGTGGAAGACAATTAATACGCGAAATATAACTAGCAAATATATAGAAAGAAAAAAATCTAATCACAGTTGCTAATTAAGTGTATGTATCCTGAGATTACTGAAATTAAATTAGTAAAACAGTCAAGGACATGATGTAATTGGCCCATATGTATTACTATATTGTCCAATTAGAACCCTCTGGAAAAAGAATGGCAATATGTAACCAGCACAATGAAAGTACAGTGGCAATTAACTAAGAAAATCAGAAAAACATAGAAACACAATTGTACCACATTAAGAAAATAAAGTCCAGGATAGAACGGGATTGGGAAACCTCAAAGATCAATAGGGATTCCTTTATTAAGTGTTTGGTAGATGATTTCAAAATCTCCCTCTGTGATAATCCATCCTCTTTCACTCTCGACGGTGGTCAGTGTCCCACTGCCCTGGCAAATTAAGAGAGTGTGTCTTTGCCTGGGTTTAAGAGCTGGCTTCTAGCATGCCTGGCCTTTACTGTTCAGCGCATATTACACCCTGGCTTGGGAGGACATCCTTTCTGGTACACCTTCAATCATTCCTGCTGGGCAGTGACAACATCCTCCTTAGGAGGGCAGGATGAGCAGCAGCAGCAGAAACAGCACCCCATCACACTTTCCCTGGTCCCGCTCTAACTCCCGCCCTTTGGGCATGCGCTGCCAGAAGCTACAAGCAATGCACAAGCATTTCTGCTCTGCAGGGTCTGATGCTGCTGTGCTCTCTATCCACACTTGCACGAGCCCCTCAGAGGCCGCTGTGCAGGAAGTGATACAAAAGCAACCGTGTAATAAACACAAACTGATGCTCAACATGCTCATCTTCTAGTCACTCTTGAGGAACAAAACCAAACAGGCACTTCCAAATCGCCCTCACAAGAAACACCTGGCAGCTGAATTCTGAAACTGGCAGCCAGCCTGGGGCTCTGTCTGCAATGTCTTCTCTTCTGGGACCCTGTATCAGACCCAGACAGTTGCAGTGCCAGGAGAAAAAAGGCCCCGAGGGAAGAGCCGAGCAGATTTCATCTGTTAGCACTGCTGTTCCTGCTGGATAACAAGGCTGCATTGTATACTGAATATCTGTTAAGAGGGTACAGATCGTGATCAATGTTCTAATCATGAAAACATAAAGGAAAAATGGTCACAAGCCAACCTGACTCTCTCTCTCTCTCTCTCTCTCTCTCTCTCTCTCTCTCTCTCTCTCTCTCTCTCTCTCTCTCTCTCCCTTCCTTTCTTTTCTTTTTCTTTTTCTTTTTCTTTTTTTGAGATGAGGTTTCTCTGTGTAGCCCTGGCTGTCCTGGAACTTGCTCTGTAGACCAGGCTGGCCTCTAACTTGGAGATCCACCTACACCTGCCTCCCAAGTGCTGGGAATAAAGGCGTGTGCCACCACCATCTGGCCCAAACCGACTTTTAAAGAGGAAAAACAAAACACAATGAGGGTGGAGTTGTATAAAAGGGTGTGTGTTAAGCCACAGGACCACAACCTGGCCCCTGTATCGGACTAAAGAAACACTAAAATCCTGAGGTAGGACTGTTCCGTGTGACCTGAAGGTGGAACTGGTGCACATCTTAGAGCGGCGTGCCCGACAGAGCCCTGACTGAGGGTGTGCAGGCATCAGACTCACAGAGCTAGGGAATGCTTGGACTGGAGGGGGCTCAAGAATCAGCCTGGTCAGCATCCTCATTTCATGTGTCTGCAGAAGCCGTAAAGGACCATGGGCTCGAGACAGTAGCAATGCAAACACTCGGAGCCAGCTACTACTCAGAGCTTACAGCATTTTTCAGATGTCCTTCATCTATTTCAAGGTCACACTTTTCTCCTTAGGACTGAACTTAAAATCTTAATATGTAAAGGCCTGTGTTTTAAAACTGAGTTTCTCTAGGTCTGGAGACTGGTTATCAATCGTTTCTTATATTTATTGACTGCTGTTAATAAAAACCAATCATTAAGACAGCGGTTTCTTTATCATTCATTATCAACAGCTACTCCCAGTGGAATGAGTGAACTGCACATGCATGTCCCAGACAATTGCATCGGGTTTAGCAATGGAGATAGTCCAAAGAGCAGATGCGATGAAACCCAAGCCCAGAGACTACAAGCCAGCAATAAGCAGTCTGAAAGTATGCAGTAAATACAATCATTTAATAAACCAAGATTTTGGGAAAATTTACTGCACTTCCATTTTTTTCTAAGAGAGGAAAAAGAATTACCTAACCAAACTCCTGTTTTCCTACTGTGACCTAAATATACATTCTCTTTAAGCCAAAAGAATTAGAGTAAAAAGTTTTATACTTCCTAGAAAACTTGTTTGATCTGTGGATTTAATCCTATATGATAAAAATGCTCCAACTAAGAAACACAGAGTATAAATCCTTAGCTGTATTGCAAATGCTTGGCACGCAGATGTTTTTTCCATTTTTAAATGAAAACCAGATTTATTTATAAGTTGCTTTAATTTCATTCTCGAATAGAATGGAACAAGAGTATCGTATGTTCTCAATTAGGATCTTGCTCACATCCCATATCAATTATGTAACTCAAATGCAAGACAACTTAATTGTGTCAATCACAGTCCCCTGACAAGACCATTAAATGTTAACAGAGAGCTCCCAACTTTTAACAGCTATAGATTTAAAAAGTATGTAAGTTAGTCTGGGAAAAATATAGATGTATCATAAGAGTTTGGTATAAGTATCACTGATCTGCATTTTCTAATAGTAACTTTGGAAATTAGAATATAATGAACACAGTGATTTGACAGCATCTTCATAAAGGGTTATAGTTCATAAAGATATCTTATCCTCACAGATAACCCAGAAAACAAAGACACTTGAACGATCTTAACTGAATGCCGGGTGGTGGCGGCGGCGGTGGCGCACGCCTTTAATCCCAGCACTTGGGAGGAAGAGGCAGGCTCATCTCTGTGAGTTTGAGGCCAGCCTGGTCTACAGAGCAAGTTCCAGGAAAGACGAAAAACTCCACAGAGAAACCCTGTCTCGAAAAACCAAAAAAAAAAAAAAAAAAAAAGAACTGAAACTTATGGTAAACTAAACCCTAAAGTAAAACATCAACACCACGTGATTTCAGTGAAGAAATACTGCCACCCAACACCACTGAGAAATAAACTGCTCCAAAGCAACATTCCTCACTATAACATTTGTTTTTGACTTTACAAGGTTAGGCTTTAAAGACTCACGCTCTATAGCCAATTAATACAGTCTCTTCAGAAATGAATATACTACATGTAAAACAGTATGAGTTATCAAAAATGTGTGACTGTAGCACACTGTGGGTGAAAAATGGGTGAATGCATCAAAGCATGCATTTGTGACAGAAACAGAACATTATATACAAGTTTTACTAAGACAATTGAAATAGGAGTTCATTTCAGTTGTTTAAAACAAGAGACGTGGCACTGGATTTCAGTGAGCAATGCTTTAGCAGACAAAACATCTCCGTTTTACTAGCGTTCTGCTTCATGGTAACTATTTCTACAGTGACTGAAAGCATGTTACTAGAAGTCACCAAATTCAGAACCAAACAAAGACAAACTCCGGTGACATACGACAACCATTAGGATGATCAGAGTCCATTTGTGTTTGACTCCGAGCTTCCTGGCAATCTGCATAAAAAAGGAAAGTTTACCTTTAATATAATCATTGCTCTTGGAATTTCCCTGTTCTCCACATTTACACTGTACTAGCTACTTATAAGCATATACATGTGTGCCATCTCATTCGGTCATCAGAACTCTGTTAAGAAAGCACCTAAACAGAGGTAAAGTCATTGGTGCCATCTGCTTTGTTTGGTTTTTTTGAGACAGGGTTTCTCTGTGTAACAGCTTTGTACACCAGGCTGGCTTCCAGCCCACAGAGATCTGCCTGCCTCTTCCTCCTGAGTGACTAAAAGAGGCAAGCTACCTCCACCCAGAACCCTCCTTTCTTTTTTTAATGATTTATTAATTTATTATTTTATATGCATTGTTGCTTTGCCTTTGTCTGTCTATGGGAGGGTAGTATTTCCTCTGGAACTGGGGTTACAGACAGTTGTGAGCTGCCATGCAGGTGCTGGGAATTGAACTCAGGACCTCTGGAAGAGCGGTTGGTGCTCTTAACCACTGAGCCCTTTCAGAATGCTTGTCTGTTTTTGCTTTTTTCTGGTACTGAGAATTGAACCCAGGGCTTTGGGCATGCTAGGTGAGCACTGTGTCTGGGAGCCACATTCCCAGCCCTCATTGGTACCCTCACAGCACCAGGTAAAGAAACCTACAGCCCATGACAAGTTAGAAGGTCAAAAGTTAGATACTTGAGGCTAACTAGCATGAAATGAATAGGACGTGTTTTCTTTCTATTCTCCATCACACTGCCTTGAGTTCTTAGCTCCATGTGCGAATTTCTCACTTAGAATTCAAGTAGCCAAAGTGGTTCTTACTATTTTTACAGCATAGACAAAAAAGTGTATTTCACACAGGTACTTCTTAGTGTGGTTTGCTGTCAGAACATAATCAAAATGCACCCAGGTAAAGCTGACAGTAGGTTGAGGCAGGGGTGAGCATGCTATGGGCCTCCAGTGAGCTATGACGTGCCGTGAGAGGGCCGTCTTCTGGGGATGAAGATCGTGACTGACTTCTCGAGCCTGCTTTAATCGTTCCTTCACGGCTCCTATCTAGATGGAGAGTAACCGCGTGCTCCTCACACACACACGCAGCTGCACCTGTCTACTGCTCTGAGAGAAGCCGACTTCTCCAAGCTAAAACTAAATTCTCAAGTTTTCCTCTGCATTCCAGGTAAGTCTGGTTACTGGGGAAAAGCAGCCCAATACTCCAGTCCCAGACAGGGCAGTCCTGTGCTGTGGTTTGAAAACTGGGTATAGTAACTGGAGAATTAAGCTTAACCCAAGTTTATTCTTATTTTCAAGTTTATTTTTTATGAGAAAAGGGGAGTCTTGCTTCTTGCTCTACATATCAAAAAGAAAAGCATAATTAACTTGGGTCCCTTCTCCATAATAAGAGCTAAGTCAATGTATTCTGTAGGAGTCTGTGTTTTTAAATGAGGAAGGAAGTATGCTGTGGTCGGTATTCTTCATAATATTAAAAAGGCGAAGGGAAACAGGTTCTCGTCCACCATTCTTCAAGCTGCCTAACACGAGTCCCACACAGTGGCTACCACCATCATTTGTCCCAACAACTTGCTGAGAAGTGACAGCAAAGATGACTCCCTGTCCCTTCAACTCAGACACCCTGAGGCCTTCCCACCAGTCTCCACTTTCCTGTCCTTAGATGCGCGCTCCTTCACTTTCCTCTGAGAGCTAACCTGGACTTGCCTTGCCTTTAGGAGCACACGGGCCCGGAGCTCCGGTGGTTGGCAGCCCAGAGCTCTGGCAGAGCAGATTGCCCGTGGACGTGGGACGTGTCCACAGTGTTTTCTCCACTGCTGTTCCACCCCACAAAACCTGTACATGACTACGTTTGTTTCCCTTGCCACTAAGGTTTACTAAAAACATAATGAATAAATGAATGAATGAAAGGATGGATGGATGAATGGATATATTGGAACATTTCTTCTTACCCACTGTGGTCTCCAGGCAAAAATTCTGCAATAGCAGCAGGAAGCTCTGTTTTAATAATTAAAAGATAAGAAGACATAGCTGCAAAAGGAACAAAAAGAATTCCTGTTAGAGTTTTAACCATTCAAAGAGTCATCTGTTCAGAAGCACAGACGTCCACTGGATCGAGAGCACCATGTAGAAGATAACCCATAATGAATTAACCCAAACACACACATGGCAGAAATGAAGGTAAGTGACTCTGCAGAGAAGAACTGTAAGTTTATCACATAACCTTTGTTTATATTGCAAATCCAAGTATAAAAGAAAAAAGGGATTTTGTAATAGGGTATTTATAAAATTGTTTCAAGTTTTGCAAAAACTCTTTCACATTGTCTCATCTGTTCACTGTACAAGATGTCAATTTAGTAATAAACATAAAAACTTTAAGGGCCAGGCAATGATGGTGCACACCTTTAATCCCAGCACTCGGGAGGCAGAGGTAGGCAGATCTCTGTGAGTTCAAGGCCAGCCTGGTTTACCAATCGAGTTCTAGGATGAGAGCTACACAGAGAAACCCTGTTTCGGAAAAAAACAAAAACAAAACAAAACAACAACAACAATAAAACAGAAACCAAAGCCAGCACTGCCACCCAGATTTCATCTGCTAGCATATGAGAAATAGTTAGCTTTTATATCACTTAATAATGAACCACTCGTCACGTAGTCATTAAAGCACATTCTGGGGCTGGAGAGATGCTCAGTGCTTGGCTCCACTGTGGGGCAGCACACAAGTGCCCCTCAATCCAGCTCCAGGGGATCGGATCCCCTCCCTGTCCTCCACAGGTACCTGTGCTCACACAAACACAAATAATTCACAAGCCTCCCATCGTAAATATGGTTGTGGAATATAGAACTCATTTAGGCAAATACAGAAGCGGAAGCTTAAATACTCAGCTCTATGGAAACCCAGCTGATTTGGAGTCAGATCTTCAGTGTAACAGTATTTTCCCCAGAGATGGACAGAACACACACACATTCTCTCTCTCTCTCTCAGAGCCAAAGGGGGGGGGGACCCTTGAAGAATGAAGCATGTATTCTACGTGCATACTGCTTTTATTACTTATTTATCTTTCAGGAAACATTCCACTTTCTCCTTGGACTTATAAAAACTAAGAACACCACTGAATGCCAGGTCTGAACAATGAAAGCTGGAGGAAGTTGGACGAAAAGGCGCACAGTTTAAGAACAGTGTGCATTTCTCAGTCAAGCTGGTGGAAAGCCGCTGAACTCTGCGGTTAAAACGCTGTGATGATTTAACTTTGGAGAAAAATGAGACATGTTAGTTTGCAGAAGGCACGATTACCACATGCACAAACAGTCAATTTTTTTTTTTTTTTTTTTTTTTGGTAAAATAACAGGTACCCATGGTAAAGTTGAATTTAGAACAGGTAAGTAACAATCACTTTTCTGCAATGAAAACATGTACCCATACTTTGTAATCTCAGACTATTTCTTTTCCTCCAGAAGAAACAAGGCTGCTCACCAGGAGCCACCAAGACATGCCTACGAGCCCTTAGCTGCAGCTTCTACAAGCAACTGGATGTGGAAAAGTCTTCTGCCTTGCTCTGTTCTCTCAGAAGGAAAACGCCGGCAGAACAGCTGGGCACAGGAGGGAGAGGGGTCAGCGCTGACCTCTTCCACTCAAATATTGGAGCTGTCACATCATTTTGTTTCCCAAAGAACTGTACGACATGATAAGATGCAGAAGAAACAGACTCCAGTTTTCTAAAACGGCTTAGAAACTACTTAACTGTAGTATCCTGAGAGGAGGAGGGGTAAAGAGCCGAGAGCACATTCAAAACAAAGAGCGCAGACTTCCGACCCAGAACTTTTATTATCTGCTCATCAGCCCTTTGCGGGGATAATCCGACACTGTGCGCATTTCTAAAGTTTCAGACACTCATCTCTTCCAGTAATTTTCTATTTTTTTGATCTTTAATTGTAAAAAAGCTACAATGACTGGGAGATTATATTTCTTTTTCATATACAATCTGTCATTCTTTCCAGCATTTCTATTAGCCTCTGGCTAATCACTAGATCACTTCTGTGTTGTAGCCTTGGCTCTTTGCTTTTCAAATGGGAGTCCTGTTTCAATAGATTCCAGTCTGAAGAGCCATGTGTACTTAAAGAAAAACGAACTCACTAAACATATGTTTCTCTGTTTTAAAAAAAGGCCTCTCAGTATACACGAGTATCATAAAACACGTAAAACACTGCTTCTTCCTTGGAGAACTCTGGCATGTTTTAAGAGCTACAAAACCACAGAGCCTACCATAGGGGAAATCCCACTGGTTGAGCAAGTGAAACAAAGAAATCCCACTGTTAAAACTACTTTTTCTTAACCACAAATAAATTTCCATGTAAGTACTACCACCTTAATATACAGTACCTAATACTGAGAACAAAAGATTACTAGATATACACCAAGTGAAGAAATACATCTTACAGCCACATCAAAAGATCAAGTCAATACAGTAAGCTGCGAAAGGTTTTAAAAAAATACTATCAGCAGGAAAGCTCATACAGCCACTGTTTTCAACCAAAAGGTCACTAGGTTGAATAGTTGGTTGCCACACCTTCTGTCCAATGTCTTCCATTGATGACATAAGGAAATACTTAAGACTTATTTGAGAGACAGGTCATACGCAGGAATTTGTAAATGATTTTTACTATCCATGGCATAGAATCCAAATACAAGACACACCATGCTTCTTCTAAATTAACAGCTGCACCAGCATCATCCATAAGACCCATTATTACAGTCGAACAGTTTGGGCCTCCATAACACCAAAGCCAAGATCTGTGCTACAAGGTACACCTTGATGACAGTTATCAGCCATTCCAAATCATTTCGTTTCACCATATTAGCCGAATAGGTATGCTTTCCCTTCATTTTAAATGAAACTACCATGGGAAGAAAATTAAAAAAAAAAAATCTGTCAACCTAGTTAAGACATAGAAATAGAAAGTACCCTTTAAAAACCATGTGGAAAAGCAACAGGAAATTAGGAAAGCATTGAAACAGGGAAATCCGATCAGGCAACAATAGGTAGTCAAGTATCACTACTGCCTGATGGTCATGGGAGAGATAAGTCCTAACTACTGACAGTCATGGGAGACATGAGTACTAACTACTGATGGTCATGGGAGACATGAATACTAACTACTGATGGTCATGGGAGACATGAGTACTAACTACTGATGGTCATGGGAGACATGAGTACTAACTACTGATGGCCATGGGAGACATGAGTACTAACTACTAATGGTCATGGGAGACATGAATACTAACTACTGATGGTCATGGAAGACATGAGTACTAACTACTGATGGTCACGGGAGACGAGTACTAACTACTGATGGTCATGGGAGACATGAGTACTAACTACTGACAGTCATGGGAGACATGAGTACTAACTACTGATGGTCATGGGAGACATGAGTACTAACTACTGACAGTCATGGGAGACATGAGTACTAACTACTGACAGTCATGGGAGACATGAGTACTAACTACTGACAGTCATGGGAGACATGAGTACTAACTACTGATGGTCATGGAGACATGAGTACTAACTACTGATGGTCATGGAGACATGAGTACTAACTACTGACAGTCATGGGAGACATGAGTACTAACTACTGACAGTCATGGGAGACATGAGTACTAACTACTGATGGTCATGGGAGACATGAGTACTAACTACTGACAGTCATGGGAGACATGAGTACTAACTACTGACAGTCATGGGAGACATGAATACTAACTACTGATGGCCATGGAGACATGAGTACTAATTACTGATGGTCATGGAGACATGAGTACTACTGCCTGACAGTCAAGGGGAGATGAGTACTCCCTGACGGTCATGGGGAGACATAAGTATTAACTGCTGACTGATGGTCATGGGGAGACATGAGTTGGGAGAGAAGCAGACAGGGAACAGGCAGAGAGGAGAAAGGCCAGGAAGTTAGACCAGCTGCTTCTCTGGGCACGGCATGCCTATTACATGCTTGGCTATATTCTAAGTGATAGGAAGTTTTTGGGGCATGTAATTTCCGTACCAGCCTGCCAGGCAGACATGATTTCACCTGTAGGAATGGGAGCCCTGTGTACTAATTTGCTGTGTGGCTGCAGGCAGAACGAGCCAGTCTCTCTGGAGGAGCTCACTCTATTAAACACTAGTCTGCTCTGGGCAGGTGGAGAGGCAACCAACCAAAGCCGAGAAAAATAAGGAAGTCTATCCAAGGGGCCTCTATAGAATGAAGTCTTTTATTTATTTCTATCAGCGTTTAAGCAACAAATTGCTTTTGGCTACTGAGTTTAACAACTGGGCTCAAAGAAAAGAAGAATCTCTAAAATGAAGATCAAAGTTTTAACCATTTCAGCTGGAGACACACTGTATTGTTCATGGAGTCTACTTGGGGTTGTAATTTTTGTTGGAGTAATTGGCTCAAAATTCATATAGCTTCATGCCAGGACTTCCTAGTATTTGCTGCCATGATTCAGTTGAATGTCAGTGGAGGCAAAGCTCCAAGAGGAAGTCTCCTAGTCACATACATCAAAGATCTAACACATCACTGAAACCTAAAAAAATTAGAAAAAAAAAAATCAACCCTCTCCCTCCATATCTCTACTCTTTAGGAAACAGTGTTCCCCAATATCCAGAAATGTTTCTCAGTTTGTCATTAGTCAACTATACAATTTTAAGGAAGAAAAGACTCAATTGAGTTTGGGTCTAAACAATCATTAGTCTAAAAGACAATTCCCCATGCCGCTAAACATTTAAGAGGACATGCATGAAGACAGGATGGCGTTCAGTGATCTTAAAAATAGAACTGGGTTTTCAGCACTTGGGGGAAGCCCAGCAACTTCTCAAAGGATTAGTCAGTGGCCTAAACAAACAGAGGCGCTATGGTTTGCCTTTCCATTGAAGAGATTCAGTTTTATTTCAAGCTTGTCTTTAGTCATGGATAATAACTAGTTTATTCAAGATGTCTCATTAACCTGGTGTTTCCACTAAATGTCTAAATGCCACAGAAATTCTATCCCCACTCAAATAGTATACAATCTCTTTTTTAAAAGAATCTTTTTTTCAAAATCTCTGTAAAACAATGTAATTTCCCTAAACTGCAAAACTGGAAAAAAAACAAACCATGGTGGAAACTATTCCTTCACTCTCCTAAAAGAGCCTTTCTTTTATAGCTTGTTAAGACCCTAAACCTAAAGAGGGACCAGAGAGCCAGGCCTAGGGGCCAGGGTCTGGAACTGAGCTACTTAGGGGACTGACATGAAAGGATGGGGGTACAAGGCCTGCCTGGACAGCCTAGTGAGACCCGGGGAGGGGGGCCAGCTAGGGGGAAAACACTGTGATGGAGAGCTTGCTTAGCATGCATGTGTCCAATTCTCAGTAACACACACACACACACACACACACACACACACACACACACACACACACACTTAAAATATCCACTATTTTTAAACTCTCGTTATCAAACCTCAATAGAGATCTTTGCTAACACACTGTTTCCGAACTCTTTAAAACGACATGTTACTACTACATTTTGTCAAGGCGAGTGCTTGTGAAAAAAGATGCCTTTCAGATTCCTTATACTTCTACAGTCTTTTCTAGAATTTGGGGATAATACTATTCCAGGTTTTTCTTTTTCTCTTTTTAAGCTGCAGTTATTCTGACCAGCAGATGGTGGTGTAACAGCACTCCCAACCCCAGCTTCCCCAAGGGCAAGACAGACCGCTGCATCCAGACTCGGCTTCAAGAAAACAATTTACATTCTCTAATATTACATCACAGATTTATCCAATAATGGGAGTCTGAGATTTCTGTAGTCACTGAATCTTCCTGTCTATAAGACGCAGACCCTGCAACATCTAGTTCACGGCTGCTAGGTTCTCTCATTCCTCACAGCCCCAACTGAGGCGGTAATCAAGGCTGTTAACGTCTGTGGATTCTGTGCCAGACAGGAAAGCCTGGGTCACTCTAGCCATTTCAGGAGGTTTCAGTGAAACTAGGGCTCTCCTGACAATGTGTAGTGATTAAATCGTTAATCTTCTGTGAGGACCCGGGGAATTAGGGAAAGAGTAAGTATGCTATCTGTAATGATGACTCACGTGTTATAAAAGCAGAGTAAATTGGCACATTGCTTGGACCCACTCACCTTCCCGTGTTTTGAGTTGAGCAAGACCTGAATTAGGACCATTAATGGCCTTTGCTTTAATCGTGGACTTCCAAGAGTAGGTAAGGACTGTCCTTGGCTTAACTAAGATGAGCTGGGGTTTGCTGTTTGATTCCTAGGGACAGTGTAGCCTACAGAGTGGTCTGCCACAGTTCAATGTAATAGAAAACAAACTCCTTTCCAGACTGTGGGACCAGTGCAGTAGAGTAGGGCCGTGAGAATTAGCTAGCCCCCCACCACACTTCTTAGTCCTCTCAGAAGGCAGCTGACTGAGTTCAAAGCCGGCGCTAGCATTCTTTTGTCTGCGAAAGCATTCAACATGAAAGTTCTAAGATGTCTCCTTCCTCCCTCTGTCCCAGCAGAAACTCACACAAATGCTAGCACTAACTCTGCCTTGTGGCAGGGGACACAGAGGGCTACACTTGGCAATGGCTTCTTTTAGGCTCCTGATCATTACTGCTGAGAGAGCAGGAGTCATGAGTAATATTTTCTGTACGGCTCTCCACTTTCTAAAGGCCAATAACTGTAAAACCTAAGAGTCCTAACTGGTTGGGCAGTGGTGGCGCACGCCTTTAATCCCAGCACTGGGGAGGCACAGCTAGGCTGATCTTTGTGAGTTCGAGGCCAGCCTGGTCTACGGAGTGAGATCCAGGAAAGGCGCAAGGCTACACAGAGAAACTCTGTTGCGAAAAACCAAAACCAAAACCAAAACAAAAGTCCTAACTGTAGTAAGCAGCACTTTTAGGGGTTATTTGAAGGACGCCTGCACCACAATCATTTTGGTAGATCGCACTGGTACCTGTGGTTAGCACTAGTGCCCCACTTTTGTTAACAGACTATGGTAAGGGAATAAACCAGGCCTTCACCAAAAGACCCATAGAATAAGTAGTAAAGAGCAACTGATGAATTTATGATCACTTCGTCTCTTGTTTTTCCTTTTAGTGTCAGGGACTGAAACAAGAAGGCCTGTGAGATGTGTAAATATCACACAGCCCAGAGCTGAAGCTGGGGTTACGAGACAATATAGACGAAATATACTGTATGAAAAAAATTGTTTTAAAGAAACCTGTTTTGGGCCGGGCGGTGGTGGCGCACGCCTTTAATCCCAGCACTCGGGAGGCAGAGGCAGGCGGATCTCTGTGAGTTCGAGGCCAGCCTGGGCTACAGAGCGAGATCCAGGAAAGGTGCAAAGCTACACAGAGAAACCCTGTCTCGGAAAAAAAAAAAAAAATGAAACCTGTTTTGTTTTCTTTCTTTCTTTCTTTCTTTCTTTCTTTCTTTCTTTCTTTCTTTCTTTCTTTCTTTCTTTCTTTCTTTCTTTCTCTCTCTCTCTCTCTCTCTCTCTCTCTCTCTCTCTCTCTCTCTCTCTCTCTCTCTCTCCCCTCTCTCTTTCTCTCTCCCTCCCTCCCTCCCTCCCTTCCTTTTAAGATTATTTATTTATTTAGAGAAGGGTATCAGATCTCATTACAGATGGTTGTGAGTCACCACATGGGTGCTGGGAATTGAACCCAGGACCTCTGGAAGAACAGCCAGTGCTCTTCACCTCTGGGCCGTCTCTCCAGCCCATACGAAAAATTTTTTAACTAAAAAAAAAGAAAGAGAGAAAGAAGCTGGGTGTAATGACTAACAATGTTTGTCAACTTCCTAGGAGACAAGCCTCTGAGGTATTATTATCTAGCTTAGCTTCACTTTGGTGGGAAGAATCACCTCAACAGCGGACCCAACTCCATAGGAGAGAGTCCTGGACTGAATTCGCATCTATGGGCACAGTCTGAGGGCAGCCTGGTACTGTAGCTCCACCTTCCCACATGATCCCTTTCCCTGGGGCGGAGAGCCAGAGCAAACCCTTCCTCCTCAGGTATTTAGTTGCAGCAGCAAGAAAAGTCGCTAAGCCAGGAGTGTGGTGGTGCACACCTGTGACCCCAGCGCTCAGGAGGCCAAGGCAGAAGGACCAAGAGTTTCAGGCTTACCTAGACGACACGGTAAGAGCCCGTCACACCCATTAAAAAAAGAGTGAAAGAGTTAAGGAGCATTAAGACATGGCACCTAACTGAAAAGACAGACTCTGCCTGAGAGTGCCTGAGAGGATTAACACACCTTCCCCAAGGGCCACATCAGAGTCCACATTTCTAGATGAGAGGAGACCCTGAGCTTTCTATTTCCCACCGGATTCTTCAACAAAGAAAACGAAAGCCAAGAGAGAGGGTCCCTGGAAGCCCATGCCTGCTTGACCAAAGACTGGAGTCACAGCACAAGGCACCTGCCATGGAGCAGCGCCCTGCTCCAAGGGGGAGCTTCAAATTCCACTGCAACGAAGGAGGTCTTTATGCATATTTAGCTGAGAAAAGAAAACCTTGCAAATATGCTTTCACTTATTACTCACAGGCTCTCAATAAATAAACTCTCAAGTAATGTGAATAAAATAATGAGGACATCATTCTAAAATAAGCATTACTGAACTTAAGGGACATTTAAAATGCTGTGACAGCATCTGAGTTGCTTTTTTAAAGTTCTCAAACAAGCAAGCCAAGCAACAACCTTAAGAATGCAGACTTGATGATTTATATGACACCAAATCCAAGAATCTTTTCCAGATCAGCCAGACAACCGGCTGAACAGTTTCATTTGAATGCTTTCAGGGACAAAGACCACTTTTTAAAAAGTGTGGGTCATCTCCACTTCAATCACCCAGCTTATTGTCAAGGTTATTTGCTAAGTCTGACAGTGTGCCCCAAACCATGTGTATAGGAAACACAGTCCTAACATGCAGAAGGATTTGAGGTGCATCTGATGGGAAAGGTTTAGGTCATGAGAATCCACCTTTACATGTGGGTTTAGCCCATTGTAAGGGCTCAAGGCTAAGAATTTGACTGTATGCTCTATTCTACCATGTGACAGCTTCTGCCATGTGACCGCTTCTGCCACGTGATCAGGTAAGAAAGCCCTCACAGGATGTGGTTTCCTTGATCTCGGACTTCCAGCCTCCAAAAGATAATAACTTTATTACAAATCCCCCAGTCAATGATATTTTGCTACAGAACACAAAACAAGAGTATTCTAGATGAGGAAACTATATTAGCTTTTCTGTGAACTTGCATACATCAGAACCAATTTTTCTCTCAAGAAAATACTGGATTAGTCCAGTTTCTTTATCTTTCATGGTCAGCTTTGACATTAGTGATGGACCTACATTCTGTGTCTGTGTGCATACCACAGGTCAACAGAGGGTAACTTTCTCAATTGCTCTCTACCTTAGTTTTCTGAGGCAGGGTACCTAACTGAACCTGGAGCTCACGGATTTAGCTATACTTGGTGGCCAAAGAGCCCCAGAGATCTTCACGCTGCTTCTGCACTGGGGTGGGGGTGTGTATCCTCACACTGGCTGCTCCTGAGTGCTGGGAATCTGGACTCAGGGCCTCTTGTTTGTGAAGCAAGGACCTCACCAACTTAGTTATCTTCCCAGCCCCACTATTTCCCACTTATTTTCACTTAAAAAAATTTGTATGGTGTTTTGCTGCTATATATGTTTGTGTACCATGTGCATGTAGTGCTTGTGGAGGCCAGAAGAGGGCATGAAATCCCTCTGGAACTTGAGTTACAGACAATTGTGAGCTGCCATGTGGATGCTGAGAATTGAACCCAGGTCCTCTAAAAGAGCAGTCAGTGCTCTTAACCGCTGAGCCATCTCTCCAGCTCCCAAATACTTAGATATAGAGTACTAATCATAAGTGTCTCTCAACCCAGCAAGGTTCCGACATTGTGTTGGTTACTAGGAGTACAAAGAAGAATGGACATAAGCCCAGGAAAACTTATAGTGTAGAAGAGAAAGACATGCGGAGGTACCCTCAGCAAGGTTGGAAGAGCCATGTCTAAAGCAGGTTAGAGAAAAAAGGAGCGAGCTTCCACGGTGAAAACGACAGGCAACACAACAGGGGGCATCATGCCAGGATAAAAGGCGTGGATTTGAATCCCCAAACTAAAAATTCAAAATAAATTATTAAACAATGGTTCAATTCGATCTGAACAAAATCTGATGGGTCTTAATGAGGGCCCACAGAAGAATCACCACTAAGCAGTTAAGCAATACATATTTGCTAATTGAAATTATTCCACAACAAGTCTTGAAATCAATTGCACGGCAAAAATTCCCAAGGGATGAGGTTAGTGTTCCTGGTTTCAGGAGTGAAGTATGAAGTCACCGTTTCATAAAAATTCAAAGCATTAAAATGTGGACATTCAGGATTCCAAAAAGACTCACTGACTGGAACCCCCACCACCAAAATACTCACTAAAGATACAGTTTAGTTGAATAATACTTAGAGTGAAATAGCTCAGATCTTAACTTATCATCTCTCAGTTATTTTAATT
The DNA here is from genome assembly GCF_049852395.1 of Peromyscus maniculatus bairdii. Taxonomy (NCBI): domain Eukaryota; kingdom Metazoa; phylum Chordata; class Mammalia; order Rodentia; family Cricetidae; genus Peromyscus; species Peromyscus maniculatus. The sequence goes on along the minus strand of NC_134865.1, from coordinate 45,472,338 downwards.
ATTAGATGTAAAAGAATGACTAAAATTTCTTGTGAGCATACAATCTTGTGTGAGATCCAAAGTGCACGTCACTTCCTCGTGGGTTTTCTACAACTCTGACAGTATTTATTTAGCATTCCAGTTGATGATAAAAACAAATGAACACACAGCTCAGCTCTCTGCAATCTCTTTACAACATGTACATACAATTCTCATACTTTGGAGTTAAATGTTTAATACATTCAGTCAACTATTATTTCTACATAGTTCTCATAATTAGGATCAGTTGTATGCTGTAGAATAATTCTCTTGTACACTGTAAAGACTTGTCACTTGAATTGGTTTAATAAGACACTGATTGGCCAGTAGCTGGGCAGGAAGTGTAGGCGGGGCAACCAAACTAAGAATGTTGGGAAGAGGAAGGGCAGAGTCAGGAGTCACCAGCCAGATGCAGAGGGAGCAAGATGAGAATGCTGTTTTGAGAAAAGGTACCAAGCCACGTGGCTAGTCATAGATAAAAATTATGGTTTAATTTAAATGTAAGAGCTAGCTAGTAATAAGCCTGAGTTACTGGCTGAGCATTTATAAGTAATATTAAACCTCCAAGTCAATTATTTGGGAAGCAGCTGCTGGGTATTTGGGAACAGGCAGGAGGGAGAGAAACTTCCACCTCTGGTTGTATGATCAATTTTTAGTAGGAACCAGGGAAAGATAAACTTGAGGATGCCTCTTGTCCTTAGACATATTATAAACTACTTGGTCATTTTTAATTTCTTAGCTCCAAGGGGACACTGGGCACAGCTGACTGTTCACAAAGTCCATGGGGCACTATTCCCTCTAAAGAAGTTTCTGTCAGTGGGAATGGTTAAGGGGGTGAAAGCAGAGGGAGAATTGTTCAGAAATCACTTGGAGGGCATTTCCAAACTGTACCCTCTCACCACCACAGCCGTGGAGGCCTGAGAAGACTGCGATCAAGGTTTGGCTAAAGCTGAAGTTAGAAGCATATTTACCAGTGCTACTAAAAAGATCCAAGAAAGATCAGGAGACAAGAAAAGGGGACTTCTGAAGATGGCTACATCTACAGAGATTTAGTGTCCCTACTAGACCTGTAGGAAGGCAAGGGGCCAGGGAACAACCAGTTCCATTACTATATGCATATATAATCCATTCTCAATGCTTACCTCCAATATTCTGAATTATTATGGTGCCTGCCACCACCACCTAAAAAAGAACACATGTATTCAGAAGATAAAAGCAAAAACAGTAGAAAAGGACAGGATTTTATTAAAATTAATAACCAATACTACAAAGACAGATGCACGACTCATGACTGAAGAGATACTGGTAAGAATAAATTCTGTCAGCTGTCTGTACTATGTAAAATTAATAAATATCATAAAAAGTCTTTCCTTAATACCTCCATAGCTACTATAAAGATATTTCTTAGCAGTCATGTTTGAATACCTAAAAAAGGTAATAAAGCTTGTAAGCTGTGATTACCAATGTCTAATAAACTGGCATTGAATCTGGGAAGTCCTGTGGTCCCTTTCTTCCTGGCTTTAGCACATTGCTTTAGTAGGTATCCCAAAACAGACTGGATTGTGCTGTATCAACCACATTACCTAGACAGAATGGATGATCTTCTGCCAGCAGCCTGGCACAGAACCCCCGTATTTGGGCATCCTAGTCTCAAAGATTCAACAGCCTACAGCAGAAAACTCTACCGCACAATGGTGAGATCTAGAGAATTTAGGCAACGTATTTCAAACTAAAAATGTGAAGTAAGCCAAGTGTAAAAGAGCAGGTGGTGGCGAGGGCAACAGGGAGCTGAGACTCTTTCTCCTCAGTCTGGCTGGTTGATGGCGTGAGAGGAAATGGGGCCAATGGAGCCAGATCATCTAGTATTTAGTAAGCTAGAAATTCAATTTCACACTCTTAAGAGTATAAAAGTTGGCAACTGGCTAAAAATAAAAAAGGTCTGAACTAAACAAAAAATGCCCAAGGATTATGCGCAGTCTGTTTCTGGTCTGGGCTGAGACTCGTGGGGAACTTGAAGGAAATGTTTAAATATTATGTTCTCTCTCAGGCCTCCTGACCACCAAACCCCTGGGCTGTAAGCCCCAGCAGACATTTGGAGCTGACTAGCTACCTGTATCATTCGGGCCTCGTGGCCTGAGGACAGGTCATACTGCAGGTTCACCTCTACGGGAATTCCTCCTGGTCAGAGCATTGGGACCCGGAGTCCTTGCAGGTGCAGGGGAAGCCTAATGGTCTGGAATTCTGGCAAGGTCTCTAGAGATTCAGGTGTGCTGGACAGTTTTATGTCAACTTGATACAAGATAGAGTCATCTGAGAGGAGGGAGCTTCAACTGAGAAAATGCCTCCATAAGACTGGACCATAGGCAAGCCTGCAGGGCATTTTCTTAAGTAGTGATTGATGTGGAAGTGCCCAGCCCATTGTGGGTGGTGCCATCCCCTGGCTAGTGGTCCTGAGTTCTATAAGAAAGCTGGCTAAGAAAGCCATGAGGAGCAAGCCAGTAACTAGCACCTCTCCACGGCTGCTGCATCAACTCTTGCTTCCATGGTCTTGCCCTGTTTGAGTTCCCCCACTGACTTCCCCCAACAGTGATGGACTGTTCTAGATGGACCCTTTCCTTCCTGGTTTGCTTTTTTGTGGTGTTTCATCACAGCAATAGTAATTAAGACAGTGGTCATGGCCATTCTGATGTTTTCTAGAAGGCAGTTTGTATCTTGTGGGGGGCCAAAATTACTCAGGATCAGAGAATCTGAGCTTGCTTTATCCAGCAGGGCTACATAGGAGATGCTGTGGCCACGGGAGTGTTTACCAGGTATTTAGAAGGGTCTACACTTGGCTGTACGGTGTGCTTTGATCTTATAAGGAGGAGGTCTTTTGCCTCTCCCCTTGGCATATTATAAACAGCCCTTTTGAATAAAGCTCTGGGCCGTGGGGTATTGACCCAGGCCCTCCCGATGCTATCCTGTGTCTCTGTCTTTCTCCTCATCGTCTAGTTCTATCTTTCTACTTAATATTTCCTAACTCCTTTCTCTTCTACCCAAGAACCCTTTGAAAGGTGGGAGCAGGTTGAAGCTGGACTCCCACAGACTCTCACAGCATCTAAGCTTAGATATGAGTTCCTGAAATCCAGTCATTTGTGGGAAGACTGTTCTGACTTTGTGTATATCACCTACAGTGCAAATGAAAGCCCCTGGTCACACACATAAAATACCTCTATTTTCTACAAATATATTGCAAATACAGTATTTTAGCACTAACCCCTTTTCCATTCCTTAGCTAAATTTAGATATTTAATGTTTAGAAAGTCAGAATGAATGTCTGCCTATCTATACTTCTATGCCTACTATAGTGTATGGGCATAGCATTGCTCAATACATGCTTATCTGATAGATCAATACACAATTTTTTTTTTTTTCGAGACAGGGTTTCTCTGTGTAGCTTCGCGCCTTTCCTGGAGCTCACTTGGTAGCCCAGGCTGGCCTCGAACTCACAGAGATCCGCCTGGCTCTGCCTCCCGAGTGCTGGGATTAAAGGCGTGCGCCACCACGCCCGGCTTTCAATACACAAATTCAAAGATAATTTAAAAAATATCCCTTAACATTTTCAAAAATATTTCTTTGATTCACAGAATAATATTATCCAAGCACACATCAAGACAATGGGAAGATTTCAGACCAGTTATAGAGATGGGGAAGAAATACAAACAAAATCTAAAAAGTCCTCACTCTGGATACGGTCTGCCCAGTGCATGTAAAGGACGTCACTGATGATGAAGCCGCTCACATTCAGGAAAGAGAGACTCCACAGTCCACGCTCTTTGAGACTGTGCTGCCATGCAGGGATGGTACTACTGCTGTGAGCTGATGCTAGTGTCAGTGATGAGCATGGACTGTCACCCACAGTCACATTAAATCACCAGGGAGTTCTCTTTCCTGTCTTCTTTGTTGCTGCTGTGGACCTACCTGCTGTATGCATATGCACACACCCATGCATTAGATAGGCTGCTCCGTGTATGTTAGGAAGTGCACGTGTGAAGGCCAAAGCTGACTGCAGGAATCCTCCCCTGTTCCATTCTCTACCTTACTTCTTGAGACACACTTTCTCCCTGAACTTGGAGTTGGCTGTTTGGGTGAGGCTGACAGGCCAGCAACCCCTCTATGCCGTTCCCCTGCACCCTGGAATCCTCCCGCTTCTGCACTCCTCCCTCAGCACCGAGGTCACTGGAAGATGCTGCCATGCCCTGGTTTGATACAGGTGCTGGGATCTGAACTCTGGTCCTGATGCTTGCACAGCACGTGCTTTTCAGCTCTATCTGGGACACTGTCCTATACAAACACATTTCTTCTTTGGTTAAACTACATGGAGGGAATCAACCAGACACACTAAACACTCTGCTCTCCAAGAAGAAAATGTTCCTGGGGACGATTAACGAAACCCATACCCTCAAGCACCACGCTGTCTGTTTTGCTTGAGGTTTATAAGATGAGGATGTAAGCCCTGGTGTTACCGAGGTTTACATACCCAACTCAACATTCCAAGAGTAAAGGTAACTGGAAGCAAACACAGCTTCTCTTCCTGCGGCAGGGCTGCATCTTCCTCTGAGACTCACCCCTTAGAAATCAGTTTAGCCATTTACATATGGCATCCACTTATATCAAAAACAGAATAAATGTGTGAGGCAACTTGTAAGTTAATTAGCTCAAAGTTAGCCATTCTACAATGCGTACCTGTTTTAAAGTACCAAGTACATGGTATATATGTATATGACTTACTTGTTTGTTAATTTAAAACAAATGCAAACAAAGTACTAAGATTTACAATCAGAATTCTATTTTACAATCAATTCTTGTTTAGGACCAAAAATACGGGTAGCTCTTCAGACACTGAAACAGAAGAAAAGCAACTTAACTGTAACACTAAAAGCACTGTTGAAACCCTGGTAATCTGCAGGAAAAACGTTTATCCCCAACTGTAAGGTTAGAAAACCACCAACAACCAGTGCCAGTAACAGTTTGCTTTGATTTTCATTAGTCTAAGAAGGAAACCCAGCAGATGCAGTGTCTACAGTCCTCAGATGTGGAACTGGTGTTGGGTAACAGTTGAGAACAGGTCCTTTAACAGCTTTGGGCCTTCATTTTCTCACAATGTAAACAAGGGGACAGCCAGGCAATCTTTCAGCACTGTTCGGCTCTTAAGTAATACTGCCTGTGTAATTACTGCTTTTGAAAATAGCCAGGTTATAATTTCAATCCTATACTGTTTTCTTCCCTTTAAGGATTTACTCAGAGGATCTGATCAAAATTAATGAGGAAAACTAAGAATCCCATTACTCCTGAAGCTCATCGAGTCAGTGACAAGACTTAGAAACCGAACTGGCTTACATATGTGCCGTGGAGGGGAGCACATTTTTCTTTATTTTCCCATCCCACTGTCCTGTCTCTTCTTACTTTTGTATCCTCTCCATCTCCTAAGGTCTTTCTCATATATACAGCTTTTTGAACTTGAAGGAGAAGAGAATGCCCCAGGACGAAACAATGAAATTACCTTTCCAGCTAATCCAAACGCAAAGAGTCCAAGATCTTCGTAAGACGTCACCGCTGTTAGGAGAAAGTACAATTGTTACTTTTACACAAAGCTATTCATGAAGGTTATTTTACTCTCACAAGCTGGGCACAGTGCCATCCTCAGCTTCAGCCAGTCAGGACTAGCTGTGGCATGGAACCCCGACACCCTGGGATGGAGGTAAAGGTAGGAAAGGAGGCAGCACTCACTTAGGTGGTTCCCAGAGATTTCTCTCTGAAATCTCAATCCCCCTCCAAATGTAACCCAACACTTAAGATTTAGATATTTTGTAGAATGTGCCTCTTTAGCAAGTAGTGATTTTTCCTTTCTTAAAAAAAGAAAAAAATTACCAAGGGGGCTGTGGAGATGGCTCAGTAGTTAAAAGTAGAAGATGGATTTCCAGCACCCACACGGTAGCTCTCAACTATCTATAACTCTAGGTTCAGGGGATCTGATGCCCTCTTCTGGCCTCCGAGGGCACAGGGATACATATGGTGCCCAGACACAAAGGCAGGCAAAACACTCATGCACATAAAGTTGTTGCTTTTTTTTAAAGATAAAAAAATTCGCCAGGGACTCCTTTTATAATGCTCCTCTAGTATATCTCATGCTCTAATTTTGTTTTTCAAATGCACATATTAATGGTTATTTTCCATTTTTATTAGGTTTCTAATTACTGTAAGATAACCAATATCAGCACACTAAAATTGGTAACCAGCTAACAGACATTTATCTATCAATCTGACAGCTCTTGTCTGTGGAGGCCATCAAGGGTAGATCTGTGTTTCTCTTAAATATTCTGAAATACCAAAGACAGCAAAACAAAACCAACAACAAACCATCCAATACCAGCTGGGATCTAGTAGCTGGTCTACCCACCTTACAATCATTGACAGATGACTACAGTTAAAGCAGAAGTACTAGCTTTGGGAGAAACCTTTAAAGATACACGCTTTGTAAAGCCAGAGTCTACCTACAATAGGCAGACATTAGCTAATCCAGGCTGTGCAGCCCATGTTAATTCAATGGCCTGATTTCTCGAGAACACCTGTTCATCCTTGGACAGGACTTGTGTACTTGCATACACACTATCCAAACAGAAATTTTCACTGGCAGGACTTTCTAAACATTGGACACATAGTAAGATGAGGTATGATAGCTGTACCATTTGCCTTTCCAAGTGCTTAGAGTGACGGTAATGTGTTCACAATGGGAAGAGTACCTTCATCCTGTAATTAGGAGGGGCACATACTTTCTTTTTCATCATAAAAATGTTAAATTACATTCTCATTTCATTATATTCAAGAAGTATCATGGTTATTAAGAACACATGAAAATTAAAAGGCTTGTAAAAGAGCCACAGTATGTTCTCAGTCCATACAGCTTTGCGTTTTCGCAAGCGATGCTGCTGTTTATGAGGCTCTACAGTCTGAGAAGTGCACATGGCCACAGCGCTGCCACTGAAGAGAAGCAGGCTGGGAGACACTGAGCCTTGGGACAGCAATGGTTTCTGCTGGTCACAGACCTGGCTTGTTATTTAAAGCCAGTTTGAATACATCTTTTAAGACATATTTGGGCTTTCTTTCAACTGCCATTTGAGAACAAAAAAAAAATCTTTTTTTGTATTTTCATAATAAAGGACATTTAGATACATAAAAATAAGCTTTTTAAAAATCATAGGTAGTTTTGCACACAGTAATTATGGAACCAGGATGAAAACAGTGGGATACTGAATAATAAAAAGGTATTAATAATTAACAAAATCTTCATTTTAATCTATTATCAAAGTTCACGGGGCTGGAGAGATGGCTCAGCGGTTAAGAGCACTGGCTGTTCTTCCAGAGGTCCTGAGTTCAATTCCCAGCAACCACATGGTGGCTCACAACCATCTGTAATGAGATCTGGCACACAGATAGAACACTGTATACATAATAAATAAATAAATCTTTTTAAAAAAGTTCACTTTTTTGAGTGATATATTTATGTTTAAAAATGCATTTACATTCTGCTAAACATAGCCCACATGTACAATTCAGTATTGGATTTGGAGGACATTTTTATTGTGGGTAGACCATATATGAAGGTCACAAGGGCTCACGGAAGCCCACACTCATGCTCAGCTGTGTCTTGTTTCATGAGAGCCTCTTTCTCTCAACCCTTGTGCTCAAACTCTGTAGTAGAAATGCCGTTTACTTTGCTCACACTTTTGTAAAAATCAGTCAAGTGTTTGTTGTATAATATGGTGACTGCATTCAGATCCCTGCACCCACTGAAAAACCACACATCTGTAACTCCAGCTCCAACTCAATTCTTCTGTTTTCTAGGGGTGAGTTCAGGGCTTGTGTTAGTTCCAGGACTGTCACCAAGGTCGTGATGTGTCTTTTTCTCAATGAATCCTACTGACAACGTGACCCCTGCCACCGTCAGCAGACTCTCCCCCAGTTACAGCCTGCTCCTGGGGGCCTGCGGCCACTCCAGGGGCTTTAGTTGTTTTAGACCTTTCCATAACTGATTCCTGCCTGGCTGATGACTTTGAAGCTCTGGGTCTTGCTGTTCCTGAGGCATCCTCTTCCGAGTTTTGCTGGGCTCTTCAAACTCCAAATCCACTCCACCCTCATCCAGGCATTTCGGTTTTTTTTTTACCTTGTCCCAAAGCTTCAGACTCGATCTCTGTCCCACCTTCGTCCTGGTATTTCCGTTTTCGACGTCATTTTCCAATATTCTGTAATTACCAACTCCATTCCTTGTGTGAACTGTTTATTCCTGAAAGGAATGCCCATCCTAGTGTCGTTCCCTTCTGAAGATCAGGAGGGACATCAGCAAGAAGAGGCAGAAGTGTTGACTAGCATCTCAATGCCGGAGTTGTAGATGGAGGAGGTTTTTTTTTTGTTTTTTGTTTTTTTAATGTATTTTCTAAAGCTTGAAAATAGTACAACAAAGGACAACGAGTTGCACAGACTGGTGCTTTCCTGACCCATCACACTCCACTGGACTTGCCTAGGATGCAGAACTGTGGCCACACTACTGACTGCCTGTCCAGGACTGTTAAGAAAAGCACCATGGTTACTTAGAGACACATTCTTTCCCAGAATTAAGGAGACTTGCCTTAGTTTTTGGAAGCTGATTAGAAGTAACTAAAATGGTAAATATCCATTTTTATCCCAGGTCTCATTGAATCCAAACCTCAGCTTTGCTAGGGCTATATTGAATTATTTGAAAAGTTTTATTCAATTTAAAGTTATGTTTTTTACTTAATCCATTAGATTAATATTGCTGTATCCCATTCCCACTGTGGAAGTGGGAATTTAGGGTTGATATTTTGCTAATTATATAATGATCCATTTTACATGTGATAAATTGTATTTAACTTTTCTGTTCATTATTTTACAGTGTTTATGCAATTTTAAATGAAGTTTAATGTTGTTCAGAACAAAAAAAAATGCCATTTAATAATCTCTAACTCAGATTCGTACTGGCTTGCACAGAAACTCTTTTCTGTGGAGAGGTCAAGGATCCAGTTTTACCTGAGGTGTGGTCCCTAAAACATTACTAAATTGAGGGTGACAGCCCCTGGGCTGGCAGGAATACAGGAATGTATGGGCCACTACTTCAGACTTCCATTATTGCTTAAGAAAAACATTTCCATGTTGTCAGGTTTTTCTGTCACTTTATAAAAATTACCTGACCTAAATGCCTTACTATTTGAAAATTAAATTCCTGATTTTCCAATAATAAATATCTTCCCCCAACTCTGCCGGACTTTTTTCCTTTAATTACTTTCTATTCAGAGGTAATGGTAACTCATAAGCAACGCCATTCATGTTTATTGTCTTTCTCAGTGATTTCCACATTTATGTCTCTATTAGACATAGCTTGTTAGTTTAAACTGCCATATTCCACTAATTCATCAACATTCCAGAAATATGCATACACTACCATTTATGTAAATTTAAGCTGAATTAAATATAATTAAACAGAATAATTACAGAGATGCATACAATGAGATAAATTTATAAAGACAGAAAGAGTACAATCGGCAGGGTAGGGACTAGGGTGATATGGGCAGTGTAGATCATACTCTAGCTCATTTTTATGATTCTGTGGCAGTCTCGTGATAATAAGCACATTTGAAGTACGTTATTTCAAAGTTTTCTCTACTTTAAGATATTTCTACTTAAATTCCCTTTCATATTTTCTAGGCTATAATTAATCTTTCCCTTGGGCTAAGTTCTTTTGGAACCAAAATACTTCTCAGAAATAAAATAGTTTAACATCTCATTAATTCCCTTATAATATCAAAGATTATATGTCAAGGACATATACACTTGTTAATATGAACAGATCTAATATGGCAACTGAAAATCACATCAGACTATGCTTTAAAATGAAAATAATTATAATTTATAATTTAGGTGGTATTAAAAAAGAAAAAAAAGAAAAACATTTCTTCCAAGAATTTAAAGCAATGAGGTTTTCCAGTGTTACACATGAGACTACATTAAATATATTGCTTTTCATATTACTATTTTGTGTGTTTCTCAGTACATAAGCAAAGATGGAAGTCATCAAAAAGTTAGACTACAGCTGTTTAATTTTTGTTGTTTGCTTCATTTTTGTGTTGGGTATTGAATCCAAGCCCTTCCCATGCTAGACACATGCTCTACCACGCAGCTACAGTCCAGCCTTGTTTTATATTTAAATAGTTGGACAAATGTATTGAGTGTATAGCTCGTAAACATGAAAAGCAAATACCTATTAGCGAAAAAAAAATTGAAAAAGTTCTCAAGGGAACAGGTATTTCAATTCTAATTTAAAGACCAAGCATTTATTCTAAATTTTAAAAGTTGAAATTCAGCCCTTGCTCACGTCAGAAAGCACAGTAGACCTAACAGCTTAACGAAGACAGTTTTAGCTGCAACTTCTGACAATTTTGCAATTTCAAACTTGCCCTCTGGTTCTACTGTTTCTTCAGCCTCGTAAAAATCTCTCTGCATACCACAAAGTCCCTCACTGAGAGAGGCGAAGCATTAGGCTTTTAAATGGAGCCGAGTCCAGTGCTCCAGCCTAATTCTGGCTTTCCCGTCAGCATGTCTGGGTCCCTGCTCAGCTCTGTCACTGTCATCAGACCTCTTTTATGTTGCAAAAATTAGAAGCACTTTCCCCAGCCTGAGACATCATGAATATGAATAATGGCTTCTGGCTTTGCTAAGATGAAATGTGGACACAGCCAGCCAAGCGCTTTCCTCCACATCTCAGCATATGAACCAAGGCAGTCTTGTGAAACAGTTTTCAAGTTCTCTTCTGTCGCTGGGGCAGTTTCTTCAAATGCTGAAATTTATAAACTGGATTGATGGTTGGAATGCAGTCTGAACAATGAGCCTTTAAAATATTTAACATTTGAACCTGTGAGCTTTTATCTTAGGAGATAAGAATATAACTAGGGAACTCAGTAGATATTTAATCATGCTGTGATTAACGCTGGAAAAACAGGGCTGCTTAAGTAAATCATGGTAGGCATACATTATAGAATACTACAACTACGAGAGCCCATTTATAATAACAAGAAAATGTCAATATTTTAAGTGAAACAAAAACCAGGATTCAAATAGAATGTACAGAGTAAAAACGTAAGTGATGAGTGAGTCTCCAGTCACTCTTCTTCAGCTTTCTGTACTTCTGAAGAGAGGAATTCAAATGTGTTCCAATGATTAAACAACAAAGGCGGAACTTTATTTTTAAGAACCACAAGTGTATTGGCACAGGCCTTTAATCCCTGCTGCTTGTGAAGCTGAGGCAGGAGGATCACTTGAGCCCAAGAATTTGAAAGCAGTTGAGCAAAACAGCAAGACACCCTAGGCTGCCTCAAAACCCCAAACCAAACAATACTTCAATAGTTCCACTTCTATAAACCAGACAGCTTGCAGTTAAACAGAAATTTTACTTTTTTCTAGTGCTAAGTAATTTGCTGCTTGATTTACCAGCAAGGGATTTTTTCTTTTTCTTTCTTTCTTTCTTTCTTTCTTTCTTTCTTTCTTTCTTTCTTTCTTTCTTTCTTTCTTTCTTTCTTTTTTCTCTTCTTATATATTACAACAATATAAACATTTAGAGAATGTTTCAGAGACACAAAAACAAGATGGTGCTAAACAATTACAGGGGTGGCATATTCCTACTGAACAGAAATGGAATGAATTATGTAACTAATGTAGTCCTCCACAAGCAGCCCTCGGAGCAAACCTCTTTAATAGCTGAAGCAATCACTAGCAATGTATTTCAGAAATCATTTTTGGATATTATAGAATTATAGAAAGCCTACAATCTCATGGAAACTGAATAATGCCCACCTGAAACACCAATGGGTCAAGGAATAAATAAATAAAGAAATTAAAGATTTCCTAGAATTCAATGAAAATGAAAGTACAACATACCCAAACTTATGGGACACTATAAAAGCAGAGCTAAAAGGAAAATTCATAACTCTAAATGCACATAAAGAAGATGGAGAAATCTCATACCAATGACTTAACAGCACAATTGAAAGCTCTAGAACAAAAAGAAACAAACTCACCCAGGTGAAATAGATGCCAGGAAATAATAAAATTGAGGGCTGAAATCAATGAAATAGAAACCAAGAGAACAATAAAAAAAAAACAAAACAATGAAACAAAGAGTTGGTTCTTTGAATAAATCAACAAGATAGACAAATCTCTAGCCAAATTAACCAAAAGGCAAAGAGAGAGCACCCAAATTAACAAAATCAGAAATGAAAAGGGAGACATAACAACAGACAACAAGGAAATCCAGAGAATCATCAGGTCATACTTCAAAAACCTGTACTCCACAAAATTGGAAAATCTGGAAGAAATGGACAATTTTCTGGATAAATACCACATACCAAAGTTAAATCAAGACCAGATAAACTATTTAAATAGACCAATAACCCTTAAAAAAAAATAGAAACAGTCATCAAAAGTCTCCCAACCAAAAAAAAAAAAAGCCCAGGACTAGATGATTTCAGTACAGAATTCTATCTCATTTTCAAAGAAGAACTAGTTCCAATACTCTTCAAATTGTTCCACACAATAGAAACAGAAGGAACATTACCAAACTCTTTTTATGAGGCTACAATTACCCTGATACCCAAACTACACAAAGATGCAACAAAGAAAGAGAATTATAGACCAATCTCCCTCATGAACATTGATGCAAAAATACTCAACAAAATATTGGCAAATCGAATCCAAGAACACATCAAAAAAATTATCCACCATGACCAAGTAGGTTTCATCCCAGGGATGCAAGGATGGTTCAACATATGAAAATCTGTCAATGTAATACACCATATAAACAAACTGAAAGAAAAACAACACATGATCATCTCATTAGATGTTGAAAAAGCCTTTGACAAAATCCAACACCCCTTCATGATAAAGGTCTTAGAGAGATCAGGAATACAAGGAACATTCCTAAATATAATAAAGGCAATTTACAGCAAACCAACAGCCACCATCAAATCAAACAGAGAGAAACTCAAAGCGATTCCATTAAAATCAGGAACAAGACAAGGCTGTCCACTTTCCCCACATTTATTCAATATAGTACTAGACGTTCTAGCTAGAGCAATAAGACAACAAAACAAGATCAAAGGCATACAAATTGGAATGGAAGAAGTTCAACTTTCACTATTTGCAGATGATATGATAGTATACATAACTGACCCCCAAAATTCTGCCAGGGAACTCCTAGAGCTGATAAACTCATTCAGTAAAGTGGCAGGATACAAGATCAACTCAAAAAAATCAGTAGCCCTCTTATACACAAATGATAAAAGGGCTGAGAAAGAAGTCAGAGAAACATCACCCTTTACAATAGCCACAAATAATATAAAATACCTTGGGATAACACTAACTGAACAAGCGAAGGATCTTTTTGATAAGAACTTTAAATCTCTAAAGAGAGAAATTGAAGAAGATATCAGAAAATGGAAGGATCTCCCATGCTCATGGATAGGTAGGATTAACATAGTAAAAATGGCAATTTTACCAAAAGCAATCTACAGATTAAATGCAATCCCCATCAAAATCCCAACACAATTCTTCATAGACTTGGAAAGAAAAATACTCAACTTCATATGGAAAAACAAAAGACCCAGGATAGCTAAAAGAATCCTGTATAATAAAGCAACCTCTGGAGGCATCACCATTCCTGACATCAAGCTCTACTATATAGCTATAGCAATAAAAACAGCTTGGTACTGGTATAAAAACTTACATACAGACCAATGGAATCTAAATGAAGACCCTGACATTAATCCACACACATACGAACATCTGATTTTTGACAAAGAAGCCAAAACTATACAATGGAAAAAAGAAAGTATCTTCAACAAATGGTGCTGGCATAACTGGATGTCAATATGTAAAAGATTACAAATAGATCCATATCTGTCACCATGCACAAAACTCAAATCCAAGTGAATCAAAAACCCCAACATAAATCCAGTTACACTAAACTTAATGGAAGAGAAAGTAGGAAGTAGTCTTGAATGCATTGGCACAGGAGACCACTTCCTAAATATAACACCAGCAGCACAGACACTAAAAACAACAATTAATAAATGGGACCTCTTAAAACTGAGAAGCTTTTGTAGGGCAAAAGACCCGGTCAATAAGACAAAAAGACAGCCAACAGAATGGGAAAAGACCTTCACCAACCCCACATCTGACAGAGGACTGATCTCCAAAGTACATAAAGAACTCAAGAAACTAGACGTCAAAATACTCAATAATCCAATTTTAAAATGGGCTAAAGAGCTAAACAGAGAATTCTCAAAGAAGAATCACAAATGGCTGAAAGACATTTAAAGAAATGTTCAACATCCTTAATCATCAGAGAAATGCAAATCAAAATGACTCTGAGATACCACCTTACACCTGTTAGAATGGCTACGATCAAAAACACCAATGACAGTCAATGTTGGAGAGGATGTGGAGCAAAGGGGACACTCCTCCACTGTCGGTGGGAATGTAAACTTGTACAACCACTGTGGAAATCAGTATGGCGGTTTCTCAGAAAATTGGGAGTCGATCTACCTCAAGACCCAGCCATCCCACTCTTGGGCATATACCCAAGGAATGCTCAATCATACCACAAAGATACATGTTCAGCTATGTTCATAGCAGCATTATTTGTAATTGCCAGAACCTGGAAACAACCTAGATGCCCCTCAACTGAAGAATGGATTAAGAAAATGTGGTACATATACACAATGGAGTACTACTTAGCAGAGAAAAACAATGACAGCATGAAATTTGCAGGCAAATGGATGGAACTAGAAAATATCATCCTGAGTGAGGTAACCCAAACCCAGAAGGACAAACATGGTATGTACTTAGTCATAAGTGGATTCTAGATATTAAGCAAAGAACAATGAGACTACAACCCACAGAACCAGGGAGGCTATATAGCAGAGGGGACCCTAGGATGACTTGTGGCTTGTAATAAGTTTTGGTTTTACTCAATACTGGGCAAGCCTCAATGAAACATTTCACAGTTAGGATAAGAATTTATACTGTTTCAAGCTGATAATAGAAAAATAAATTTAAAAAATGAAAATAGGGGGAAAAAAGAGAAATCAATGCTGCGCATTGAAAGAATGGAGAGGCTGTAAGTCTTAATCAGTAAATGGGGAGTTTTTCCTTAATAAGCATTAGGCGCAAGACTCCCGTCCTCCACAGGAACCATTGGAAAGCTGCTTCCCATGAAACAGTGGAGCATTTCCAGCTAGCTACTCCAGTGTTCTGTCTGCTTTGCATTTTTTCCTCAATGAAATAGGACAATTAATAAACTCTGGTTACAGTACGAGCCCAGGTTTCAGCAGAAGCAATATTATCTTTGGATTTGGATTGAGGGACACAAGTTATCCAAACACAGTTCAACTCTCAGAAAGTTGGCCATTTGGAAAGTACTCTTATTATTCTGAAATTCTTTCTTTCTTGTGTTTTCCATCATTTTTTTTTTTTTTTGCTTTTTTTTTTCCTAACAGTACATGGAGGGCATTCTGTTCCTGAATATTCACTAGTTTTAAGACTTCTGATCTTTCTTAATATACATTTCAATGCCACTGTGCCATCTGAATATGGCATGATTAACAACCTTTCTATGCATTAAAAGAGAATGATAGAATACTAGTGGCATTCTTTCAGCTGGCAACAGAATCTGTAATACTACACATGTAGAAATGTTCTGGATTCCCAATTTACTAGTTAGCTGTGCAGTGAATAATTTACACAGTCATAGGCTATTAATAGATGCATGGTTTTCAACTATTAAACTCAATCTATAGATAATATGGATAGTTTAAAACTCATTACAAAACATAAAATACATGCTATTTACCCTGACAATGTAAAATAGTAGTTCTCAACCCTTTAAACCTCTATCTTCAAAATTATTTACATTATGATTCCTAACAGTAGCAAAATTGCAGTCGTGAAGTAGCAACAAAGGTAATATTATGGTTGGGGGTCGGTACAACTGTATTAAAGGTCACAGCATCAGGAAGGCTGAGAACACTGATTTAAGGGAAGAACATGCTTTATAAGAAGGAGAGAAAATAGCTGAAAAGAACTTCCCAAAGTCAATGGGAACAAAACTAGGGCTTTGTGTATTCTGTAGTTACACATAAGATGCCGAGTGATGGACTACTGAGTAGCAATGGAACTCAGTAGTGGGGAGGGAATACATGGCACAACCGAGTTAAGTTCTCACTGTCTGCAATGAAGGACTGACAAAAAACTCAACAAACAAGAGATCATAATTTAAACATGGAAAGGCAGCTGCCAAAAGAAGTAAGGAAAGAATGAGGCAGGAAATTCTCCAACTACCTCATAAGTCTGCACTGTCCCACATTTACAAGCACATATTATTGGGTCAATAAAAAATTTATTTTAGCTGGGTGTGGTGGTACGCATCTTTAATCTCAGCACTTGGAAGGCAGAGACAGGTGGATTTCTGTGAATCAGAGACTAGGCTGGTCTACACAGTGAGTTCCAGGACAGCCAGGGCTACGTAGAGAGACCCTGTTTCAAAACAACAAAATTTTACTTTATGTGTGTGAGAGTTTTCCTGCATGTGTATCAGTGAGCTGTGATGGTGCCTGGTGACCACAGAGGACAGAATAGGGCATCACATTCCCCTGGGACTGAAGTTGCAGACTGTGTGTGAGCCACCCTGTGTGTGTGCTGGGAATTGAACCCAGGTCCTTTAGAACAGCAGCCAGTGCTCTTAACCCGAGTTCTCTCCCCAATCCCAAGCATGTAGTTTTTAATAAAGATAACAATGAGGACCAGTGAGATGGTTCAGTGAGTATTTCATCCCTGGGATCCACGGAAAGGCGGGAGCAGAAAACCATCTCCATGAGGTTGTTCTCCTACCTCTACACATGTACTGTGGTGCACATGTCTACACTCAACACACACACATGCATCCACACCGACAATGAAAATGAATGTTGCATTCTTTCCTAACCAAAGGCAGGAAGTTTAGCTTCTGGCAAGGAACTCCTTACCCTAACATCAGGTAAAATGACGAGTGGAGAACACACAACACACATACAATCTAGTCCATGGCTGCTCAGCCTGGCCACATTTGGCCCACGTAGTTCTCCGTCAGACAGAGCTGTCTGTGTTCTGTGGGATGTTCAACAGGATCCCTGTCCTGACCACACTGGATGCCAATATAGCACTGCACCCAGCCTCCCCGTCCCTGGGCATGCATGATAACCAGAAATGTCTGCAGCCAATGCCAGGTCAGTCGAGAATCGGTAATAAAAAGCAGGGCATGAGGACACTAATCCACTGAAGCTGGCCCAGTTAACTGACTCACTCCATCAATTCTGAGTGCATTAACCTATGCTCACTAATCCAAAAAGAAATAGAGGAGAATACAGTTTGGATACCTGACTACCTTCCCTGATAAACAACTGGTCACAGAGAGCTATGCTCTGGGAAAGATGCCTATTGTCCTCTCCATCAGTTTCAGTTCTGAGTCCCTCACAGTCCCAAATGGAATTTATTATGACCTGAAAGTGATTCAAAATCTTCCCAGGATACCCAGACCAATGCTGGGCAGAATGAAACCACAAAATCCCAGGGTGAGCTTTCTTGGAAAATGCTATGTGGATGTTTAACATATAGATATATTCCGTCATGAACTACGTAAGGTAAGTTCAAAGGTCATTTTGACGATTTGTCATTTAGTTGTTGTCATTCAGGATCCTGGTCCGTAGACCAGCCTGACTTTGAACTCTGGATCCCCGACTCAGCCTTCTGAGTCTGGGGTTACAGGCATGTGCATGCATGTTAATTTTTGAACCAGGGAAACGCAATGTCTCCATAGTTCTAATACTTCCACTCACCACCTAGCTCCAGCTTTCATGAAATGTCCTCATCACAGGCATGGTAGATGCTATGTGGTTTGGTTATAAAATCTCCTTCCAGGAACACAATTACCACACAAGCGCAGGACACACTCTTAACAGAGCATCTGGAACTTTATCAAAAACTTGTTTCTAAAGAAAAGGCACACCAGCAACACGTCCTTTGTTTTTGTTTCTCTGTTATTTTCTAGCTGGGGCATTTTGTTATCGTGAACAAAACTTAGTTCACCACAGCTGTGTTACCAATCATCACAAACTTGATGGCGTAAAAAAAAAACCAAAAAACAAAACAAACCAGAAACATCACTGCTTCACAGTAAAGAAGTAGACGAATGGACTATTTGGTCTTCATTGGAGTTACAGGCTATGTCATGGGCTCTAGGAAGGACCAAAATTCTCTTTGGACAGAACAAGATTTTGGTATCTACCTTTAATTTTTCAACCATCCCAGTGGGTCTCTTGTTCCTTGGGCAAAATCCTCATATTCTTCAGGCTCTGAGACCTCTCTACCATCTAATTTTCTCCTTTGTATATTATTCACTACTGGTAGTAAGCTATTTTGAGTACACTGTGAACAATGTACAGAACATGTTAGCTAAAATCCTTTTCAGCTCAGTCTTCTAGAATGTTCCGACTCTCATGCCCCCTCAACAGACAGTACACACTCTTCCCTCCTCACGTCTCCCAGACTTCACACCGAGTCCTTTTACTTAGCACACTATAGTAGATATCATTTGGTCCTGTACTTGTTTCTCCTGCTAGGGCAATAGTTCTCAACCTTCCTGACGCTGAGATCCTTTCAGACAGTTCCTCACATTGATAAAATTATTTGCCTTGCTACTTCATAACTTTAATTTTGCTACTGTTTTAAATCATAATGTAAATATCTGATATGCAGTATTGTGGAATATTATTTTAAGGTGTGTTGCATTTGTTTATGATGTGGAACATTTGTTTAATGATACAAAGATGGGCTGCATCCTTTTATGTTGCGTTTGTTTAACTCTGTGAAGCTGTGTTACTGTGCCTGCCTAAAACACCTTATTGGTCTAATAAAGAGCTGAACAGCCAATAGCTAGGCAGGAGAAAGGATAGGCAGGGCTGGCAGGCAGAGAGAATAAACAGGAGAAGAAATTTGGAAGGAAAAGAGAGCGAGAGCAAGGAGTGAAAAGAGAAGGAGAGGAGGACCCCAGGGACCAGCAGCCATCCAGCTACAGCAAGCCACAGAGTAAGAAGTAAAGAAAGGTACACAGAAATAGAGGAAGGTAAAAGCCCAGAGGCAAAAGACAGAACAATTTAAGAAAAGCTGGCTAGAAATAAGCCAAGCTAAGGCCAGGCATCTATAGGTAATAATAAGTCTCCATGTGAACTTATTTGGGAGCTGGATGGTGGCCCCCCCAAAAAATCCAAAGAGCGAAAGAAAACAACTGCGATGCAGGAGATCTGATATGTGATCCCCAAAGGGTCACAACCCCCAGGCTGAGAACCACGGTGCTAGACTGAGTTTTTCAGGCAAGGAACTGATAATTTCTGTCTTCCTAAGAGAGAAAAGAACACTGAAGGAGCGAACCTCTACCTGGTTTCAGATCTAAGAACAGTCTTTCCACATACACTTCCAAGTCCACATTGTCACAAATGAACTTATTTTAAATTTTGAGCCACCTCTGCCTGTGTTAGCACCTCCATTAATGACCTTGCTACTTTCCAAGTGGCCCAAAGCAGCCTTTCACTTCACTCTTCACTATCACTCCAACAACACTCCTGTTTTGACTCTGCTTAGCGCATCTCTTCCCTTAATCCCCAACCTGCGGCCTGGATTCCATCCCTATTTAATTCTTAAGACTTCTGTACCGACCTAACCTCTCATCTCCACAAGTTCTGGTCATGGAAATTAGCGCTAGCCACCCCGCATATGATCCTGGGTGCAGTAAAGGCCTGGCAGCCGTGCTGGGCCTTGGTGAAAGGGACATCACAGTGACAGCGACAGTGGCAGTGGTGATCTGCTGTGCAGCTGCTGTCCTGGGAGTTCCCTTCCCTTCTCTCCTGGAGTCCCCGCTCCTGTTACTCCCGAGTCTGATATAACATCCTCCACTGCTTATTCCAGAAGTGTGCTTGAGGGACTGCCTCTCAGACCTTGCACGTATGAAGTGTCATTACTGAAACTTCCCATTCCCATGAGTTTGTCTGGGTAGGGAATTCTGTTTTAGAATCATCTCCCTGCACCCCTGGAATCGCAAAAAGACTGTTCTGTAATTCACTTTACAGCTCCCGTGAAGACTTTAGCTAATCTGGGTCTTGGTTTTTGCTTGTTACGTGTATATGTAATGTGCTCACACTGGTATGTGGGTGCACACACTGTGTGTAGAAGACAGTTTCTTGCTGAACCCGGAGCTCGGGCTTTTTGGACAGGGTGGCAGTCACAGCCATTGCAGGACACCTAGCTTGTCACATGGACACTTTCATAATAGGCACTTCTAACCAAGTTATCTCCCCAGAGCTCTTGAGTTTTTGTTTGTTGTTTCTTCTGTGTAGACGTTTAAGATACCATCCTTTTATTCTGGCTTCCCCATATTTACAATGCACTCAGTGTGAATTATTTCACAACGGTTATTACAGAAGGAACACCTCATTATGGAAACGTGTTTTCTTCGGTTCCACCAGCTCCTCTGTTGATAACTTTGTCATTCCGTTTATCTCCTTCTGTGGAAGTTCTCTGGTTTGCATGCTGGTTTCCCGGACTGCTCTAACTTTCTTACATTTTCTCTTTCATGTTCAGGTGAGACTGAGCACATTCAAGGTGGTACAGTGGTAGACTTTTCTCCCATTTTCAAGCTCCTTCTCCTGTCTATGACAATCCTTGGAAATTTCTTTAAGTGTTCCAATCCAACTAGAAAAGTAATTTTATTTTACTTTCTCCTTCCTTCCTTCTGTCTCTGTCTCTGTCTCCTATGGCACTTGTGGTTTCTGAACACTTTTAATATTTTCTTGTTCTTCTTTAAGGATGCATTATTTTTTTTCAAATATCAGAATCCATGTTTTCATTCTAGACTAGAAGAGATCCTCATTTGCTGATCCTATGAAAAAGTATTTCTTTCTTTTTTACATCATTTCCCTCTTCCTTTTCCTCCCTCTAAACCCCCCGACATATCCCTCCTTCCTCTTTTAAACGCATAGCCTCTTTTTCCATTAATTGTTGTTATATACATATATGTATACACATCTACATTCTTAAATACATAAATATAATCTGCTCAGTCTGTATGTTATTTGCATGTATGTTTTCAGGGCTGACCATTTGACATAGAATAATCAATTGGTTTGTTCTTCCCTGGAGAAGACTATTTCTCCCTCTGTCTGTCCCCTAGTTACCTGGTCTTCTTTATGTAGGGTTGGGGCCTTGTGAGCTTTTATGAATACATTATTATTAATTTTTTACTTTTCATCTCATTCCTATATTGTTCTCACTCTCCTTTTACTTTTCTTTAACAGATGATATTTTTAGGGCCCAAGCAAAATTAAGAAAATATAAGGCTGTGATGTACCTCCTGCCTGACACCTAAGGCTACCTTCCTGCCATAGAGCGGTAGTTCTGTTATTATCAAGGAGCTCTGCCCTGCCAATATCACACAAACATGAAGGTTCCCTTTTGGTACTGAACAGTCTATGGAGCTTGATGAATGTATATCCACCATTATGCTATCACACGGCTCCTTTCCTCTGTCCTAAATGTTCTCTATGCTCTTCCCATTCATTCATCCTTCCCTCCTGACCCTGGTGACCACTGATTACTTCTTTTTTTTTGGTTTTTCGAGACAGGGTTTCTCTGTGTAGCTTTGCGCCTTTCCTGGAACTCACTTGGTAGCCCAGGCTGGCCTAGAACTCACAGAGATCCGCCTGCCTCTGCCTCCCGAGTGCTGGGATTAAAGGCGTGCGCCACCACCGCCCGGCTGACCACTGACTTCTTTACTCTTCATAGTTTTGCCTTTTCCACCACGTCAGATAGCTGGAAACCAATCACACACATCCTTTCTGGTTAGTTTCCTCTTTCTCTTAGTTGTATATATTTAAGGTATTCAACATGATGCTTTGATATACATATGAAATTATGATATTCAAGGAAACAATCATATCCATTCAACCATTCCTCCCCTCCTCCCTCTCTCTTGGTTAAGAGAAATTAAAATCTAGTCTCTTGGCAAATTTCCAATAAACTTGACATTAACAACAACCTGTACATCAGGTGTCTAGACTCTTTATCCTGCTTAACTTAGTGTCCCTCAACCAAGAACTCACCATCTCCCCCTCCCTTCCCCAATGTCCCTGGCAAACAGTTTTATTCTGTTTTTGAAACTAAACCGTTTTAGTGTCCACATGTAAGTGAGAACATGCAGTTTTTCTTTCTGCTTGGCTTATTTCACTTACCATTATCATAATGTCTTCCAGGCTCCCCTATGCTCCCAGCACTGGCTAGGAGCCTGGAAGACATTATGAGCCTGCTTTTAAAGGTTGGATGATACTCCAATACACATATAGATTATTGTTTTTCTATCTACCTAAAGACACACATGCTGTGGGATGTCTTTCTGTATGCTGTGAATATGTGTGGTTCCCACTGAATAATAAATAAAGCTGCATTGGCCTATGGCAGGGCAGGACAAGGTTAGGCGGTACATTCAAACTGAAGAGGAGACGAGAAAGGGTAGAGTCAAGGAGACACCAGCCCACCACCTAAGGAGCAACAAGATGCCAGCAGACAGGTAATGCCAAATGGGTTAATTTAAGATGAAAAATCTAGCTGGCAAGAAGCTAAATCCATAGGCCACACAGTTTGTAAATAATATAAGCCTCTGTGTGTTTACTTGGGCTGGAGTGGCTGCGGGACCGGGCAGGACACAGGAAAACTTCCAACTATACACACAGGGTATTTCTTTATTTCAGCACTGTGAATAATGCTGCAGTGAACAAGTAGCATAGGTCATCCCCACAAGGTATGGGTTTCATTTTCGATGTACACATACCTCAAGCAGAACTCTGGAGCATTTGGTTTCTTTCACCTGATAACATGCTTTTATAAATTCTCCACTACTTCAGGGCCTGGTGGTTCACTTTTTATTAGAACAAAATAATTTTCTGTTGTTTCAATGTCACAGTCTGCTTAGTCATTCATCAACTGAAGGGCATTTTGGTCACTCCCTGGCAATTATAAGTAAAATTGCTATAAACATCTATATGTAAGTTTTGTGTAGACATAAAAGTCTGGGTAAATGCCAAGAGGGGTAAACCTGGCAGACCCTGTAGTACAAGTATAGCTTTGTAAGAATAAATAACAACAAAAACTGTATTCCAGGGTGGCTGGGAAGGCAGTTCTTGTTCCTCCCAGCGTCTGTTGTGACACTGCTCTGAATCTGTCACCTGATATCCTTACGAAGGCATCTCACTGCTGTTTCTGTGTTCTTTTTGTGGTTGTTTTTGCATGAATCTTTCTCTGAATGGTCTTGTACTACTTGGCTGTCCCTTGACACACTGTAAGGTACTGAGAGGATAAACGGAAGCTCTGGCTTACTGAGCGACCGGCTTAATCACACAACAGTCCCACAGGAAGAAGCCATGCTTTTCTTGAAAGGTGCCCCCGTTAGCTGCAGCTTGAGGCATTTGATTTTGGGCAGAAGAAATTCTGTATGAAGCACTCCTCTAATCCCTGATGAGAGCAGATTCCCGTGCCAGCATCTAGAACTGTTAGTGGGACTCGTCCTTGGCTTGCCGACTTTCACTTACATTCTGCCTTCAGAAAGATGACTCAGGGTCAAGTGCAGGATTCTTTTTACTTCCTCCAGAAAACAAGCCTCAAGGTTTGCATGGGAAATGCAAAGGGAAATGGCAGCAGACTGTGCACTGCGAGATCAGCTCCTCTAAACAACCAATTGGCTGTACATCCCTGGGGAAGCACGTCATCTCTTGAGGTCTCACTTTGCCAGTCTTTGGCACATATGACAAAATCTACCTCATGCAGTTGTCAGAAGGTTACACGTATAAATCTCTTCAGACACTGCTGAGCACAGTCAATATAACAAATGCTGTTCTTTAAGAGGCTTGAGTGTTCACGGCAGGTAAGAAAGTAAAGGGAACTGGGCATGGTGGGGCATGCCGCTAATGCCAACACTTAGGAGGGAGAGGCAGGTGGAACTCTGTCAATTTGAGGTCAGCCAGGGCTACACAAGGAGTTCCAGGCCAGTCTGGAGAGAAGGCTCAGCCCTTAGGAGCACTGGCTGCTCTTCCAGAGGTCCTGAGTTCAGTTCCCATCAATTGCATGGTAGCTCATGACCAAATGCCCTCTTGTGTGCAGACATACACAACAAAGCACCAATATACATACTTTTCTACACAAATGAAATAAATCTTAAAAAGAAAAGGAAGTTACAGGCCAGCCAGGCTACTGGGGTACTTTGAATGAAAATGATGTCCCCATAGGCTCATATATTTGAATATTTGGTCTCCAGTTGGTGAAACTGTTTGGAAAAGATCAGGAGGTGTGGCCTTGTTGGAGGTGTGTCACTGGGGGTCACTAGGGGTGACCAAAGCTCAGACCAGGCGCATTCTAGCTGTTTTTTCTGCCTGTTGCCTGCAGATCAGCCACTGTTCCAGCACCATGCCTGCCTGCCTCCTGCTGTCATGCTTCCCACCATGATGACCTGGGTTTTGGGAGTCGGGGGAACAGTAAAAGATAAGATCAGAAAATAGACGGTGAACACACGGGGTCTGGGGAACGAAAGATAAATGAGACTCCTGAAATAACTGACATCATTGAGATAAGTATTATAATACCATTAAACCACTGGCTTTGAATGCACGCCATGGTGATAATGTAGTGTGCAGTGCGGGTGAGGAGCCAGCAACAGTACAGTGCTCCAGAACACTCATTCCCTCCTGATAGTGATGTGGAGGCCGGGGTGGGGTGGGGGGTTGGGGGGTGGAGGGATGGGGGATGGGACGGGGACTGTTCTAACCCCAGAGCATAAACCATGTTTTCACAGGATGACCAGCAGCCACCTGCTTCTGAGATTACATCATCTGTAAGACCTCACAGTCCTTTGGGATTATGTCTCAGTGAGAACTCAGCATTCACCACGGATCTGACGTCTTAGATTCATGACTTTGTTTGATTCTAGGAAGGAAGTGTTGCCCAGACCATTTCATAGTCAACACACTAAGGTTGGTGGCATATGGCACCTTGACATGTCACCTCAGGTCCCAAGAGAAGTCCTGACAGATCGCAACCCTGATTAAAATTTCAAGTAAGAGAGTTTCATGTGAAAAGACCCGTTCCTTTTATAAACATGAAATTTCCTCTTTGTCCTTCAACTCTAGGCAAGAAAAGGAAGACATTACCTTTTATAAAGACTTAAAATAACTCTTTTCTGACTCCAACTTGAACACAGCACCCTTTACAACAGTCAACCAAGAGGCGATTAAGCACTCGCTCCTCTCCAGTCTACGTGAGTACATTGTGAAGGAGCCTACCTGGACTGAGAGCTTTACAGAGACTGAGGAATCGATCAGCGGACACAGGGGCAGCAGGTGAGTGGAGAGCCATGAGAAGTTAGTTACCGGACCCAAGCCAGCTACAAAAGGAAAAGAGAAGGAAAGGGAGAGAGAAACAGACAAGTTTTCACTGTGTGCCCCAGAGTTAAAGAATGGGTGTCAGAAATGTAAGGTTAAATGGTGCAAAGAATAAAATTAATATTACTTTTTAAAATTCCACAAATTTAAATACTACTCCCAAATAACTAAAATAAAACTGACTGCCACACACAGTTGACTAAAATCTTAATCCTTTAATAGCATTTATCAAAAGAATGTATTACAATGTTAGAAGAACTATCCTAATTTAAAGAACTTTTCATGCAAAGAAGCTAAACTGATATTCCTGGCAGGATTTACAAATGCTACTTGAAGGGATTATTCCTGAATTCAGGATGCTGCTGTAACAGCTTGCTACCTTAAACCATCTTTTGAGTTTTTTTTTTTATCTGCCTGCACATTCACCCTGAGGGCAGAGGCATGAATCAGAAAGCCTGATGGTCAAAGCCATCCAACCACTGGTATGAGTTGCAGCTCGGAGCTGTGAATCCTAAGTGGTTTTGCGTAAGAATCACCTAGTTGATATGTTACAAAATCTGTTCATTAAAAAAAAAAAATAGGAATTTCTGATGTATAAACAAGGGAAATAAAATAGAATGGTGGTTTTAGAACTCTGTTCAAGAGTCTTAAAATTCTCAAAAATTCCCTTTAGGGTTCTCATTTGTTTGAGCCTAAAATAATCCCACTTAAAACCTCTATTTTGTACATGTAGTTGCTTCTGTAAGTCTGAAAGCCACAAGACCAGTGAGAGCAAATCGAGCTTGGCCATGCAGAGAGAGATAAAGCTTGTGTCAAACTTCAACACAAATCTAATGCAAAGATAAGAGAGAGAGAGGTGATACAAACACCAGCTTTCATCCTCAGCTCAAGAAATCAAAACCGATCACCACACTGTTAATGACATATGCTCACTGGAAATTAGATTCTTCGAGGTATGTGTCATGCTGGAGTTCCAAATGGGGTCTTGTTTGTGCTTGCTAAATATATATGCTACCACTGAGCTGCACCTTCGCCCTCAGACTTCAGATCCGAGACATTCACTTCTGCACATACAAACTCAAGAGACCGGGTGGAGTGAGAGCATCGTGTGTTACTCACCTGTCTGAATGCACATGCTAAGCAGCAGGTGGACTGAATAAGAGGCCAGGAACGCAACTAACAGCAGCAAGAAACTGAAATATAGATCACACAGTTAAGTTTTCCCCAAACTTGCTCTTTTTCATGACATCTCATCACAGATTTCTTCACAGTCAAACGGTCATAGGGAATAGCTCTGAGTAGTAGAAGAACTACAGATATTAAAGAAACGATCGCTCTGTATTTTACCGAGGTGCAGGTAAATGAAAATACAGTGCTTTGAAAATTAAAGGAGAAATCAAAAGGAACAAGCGTTCCTTGAAACACAAATTCCTCATTTGCACTGTCTGCTGACTGCCAGCTCAGCTTCCAGTGATCTACACGTTCCCTTTAATGACGCATTTTCCCTGGTCAAAGCCTCCCTGTCTTCCTTGTGCCCTATCTCCCGAACGCCCTCCCCTTCCAGTGATGTGGACCCATTAACCAGCCATAGCTTTACCAGGATCACACGGCAGCACTTCTTAGGCTCTGTGGAACACACACCTCTTCCAGCTCAAACCCAAACAATGCAATTAACACCTTTCTAATGACATAATTTAAAAACCTGTGTCAACGCTGTGGAAATAAACAGCAGCATAAATGATTCCTCTCATTCCCAGGGAGATCCCAGCAGGACAGGCTTCTAGCTAGGCTGCTGTCCCCAGTGTACCACACAGAACTTAAGTGAAATCCTCTCTGTGACTCATGTAATACTTATTAGTAAACAGCAAGCAGTCACTGAACTGGCATCGGGGACCTCACAAATTAACATCTGACAACCGCCAAAGGGACCTCTGATTTGACACAGTGAGACCACTGTCAGCGCTGTCCACCTGCATCTAAGACTCGTGATATAAAAGAGGAAGTTCTCAGAGAGCTTTAAAAGAAGAGGCTCTCTGATTCTGAGTTGCCTGACATGTCCCATGCAGTCTTTAGAATTGTCAAAGCGTGTGAACGCATCCCACAACAAAACCAAAGCAGGCTACTTAAAAGCCGCTTTGCTTATCAAGAAAGGAGGGGAGAAGGGAGGAAAGGGAAATGAGACGTTGGCTTCTACTGACAAACGAGCCAAAGGAACCTGGTGCTGGATGCTCGGTATGAGGTCTGGTTCCGGAAGATCCCACAGCTCCGGGCCGACAGGAACTCGCAGAACCCAAACCAGCAGGTGACAGTGAAACCACGACTATACAAAGCACCACGTGATCAACAGCCAGAAACTATCGGGCTAGCTGGCTGGGGCGCTTGGCAAGAGAATGGCCCCCAGAGGCTCCTGGCCAGCCCTGGGTGCTTGGTCAGCAGTTGGTGACCAAATCAGGAAGGATTGGGAGGTGTGTCCTGTCCCGTGCCTCTGGCCTGTGGATCAGGGTGAAAGCTCTCAGCTACTGCTCCAGTGCCACGCCTGCCCGCCCGCCAGCCCGCCCACCTGCCTGCCCGCCTGCAGCCAGCCACACTCCCCAGCATGGCGATGGTGGACTCACCCTCGGACACTGTAAGCAAGGCCCCAGTAACTGCTTTCTTTTATAAGCTGCCTTGGGCACGGTGTCTGGTCACAGCCATAGAACAGTACGAAGACACTGGCCCACAATCAACTCTTGAAAATAGCCACAGAACGGCTACTAACTTGCATGGATGGCTGACAAGTTTTGATTCACAATGGACAACCTGACATACATTGACTTGAATAAGAGGCTTTTTAAAAAAATTATAAATGAGTGTAAATCAAGTAATCAAGTGGTTTTTGTTTTGTTTTGTTTAAAAAAAAAAAAACAATCTTAGCCACATTTTTAGATTAGTAAAAATCAACACCAGTCCTGTACTGTATAATGATGTCTGGGTTACCAATGAGGTCTTAGTGATACCATGGCTGTTTTCATGTCATAGCGCAACATATTACTCACGGTCATGTTGAAGCTGGGGAAAACACACTACTATACTGCCAATCACACAAAGTGTAGTACATGCTTTTACATCTGGTATAGATTATTCACCAAGAATAAATAATCAAATCATTGGTTTATGTATTTATTATATTACTATACTGTATTTTTTAAATCATGATTTTCAAGTACACTTTTATTGTCATTTCTGTTGGTTGGTTGGTTTTTTGAGGCAGGGTTTCACGTAGCTTAGGCTGGTCTTGAACTTATGTGGCTGAGGAAGACCCTGAATTCCTGATCTTCTTGTATCTACCTTCCAACTACCACAATTACAGGTGCGAAGCATGTTCTTTCTTGTTATGGAAGGATGTTAACCGTAATGCAGTCTCTGACCAATCCTCCAGGTGCTTCAGAAAAGGCCTGTTGGGCATTAGCTTCAGCTGTATATTGCCCTGAAGACCTCCCAGGGGAATAGGATGGAATGATGTTGGTGATCCTGGCTCTCAGGTAGGGAGTGTGTTTGTGTCTTAGTTTTAAAGAAAAAAGTTTAAAAAGTAAATTACTGGGGCTGGAGAGATGGCTCACAGGTTAAGAGCACCGACTGCTCTTCCAGAGGTCCTGAGTTCAATTCCCAGCAACCACATGGTGGCTCACATCCATCTGTAATGAAATCTGGTGCCCTCTTCTGTATACATAATAAATAAATAAATCTTTAAAAAAAAAGTAAATTACTAAAATAAAAGTAGATTAAACTTTTAAAAACCTTGTAGAATAAGGACATAAAGAAAGGAAGGTTTCATATGGTAAATGACATGCTTGTATTTTAAGCTGTTATAGCAAGAATCAAAAAGTTAAAAACAAAACAAAAGACCCTTAAAACTAGTCCCCAGGCAGGCAGTGGGGCTTTAATCCCAGCACTTAGGGAGGCAGAAGCAGGAGGATCTCTGTGGTTCAAGGCCAGCCTGGTCTACAAAGTAACTTCCAGGTCAGCCAGGGCTACACAGAGAAACCCTATCTCAAAAAAAAAAAAAAGAAAAGAAAAAGAAAAAGAGAAAAACAAACAAACAAACGATAGTCCTCCAACCTCTTCTCCCAGTCATGTCCTATTCAGGAACATCACTTTTCTTTCACTAAATCCCTTGCATGTTTAGATGCACAAAGACCATTATGCTACAACTGCTTTACTGCACTAACAATAGAATGCATTACACTACATGATCTTTAGCCTAGGAGCAACAGGCTGCACCATATAGCGTAGATGTGTGAGTGGCCTTGCCACCTACGTTTGTTCGAGTACACTCTATATGGATCACCCAACAATGAATCAGGCCAGTGCTGCACTTCAGAACTGTTAGCCATGTCTTCTCCATTTGGTTCAGCAATGACAATTGCCAAAGTAAAGTCATTCGGGCCATAGTAACTAAAGTAACTTGTTTCTCTAGATTCTCACCCTCTGTGCCCTATGGACTCTAGTAATGAGTGACCAGGAAAAGATGCTTATCTATCACGTGACATCCTTACCACTCATCTTACTCCCCTAGCTACCCCTGGCAACCACCTGCTAAAAAGGGAAAAATTACAGTGGCCTTCCTCCTTCCCTTTTTGT
Organism: Peromyscus maniculatus bairdii; assembly: GCF_049852395.1. Classification (NCBI taxonomy): domain Eukaryota; kingdom Metazoa; phylum Chordata; class Mammalia; order Rodentia; family Cricetidae; genus Peromyscus; species Peromyscus maniculatus. The sequence continues at coordinate 45,442,087 of NC_134865.1, read as the reverse complement.
GCCCTGTAACTAACTACCCCAGCCTGTAAGGCAACAGGCTCAGATTCTTACACCAGAGGTCCGTCGCTCCCCGCCCCTTGCAGGTCCTTTTCCAACTAAAGCCCATGCTGTCTGAAGAGTCCCTGATTCCTTCTTGATGGTCTTACAAGAGCACACATCCCTCAAGCAGTGCCTGATGGTGGCATGCAGCATTCCTCCAAACCACAGATTAGTGAGGCACAGGGGTGACAAAGCAATGCTAAAACCTCAGCAATCATCCGCCTGGAAATTGTAGACCAGTAACTTCTGGAACCGCAATTCTTTATCAAAATGAAAAAGTGATGATAAAAGACGAAAACAGGCCTCACCTAAATCCAAGGATACCGGTATTAGCCATCACATAAGCTAATCCAAGGATGCCACTTCCCATGATGGCGTTCATCACATTAAAGACTGAGAAACCAAAGGAAACCCCCGGAGATCGCTGTCTGTGAGGTTCCTGTAGACACACAATTTAGCCACTTTAAATGTCCAAATGAGGAATTTAAAAAATCTGTGGAAACATCACTGTCAAATTATGGAGGCGATCTACAAACCTGAGGATTTGTGTGGGCAACACTAACTACATCACCAGGACAGGGTTAGGGCTTCTGTCCATATAACACAAGCTAGAGTCATCTGAGAAGAGGAAACCCCAGTTGAGAGAATACCCTCAAACCAGCCTGGGGGGGGGGGACATTTTCCTGACTGACATGGAAGGGCACAGCCCACTTTGGGTGTTGCCATCCCTGGGCAGGCCCTCCTGCCTGAAAGAAAGCAAGCTGAACAAGCCAGAAGGGGCAAGCCAAAAAGCAGTGTTCCTCCACGGCCTCTGCTTCCAAGTTCCTGCCCTGACTTCCCTTCATGATGGACTATAGCTGTAAGATAAATAAACCCTTTCCTCCCCAAGTTGCTTTTTGTCACAGGCTTTATTTATCACAGCACCAGAAAGCAAATTCGGACACAGCACTTGTTCCTTTCCTTTTGACCTATTGGTGTAACTCGAGGAACCTGGTCTTTCAGAAAAAGACCTCCCAGGGCCCAGGCTGGCCTCAGTAGGAGCCATGGCCTCTCTTGTGACTTCAAGGGATCAAGATAAGGTAAACAAAGGGTGGAGACTGAGAGAAGGAAGAGGCCTCAGCTCACGTGATTCCTGTTGAATCCCTGTGTCAGCATGGAACTGTTGCCCATAACTGTTCCTTCCCAAGTACTAGGGCTGCAAAACTAACCTTTTATTTATATACCTCATGAATTAAGTCTGCCCAGCAAGGACGATCAGGAATACCTTACAGGGACAACAGAAGCAAAACTGTCGACTGTTACTGTATAAGGATTCAGTTCAAGTGGAGTCCCAGGACTGGAAAGCAGTCCTGGGTTAGGGCGCTTGTCAAGCATGCCCAAGGTCCTGGGCCGGATATTGGGCACCGAAGAGGGGGCGGGGGCCCTGGGGTTCACACAGCCTACTACACCGGCTTTAGGTTAAGGACGAGCTGTGTGCGTACAGATCCCTCCCCTCGTCTTCACTTACAGGGACATCTGTAATATAAAGTGCCTAGAGCTCACGTTTCCCTTCGCCCCATGATTAAGTCCAAAAAAAAAATTATCTCAGGATTCTTGCAAAGACCTCCCAAGACTAGAGGAAATTGAAAGGCGACAAAGATACAAAACAACTGTGAGTCACAAAACCCTGACTCTCATCCCGCCGGGCCGGTGTCCCAAGCCCCACTCTGGACTGAGCGCGCCAAGCGACGGCCACATTCCAAACTCGGCTGGGGTCAGTGGTCCGAGTCCCACCCCGGGGTCGGTCCCCTCACGTCCGGAGAACTCTTCTAGCAAGCGCTGGGAGGATGCTGCCGCGCCAGCAGCCCCGCGCTGTGAGCCGAGCCCACTTACGTTGCTTAGCAACGGGCTCCACTCTTCCGCAGCCGCCGCCTCCTCCTCCTCCGGCTGCTGGGCAGAGACGTACCAGCCCGGCTCGGCTGGGTGGCTGCCCTGCGACGCCTGCATGCTGCTCCGCGGCCGACGACCCAGTCCATCAGCGAGCCTCTGGCCCGGCCCCACGCGCCCGGTGGAGCCGCGTCAGGGGCGGAGCTACGGGCCTGGCCCTTCCGGGTTCCCGTACCTCATCCGCGGCCAGGAAGAGCGGAGCGAGTCCACCAGAGCTGACTCTACGCGCCCTCGGCGGCCAACAGTGATGACGTCGCCGAGGCCACGCCCACCCGCCGGAGACCCATTTCCGATCTGCACCCGAGCATGAGGTGAGGGTTCTGGTCTTGGTCCGCCCTCCGGGACTTGGGGAGGGGCGCCCGGGGAAGGGGTTGCAAGTGTCCCGGGTGAGGAGAAAGATCTGACGGTCCGGCGGCTGCAGCCGGTGAGGATTGGGGTGTAAGCTCGGTGGTTTGAACGATTGCCTAGCATGAGTATTGCCCAGGATTAGATTGCCAGGACCACGAAAATCTTTTCATGGTTTTTAATCCACGTTTTACAAATAATAAATGGACACCTAGAATTACTGAGTTTCCGTATAGTTCATTAAATACTAGTATAACTCTCAACTTCATTGCGTTATAGTCTAGTGGCCTGTGACAGGATCCTTTACCACTTGGTGTTTTAAAAGATGAAATGAATAGCTAATACTGTGCTTCAGACACACAGTCAAGCCTCGTCCACCAGAATACGGAAGCCAAGGCACTTCAGGCAAGGCCCATGGCAATAGCGTATGCATGGCATCCTAGCAATATACTAAGGCCACGTGGGAGGGGAGAGGATCTCGTTTATCCAGGCTGGCCTGGAGGATGAATTTCTGATTCTCCTGCCTTGCCTGCTCTTCTGAGTGGGGTGTTGGACTCAGAGACCTGCACCGCCGTACCCATTATGCAGTGCTGAAAGCCCATGGATTTGTGTGTGCATGCCAGGCAAAGCACTCTTCCGGCTGACCTATATCTTCAGTCCTTAAGGTCATTCTTAACCAAGGTTTTTGTCTTCTGAGATTGGTCTGAAATGCATCTCAGGCTGGTCCTGAACTTTTAACCCTCCTGTCTCCCTATTGCTGAGATTACAGACAGGTGCCACTGTGGCTGATATAAGTGATGCTCGAGAAAGACCTCTAAGGCTTCAGGCATGCTAGACGAGCTACTTTTTAGGCCTTGCTGAACCACTTACCAGCTACACAACTTTGGGTGATTAACTTACTCCTTAGCTTACAAAGTTCATCATAAAGCTTCTGATACAAAAGCCTGTAAGAATATCCTAGAAATATGGCCATTGGTGGCATCTTATCTAGTAACCATTTCATTTGGAGATCCCCCTTAACTCAGATTTCACACTTCCAATTCTCTGTGTGTTCTGTGGAAAATTGTCATTGAATACGGGGAGGCGGCTGGACTGCTAATCCGTCTGTTAGAAGGGCAAGCAGACTGAAGATGCAAATTCATTGTTTAACCGGTGACAAAAATCATACTGTCCTGCAAGAGAGACTGTCCCCCCATGCCTTTCAGACTTTCAGTCAGCACTCAGCAGGTGATTTAAAAGAGTCTTATTTTCATTCTCAAGCCGTTGTGAATGGACTCCTATGTAGTTTGATGGTGTTTTTGAATCTTTTTCCTAGAATCTTATGGAAGCCATTGGGATTCTCAAGAAGACTTCTGCAAGTAGAATGGTGCCGCCCCAGTGAATCTGTATCTTTGTCCGCAATCACAAGGACGCTGGTACCAAGGCTTAGGAAAGCACCTAGTGTTTTTTGGTTGGGTCAGAGACAAAGATTCTCAACCATGCCAGAAACAGAAGCAAGTATGAGAGATCCTGAGTTATTTTCACCACCCTCTGGTGTTCGAGGAATGACAGAACTGGATAGGACAGCTTTTAAAAAGACAGTGTCCGTCCCAGTGCTCAAAGTGGGGAAAGAGGTCGTCAACAGATTGATGCGCGCCCTCAAGAGAGTAGCCCTGCAGCGCCCGGGCATAAAGCGTGTCGTTGAAGATCCCGAAGATGAGGACAGTAGACTCATTATGTTGGATCCCTTCAAAATGCTTTCTGTTGAGTCCTTTGAGAAAGCAGAACTCAGTGCTTTAGAAGAACTCAATGTCAGTCCACAGTTATCCGAATACAATTTGGAACTAACTTATGAAAACTTTAAGTCAGAAGAAATTTTGAGAGCTGTGCTTCCAGAAGGTCAAGACGTGACCTCAGGTTTCAGCAGGGTTGGGCACATCGCACACCTGAATCTCCGAGACCATCAGCTGCCGTTCAAGCATTTAATTGGTAGGTGTATTATAGTCAGATTCATGTTCTAGAAAAAAAGAATGACTGATTCTAACGTTAGTGCTTCAATTTTTACTTTAAAATGCTAACTTAGAGAAGCAGGGTAGTTTAGTTTTAATCTGAAGCCAAACCGTAAGCACCATCCCTGTTTTTGAAGAGCCTTTTGGAATATCTTCTCTCTAATCACAGGATTGGCATAGACTTTGGGTCTCCCAACACACACACACAAAAGCTGTGCTCTGTATTGAACATAATTCTTTCAGTTCAAAAAGCCATTAGACCTCTGGGACAATGTTCAATACTAGGTTTCAAAAATGGCGGTGTTTAATTTTAATTAGAGTCAGATATACAGTGCCGTTCATTTATTGATTTAGCTAATTACGCCTCTTCTTTATGTTAGTCACTTTAAGACATTTTAAGTGTCCCTAGCTGTTTAGAAACTGTAATGAACACCCCACTGTTGTAGCTCCACGGAGACCCAAGGCCTTTACTCTTTAGATGGAAGACTAGTCAAAATCATTTTATATAAATACTCGGTGTCTATGCATCCTGTGGATTACTGCTCTAATACAATAATTTTCAAAACTTGTGGGAATTACTCGCAGTAGTCAGTGTTCTGCATGGCTGGGATTTGATAATGGCATTGCGATTCTCTGGCTTTTTTTTTTTTTTTCAGAGCCGAGGACCAAACCCAGGGCCTAAATCCCCAACCCCTCCGCTTCTCTGTTTTTATCAACAAAGACACTGATCCTGCACAGCAGTGGCCCTGAGAGTGGGGATTAGTGCAATGTCAGATGTGGGCGTTCATTCAGTGCCTGCCTACCCTAACTCAAAACGTCCTTTGGTCATGCTTGTTTTTTAATTTTTCATACAGTGCTCAAGGGTTAAAAATAAAACACTTCGGACTGGCGATACAGCTCTGTGGGCTTACCAAATAAGTGCAAAGCTCTAAGTTTTTGTTATGGAGTTGTAGAATTGCTTTTAATGTTTTAAAATTTCATTTAATTTAACTTTTATATCTTGAAAGTTGGTGGAAGGCTGGGGCTGGAGAGATGACTCCGTGGTTAAGAGCACTGACTGCTCTTCCAGAGGACCCGGGTTCAATTCCCAGCACCCACATGGCAGCTCACAACTGTCTGTAACTCCAGTTTCAGGGGGACCCAATACCCATGGCAAAACACCAATGCATATAAAATTAAAAAAAAAAAAAGAAAGAAAGTTGGTGGAAGGCAATACAGCTCTGAATATGTGGGCCGCACAAACCGGACTTGATGGGTGGGGGAAAAAGACACAAAATTGGGGGGGTAGGGAGGGGGGTGGGATGGATCCAGGAGGAGTTGGAGTTTGAAGCAGAACATGATAAGTGGGCCATTGATTCATTTTTTTTTATTGTATTCTGAATTCTGAAATTCTCATTTCATTTCAGCTAATTTATATTCAGTACATTTTACTAACTCACAGATGAAGTTCTTTCCTTATGAAATGACAGTATATAGATCTTTATAAAATTTTAATGTTGGCAAAAAGATACAGACTTAATTAAAGAGCAATAGTAAGTCATTTTTGATGTATATTTTTGTCTTTGTAGCTTCTCTGCTATGATAAATATTCGACTAAAAGAACATTTTTAATGTCGGTCAGACTCTGAAGAACCCGAGTCTCCTTGGTTGTAAACATTGCTAGCTGAAATACATTTCCAAACTGGGGCCATTTGTTTCTAACACACAGTAAAAGAAACCTTTGGTGTGAGGCCAACAGGAACAAGCATGTCTTTGCTGGCATTCCAGCGACCATTTGTTGTTCAGGGTCTTCACAGCCTCTCATTCCATCCTTTGCCAGTTTCATATTTGCTTTTATTTGACTGTGTTTAACAAAAATGTGGAAAACGATAGACCACAAGTCCTCAAAAAAAATTTTTTTAAGGTACCCATAAATTCTATATAGGCTGCAAGTTATTAACTTATCTCTTTGATTTTTTTTTTAAGAATTGTAGGTAGAATTACACATACCAAGTACAGCTTTTATTCGTAAACCAAAAGAAAATGTTGTTCATTTCTGTTAAGTATTTTTAATTTTAACTTCACAAACAACAAGCAGTATTTATAATGAATTTTCACCTTTTAGGCCAAGTTATGATTGACAAAAACCCAGGACTCACCTCGGCAGTAAATAAAACCAGCAATATTGATAATACATACCGAAATTTCCAAATGGAGGTGCTGTCTGGAGAGGAGAAAATGCTAACCAAGGTACTGCACTGTAATACCAACCCAAAGTGAACAGAAAGACTGATGCTTGGAATCAAGACAGCACGTTCACAATATGCCCCGGACAGCTCAGGGACAGAGCAGGCTGTGGAACAGTGTATGAAAAGTAGTTCTTGAAACATCTACCTGCCAGGTTATTCCTGGGCACTCTCAGGGGGCAGACACTGAAATGCCTCCAGCTCTGGCCAGAAGTGTTTGGTTTGGTCCAAAGGGGAAGGTAATATACCAATATGAAATTAGGGCCCCAGGAAACAGAGGAAAGATATAGCATATTTGTCTAAGTTAGGGACTTTCTGGTCTTTGATTCTTTGTTCATAAAATGAGGAGCTTAAAATGTCTAATTTATAGATATGAAATTCGTAAAATTTTAGTAATTGTCTAAAAACATGTATACGAATTTCTAAACAGTCTTATTAAATAAGGAACACAGAGCCAAATACAGGGGTAGTAGCCGAAGAGATCAGAGAAATAGCGAATAGCCACGACTAGCCTTAGCTTACTACCACGCTGTAGCTTGCCCAGAGAGAGCTTCTTCCTGTCTAACCTGTGCCTTTATTGCCTAGCTGTTCTGTCCTCTCATTGGCTCTAAGCCCAGCCACATCCCTTCCTCGTCACTGCCTGTCTATACAGACCTCCAGGTCTCTATGGTTGGTACTGGGATTAAAGGCATGTGTCACCATGCTTGGCTGTGTCCTTGACCACACAAAGACTCTGCTTGCCATGTGATTGGATTAAGGGCGTGTGCTACCACCACCTGACTTCTGTTTATGGCTTGCTATAACCTCTGATCTCCAGGCAAACTCTATTTATTAACATACAAATAAAATCACATTTCAGCACAATTAAAATACCACCACAAACATAGATACCTCAAATTCTAACATGTCCCTTTGCAGCCTGAGTGCTGTGGAGGGCCGCTTGCTTGCTGTGTGGAAGTGCTGTAGAAGAGGAAGGCTTCAGATGATTCATGCTGTTTTCTTTCTTCATCTGGGAACATAAGCCAGTTAGTCGGCCTCTCCGCAGCATTCCTGCCTGTGTGAACTGGAATCAACTTTATGAGTCCTTTAGGATGGGAACAGCCATTTGGCTTTGGAGAACTGACTTTTCACATGAAAAAGGTGAATGCAAGATATTAATTGGCTCCAGAAATGGTATAAACACCAGGAGTCTAACCAGAATGTTTTTAAGTGAAGTTATTTGCTCCTATGACAGTAACATGTACATGTATGTCTCATGTGTACATATGCAACCTATCCAGTTTCAGTGGGCAGACTTTAAATCCAATGAGATTAACTAAAAACATGATACCCTTCCTTTTCAGGTTCGAGAAAATAATTACACATATGAGTTTGATTTCTCCAAAGTCTATTGGAATCCTCGTCTCTCTACAGAACACGGCCGGATCACTGAACTTCTCCGCCCTGGAGACGTCTTGTTTGATGTTTTTGCTGGGGTTGGGCCTTTTGCCATACCAGCAGCAAGGAAAAACTGTACAGTATTTGCCAATGATCTCAATCCGGAGTCCCATAAATGGCTATTGCACAATTGTAAACTGAATAAAGTTGACCAGAAAGTGAAAGTCTTCAACATGGATGGAAGAGACTTCCTCCAAGGACCGGTCAGAGAAGAGTTAATGCGCCGGCTAGGACTGCCGACCGAAGCCAAACCCTCTGTCCACATTGTCATGAACTTGCCAGCAAAGGCCATAGAATTTCTCGGGGTTTTCAGGTCACTCCTAGACGGGCAGCCAAGCAGCAGTGAGCGGCTTCCCACAGTGCACTGTTACTGTTTCTCCAAAGACGCCAATCCTGCTCAGGATGTCTGTCAGCGAGCTGGAGATGTGTTAGGAGTTCCCTTGGAGGAAAGTAGTTCAGTTCACCTCGTGAGAAACGTGGCCCCTAACAAGGAAATGCTGTGCATCACCTTCCAGATTCCCGCTGCTACACTCTACAAGACCCAGGCCCTCAGTGTAGGTGAGCAAGTTCTTGAGACTGGAGTGGGGCATATCATGCCTTTAACATAGCTCATGTGTGTGTGTGTGTGTGTGTGTGTGTGTGTGTGTGTGTGTGTGTGTGTGTGTAAGGTTTGGAAGTGATACCTTGCCACTTAGTTGAGAATGTTTCTTCAAGTTTTAGCATGGTATGTGGTTTCGTCTAATAGGCTTGTTAAAATGATAAATCTACACCAGTGTTCTTTAAAGTGACTGAATGAAAAAAATCTTAAGAATATCTTCTTTTAAAAACATTGTATTCAACTGTTAAAAGTCCTCTAAAATGGGTTTTCTGAATTTGTTACAGAGAATCCCGAAGAGCCATCTCTTAAACGGCAGAGGACAGATGATTCCTTCTCAGAACCACAAATCACATCAGATTCTTAGTTGGAAATGCTTTCTCCATCTCCCCAGTAAATTTTTTGTAAAGGAGAACAATTTGTATGATTTTATAAACTTTAACTATCAGGTATTTGTAATTGAACCCGTATGTTTTGCTCTTATAAATGAAACATTACCAAAGTAAAATTTAACTGAAATAAGCCGAACTTGTATAGTAGACTACTTTGTTGTTGGAATTTCAGGCATGAACCACCATTATCCAGCACAGTTTTAAAATAGAATGGGGATGGGCCAGTAAGAAGGCTCAGTGAGTAGAGGTGGTCGCCGCCAAGCCTGATGACCTGAGTGTGATCCCTGGGACCCACATGGTCAACGGAGACACTCCTGGAAGTTTTCCTCCCACCTCATGTGTGCACCAAGGCACTCATGCATACACAAATGCAAAATAAATGAACAAATTAATAAATTAAAAATCTAAATTATATAATCAAGTTATTTTTATTAGATAAATGGTTTTTTAATAGTGTCTGTCCCTCGGAGAGACAGTTTTTAAAAACCGAACAACTATATTTTGCTTAACTAGGAAAGCATTTAACTACATTGTAGTTACTAGTGGAAAAACATGATTATTTTATGTAACTTCTCTACTACGGATTAACAGTATAAAAGTAATACAAAGTTAAATTATTTAGATGAGGAATAGAAAACCCACACCTTCCAGGCCACATCTGGCATAATGGTCTATGACAGGAGGATTTGCTTTATTGAAAAATAATAACATTTTGTGACATGGAACTTACATGGAATTTGAAGTTTGGGGTTTTGGTGTGCATGAACTTTGATTGGCACCTGTCCTTCCTGTTAGTTTTCACACTGTCTACAACTGCTGCCACGATAGACAGCAGAGTGGAGCAATCACAGCACAGACCTCGATGGCCATACTGCTGTTTGGCATGCTACACATCCCGGGGACATGGTTGGAACTCAGGAGACAGCATTTTGAATGCTGTGCACATAACCACGCTACACATTGTTGTTTTGGGACAAGAGTCTCGCACTCTAGCTCAGTCTGGCCCAGAATTACTGTGCAGCCCAGGTTGGACTTGAACTTACAGCAACCCTCCTGCCTCAGCCTCCCAGATGCTAGGATGACAGGTGAGTTACCATGCCCAGCTTCACAAATTTCATTCTTTTGTGAGTAGTGCCTACCCATTATATCAGGAGAAATGGACCTTGGATAGATTATGCTTTGAAGTTTCAGTGGGGTGTGGATTATTTTGATATCAGTTAGATGACAAAGCATCTATACCCTTGTCCAAAAAAAAAAAAGAAAAAGAAAAAGAAATAACAGTATGTATTATATTACTGCACCAAGTACTTGTCTCAACCTTTAAATAATTCAGAAAAATTCAAAAGCCTAAGTAAGCCAGGATAGCAAATAAAACAAAAATTAGGCTATAACTTCTAAGTCTCCAAATGACTTTTAGCCAATTAAAGAAAGCCATTTACTGTTGCTGAGTTAGTTGTGTTTGATTGTAGCAACTGAAGAACTGTATCCAGAGAAAAGAAGCATGTGTAAGAGGATTGGCCTTTGGCAAGAGCAGTTGTCGGTTAAGAACAGTGGACCAGTGTCAGTGGGCAGCTGAGAAGGTAGAGGACTCTGCCCTGGCTTTTAAGGGGCTGACAGATGTTGCTAATACTGCCCAGTTCTTTGAAGCTTTGTGACCAGGCTTGAAATAACTCAAGATTAGCCTCTGTGAGTGCTCTCTGTGTGGACCTATGAATGAAAAAGGAGCTTCGAAAACACTAATGTACAACCAAAGTAGAATTTGCTAAGTCTCTCATCAGTGACTTTTTAGAAAGCATGTGGAGCGGAGGGCTTTGCTGGACCCGTTTATAAAGCTTGTGAAAATGTTAGCAGTTTAAAGCTTATACCTGTTCACAGTGTTATTTAGCAAGTACTTTTTGAGAAAGGTTGTAGACTCTGGTACATGACTGAACCAGTTGTATCCATGGGAAACCTCATTTGTTTCATGACTAATAGTCCACCCTTTCCTTGAGTTCTGTCAGCAATTGAGGCCGAGATCTACCCTGACATGTACCACCTAATTTGTTTATAAAGAGTAGTTTGTAATTTAAAAGGATAGTTTGAATTGTGTGTGTTTGTGTGTGTACACACCTGTGTGCACTCGCCGTGGAACACTTGTGGAGATCAAAAGACAACTTCATGGAGTTGGTTTTTCTACCTTTATGTGGTTTCTGGAGATGGAACTCAAGTCATCAGGCTTTTGAGGTGAAAACCTTTACATGCTGAGCTTTATCACTGGCCCTAAAGGTTATACATTTTTAGCTTCTGACCCAATACAGATTTTTCTCAACAAGAAGAACCATCCTTAAACATTATTCAGGAATACTGAATAACCTCAGAAATGAACTTCATGAGGACTTGGGACTTGATGTCTTTGAGAGGTTCGGTATGTTGGGCTATTGTTGCAAATGCCAAGGGAATGTCTCCACATCAAACTGTTTACTGCAGTTAAGGAGCTTCCACCAGTGAAACGAGAACCCACTCATGTGCCCTGTAATGACAAATACCAGGAAAAGAATCTAATCCTCTTAAAAATGCCTTCCTACTCCTCCCAGAAGCCAGGGATTGCCAAATAAAAGGCCCAGTGCCAGGTGTGGGATACCTCCCCTTGAGTTGTTAATCAGAAGTGTGCTGGAGACCCACAAAACCTACAGGCTTTTGCTACTGCTCTTGGCTGTCCACCAGAACTTGATGGTAAGACCCTATTGCTAGAGATACCACACACTTTGGTCATAAGACATGGAGAGATCTAGCTGATACCAGGAAGCTTCCTCCTTACTGACTAGCTTTCATAGCTATACAATCTACTGTGGGTGGAGGGGGGAGAATGTCAACAGTTTTACTTAGAGGTGAACAATAAGGACCAAATTGGTAAGATGTGCCCAAAGGTATGATAGTGAACAATAAAGACCAGGTTGGTAAGATATGCCCAAAGGTATGATAGCGGCATGAATGTTATGGGGGCAACCAACTACTTTCCAATTGGTGTTAAGGCCTGCTCCACAGCAGCAAACTCATGAATAGCACTATAAATCTGGCCAAGGACCCATGGTTGGGGAGGTCATAAGTACCAAGAGTGAATCTACTATTCTGCCAAACAGACATAATATCAAACTGCATTCTAAATTCATATCTCTATATCCATAAATTAGTACAGCTCTCAGCCTTCGGCAACAAAGTTTCTTTGTATAGTGGTGATTAAGGCAGGGATTCACAACTGCTCAGCCATAGCTAGGACATCAATATCACCCCCTCACACACACAAGGCTCAGGGACCATCACTTAAGAGCCAGAGATGGGGGGAGACTAGAGGAAAACAGTGTTGTCTGCACACGATAGGACCACTGCACTCCCACGCTCAGGGCAGCGGTGGTTGCTTGCACAAGATAAAGCGAGTAAGCATTCTAAGATGGAAGAGGAAGCGTGGGCGTCCACCCCTAGCTGAGGAGCTTTTGACAGCGGGTGGCTTCTGGGTGGTTTAACAGGATGAGGTAGGTCAACCGTGCTCCGGCGCATGGCCCCACAGCTAGGAGCACATGGTGAACACAAACTGGATGTGGTGGGTTGTTACAAACAAAAGACAGGAAGTTGGGACAGGGTCGGGAGGTCAGGGGTGAGTCTAGGAAGAGAGATGTGGAGATGAATATGAACAAAATGTATTGTATGAAATTCTCAAGGAATTAATAAAAATACATTTTAAAATATCTCTCAAGTTATGAGTGTGATTGATGTTCTAATTTCTTTTCTGTTGCTATGGCAGAAAGCAGCTGTTTATTTCAGCTAATACTTTGAGACTATGGTCCATCATTGTGAGGCAGTCAAGGCAGGAACTTCAAGTAGCTAGCTGACACATCCTCAGTCAGATGCAGAGAGAAATGAATGCGTGTGTAGTTGCTTGCACTGACCCTGATCTTCCCACTGGACCCCTGCCTAGGCAAGGGTGCCGCACACACTGGGCTGGGCCTTCCCACATTAACTTGAAACAGCTCCTCCCACAGACGTGCCCACAGGCCAACCCAATATAGACAATTCAGCACTGACACTTCTTCCTAGGTGGTTTCTAGGTTGACATGAAAGCTAACAACCATCACAGCTGATATTGTATGTTCATGGACCGAGACCAATATTGGAAGGAATTTGCCTATTTAAAGATAGTTGTAAAGGTAAAGTGTATAGACCCTCATTGCAGATGATTAATCAATGTTAATTTTGATAACATGAAACAGACCTCCAATTAATGACATTATCATAAAAATTATGCTTAATTATATCTTGACTTTTATCAATAAAATTGTGGAAGGTTTTTTAATCTCATTATGAAAGTTTCACATAGTGCTCTTAGTTTGTTACTTAGCCAGAAAGGCCTGAAATATTTGCTGTGTGCACCTCTGATCTAGAACAGTCATTACAAACTTCAGAAGCCTGGCAGGCAAATGTAAATAAGAGAAGGCAGCCAATGGTAATGGTGAGAAGCATTGGAGGTAATAGGTGAACACGTGGGTAAAATGCTAAGTACATGGGAGTGTAAGTTAAAGCCCTATTTGTCTGTCGGTAAGCATTTAAATACAATCTGTTCTAAAACAACCCAAGTAACATAAACTGATATAGGTCATGAAGCACATGTGATATAGGTTATGAAGCATAAATGATATATAGGCAATCCATTCATATGTATAAAGTGGTAAGAACAGTCTCCATTTAGTTATCCTCTAACAGACAGAACATGCAATATGCTTATAAATGACAAAGATTATTTACTTGCTTTTATTAACGCTGAGCTCCTCTCCCCCTTTCATATAATCTAAGTGAACTGGTCACTTGAATCTAGGGCCACCCTAACCTTTACTGACGATTCCTAGTATATGGATTTTTTTTTTTTTTTTTTTTTTTTTTTTTGGTTTCTTCGAGACAGGGTTTCTCTGCGTAGCTTTGCGCCTTTCCTGGAATTCACTTGGTAGTCCAGGCTGGCCTCGAACTCACAGAGATCCGCCTGGCTCTGCCTCCCAAGTGCTGGGATTAAAGGCATGCGCCACCACTGCCCGGCTAGTATATGGATTTTTGATGAACCCAGTAGAAAATCATAGCTGGGATGCTCAGTGATGTACAATGTCTAGACTTTATTAGTATTTTGATGAGTTTTCTGTTACTTATTTGGATTTTAAAATCAGTATGTGGCACCTGTTGACAGCCTAAGACGGCTCCTGGGAGTTCTTAGATGAGAGCCTTACTGAGTCACGTGATTCAGGACCCTCACCAATGCATCTTGTGATGTGTGTGTATTGCAGACCATTGTTTTCTTAAAGCAATGCAGTTAGTAAAAGTCATTTTGTCTGTTATCTTGAGAACCCTCAGGATGTCAACAAGATCATCATTTATATCCCACAAAGAAGTTAGACACTTGCTCTGTAAAACTTCTAAAGTCGGCGGGGTAGTGGTGGCACACGCCTTTAATCCTAGCACTCAGGAGGCAGAGCCAGGCAGATCTCTGTGAGTTCGAGGCCAGCCTGGTCTACAGAGTGAGATCCAGGGCAGGCACCAAAACTACATAGAGAAACCCTGTCTTGAAACTTCGCCCTCCCCCACCCCAAAAAAAGGAAAAAAAAAAAAAAAAAACCTTCTGAAGTCTTCCTAAAGAATGATTACCTAGGCTTTAGCACAGCTGATGTTTCTAAATTTGTTACCACTAGAGCAGATCTTCTCAACCTGTGAGTCACGACCCCTTTAGGGAGTCCCATGACCCTTTCACAGGGGTCACCTAAGACCATTGGAAAACACAGATTTACATTACAATCCGTGACAGTACCAAAATTACAGTTATGAAATAGCAATGAAATAATTTTATAGTTGGGGAACATGAGGAACTGTGTTAAAGGGTCACAGCATTAGGAAGGTTGAGAACCATTGTTCTAGAGCATGCCTCCGGAGCCTTACAACTTGGGTTTGAATCTTGGCACTACAGTTTTTAAGGTGTATGCTCCTGGCAAGTTACTTTACATCTCTATCTGCTAAAAGAGAAGAGATGATAACAGGATTGTTGTAAGGATTAGAGAATACAGCCAGGCCGTGGTGGCGCACACCTTTAATCCCAGTACTCGGGAGGCAGAGGCAGGAGAATCTCTGAGTTCAAGGCCAGCCTGGTCTACACAGTGCGAGTTCCAGGACAGCCAGGGCTACATAGAGAAACCCTGTCTCACAAAACCAAACCAAAACAACAACAAAAAGAAAATACATGAAGCATGAAGCAGGGTGCGTGGGGCAAAAGCTGTCACTTGGCGATTTCTGTACTAGTGTTGCGGACAGATACTTATGCAGATGAGAGACTTGCACACTCTGCCTCTAGGAAGAAAAGAACTCGCGGGGAGGGTGAGAAGAAGTACAAGATTCAATTTAGGATATTCCCATTGCTGACTGACACACTCTTTTTCTATTTTATTTACCTAACAGCGTCAAGTAAGGATTTCTAAGGCAGATGCAAAACAAAGCTTGAAAGCCTTTGAAACGTTCATTAATTAGCTCATTACCTTTAGATACATTAATTTCTGCACCCAAGGGCAGCGAAGCCCTAACCATAGGTTCATTGTATCACTTCTTTCATCAAGTTTACAGATTGGATTTAAAAGCATGAATTCTCAATGAGCAAAAACCTAATATAAGTAATATGACATACACACTGCAGAGTGGTCTAAGATTTGGATTAAGAACTAACCTGTGGTCTAATTCTAACTTTTTACTGATTTCCATATATAATCTTGATTGTTCAATGTCTTCGTTTTCTCATTTATCAAAGATAAGAAGTGTTGTGACCACTAGCAAAGAAATGGGGTACCACAAGATGCACTGAACCGAATCCCCACTTAGTAAAATAAGATGGCACTATTACAGATGACTGTTATGCTCTAACGTCACCACAAGTCTTGATTCATTTAACTCTCCACCCATAGGATTAGCGTCTGTTGTGACAGAGATTTGCTAGACAATCCTTCAATTTCCTTGAAAAACTATGTTCCTCATCCAGGGGCCTATGGACAAACTCACACAAGGTTGGGATGCTACATGTATCCACCCTATCCACATCCAAACTCTAAGCAAAACCATGAGCACAATAAAACCCCTTGACATTTGGGTGGAAAACTACATCAGTCTACAATTTATGCAGAGAAATTTCACTTAAGTGGTGCCTTTTCCAGTCTCAACATCTCATCATAAAATGAGCTCACATTGGCAGTGAAAGGTGCCATTGATGTATTAAATTTTATTAGCTCACTTCTTTGAATCTGTCATTAAAGTGGGCTAATGCCGGGCTCTGGTTTATCCTGAGTGTGGCTCACAGCTGGGAACCATATTAGGGTGGCCTCACTCTGCACTGCACAATACAGGCCCTGAGTTTCTCAGGCCAAGGAAGCGTCATCCCAGGCAGGTTCACTTGCCACAGCCTGCTGGCAGGAGGGGATATGACCACTTGTCTGGACCACTATTGAGAAGACATTAGAAAAAAAAAAAAGAAGTTTTATAGGAAAAATATAGACTTGGATATTAACACTGAATGTTATAATAAAAAAAGGCATTTGGAAACATGTTCCAGAAAAACACTATAAGAAGAGAAAAACCACAAAATGTACCATAAAGTCAAGCTTTATTTAAAAAAATTTTTATACGTCTGTCAAGTCCATACATAGGGAAATCCTTTATTCCTTTCCTGTCAGATGAGGTTCAATGCTTCAAGCCCTCTCTGAAAAACAGAAGTAGAAAATAAAGCTCTTCCAGGAATCTAGAGGCAGCACATTTCTCAGCCTGGTTCGGACTGTAATAAACATCTGAGCACGGCAGGCAGATGTGGTGCAGCCTGGGCAGCTGGGTGCTGGGATTTTACACATCTCTTTCCTGCAAGCTCCTTGGTTTGGCTCCCAGATCCAAATCTGATAAATGAGGAAGTGCAGGTTTATCTGGGCTGCCAGAAAAGCCCACTGAATGCATCCTGCAGTGCTCTGTGACAAGCTAGAGAGGACGTGTAGCCACCAGCGAGGTCCTGTGGAGAGGCGGCTCGGACGTGGTTCAGATACCTAGGAGAAAACAAAAGGTGTAGATGGATGTGAAAAACATAGAAGAAGTTGGTGACATTTTATAAAGCAAGTCTAAAACTGACCCAAATTTTAAAAGAAATTCCGACAGTAAAATGTTCAGGCTTTTATAAACGAACATTTTAAAAGGAAACATGCCAACTGTATATACAGAGTGTCTAACTACTACTCAGCTACAGAGGACAGTGAAGTCTAAGGATGGCTCTGAAGGTTTATAACTCACATTTTGATGAAATATTAAAATGTTCACTGTTTCACAGTTTCCAGTGCTGATTCGTTTTGCTGGCTGGTGTTTAGACGGCAATGAATGCTGTCCTTTCCAGCATGCTCTTTATCAATACACATCATGACATTATTATGCTACGAACATTTTTACAAACGCGTTTTAAAGCAAACCCTTCAACACTGAAAAGAAACGGGGCAGGGGAGAGAGCACACAATAGTTCAAAATCACCTCAGTATCCCAGAAGCACATTGTCTCCTTCCTTGCAGGAAAAGAAACTTAGAAATTACATGCGCAAGAAATCTGAGAGGAGGTATAGAAGAATTGAACTGATTTCAAAAGATAGGATAACAATGTTTCTTCATTCTCAGTCTTTATACCAATGAAGAATTTCTGCCTTCATAAAAATAGACAAAACAGGCCTTAAAAAATAAGACAATCCAGCCCGATGAATGACCATCACCGCTGAAGGAAAACAAGTACTTCCAGCCTTGCTTCATGTCTCTGTAGAAAGCCACAATGTCCCTGGAAACAAAGCTGCTTCGCCCCTTTCAGAATTACAGGTACGACAGATGAATAAATCAGGAAGCAGGACGTTTTAATAGCTTGGAACCTTTTCTACTCATTCATTCAAACTTCCTGTGTGTCGAGATCTTAATGCATGAGCAACTTCTTATTTCTAACATAATAACAAGTCAGGGTTTTTGTTTGTATCTATGTTTAATAAGCTTGTATGGTTAAAATATATATGGCAATTTAAGGGACCAAATAGAAGCCTGTCAAATGAAACAGCCAAGCTCTTGGAATTGGCTATAATTTATTTCACATTGCACAGACCATGGTCTTAATTCAAATCTTTGCTTTTCTGCCAAGGGTGAAAGTCAATGGAGAAATAAATGAATGTTTATTGAGCAACAATCTAAACTACGTGGGTAGTATATTTATAGCATACTAAGTTATTTGCACATCTATCCTCAAAACGTATACATGCTATATAGAATACTAATAATGGATATTCTATGTAATATAATTATACACATTATATACACTATGGTATCTTATGAAATGTATGTAAGTGAAAAACTGAAGGGATAAAATAAAATACTGATTATGTCTTCATATATGTCTCAGAGGATGCATCCTAGTTCAGTAACTAACATCATTAAGGGTCACTGATGAATTCCAGGTAGGGCCTAAGGTCTCCCAGGAATTAAAGAGGAATTCATTAAATCTATCACATGACCACAAAGTTATTTTCTTAGTGCCCTCCCAGAACACAATAAAATGCCAGTTGTTAAGATTCTGATGGATAGAGCTAGGTTTGGTGATGCACACTTTTAATCCCAGCATTCAGGAGGCAGAGGCAAGCGTATCTCTGAGGTGAAGGCCAGCCTGGTCTACATAGCAAGTTCTAGGTCGGCCAGGGGTACAAAGTGAGACCCTGTCACAAAAGCCCAAAACAAACAAACAAGAAACCAAAAAAGGATTCCTACCAATAAAGAAACAAGGTAACTGGTGAGTTACCTCAGAAAGGAAAACTTGACTCCTATCCCTGGAAACCCAGTGATAATGATAATCACACAAATAAGTAATAGTTTCATAGGAAAACTGAATTTAAATACTCCATTCTGACCAGATGATGGCACCTTACTCTCCTCAGATCCTCAAAAGAAAGGTGGCCTTCTGGTTCCATCGGTCCACAGCCAGCAGAATACAGGCACCGCAGTACTGGTCAACAGTCAGGGGACAACTATCACCAATGGAATTGGTTTCGTGGTTGCAGTAAAAACCAATGTGCAGCGAACTATTGATTCATTGCATTTGGTCTGGCTTGCTTCTGGGAAAGTTGAGTCACACCATTTCTGGCTTGGCAGGTCCAGTATAAACTTGCAGTGTGCACACAGCTTTTTATATGTTATCCCGAGAAACCCGAAACAGCTGCACCGCTGGCAGGCAAGCGCAGGGCCAGGAAAATACCTAAAACAGTTGCATCTTCTAATTTATGACTGTGCACTGTTTCCATAAAGAGTATATAAAACAGTTCAGCTTTTATAAGGAAAATGTAATAAACAGTCATACTCATTGAGGCCATAAATGCATTTTTTAAGAGTTTATCTAAAATGATTAATTAGTGTTTGAAAATAGTACTTCTTGAACACAGTCATAATCCAAAGCAATGAGCAAATATTGTTAAATTTGAGTTATTAATGGTAGGTTGTATGATTCTCACTGCCAAAATAAGTCAATTAAAATTTCTTTGTGTAGCACTGAAGAAAACGCATTTCCCTTCTCCAATCATTTACATTAAGCATGTCTGGGACTAAGGTCTTTGAGAGTCCTCCCTATTTATATTGCTCTTTTTGATCTCAAGGGCTATACAAAACTTTTACTGTTAAGTGTTTCAAAATATTTGAACCAAGGAAATCTGTATTGATTCTATTTAAAAATATGGCTCGTTCTTACTATTCAGTTGTAGGATTTTGTTTCTAGGTGTTTTCCTTCACTGTTTAAACCCTTTAATTGTTGTGGTATGCCAAAGCATTTTAAGGATCTGCCACATTGAAACCAGACATCAAGAATTTAGTTTTTGCCTACTTTTCCACCTTCCTCCGTGTACACCCATGGTTATTCTTCTGCAGTCATTAAAAATGGCATCTCTTAGGGCCAGGGCAGAGGCCAGCATCATTTTATGTATAATTTATGTAACAAAACAAGGAAAGCATCTTCGGCAAACTCGTTTCCAGAAGTCAGGTATTAGGGCCTGGACACAACAGCTCTATTTAGCCAACGGCAAGATACTGTTTCTGCTTTTCATGATGTATAAACCTTGTAAGTAGAAACCAGTGGGGGGTCGCTTATTTTGGTAGTATACTGAAAACAGACCAAATTCAGATTTCAAAAAATCATTACTTTCTTAATAAATCCTAACAGCATGTTTTCAAAAATATGTGTAAGATAATTCTTACACAAAGGACGGCTTGAACTTTAATTTATGCTCTGCCTAAAGTTGCCTTCCTTTGCCCCTATGCATCAAAATCACTAGTGGACTCTGGAGACGGAGGAAGAAAAAGGAACAGTGGACCTTAAGGAAGAAAAGAGCTGGGTATTAGACTTGTGGTTTTCCTGGACTTCGATCAGCACTGTCATTCTTCTCATTTTTAGCAGCTTTTATTCCCCAGTAGGTGGTATAATTTACACTTGGCTTCAGAGAGACTTCTGTCTTCAGGTCCCGACACAGGCCAGAGCGGCTCTGAGACCACCCTTAAGACGTCCTGTCCCTGAAAAGCCCTACCCCGACCACTTGGCAGTCCGCTCCTTTGGTGTTTCTCAAACAGCGCCCTCAGGAGGGGGCAGCGCCTGGAGGGACTCAGCACCAACAAACACAAGCACCAGCCAGGCAGGGCCTCTTCATGACAACCCCGGGACAAGCCAGCTCCAAATAATCTACAAGTTTCAGTGCTGAAAGAGAACTGAGTTCACATTAGCTGCTCCTCTGGTAAATTACTAGACCTGTGAAGAATTATACTCGGAGCCGGTTCAAAGGAAGAAAGGTAGTGAAACCTGGAGAATGGGACCTGCTTTTCAAAACCAGGGTGAGTGTTCCCCATGCCTTGTGTTTTGAGACAGTCTTCCTCCACTTCTAGGGCTGGCCTCAAACTCCTGAGCTCGTCATCTTCCTGTCTACAGGCTCCATGCACTGTGGGAAGCTGCAGGGAACCCATTTAAAGTTTGTGTGCGATGCCATCATGCATTCACCAGATCTGCCCCCAACAGTTCTGTGTTTCAGATGCCAAGACCAAGAGCTCTTAGAAGAGCAGGACTTCATCCCATGGGCTAGGCTATTACTTGGTAGTAGAACACTTGACTGCCATGTTCAAGGTACTCATTTCAATTCCATGCACTAGCCGCCCCCCTCAATAATTAGCCATGGCTACACAATATTTTTACTGAACCAGGGAGAGTGCATGCTATGCAAGCTGAGGGCCTGGTCCAACACCTGGCACACATATAAAAGGCTGGTGTGGTGGTCCATACTTATAATCCCTGTGTTAGGAAGGTCGAGAAAGGAGGATCCGTGGAGCTCACTGGCCAGGCAGCCTGGCTTAATTGGTGAACCAGGCCAATGTGAGACCTGTTTCAAAGGAGGTGGATGATATTCCTGTAGATAACACACTGGCCTCTACATGGACATGCAGGTATGTCCACATACACACATGTAATACATTCACAAAAACATAATTTAAAAAAAATCCTGAGCAATAGGGTACTCAGACAACTATTGTTAAAACAAGACATTCTAAAAACTAAATTAGCCTAATCACAACAGTAGAATAACAATGAATGGGTAATTGTATGAGCTAAGATAAATGGGGAAGGCACTATGATTCAGATACTATTCATAACTCTGCAGGTAGTTGGTTAGAAAAACACATGGCTTCATGAACTCTAAACAAAAACACCATACTGGAAACCACATCCATGGACACTCATCACAGTATTCCTTATGGCCTAGCCACTGGATCAGGATGCAAGGTGAATAAGCTAAATAGTAAAGCTGTCTCACATTTATACCAACATACTCAGGAACAAAGAGAGCAAGTATGCCAGATGTTTGACATCTGAACAGTGAGGCTTAGATATGAAATTAAAGACCGTAAGATATCCACACATACACTAGGATTTACCATTCACATGCCACAACAATACATAGATTCTAATTTCAGCTGAAGTAAACTACTGTGAGTCAGTTCTGACACGATTAGCAGTAGTCCATAGATGATGATAAAGGCCCCGTGTGGTGCTGCACACCTGCAATCCAGCATCTGGGAAGCTGTGACAACCACCCGCTTCCATACCTCCCCACCATGATAAACTCTCATCCCTCTGGAACCATAGGCCAAATAAATTCTTCCTCTAAAAGCTGCCTCGGTCCTGGTGTTTTAGCACGGCAACAGAAAGGCAATTAATACAGGCACTATAAAATAAACTTGGGTAAAGTCAGGAATATACACAATAGCCAAGAGACCAAATGATTGTTGATAAATATTGAAAATACTTCACAAAATCAGAAGGTATTTATAAAAAACAAGTTGTTACATGTTTGGCTAATGTTAGTATAAGGTCTCCACCTTGAAACTGTAGACAGAACAAAACTCCATACATAAGATACATAAAACTTTCTATCGTATAAATAAATCGGTCAGGATAGACCAGCTTGGGCTGCATAGTGAATCCCAGCTATTCTGGACTACATCTCAAAAACAGAACGGAAGAATAAAACTAACATAAACAGCAAAGATGGTCAAGATCTGAAGTAAGAACAACGCTGACAGTGAGACGATATGTGGACTAGAGGAAGGAGAAGCAGTCAGTCGGAAGGTAACCAAGGTAACAACTTAACCTTTGAAATGAAGTGTGCAAAGGAAGCACTGGCCACAGGACACGGGACAGATGCAGTCTGGTACTATGTAGCAAGCTTCAAGAGCTTGTGATGAAGACAGATATAGCCTTCCTTCCTTATATAATGTACAGAGAGAATAATCCTTGTGCTCTCAAGAGGGAAAACTATATTTTGAAAGGTTATTCTTTGATTAAAGAATATTACTGTGTTGTACTTCATTATTAGTTATTATGTAATCATTTACCTAATTTATAAATAAAACTATCATATATACATATACGTATAAATAATGAGATTATATATGGATATATGATCGAAAGTAAGCCAAATAAACCCTCCCTTCTATAAGCTGCCTTGGCCATGAGTCTCCTGTTGCAGCTTCCCAGATGCTGAATTACAGGTGTGCAGCACCACAGAGGGCCTTTATCATCATTCATGGACTACTGTCTAAGTGTCAGAACTGATCTACATTATGCACATTCCATTTCAATCTTTTCATGGTTACCAGATTACTCTTCTCTGGACAAAGGTCTACATGACTCTCATATAAGTAGACACTAATTGGCTCCAGGCTCTATGAAGAATCAGCTCCAGATTCCTCAGCCTACCACTTATGGTCTATTATACTCGACTCTAATTCACATTTCCAAACATATTTCCAATTAATCATCTCCATTATCCTGAAGCAAAGCCAAAGTCCATCAGGAAGTGTTCTGTTATTCTCTGTTAAAGCCTCCTAACTTCCACTCTATACCCTTACTCATGACGTCTCCCTGTCTCGGAATCATAAAGAGTAACTTTACTATAACAACACCACAGTTCAAGTGTCAGCCACTCAGTTGTGAACAAATATGAGAAGCATCCCTGACCCCCACAGCAATGACTATAACAACAACAAATCGAGTAAAGTAATCTTTAAGAAGTGTTTTGAATTATGTATTTGGGGGTATGCACATGAGCTCGGTGCCCACAGATGCCAGCCAGAAAGGGGCATTAATCCTGGAGCTGGAGTTACAGGTAGTTGTGAGCCACCATTAATGGTTACAGTGAACTGAACTCTGGTCCTCTGCAACAGTAATACAAGATTTTAGCCATCTCTCCAGTCCCCAAGTAAAATAATCTTAAAAGAAATCTTTCAGGTACCAGAATTAGACTAGAAGTCAAAATACGGGCAGTTAACTTCCTAGCTGAGGTCTGGCTTTCTAACCGTTATGGACCACATTCACTCTCCACAGGGAGACAGAAGCCAGGCCTCAGGCCTATCAGAGGAAAGGCTGGGACTGGCCTTGGCTCTCTGCACACTCTTGTCTGATCTGTGAAGCCAGTTATAGAAAAGACGCACTCACCAGCCCAGAGGCAGCCCCGGGGAGCTCGTAACAAAGCTTGTAGCTCCCCCAGGGCAGGGGTGAGACAACAGCCAAGGCTGCCTCATCTCCAAGAATTGGACCAATGGGTCAGATTCAGTGCAGCTCACCGAATTCTGGCAGAAGCCAAGGTGAAGGTCTATATCCGTACCCAAGGCCTGTGGAAAACGATTCCCACTAAAAAGAGATTCACAGAAATCACAAAAACATTGCCACTCGTGGCAATGAAAACAAACACAAAAGATATAGTGAGTATGAATGGCAAGACATACAACCAGAACCACAGGTCAGAGAGTAATCTGAGAAAAACAGAGGAGTATTTAATGTCAAAAGAGATGAAGAAATAGACATCAAAAGCTGACAGAAGTACAAAGTGAAAAAAAAATAGGTATTTAAAAAAATTACTACAGGCCGGGCGTTGGTGGCGCACGCCTTTAATCCCAGCACTCGGGAGGCAGAGCCAGGTGGATCTCTGTGAGTTCGAGGCCAGCCTGGGCTACCAAGTGAGCTCCAGGAAAGGCGCAAAGCTACACAGAGAAACCCTGTCTCGAAAAACAAAAAACAAAACAAAACAAAAAAATTACTACAAAGTCTTTACTTAAAAAACCAAGCAGCTCAAATAACAAGTGAAACAGAAGGTTATCACAGATAGAGAGAAAATGAACTGAAATAGAGACAGAGAACACAGAATATAACAGAGCTTAAAAACATAAAGGTAAAAATACAAGTCAAGGTGAAAGCACCATTGAAGAGCTGCTTCAGTAAGGACATTCATCCAACGGGAGGCCAGGACCAAGGGGACACGAGTGAGCCCACGGGTACCAAAGCAGCAGGAGAAACGCAAGTGTGGGGCTCAGCTTTCTGCAGCTGTTTCTTCAAGAGGAGGAGAGACAGTGACTCTAGAGACTTACAGAAGAGCATCCACTAGTTCTGGACGGCAGAAGTAGTACAGGCCTTTGCTCTTACCCTCCGTATTCCAGTGTTGGAAATACTCAGCAACTCCTCAGGTTATACCCCTTCTAGGTTGTCTAGGCAGAATTCACAAAACACTTTTCTCTCTTCCTCTCTTGTGTGCATGACTATATGTAAGTATTATACATCCCGTTCCAGCAAGCTGCTTGGTAATAAGACAGATATCTACTCACTCAACACTCATCATTTGGATGAAAGGGAAATAAAGGGGAGAGAGAGCTAAGTGGGGAGGGGGAGGGGGCAGTAGAGTAGAGGGGTTGGGGAAGGATAGCACTAAGTATATCTGAAAAATAATGGAAAACTACTATTACACACACACACACACACACACACACACACACACACACACACACAATTGAAATCATCCTACATAGGGGTAATGCCATGAGTTACCAAAATAAAAAACCCAGTACCAGATGTGGGATACTTGCCCTCAAATTGTTCGTAAAGGGGGCTCAATAATACAGACTTACCATTGCTCTTGGCTTCCTACCAGAACTTGATGGTAAGTCTTTATTGTTGAAGACACTTTGGTCAAGGAAAAAAGAAATCAAGCTATTGCTGACTGGAAAGATTGCTCACTGCTGGTTGGCTTCCCTAATACCAGAGGTACTATTATACACGTCCCAGGGCAGGGGGTGTGGGAGTAATCAACAGTCCTACCCAACTGTGAACCCTGAAAGCTACAATAATGACCAGACAGGCCTCTGGGCACAATATTTGCTTGAATGTTATGGGGGTAAACAACGATTTTCTGATTGGATTTAAGGCCTACTCTACAGAAAAAAAAAAAAAAAAAACACATGCCTGGTACTATTATACCATGATACTACTATATTAATATACCATGGGAAGTCATAGGCCTCATGGGTGACCCTTCTACTATTATTTTGTTAAATGGACACAGTATCAAACTACCCTTTAAATAAGTATGTCTACATCCACAGATTACTACACCTCTCGGTCCTCATCAGAGAAGTTTCTTTGTGCAGTGGATGGTCGTCAACATAGAAACTCGCAACTGGTCAAAGTGTGGAGAAGAGGTGTCTGTGGAGAGTTCAGCCTTAAATAGATATCTGTTCATAAACCCTCCTCACAAAGCTCCGAGAATGTCATCCAACAAGGAGCAGAAAGATTTGAAGAACCAGAGGCTTGGAGGCACAGGACAAAATAGTGTCTCTGGCCATCAGAAGGCTGATGTGCTCATGAACTCATGGCAGCTGTGGCTGCATGCACAAGACAAGGCCAATCAACTTTCGTGCATGAGGAGAAGGGTCACAAGCTCTACCCCTACCTGAGGAGCGAATGACAGCTGGTGGCACCTGCAGGCTGTTTTAAGAGTCATGGCCCCTGGTAGACACACCACGGTCAGCTGATGGACCCACACCCAAAGGTGGGCTAATTAAGGAAAAAAAAAAAAGAGGACCTAAAGTTAGGAGGGGTAGGAACTAGGAGAGTGATATGGAAGGAGTTAGGAAGAGAAGTAGGGATAAATATGAACAAAATACATCGTATGCATCTACAAAGTTCCCAAGAATTAAAATAAAAATATTTTTAAAGAACCATCCTTTTTTAGCTGGAATTTAAAACACCACATCAGGGCTTTGGTTAGCAAAGATGAAGACATAAATTATGGCCATGATTAACAGCTGACAGATTAAAACAAGAGGGGAGGGAAAAAATTATCACCAGAAACTGTAAAGCGGGGAAAAGGCAAAAATGGACTAGATGGAGGGCAGGCTACCCATCAACACTAAGAAAAACAGAAGGTTTCTGGAAATCTGGGGGCACCCCTAATAAAGACATGAAATGGGGTGGAACACAGTGTAAACTTGTTCCCTTCAAGATGTAAATACATTGTTTAATTATGTATATTTAAAAAACTTTAGATTTTAATTTATTCTGTCATGTAAGCTAAACTAACTGCATTCATCCAAATTTTTAAGCTAAAACTGCATAGCATGATGTGACACAACTATGGATGTAAAGACAAACAAGAAAGCCAGGCAGAGCTCCAACAGCCAAAGGGAGAGAGCAGTTTTCTCATTCAGAGCCCCTGTCCCAGCTCTTCCTCATACTCTGAAATCTCGTGATATTCGCAACAACTTAGATAAGTCAACAGAAAAGAAGGAAAGGCAATACCAAGCAAAGAAAATAACTGATGCTTACTCTTAACAATTCTATGTTCATTAAGTGAATAGAAGTTCCTAAAACAGCTAACTCTCCAAAACAGAAATGGCAGCAGAAAAAATCTGAAAAGGCTGCAAGCGTGCCAGCGTAATGCAGAGCAAGTGTAAATGGTGCCGTCTGATGAAGGCACGGCTATAATACTTACACACTCAAAACTTGCACTCTTCCAAGAGTAAAACCACAGTATCACTTGGGGAAAGAGAAGTCTCTGCCTATTATCAGTTATGATGTGCTAACCTAAGCAGTGGCCCAAAGGCAGCTTTGCAGGAGCAGGGTGTGTAAACAGACTAGTCACTTAATTAGTTAACTATCATTTGAAACAAAATTTTCATGTGTAAAGAAAATATTTTCCTCTTATTTTAAAAATTATACCATTACTTTTGTGTTCTATTTTGTTTCCAGATTACATTTTTTCTGGCAATGCCTTGAAACTACGCACATGTTACTATAATATCATTTTTAAAGCACCCTCTAATAAGTTCCATATGACTTTTCCATCTGGGCTGGTTAAATTCTTTTTGTCAACTTGACACAAGCAAGAGTCATCTGGGAAGAGGAACTTCCACCAAGAAACATGTCTCCATCCGATTAGACTGCAGGCAGGTTTGTGGGGGCATTTTCTTGATGTGGGAGGGCTCAGTCCACTGTGGGTGGTGCCATCCCCAGGCAGGTGGTCCTGGGTTACAGAAAAAAGCAAGCTGTGTGAGCCATGGTGAACAGACTTGTAAGCAGCTTCCCTTCTCCATGGCATCTGTTTCAAATCCTGCCTCCAGGTTTCTGCACTGGGCTTCTGCTTTATTTCCCTTCATGATGGGTTGCGATCTGGGAGATGAAATAAACTTCTTCCTTTCCAAACTACTTTTGGTCATGGTCTTTATCACAGCTACAGAAAGCGAACTAGGACACCATCCAAATCATGAATTTAAAATTTTTGATTTTACAGAATGTGCTTCAATAGATTATAGGTGTCTTGTAGTTTAAAATGTAGATTCTTTATTTCATTACTCTAAAAGGTTAAAAAATATAAAAACTGCTATTTCCTCGAATGCTATTTTTGAATGACATGTTACCGAACTCTTGTGCCCAGCTAGATCGTCCACATTCTTTACCATGGTCTAGCTGGGTGAGTCTGCCTGATCTTCCCTTCTGTGGACCCTTCCCAATCCCCCCCCCCCCCCCGCTCCCATTCAGTCCCGGTCCCAAACCAGTGCCCCAGCTCAACACCTCCGCCTGCACCACTCCCAAACTCTAGGCTTCCACCAGGGCCTTCCCTGCCTGCCCACAACCTACCAGTCCCTCCAGCCTCCCTGCCCAGCCAGATCCTGCATATCCTTTGACAGGGTCCGGCCAGGTGAGTCTACCTGATTCTACCCTCCATGCACCCTCCCTATCTCCTAAATCTACCACCAAACTCCAGGCTTAGGTCAGGACACACATCCTGCACACCAGGCCATCCCTCTGTGTCCATCTGATTTTAGTCTACCTAAGCCATATTCAATGTTTAGGCCCAAACTGGCCTGTACATCCTATGTTTTACCCTAACCTGCTTTTTCCCTAACAGACACAGATCT
This sequence comes from Peromyscus maniculatus bairdii, assembly GCF_049852395.1. NCBI lineage: Eukaryota > Metazoa > Chordata > Mammalia > Rodentia > Cricetidae > Peromyscus > Peromyscus maniculatus. The sequence goes on along the minus strand of NC_134865.1, from coordinate 45,413,323 downwards.
AACAGAAGAACGCCACATGCCCATATGTCATCGAAAAATACAAACAGTATGAAAAATCACCTCATCTGAATCGATCAGTACTACAAAAATGCTCACCAATGAGAATTACCTCAGTGCCAGGCGGTGGTGGCACACACCTTTAATCCCATCACTAGGGAGACAGAGGCAGGCCTGGTTTATAGAGCTTAAGAGAAGAAGAGGAAGAAGAGGATGAGGAGGAGTAGGAGGAGAAGGAGAAAAAGAAGAAGAAGGAGGAGGAAAGACAGAAAAGAATTCAAGGGGTTTAAAGAAGACACCAAGAAACAGCTCAAAGAACTTAAACAGTACAAACACCTGAAGGATGCCCCCAAAATTACAAGCATAAGGCTGATGAAAATCAGGAAGACAGTACAGAATTTGAAAATGAAAATCAATAAAGAAATAAAAACAGCAAAGAGGATTCAAGCTGAAATGAAACGGAATTGAAAACCCTACTTACACAACTAGAAACTCAAGGGAAAGAACTCCTTACAAACAGAATGGATCAAGCAGAAGACAGAATCCTAGGATTCAGAGAAAAGCAGAGGATCTAAACAAAACAGGAAAGAACATGCAAAGAATTGTAAAAACACAGGGAAGGACCACAGAGGAGACGTGGGACACCACGAAAAGACCAAACCTTCTATGTCCCAGCAAAGATGAGGGTGATGACACAGAGCAGATCCTCCACACAGGAGAAAAGGTCCCTCAGAGTAAGGACAGGCATACCCACATAGAACACCGGATACACAAGACCAGAAAAGAGACTCCCTGCCGCGTTACCAGAGCTAAAATACTAAACATATAGGACAAAGAAGAATGTTGAAGCTGCCAGGGAAAAACCACAAGTCACATGTGAAGGAAACTCCATCAGAATAACAGCTGGTTGATGGCTGGAAACTTTGAGAGCCAGAAGAGCCTGGAGAAACGTATTCCAAGTCCTAAAGGCCATGACAGCCAACGTAGACTAATGCACCCAGAAATACTCTATTCCATATTTGAAGGAGAAAGAAAAGCTTTCTGATATAAACAGCCTAGAAAAAGTTTACACCCAACAGATCAAACCTAAAGAAAATACAGGAGGTGATATTTTGGGCTGAAAAGAGGAATGAACATTGCCAAGAGGCTGTAGGAGGAAAAATAAAACTATAATTACTGCCGGGCGGTGGTGGCGCACGCCTTTAATCCCAGCACTCGGGAGGCAGAGCCAGGCGGATCTCTGTGAGTTCGAGGCCAGCCTGGGCTACCAAGTGAGTTCCAGGAAAGGCGCAAAGCTACACAGAGAAACCCTGTCTCGAAAAACCAAAAAAAAAAAAAAAACTATAATTACTGAAACACAAAGTACCACTGAGAACACAAAAGCCTCCACCAAAACTCAACAACATAAGAACTGTAATCAAAACACACCTTTTAGTAATAACTTTAAATATTAACAGTCTCAATTCTCCAATCAAAAGACACAGGCTGGCTGAATGCATTAAGAAACAAACTCCATCTATCTGCTGTCTACAGGAATTACAGCTTTAACGACAGGCTCCGCCCTTGAGTGTAAGGATGGAAAAAAGTACCGCAATCAACCAAATGGCACCGGACAGCAAGCATGCATTGCTAATCAAATGTATTTCAGATTAACATTTCTCAGGAGATATACAAGGATACTTTATCCTAATAAAGAGAACAATTAGCCAAGAAGACATTACTATCCTAAACATGTATTTACCAAACTCTGGTACACACAATTTCATAAAAAGTGTACTAGTGGAACTGAAAATGCAGATGAACATAAATCCATTAATAGTAGGTGATTTGAATACCCTACTTTCTCTAATAGACAAGTTATGTGAGCAAAAAGTAAACAGAGAAACATCAGAATTAAGTGACATCATATACTAAATGGACTTAATAGATTATAGAATATCCACCCAGAGACATAAGAATTGGCATTCTACTCAGAGGCCCAAAGAAGCTTCTCTAAAACAGACCACATCCTGGGGCACAAAATAAATCTTTACAAATTCAGAAAAATTCAAATAACATCTGGTATCCTATCTAACCCATAACACATTAAAAAAAAATTAACAGCAAACAAATCTCTAGTAAGTACACAAACTCATGGAGATTAAACTATTCATCACTGAATGATGAATGAGTCAAAAAGAAATCAAGAGAAAAATTTTCCTAGAACAAATTAAAATGGAAATGCAACAAACCAAAGCCCCTGGGACACACTGAAAGCAGTCCTGTTAGGGAAATTTATAGTGTGTCTATATTAAAAAATCAGAAAGAACACAAATGAATGACTAATGGTGCAATTCAAACATTTGGAAACACAAGGGCAAACGAAACCCAAACCCACTAGACACCAAGAAATAATAAAAATCAGAGCTGAAGTCAATGAAAGAGAAACAAAATAATACAAAGAACCAATGAGTCTAAGCGCTGGTTCTTCAAGGAGATAAACAAGAATGACAGGCTCTTGGCAGAAATAACCAAAAAAAGGAAGGCAGGACCCAAATAAACAGAACCAGAAATGAAAGTGGAAACAGTATAACAGACAGCAAGGAAATTCAGAATATTATGAGGGAATATTTTAAAAACGTGTATTTTGTTAAGTTGGAAAACCTGAATAAATTTCTAGTATCAGACAAACCACAAAAATTAAATCAAGAAGCGATCAATAATTATATTGATCCATAACACATGAGGAGATTGAAACAGTAACAAAAAGCTTTCAACTAAAACAGTCCAGGATCAGATGGCGTCACAGGAAAATTTGACAATCTATAGCTAGTCCTTCCTAAACTATTCAAAAAGCAGAAAGAGAAGGAATACTCCCAAATTTCCTCTAGCTGCATCACTCTTAATACCGAAACCAGAAGATGACCACAACAAAAGGAAAACACAGTCCAGTATCCCCCATGAACACAGATCTAAAAGTGCTCAGTAAAAATACCTGCAAACTGAACACTGACATACAACAAAAAGGGTATCTGCTATGACTAAGTTGGCTTTATCCTGGAGATGGAGGAATGGTTCAACACTCAAGTCAATAAACGTAATAAACCACATAAATGGACTTAAAGACAAAAATCACATGATCATTTCAATAGATGCTGAAAAAGTCTTTGACAAAATCCAACATATATTCATGATCAAAGTTCTAGAAAGAATAGGACTAGAGTGAACATACCTCAACATAATAAAAACTGTATATAAGAAACCCACAGCCAATATCATCCTAAATACAGAAAAGCTTGAACCAATCTCACTGAAGTCAAGAAAAAGACAAGGATGCCCACTATCTCTACTTCTTTTCAGTGGAAATTCCCTTCAGCCTCTCTGCCATTGTAAAGTTTCTTAGGATACATTATAGATTGAAATAGATGAACGACATCAGGTACAGTGGTTCACGCCTACAATCCCAGCTCTTGGGAAGCTGAGCCAGGAGATCAGGAGTTTAAGAATAACCTGGATTACAGAGTGTGTCAGAGGCCAGTCTGGGCTACATGGCATCATGTCTTTAAAAAATGCCCAAGAAGGCTAGGGAGTGCTACATTCTCAAGAAAACTGTTCTAAACAGAGGAAGGAGCTGTGGGTTGGGAAATGTCTTAAAGTTGGCCTTGTTCAAGACATGAGTGCACAGTGACTTGAGTGAAGGACCTGGGCCTGCATGATTCTCCTGGAGGCTTTCCTAGCAGCGTTGAAGCTGACTCGTGGATCTACATTAGGTACTTAATTGCACCAACTGAATTTTTCATTAGCTGACCGTTTACTTGTTTTATTGGCTTTGGGAAATTGCTAGAATCATATTTACAGTAAGACATTTCTATGCATTTATTTCCTCAGAATGAACAAAGGTTTTAAATCTCTTTAATACTTATGCTTGCAAGAAAACTCCTTGGAGTCATCATTATTAGTTTTTTTCCCTATAAAATGATATACAGTCATTTTCAGAACTAGTCAGAAAACCAGAGATAATTTCACATAGAACACCATGAGTTGCAGAAATGAAAATTAAAGTGCTTGTTTACCAGAAGCTTTTTAGACCTATTTTATGGAATTTTACTGGTATCCTGCAAACTAAAAAATAGACATACATGTTCACTGATTTAACCAAGCGTCTTAGACCTATCTAAATAAGATATTATATCTGTCGCCTTTAGTAATTTTAAAATAGTTTAACATACCCTAACCAATGGTTCTTGTACACTGAGATAGCATACTGCTACCTATGGCTTTTTTTTCTATATGTATTTCAGTTTCTGCGACTGACTGACAGAATCACAGGACAATTTCCAGTTGAAATCTGAAAACACAAATCCAGTGTAAACATTATAATAAACCACTATGCATATTATGATTTCTACAACTATACTTGGCCAGTAAATAAAAGAATACAACAAGTGGGGACAGAAAGATGGCTCAGCAGGTCAAGAAGCCTGGCACTAAGCCTGAAGACCTGACCTGACTTTAAGCCCTGGAATCCACATGGTACGGAGAGGACCAACTGCCAAAAGTTGTCCTCTGACCACACATACAATGCATCATGTACACAAGTATGTGCATGGCATGTGCTATGCACACACTAAATAGATGTAAAATTTTTAAATACAATCTAACACATGAAATAAGAACATGGGTTCTGGCCTAGGAGAGGACTCAGAGTGTAAAAGCACTAGCTATACAAGCCTGATGATGTGAGTTAGATTCCCAGAACCCACATAGAAAGCCACAGGCAGGGCCCGGTATAGTGATGCACGCCTTTGATCCCATCACTCAGCAGGCAGAGGCAGGCAGATCTATGTTCAAGGACAGCTTGGTCTACATAGCAAGTTCAAGGTCATCCAGGGCTACATCATGAGATCATTTCTATGTCGGTGATTCCAGCGCTGGCAGCAAGATGGGAGGAGGAGAAAAGAGGACCTCCCGGATGTGCACGTAAGCAGCACAGCATCAGGAAAAACAAGAGGGCTCTCTGTCTCAACAAGGTGGGGGTGACGACCAACTCCTGAAACTTGTCCCAAGACCTGAACAGTGTGCCATGGCATGGGCACACACATGATTCCCCTTGAATGAATGAATGAATGAATGAATGAATGAATGAATGAATGAATGAATGAAACAATAAATAAACAAATGGATGGATGTGTGTTATAAGCATGGTCTTTAATATCCTAATCTCTGAAATCTAATATATTAAAACTGGTTTGGGGTGGTCTGTGGAATAATTTTGTATTTCTAGAAATAGTAATGTTTAAAACAATCAAGACAGTGAAGTGCTGATGGTTACAGTACAGCAATAATTATATAATGTGTTTTGACACTGCCTAAGATAGAGACAGCACACTAAGTAGGGCTTAACAGGAATGTAGGGATATATTTTTTCTGGAGAGTAGTTCATATCTTTAATTTGCAAAGTAAGGAGACTTAAATTATAAAAACAACAATATGCTATAATAGGAAATATTATATACAAATATGACTAAACCCCATCTCTCCATTAACACTGTGTTTTCCAATAAAAGAACAATACTTTCAGACAGCTGAGAGACTATCATTGGGTCTTGTACCAAGAATAGGGAATTTTATATGTGTATAAAGATAACAGGAGCATGACTTCTTAAGAAAGAAAATAAACTTTTAAATAAATGTATGTTTTAATAGTATAAGTAGAAATGTTCAAGACTACAACTGACAAAGTTAACTGCAAAAGGCTGAAAAGTGTTTAATGATGTAGCTTCCCCCTGGCTTGTTCTCATTTCACTCTGCTCAATGCAGTCGTTTTTAGACTGCAGAGAGTCCCCAACGTGTGCATATTCTGCTATGACCACTGAAGAGGCCTAACTTAACATTAGTGCAGCCATAACAGGCTGCAGACTAACAACACTGGGACTAGGCCTCACCATTACAATAACCAGGAAAAGCCACAGACTGTATCCTGCAGGGGACCAATCAGAATTGAGACAAACAAGTACTAGATGCTCTAGAATATAAAGGAGAGCTGACATCACTTGTATAAAGCTGCCAATTTCCTTGCAGCAACGCCAGTACCAATCCCAGTTTGATAAGACTTCTGTTACCTCACTCCTGCCCAATCAGGAGTTCAACTCCCATCTGAATCCAGAATTCCTCTACCCCTCCCCACACACTCTTTACTCCTTAAAAACCCTGCCTTAACTGAACTCAGTGCTCTCCCCAACCCAACCACTGTGTCAGAATGGACAGGAAGCACAAGCTTGAGTGTGTAATAAAGGCTCTTTGCTTTTTTGTTGTTGTTGTTGTTGTTGATTTTTTTTTGTTTGTTTTGTTTTTGTTTTTTCAAGACAAGGTTTCTCTGTGTAGCTTTGGAGCCTGTCCTGGATCTTGCTCTGTAACCTAGGCTGGCCTTGAACTCACAGAGATCTGCCTGCCTCTGCTTCCTAAATGCTGGGATTAAAGGCATGTGCTACCACTGCTGGGCAGGCTCTTTGCTTTTGCATATGAACTCAGACTCCTGGTGGTCTCTGGGGGGCTCATGACACAAGCATAACAACCACAAGCCACTGAAAACTGTGTGAAACAGAGAGAATAGAGTCAGAACTCAGTTCATCTTACTACTTCTTCCTGGCTGTCAGTGACTGGCTCATATTAAATGACAAACAAATACAAGGCATTGATATGGTATATGGAAAGATTAGATCTTAGGTTAGCTCTACAAAATATTTTCATATGCATGTTCTTGTTTGATCTTGGTAAGAATCCAGTAGAAAAGGAAAATATTTTCAACTACAAAGAGTTAAGTCAAAGCTCAAAGAAGATTCGCTCAAGATACTGTCACCTCCAAAAACAGGAAGAGGCTAACAGAGACCTGAGCCCAACTATCCATAAAGTAATTATAGAACCGTGGTCACAGAACATAAATGTAAGATTACCAAAGTGAAGAAATGAGGGGCCAGAGAGATGACTCCGTGAGGAAAGGCACTTGCCACCAAGCCTAAGGATCTGACTTCAGTTTCTGGACCACAGATGGGGGTGGGGGGGAGCTGACTCCTACTCATGGTCTTCTGACCTTCATAAGTGTGTTGTTGTAGCATGTGCGTGATACACATACGCATGTGCACACATACATATGGACATAACAGATGAACGTTTTACAATTTTAAGTGGATAGAGAAGGGAGACGGAGTAGCCAATAAAAGGGCGTGAGTGAGTTCAAGACATCTGACACACAGCCCCAAACCTATAGACAGCACTGCTTCAGCTGCTCCTAAAGCACCATCACACAGGTCACCACATGCCAAGTGGCTCACCAAAGTGAAATAAAACAATTGACGTGAGGCCAGCATCTCGGAAGAAGGGTGGAAGTGGCTGTGAACTCCCCCCTCTGAACTCCCCCCCCTCTGAACTCCCGACCCTCTGAACTCCCACCCCTCTGAACACCCCCTCTGAACTCCCCCCTCTGAACTCCCCCCCTCTGAACTGCCCCCCCTCTGAACTCCCACCCCTCTGAACTCCCCCCCCTCTGAACTCCCCCCCCTCTGAACTCCCCCCCTCTGAACTCCCCCCCTCTGAACTCCCACCCCTCTGAAGCAACCCTGAAAAACAGCCAAGCGGAAAGCCTCCGGGCTCTGGGGATGGATTCTGTTTAAGGGGCACTTTTAAATGTCAGAGAGACGATGGGCATTCTTGTTTGCCATTGCCTCATGTCATCCCTGGCTTTGCTGCTGAGAAACCAGTGTGTGAGTGAAGCTTTGGTTTGAGAAAGCAGAGCAGACTATCACCAACAAAGCCTGGGAATCGAGACTTGGAGAACGCACACTTCCCATGCACATTTGGCGTGCTCTCTAAGAAACAGTGTATGTGAGGTCACAAAACAAGACAGACCTCACACAGGCACCTTTTCCATTCACAATGGATGGAGCTAGAACTAAAGGAGAATTCACAGGTATGCGGAAGCTTAAAAACATACTTTTTGTTTGTTAGTTTGTTTCTTTTCGAGACAGGGTTTCTCTGTGTAGTTTTGGTGCCTGTCCTGGATCTCACTCTGTAGACCAGGCTGGCCTCGAACTCATAGAGATCCGCCTGGCTCTGCCTCCCGAGTGCTGGGATTAAAGGCATGCACCACCTGGCACGCCTGGCCAAAAACATACACTTAAAAATGAATAATGGGCCCAAAAGTGTGTCATGAAGACACCAGAAAACAGAAACACCATGCCAAAATTTATAGGGAAAATTATAGCAGTAATCTCACACTTTAAAAAAATCTTTGTAGGTAGGCCATAATGGTGCAGGCCTTTAATCCCAGTGCTCTGGAGGCAGAGGCAGGTGGATCTTATTGAGTTCAAGGCCAGCCTGGTAAACAGAACCCAGGACAGTTACATGGAGAAACCCTGTTTTGAAAAACAAAAAAAAATTAAATTCAATAACCCAATATTATTAAGAAATTTTAAAAGAAGAGTAAATTAAACCCAAAGTTGGAATAAGGCAAAAAATAATGAATGAAATAGAGAACACAATAGTTATCAATGAAACCAAAGTTAGTTCTTTAAAAAAAGATCAACAAAATGAGCCGGGTATGGTAATGCAGGCCGTTAGTCCCAGCACTCAGGAGGCAGATGCAGTCCTATGTCTGAGTTTGAGGCCAGCCTGCCTACAGAGTAAGGACAGCCAGGACTACATAGAGAAACCCTGTCTCAAAAAAAAAAAAGTTAAAAAAAAACAACTGACAAACTTCAGATTTAATCATAATATAATTTCACAATTCTACTTCTCTGCATATAATAACAGAAATGAAACATCTGAAATAACTATATATGTGGACACATTTATGGCAGTGTTGTCATAGTAGCCTAAAGGTATAAACAGTCAAATGCCAATCCACAAATAATAGATCAATAAATTGTGTCATATTCATACAAAAATATTTGATCTAAAAAAAAAATCAATGGAGTACTGAGCCTCAAAAAATTATGCTATATGAATGAGCAGAACCAAAAGGGGTACATACTATATGATTTTATTTCCATGAAATATTCAGAACAGATGGATAACCATCCTGACAGAGGCAAGCTGGCTGTGCCTAGGGACTGGGAGGCCAAGGACTAGAAAGAAACCTGACTGTGTGAAATGTGCTGCACTACATGGAGGTGGTCACTATTCAGCATTGTGCATGTCCTCAAACCCAGTGGGTTTATATTTTTAAAGTCTGTAAGAGATTTATTTATTATTATTTGTGCGTGTGAGGTTGTGTGAGTTTATATGGACCATCTGCATTCATGTTCCTGTAGGGGCCTGGATGCCCTGGAACTGGAATTACTGATGGTTGTTAGCTGCCTCATGTGGGTCCTAGGAACTGAACTCAAATCATCCAGAAGAGCAGTGAGTACTCTTAACTGCTGAGACATCTCCAGCCTCAAATTTCATTTTTAAATGTGTAATTGTGATACATGAGTTTCACCTCAATATATTACTTTAAAAAATACAGTGTAAATACACGAGGGATTCAGAGTCCTTCCATCCCATGTCAGACTTCAAGGCTGGAAATGATACATTTAAAATACCACTATTAATTACAATGAGCTCAAATCTTGAGGTACTTTTTTAAGAGGTACATTATCTCAGGACAAAACACTGAATAGCAGGACAAAACATAAGTATAAAGCAGAAAAGAACCTACTGTTAAGCTCGAGATGAAAAGCAAAATATGTAACAACAAAGAGATCATGAACTTAAGTCCTGGGTCATGTATTGGTTACACTTCCAAATGAAAGAGATACCATCCTCTATGGGGAGTAACCTGAGGGAGGTGATTTCAAACAAGACCATTAGGAGAAGTAAAGATACAGAGCAATTCAAAGGCTAGTGTACTGTTCTCAACACTGACAATCCCTCACACTGCAGCTTACAGGTACCCAGCTCACGGTCATGTGGCTTCTTGCTTCTGGACCTGATGCAAAGCACACATCACAGCCCCCGGGTGTGTAGGGGAGGAAGCCGGTCACCATAGGTGTCCAAGAATCAGAGAGCCAGGAATGGACTAGGGACGAGGCATAACCTTCAAAGGACCTGTCCCCAGGAATCTACTTCCTTCAGCTAGGCACCAGGTCCTAAAGTTTCCACCTCCTCCCAATTCAGTCTCACAGCTGGGGCCCAAGTGTTCAACACATGAAACTCCGGGAGAAAATCCATACGGAAACCCTACCAGAGCTGAATGTGACCCAGGGTGGCAGCAGGGGGGTTGCCATGTAGGACAAAAACAATTACTATTCTGAGACCCCAAAAAGGGAGAGTGGTTTGAAGGCGGGCTGTCATAAAAAGAACAATGACTTTCTGTGGGGGAGATTATGGGGGACCCCTCATTCGAAGTGCCACGTTATTCTGAAAGACATCAGCTTTGTGTGCTTTGAGGATGTCACTCACAAGCCTGGAATGAGACTCTGAATTCTACTTGTGAACTGGAAAGCAAAAAAAGAAAATTATTCCTGTTTTACATAAAAATCAACTGATTCATAAAACCAAATCCATGAATTAAGATTAAAACCTAAATTAGATATACAATTTTAATACATTCCATAGCAATTTATGCAAAGTGGCTGTGTAAATTCCTACCAATATTGTCCAGTAACAATGCACTGACTAGAGATACAAGGTAAAACTACCCAGAGGAAAATGAGATTTTAAAAAGTTCTACATACATGCAAATACTAATGGAAAACTAATTTGCCATATTACTAATAATCAACTCATAAATCTAAACTATAGGCCAGTAGTAGAAATAGAGACAAAACCTAAAGCTATAACAATCCTCCAAGATTTAGAATGTTCGTATGCACTTAAAAGTCCTCCTTATGCCTAGAAAGGAAAATGTTTGTGGTATCTGCATATCTGTTCCTCTGTAGGAAGCGGATTCATTTTGGGTAACAAATCACTTAGGACTTTTTATGAAAACTTCTCATCTTCAAATGTACTATTAAAGTAAAAAGAACAAGGAAGGGCGGCCCCTAGGGTGTGTTTAGCCCAGGCTAGCCTTCTCCCCGAGAGAAGGAAGGAAGCTCCTACCGGAGGATCACGTTGGACGTTAAACTTCTCAGGAACATTCATGGTTGGTAAGCCTTTGACTTCAGTCTGTCACCGCACACCCTGTCCCCTGACACTGGTCACTTCTCAACAAGAGGAACTTCATCGCGCTCTTCCCCTGGCTCAACATCCTTTACATCCTTAGTAATAAGATGTAAACCCGCCAGTAGGACACAGATTCCCTTAACTCCAAAGCCGGTTTTCCAGCCTTTCTCAAAGTTCCTCTTCTCTTATCCCTTGAGCAGCCGCTGTTCCAGCAAAAACGCCGCATTTCCTGGAACCTGATCTAGGACGAGGCCAGGCTGCTGAGCTACTGCGCGCCTTTCTCCCGCTAGAAGACTTTCCTTCCGAGCACCTGGCAACACCTCCATCCTTTCCACTCTGGGCAGCACCTCCTGTAAAAGCTCCCAGATCTGGGCTCCGCTCTCCCTCCAAGACAAACATAACATGCTGTTTCTGTACCGAAGCCCACATTCTACATAGCATGATGTCTGCATTTGTCATGTGTCAAGGTCTATAAAATAAGCTTTGGGGTTAAAAACTCCTATGTCTGCTTGTATTGCCAATTTCTACTCTACCTCAATATATCTACGACTTGCTTCAACTAAGAAACAGGAGCAAAGGAAGAAAAAAAGGGGGGAAAAACAAAAACAAAAACAAAAACGGGGTAAAAAAAGAAGGGCAGGAAAGCAAATAGCTTTAAGACTGGACACAAGGAAGTGTGGCCCACTTAACAAATGAGCAGCACTGTTTCCTAGAAATGGAAAACGGGAAGGGATTTCATACTAAGTGGCAGAAAGTAAACCTGCCTACTTCTTATCTAAATATTTACCATTTAGCATGTTTCCTAGTATGTTCTACCTTTTAAAATTCTATCAATTTTACAAACGAACAAGAAAGCACACCTTTCTGACAAATAACCCCACCCTTTTTTTAGATGTATGTGGGTGTTTTGTCTGCCTGTGTTATATCTGTGCACCACATGCATGCCTGTGGAGGTCAGAAGAAGGGGTCAGATCACCTAGAACTACTGGGAATTATATCCAGGTCCTCTGGAAGAGCAGCTAGTGCTCTTAACCACTCTTAGTTATCTCTCCAGACCCCAAACTCCGTTTTCAAAAATCAGTTTCAAGTGGCCCCCGTCATGATTAGAAGATGGGTATATTCCATGTTTTCTAAGTGATTTTCTGTGTGTGTGTGTCCACAGACACATGTGCAGGTCTGGAAACGAGAGGTCAACCTTGGGTGTTCTTCAGGAGCCCCACACACTGTTTCTCCTTGGCCTGGACCTTACCAAACAGGCAAGGCTGGGTGGGTAGGAGGTCCCAGGGGTCCATCCTCCTGTCTCTACCTCCCCAGTACTGGGATTACAAGTGTGCCACAGTCCGCAGCTTAGTCACATGGGGGATCAAACTTGTGTGACAAGCACCTTACCAACGGAGCCATCCCTCAGCCCCAGGGAATCTATTTTCAAAGCATGTTAAAGTTTTAAAATGTACAGCAATTAGTCTATGTAAGTAGTGCTTGATGTTAAAAACTCCTACCCAAAATATTGGCATCAAACTTACAACTATATTATATCGCCCATGGTCCTTTAATGACTTGGAGAAATCTACATCAGCATGAAGAGAATAAAAAGAACATAGTTATTTGGTTTATTCTACTCATTACAGAGACTGAGAGATGGGGATGCCTACTTAGGTTTTATGATGAGGGAATTCTGTTGTCTGGATAGTGAAACTTTATCTGCAACCAATGCTCATTTCAAGCCTCACTCAGATGTTTCTCCCTTGATACAACACACATGTTAAGCACATTTCAAACTCAAGATCTGAAACAAACTGTAATGATCTAAAATGATTATTCTTACAAACTTTTAATTACCATTTCAATTCATAAAATTGGGTAAATTTTTACTAATTTAATACAAATGTCACTACAAAAACCAAACCAAAACAAACAAACAAGTGAACAAAATCCACGCGCATCAGGAAGTCTTACGCACATGAAGTTAGCTATGACATGTTTTATTATTACGGTAGTCATCGCCGACGGCCTCAGGCACTGGCAAACCAAGACTGCAAGAGCGTGCAGGAGCACCATTGAAGGGGCAGGGTGCGAACAAGGCCAAGGGAGTCCTGGGTGCGTGCACTTGGGCCTGTGTGCGTGTGCGTGCATGCGTGTGTGTGTGTGTGTGTGTGTGTGTGTGTGTGTGTGTGTGCGCGCGCGCGCGCGCGCACACGGAATAATAGGGACCTGTATTAGGTACTTTTCTATTGCTGTGACAAAACACCATAACCAAGGCAACTATAGAAGGAAGGTTTTATTTGGGGCTTATGGTTCCAGAGGGATGAGAGTCCATCACAGTCACAGTAGGGAAGGAAGCATGGCAGCAGGCAGGGATGGTGACTGGAGCAGCGCACTGGGAACGCACATCTTAAACAGGACGCAGACAGCACTGGGAACACACATCTTAAACAGGATGCACACAGCGCACTAAGAACATAGGAGGGTCTGTCTGAAATCTCAAAGTTCACCCCCAATGACATACTTCCTGCAGCAAGGCACACCTCCTGAACTGTCAAACAGGGCCATCAACCAAGGACCAGGTAGTCAAATGCAGAAGACTGGGAGGACACCAAATTCTAAAGCACCATAGGCAGCTAGGTGGTGGCGCACATCTTTAACCCCAGGCCAGGCGGATCTCTGTGAGTTCGAAGCCAGCAAGGTCTACAAAGCAAGTTCCAGGACAGGTTTCAAAGCTATACAGAGAAACCCTGTCTCGAAAAAACAAAACAAAACAAAAAGTACCACAAGCCCCATTTCCTTGGACTCCATACTGGGTACTTGTGGAACACATTTTAGAAGTCCAGAAAAACAAGTTCCTAAGCTATGACAACTGAATAAGAAACAATTGTCGAAGGAAAACAAGCGTTTTTCTGGCTAAACTGTGAGTGAAAAGTTACTGATAACCATTTCAAACACACAGACTATTTATTACACATGGGCCTGTGGCCATAAAAGTATTTTCATAGATTTAAAACAACTTTACCCATGTGTGGAAAAGAAGATTTGAATCAACTTACTCAGTATCTTTGAATATAGGAACAATTTTCATTTATTAACTTTTAACAATGTTAAAATGCTTGTTCTAAGGCAGCCAAAGAATCATTAAGTAATATGGATAATATTTTGGTAATACCTCTTATCAGAATCCAATTGGGCAAATATTTAACAAAGTTTTGCTTCATCATTCTAGGTACAAAACATGACTTTATGTTTTAAAGAAAGCATATTCGTTGGGAAGTATGATTTCCCCTGTCACAGACACTAAAAGATCAAAGGAGAAATAGACTACTCAAAGAAACATTTTCAGATGAGAAACAAGTCAGCTAAACAACTGAATGAATGTTTGATTTGCTAAATTCACCACTGTCGTTTAGGCACCATATGAAATAGTCACTAACTACCATCAAAATGGAACTAAAACCTTTGCTCAGTGTTTGAGCAACTACGAAGCCATTAAGTTATCGGCACTCAGCATTTATGGGCATATATGTGGAGAGTATACACGCAAGGGCACCGTTGCCCGTGGAGTCCAGGAAAAGGTGTCAGGCGCCTTGGAGCTAGAGTTACCGGTGGCTGGGAACTGCCTAACCTGAGTGCTGGGAACAAGACTGGGGCCTCTGGAAAAGCAGCAAGTGTTCTCAACACTGGGCCGTCTTTCCAGCCCCTCTTACTGCTAGCAATATTTCTCAACAGAGGGCTGGAGAGATGGCTCAGGGGTTAAGAGCACTGGCTGCTCTTCCAGAGGACCCGAGTTCAATTCCCAGCATCCACACAGCAGCTCACAACTGTCTGTTATTTCAGTTCCAGGGGATCTGATACCTTCACACCAATGCACATAAAATAAAGTTAAATAATAAAATTATTAAAAACTTTTTTTCAACAGAGGCAGTATGACTAAAGTGCAAAATTTTTAAAAATTAAAGAAAAGAGAACTTGAAAAAATTGAGCTTCTCAGAACTATATAATTTTAACTATATAATTTTAAGTTCTTTATAAATAGCTAAATATTAATATTATCACTCCACATGCTGTGTCACAATCTAAAAATGTTTAGAAACTTAACTTTGTAAATAAAACAGTAATCTTAAACAAAGCTAAATATATCATTTTGATTATGTATTAAATATTAATAATAAGAGACAGTACTACTTAAAAGGTTATGGGAGGTCACTCTTTGCTACGTCCTTGCCTGGTCTGCAATCCGAGACAGGTTTTTTTGGCCACTCTGTCTCTTGGTTTCTTCCTTTATAAAATGGCCCCAGCTGGTGGTGCTGCTTGGGGAGGTGGTTCAGTGTACTGTATATTGGTCCTGGGAGCCAACTTTGGGAATTTCCAGTCTCACCTTGCTTCTAGACGGCTCCTTGCTCCATGCTTATGGTAGAAGATATGATCTCTCAACTTCCTGCTCCTGCTGTCATACCTGCTTCCTCCTCCGCCCATGATAGACTCTTAGCCTTCTGGAACCAAAATAAACTCTTTCTTCTGTAAATTACCTTAGCCATGGTATTTTATGACAGCAACAGAAGCATAGCTAATAAAATCACCTATCACATTTAACTGTCTTTGAGAATTAATGCCCAGGGTGCAGAACAAAACTATTAAGTATATGATGCTAATGAGAGATATACACATATCTAATTAAAGCGGCAAATTAAAATGCACTTAACATTTGAAGAATAAACACTAAAAAACCAAAAACAAACAGCTGAAATCCTTGAATGCTATATGAAATGTTCTTGAACAACAAGGGGAATGTTTGTTTGTTTGTTTGTTTGTTTGTCAAAACAGCAAGTTGGCTCAGTGCTTAAAGGTACCTGTTCGCAAGCCTGCCAAACTGAGTTTGATGCCCAAGGTCCTCACAGGAGGAGGAAAAAACAGACTCCAAAAAACTGTCTTCTGACTTCCACCAAGTACCTATGGTATGCCGTGTGCCCTCACACTCAAAATAAATAAGTGAGGTTTTTAAAAATTGGTAACCTTGAGTTCCAGGAAAAGGCGCAAAGCTACACAGAGAAACCCTGTCTCGAAAAACCAAAAAAAAAAAAAAAATTGGTAACTTAAAAAACTAGTGAAATTCTACACTAAGTGAAATGAGTCTTGAGACACAGCACATCTAAGACAGCAACAGTGAACACACAATAGTGAACACACAACAGAGAACACACAACAGTGAGCACACAACAGTAAGCACACAACAGTGAACACACAACAGAGAACACACAACAGTGAACACACAACAGTGAGCACACAACAGTGAAACACAACAGTGAACACACAACAACAGTGAACACACAACAGAGAACACACAACAACAGTGAACACACAACAGAGAACACACAACAACAGTGAACACACAACAGAGAACACACAACAATAGTGAGCACACAACAGTGAACACAACAGTGAACACACACAACAGTGAACACACAACAGAGAACACACAACAGTGAGCACACAACAGTGAACACACAACAGTGAGCACACAACAGTGAAACACAACAGTGAACACACAACAACAGTGAACACACAACAGAGAACACACAACAACAGTGAACACACAACAGAGAACACACAACAACAGTGAACACATACAACAGTGAACACACAACAGTGAACACACAGGGCAACTGAAAGTCCTAAGACAGCAACAGTGAACACACAACAGTGAACACATACAACAGTGAACACACAACAGTGAACACACAGGGCAACTGAAAGACAGCAACAGTGAACACACAACAGTGAACACACAACAGCGAACACACAACAGTGAACACACAGGGCAACTGAAAGACAGCAACAGTGAACACACAACAGTGAACACACAGGGCAACTGAAAGCTGCTGTGGCTGTCCGAGGAGAAACTAAAACTAAATATCTCTAAAAATGCACTTTTTAAAACTAAAAGATGAAGCACATTTTATGAAATATAAAAGATTCAACTGACTTGTCAGTCTAATTTTAAGCTTCACTGATATAAGAAAAAACAGGCATTATGTGGCTCAGGGCTTAAGAGTACTTGCTGCTCTTGGAGCGGACCCAGGTTCAGTTCCCAACACAACTTCCTGTAACTCCAGTTCTAGGCAATCTAATGCCTTCTTCTGGCTTCCACAGGTTCTGTATGTGCATGGTACACAGACACACATGCAGGCAAACACTCACACACATTTACAAAATAATAATGATAAATTAATTTTAAATATGTTCTTAAGAAAAATCCTGACCAAGATGGAACACATTGTTAATCCCAGCAGTTGGGAGGCAGAGGCAGGGAGATCTCTATAAATTTGGAGTCAGTCTGGACTAGATAGGAATTCCCAGGCCAGACAGGGCTATATTGAGAAAATCTGTCTTTAAAAGCAAACAAACAAACAAAAAAGGCAGGACTTGAATAAAGCTGGAGTAAAACAGTTTTGTTCTTGTTTTTAAGTGATAATGATCTTAATGTTAAGTGGCAAGAGAGAAAAGGGGGAGAAGGGGGGGAAGGAGAGGGATGAAGAACAGTGCCTGCACGCTTTTGGTAAGGAAATTCTTTTTCTCCAATTGCTACAGGAGGTGATAGCACACCAGTTGGAAGACATTTGTCTTTTAAAACGCAGTAAAGCAAGAAGCAGAAGTGGAAAATGCAGATGACTCTACGAAAGGAGGAGGGGTCTCCTTCCTGTTTTCTACTTAATAAATAGTGCGTGGTGGGGGGAGGGTAGTACAACTTAAAAGATAAAGGATCAGCACGGTGGTGCAATGCCATGATTCTCGAAGTTGGGAGGCAGAGGCTGGTGGATCTACATGAGTTCAGGGCCAGCCTGGTCTACACAGTAAGGTGTAGGTCAGCCAAGACTAGTTAGTGAGGCCCTGTCTCAAACAAACAACAAAAGAGACAAGGGTGATTAAAAATCAATACACTGATCGCCAAAGACTAACAACAGCCTAAAGGCAATTATTGGGGATTCAACCGCCTCTTTCCAAAATGAAGCCACCATTCTAAACACTAAGATAAGCTTACACTGGTGGAAATGAACCGCATGACTGGAATGGATATTGCAGACACAAACATGGCCAGGGCTGGCTCTAGTCAACTGGTCCAGATCATACCGATCTCCAGTCATGGAAACAGAAGGAGAAGGATGGAAGGCCGTCAAGGACGGTCAGCCTCATACAATAAGATAGTCCATGCCACTGACTGAGCATTTTATTGAAATGGCGCATTTATTTTAGACCAACAACAAGCACAAACACGCACAGTAACAACTCACTCGAGACAGGGTCCTGTCCCCACCAGGGTCACAACGTGACAACCAACACAACTGAGGAGTCTACTTACCACTGGGGCAAAAATAGTCTAACTTTTGCTCTCCTAAAATCACCAGCAGTGAATCAAAAAACAAGATGAAGAAAAGCAAAGAAAACTAGATTTTTGTAGACAGGAAAACATAAGGCATTTGTACAAAGCAAAAATAAACATGTCTACTGGGGAAGCAGGGCTTTATAATTAAATATGAAACTGATGGAAAAGATATCCTTACAACGTGAAATCGGGGGGCAGTAAAATTGGTGAGACCTACAAATATTCTAGAAACAGGGAAGGGTTAAGCACAAGCTACCCAGTGTACTAATAACACTCGTAGTTCCTGTAACAACTGAATATAAAATTTAAACAGTCTACTGGGTGTCTGGGGAGTAAGTAATGAGTTCACTGTTATTTGGGAAGACAGACTTTGGGGTTTCCTCTCTTACAGACAAGCATTGTACTCCAGGTGTCACAACTCCACGGTTATACTTCTTTAACACACATCTAAGGTCAACTTTTTTAAAAGCACAAAAAAATATGATAAATCAAATCCTTGAGTCACACTCAGTGTGGAGAGTGAGCTTCCGGGACAAGGTCTCTCCCAATCTGCCTATTTTGATCCAGCCTAGCAGCTGTGGCAAGTGGTGGTCACCGTGCATCAGCAGGATGCAGCAGCTGCGTGTTTTCTCTGGCGCAGAATAAATGCAATGCTCGTCCCAACAGACTGAGAAGGGAGGCCAAAGCAGCTGCCTCAGTCAATCAGATGTTTGTCACACTACCTCACAAAGATGTGTGTCTGGTGGTACATTCTGGAGACCGTGCAGAGCTGAGGGAAGCCTTGTCTCTGTGGAAGGCATTTGAGAGCCACCCAGACAAGACAAAAACCCTTGGCATCATCCCTGCCCATTCCTTCACCTGCAGCCAGCTGCTGAGTCTACTGATGGAGTACTTGAAATCTCTCCTAAATTTATTCTCTCAAGCATATATATGCTTAGTGTTTCGATTTCTCTTACTTGAGCAATTTTTTTTTTTAATTCTGGCCTTTCAAACACATATTCCATAAATACCTTCCTAAGCATAAATCTGACTACCCCATCTACGTCAACCTCAACAGTTCCCCACTCATAAAGTGTATTTGTTTGGAGTCTAGTTATAGAAATAGCAGTGGGATTTCTATTTTGATTTAGCACACAGAAGAAAGGGAGCAAAGAGAGCATTATTTCATCCAAGAGACTGTTATGGAAAGTAAGAGTCTTAGTGAGCTGATCCTAACTAGTTTGTGATATTCTCTGCTATGAGCCCTGTTCTCTTGCTAGACTGAACTTGCTTTTAAATTTAAAACATTCTTTCACATCTGCTCCCTGCCGCCCCGCCCCCCAATCTCCGAGGTTTTACACTGCCATTCTCTAACGAGTGGTCTGAGCATGCAGTTAGCACTCATTCATCCTTGAGAGCAGAGCTCCTGTGTCTACATGACTACGGTGCCTTGCTTGAGCCTCTCCCGAATTACATGACAGTCTCTCTCTCTCTGTCTCTCTCTGTCTCTCTCTGTCTCTCTCTGTCTCTCTCTGTCTCTCTCTGTCTCCCTCCCTCCCTCCCTCCCTCCCTCCCTCCCTCCCTCCCTCCCTCCCTCCCTCTCTCTCTCTCTCTCTCTCTCTCTCTCTCTCTCTCTCTCTCTCTCTCGTCCACCTGCTGTTGAGAGGGGAGCCACGGCTGACAGGTCATAATCCTTGCCTACAACGTGACCACATTTCATGTACTTCACAAGAAAGAACTTATTACTGAGTACTTTCTACCTCTCCATTTGGACTTATTAGATTCTCAGTTTAAAGAGTTCTTTCCCAATCATCTGTGCCTCAGGAAACTGAGGAGTGGGCCAACAAAGTGGCTCAGAGGGCAAAGGTATTAGCCACAAAACCTGACAACCTGGATTAGATCCATGGAACCCACATGATAGGCCTCTTAAGCTGTGGGACGTGACCCCTTTGCGGGGAGGGTCAAACAACCCTTTCATAGGGGCCACCTAAGGCCATCGGAAAACACAGACAGACAGCAGCAAAATTATAGTTATGAAGTAGCAATGAAAATAATGTTATAATTGGGGTCAGCACAACATGAGGAACTGTATTAAAGGGTCCCAGCGTCAGGAACATTGAGAACCACAGTGACAGACAGAAAGAATGAAATTCTTCAAGTTATTCTGTGTTGCCTCTCTCTCTCTCACACACACACACAGACACAGACAGACAGACAGACAGACACACACACACACACACACACACACACACACACACACACACACAGAATATAAACATTTTAAAAAGAGAATGTAAAGTAGGGTGACATGGTGGGGTAAGTTGCAGTACAATGAAATGAAGGAACAGAAGTGACTCACAGACATATTCATATGGAGGAAGGCTTATGATTTTATTTGCTAGAAAAAGACCAAAAAAAAATAAAGAAAAAAGAATTTTAGAAATGAATTGTTAGTGATAACGATGTTCAAGGAGGATGCCCTCCTAAGCAACTTTCAAAGAACTGACTGGCCTTAGTATTTATCTTACAGCCAAAACTAACAGGGCTCTAATGACCTGGAAAAGTAACTATAGAAACAAGTTTTGCTTTGTAGAGTCTGTTATATTTTTCTGACCTCTAAATGTAAAACTTTGGAGTTTGAAGAAACAAAATGCAGACAATTGGGTGTTTGCTTGTTTGGGGTTGAACGTGGACGGTTCCCATCAAAACATTTAATTGTTTGAGAATCTACTTATTTCAAGATTTAATTATAAATTGACAAAAAGAGGTGAAATGTTTCCCTATGGTTTTTACATTTCAACTTAGAAATGTCAGGTACAATGTTGCATATGTATAATCCCAGCTACTTGGAAGGCTGAGGCAGGATTGTTGATACCATGATATAGAGACAATATAATCAGATCTTGTCTCAAAAAGGCAAACAAACAAAAAGAAGTAACTAAAATTAGAAATTCCTCCAACTTAATATATACTTGAATATTCACTATTACCATTTTAGATAGGCTCAAAGCTAAAAATGAAAAGGCACAATTTGCCAGATCATGGAAAGTTGGGGACTCTATCACACAGCTTTGCAGTTAGGCACTAGGAGTTACTGGGGACAAGATATTAAACACAGGGCTCTAAGGGAGGTCAGTGAAGAATGAGAGGTCAGTGAAGAACAGGAAGTCAGTGAAGAACGGGAGGTCAGTGAAGAACGGGAGGTCAGTGAAGAACGGGAGGTCAGTGAAGAACGGAGTCCTTTCAGTAAATGGTACTGGACAGCTGGGCATCTGTGTGGGCA
Source organism: Peromyscus maniculatus bairdii (assembly GCF_049852395.1). Taxonomy (NCBI): domain Eukaryota; kingdom Metazoa; phylum Chordata; class Mammalia; order Rodentia; family Cricetidae; genus Peromyscus; species Peromyscus maniculatus. The sequence goes on along the minus strand of NC_134865.1, from coordinate 45,391,574 downwards.
AAAGACCATGATGGATGTCCAGTTCATGATATACACAAGAAACAGTGAATGTGGCCTGCTCAAGGTGCTCAGATTAAGAATCAAAACTAAAGCTTTGGTTACTACGGGTAAAAATAGAAAGGAAATTCTATCTTACCATAACCTGTACCACAGTCTGCTACATTCATGCAAAAACAAGCACTAACCCAGAATAACTCTCTAATATCAACATACAACTAGTGCTACAAAAGCTGGGAAGCAAACTCTAGCTTTCATGGGTATGTGACATGCCAATAATGCATATGGTAAATACCTTTAAAAAATTAAATAGATTATCATTATTCAGTTGAAGTCTGATTATGATTACAAACATAAAAAAAACTAATTTTAATTTACAAAATCTATTTGCTTAAACAATTTTCACCATTGAAAACAAAATTAAAACTACTGGAACCTATCACCAGGTGTGGTAATGCACTTTCAATCCCAGCTCTCGGGAGCAGAGGCAGGCAGATCTCTGTGAGTTTGAAGCCACCCTGGTCTTCCTAGTGAGTTCCAGGACAGACAGACCCTGTCTCAAACAAACAAACAAACAACTACTGGAACCAGTTAGAGGAAAAACACTTGGTTTCTCAAACAAGTTTTTGTTGTTGTTGTTGCTGTTTCATTTTTCAAATTTCTTGCTTTTATAGTAAGTGATTATATTCATTAGTATGTAAATGCCAGATGTAAAAAATCAGGCTTCAGCCAGGCCTTATAAATATATGTTTCAACAAAGGGATTTTTACCAGTAGAACAAACTGAAGATACAACCTGCACACAAATTATCAAGAGTCTATTTATTTATTTTTTTTATTTTTTATTTTTTTATGTTTGGTTATCCGAGACAGGGTTTCTCTGTGTAGCCCTGGCTGTCCTGGATCTCACTTTGTAGACCAGGCTGGCCTCAAACTCACAGAGATCTGCCTCCCGAGTGCTGGGATTAAAGGTGTGCGCCACCACCGCCCGGCCAACATATTTACAAAAGCAACAAGTAGGGCCAGGGAGACAGTTCAACAGCTAAACTGCTTGCCATGCAAGAGCAGTCACAGGACTAGAGTTCAGATCCCTAACACCAATACAGTTGCTTGCTAGGTGTGGTGGCCTGCCTGTAATTCCAGTGCTGAGAAGAGATGGGCGATCCCTAGAGTCAATCTGGCTACCTAGATTAGCCATACCCATGGGTCAAATCAGATGCCTACCTCAATGAATAAGGTGAAGAACATTCTAGCAAGACTCCCACATCAACCTTGGACATACACATGAACAGAATATTTAAATAAGAATAAACTCTAAAAGCAATAAATAATGAACTAAATGTCTAATAAAAAAAAAAAACTGGACAAGGGATGGGGGATTTAGCTCAGTGGTAGCAAGGGCAAGGCCCTGGGTTAGATCCTCAGCTCAAAAAAAAACCTGGACAAATAAGTTTAAAAAATAGAATGCTTTAAATGTTATACTAGATAGACATTCAATGATAGAGCAAGAAAGACAGGAAAAACTAACATAAGCATTTTTAATTCAACCTTTAAACATGAGAATTTAAAACCAGGTCAGTATCACACATTTCCTCAAGAATCAGGGGGACAGATGAGAGAATTCTAGACGGCTATTTACCAAGACTGCACCAGTGACACTCACAGTGTCCCTAATCAGCAACACCAACACTGTTATTGTCAGAAATGCACATTCTGGGACCTCCATTCAAGTCTAGCTAAATCAAAACCCCTGAAGATGAAGCCGACCAATCGGGCTCCAGTGGTTCCAAGACAGGCGAAAGTTTAAGACCCACTAATCCAGACTTTTTAAAAATTAAGATCAGGATCTCTCTGAAAACCATGAACTCTTCTAGAAAAGCACATATTTGAACAAATGCACTTTTATACACAAACATCGAGCAGAAGGTATTTGCATCCTACACCCAGGTGGACTCCTTCTGCCCCAAGATTCTTCACCTATGACAAGTATCTGTTGTTCAGAAATTGCCAAAAATAAATTCCAACCCAAAAGTGAAGAGCAAGCTGTGAAGCAAGCCCCTGAGATGATGCACCAGAACCCCTCCCACCAGTCTGTCTTCACTTCCTCAGACTCCAAGACTGACAAAACCTACAAGGCTTAACTTTCCAAACCTCTGAACTGGACTGTGTTTATAGATTTATAGTTTATGGACGGATGGCCTTTCCAACTGACAGTTATGACCAGTATTCATTTGGCGATCCGTTTTCCTGACCTCAAGAGTGAGCCTCTTAAGAGAGTGGTTTTCAACTCACTGTTTTTCTCAGTGTGGCACATGACTCATACCCTAAACCATGCACTTTAGGCAGATCCTTTATTCTCTTAGATTTTATACTAAGAACTAAGAGCAAAACTTACTAACTAAAAGTTAAAAGAGTCCAAAAATTAAAATGTTAATTAGAGCATCTATAATTGTCAAACTTTAATTTTCTACAATTTAAGGTTTCTATGTGAATATATATGTATGTGTGTGAACACACACACATACACACCCACACACAAAATGACAACGAATTGAACCACATTAAAATATTAATGTTAACCTAAGAAAAACATTCCATTTAAAAAAATATTGTATGCACACCTGCTATTCTCCTATCAATTTAAGCAGGAAACCATTTCTCCTCTACATCATGAGCAATAGAAAAGTACTTATTAAAACATTAATCACAGCCCATTATATTCTGACTTGCTGCCAAAAGTTCCCATTACATCACAGAAAATATCTATTAACCAAAACCTGCTCCTGACAAGTTACAGGCGTGCCCGTGTTTAGAATGCACTAATGCAAAAGTCAGTTTAAAAAGAACAGTTTGCACAATTGATTTTGCAGTGGCAGCAAAAATAATTAATTTTTTCCGACATTTGTAACTACAGGGTTGATTTAGCTAGTGTTTCTAATGTAAAATTATTCAAAAATATTTCAAACTTTAACTACTGTGATTAGACACATTTGCCATGAAAACATTCCATACCACGACTAAACTGTGAAATTAAATCACTTGAAACTGTGCTGGCTGCACCACTCTAAATAAACTGTATTCACTTGTGCAAACACGGCTCTTGTTTGGAGCCACGTTTCACAGGAAATTGTCCCAAATGAAAACCATCCCTGTTTCCACTCCCACTCTTTAGGATTTATGTTTTTACATTTAAAACTAGTTATGTAGAAAAATCAAAGGGGGGGTGGCATTAGAGTCAGAATGGTGACTACCTTGGGGACTCAGGACTTAGCAGAAATGCCTAGTTTGCACTTAGGGGCTGCTTGTTTGGGAAGTGGCGACACCAGCTTCCCAGACTAAGGCAGAGCCGACCCCAAACCAGGAGGAAAGCAGAAAATGCTTAATTAATAAAGCGCTAAGGAAAAGGCAAAGGGGTTGTGGCAACTGTTACCCTGGGCAGAAACCATTCACAGCTTATGAGTTCACATGGTGGGGGGAGAAAAGGGGGCACAATACTAACATCATGGGTTATTTTTTCTCCTGCTTACTTATATCTCAAAGTTTTCCAATAATGACCATTGAACTTATTTTACTTTACCATCTTAAGATTTCAAGGTAACTACAAAAAGCTTCTTGCCCTGACACATAACGCTCACTGCTTCTCTCAAATTTATACTTTCATAATATCTAGTTCCAAAAATATGAGTGGCGATTTCCCATAGCTCACATAAAATTCAGAGTTTCTAGCATTTCTGTTTACAATTGTATTAATGTTTCTTGTGTTTCATTTAATTAAATAACTCGTGGTAGAAGGACTTACAGAAATTGAACAATGAATTCTCTCTTAATAAGGAGAAAGAAAGGAAACAGACCAAGTTGAAACTCACAGGCCATGATACGCGTAAATTAACAGAACATCATAGTCAAGAGCTTGCGTGGTTTATATTTGAAGGTTAAAGGCATCAGCAAATGACACATATCCAATCACTTCCCACCCGTCCATCTCCTTTTCTAGTTTTCTCTTTAGTCTCTTTAAACAGAAACACAATTTCTACATACCTGATTGTAGAAAGGACACCCTATTGTCGGTTTAACCCAGTAACAGACCTAGAATTCACAGAGAGACTCTTACTACAATTCAGCTTCTGTTTGTTTTTTCTATCTCCTTAGGAACTCAAATGCAGTTCATTCACCCACACTATGACGAAGCAATGGCAAATGGTCACTAGTGCCTACAACCTGAACGGATGGCACACACACACAAGTGTTTGGCAGTCAAAAACATCTCAATACATGAATTGATCAGCTGACTAAAGAGGCAAAGCTTGGCAGGGGGAGCTAGCTGGTGGGAAAAGCGCTTGCTGCACAGCACAAGGCCCTGAGTTTGACAACCAGCACTCATGGAAAAACTGGCGCACCACCAGCGCTGAGTTCAAGCAGTGAGTTCCAGGCTTAGTGAGAGACTCTGCCTCGAAAAATAAGGTGGAGAATCACTGAGGAAGACACATCAACCTCTGGCCTCTACACAGAGAACACACACACACTTCCAAGTAATTTATATAGATACTGCACCATCAACAAAGTGGAGAGCAACTCCCCGCCCTGAAGTCTGGGAAAAGGAGGTAAGAGTAACTTCAGTGCAGAGAAGCCTAACCTGTCCTCAGCTTGCAGATCACGGTGGACATCAAATGCACTAGGACATGTTGACAACATATAATCTTCTTTTGCTTGTTTTTGTTTTTTTCCTTTTGAGACAGGGTCCGACTAAGTAGCTCTAGCTATCCTGTGGCTCAGTATGTAGCCCAGGCTGGCCTCGAACTCACAGAGCTCTGCCTGCCTCTGCCTCCCAAGTGCTGGAATGAAAGGCTACACTACACCCAGCTAACAATATATATATTCTTGATGTGATGAAAATGGAAACCAATCTCTACGGTACACCTCATGAACAAGTATGACTCTCATCTCATTACGAAGGGTAAAGAAGCAGATAAATGCCTATAAATGAACATTCTATAAAATACAGGAATGATATACTCCAGGCCACCAGGCACACGTAACCTCTAACACAGTCAAAGCCAAGAAGGACCCAAGAGAAAGGCTAGTAAATGTGTCACAGGAACTCGGGTAGAACCTGGATCAGGAAAAAAAATATATTAGGTAAAACTAAGATAATCTAAATGAAGTAGGAACTTTAGTTAATAAAAATAAATCAATACTGATTAATTCAAACAAATATACCATACCAATGTTAGCTGGTAGCAGGGAAACAATGTAGGCTTTGTGCATGGAAAATTGCTCTAATAGAATCACTTTGAGAAGGCGGGCAGAGATGGGTCTCCCAACTCATCAAGCACTAATTCCTTCGTCTCTGCCTCTGTGGTGACAGGCATGAGTCACTTCACCTGTAAAAGGCCTGTGTTTCTTTGTCGTTTTGTTTTTTAAGTCTAGCAGACCTTTTTGTAGTAATGTAGATGCTGACCCTAAAATTGGCATGAATGGATTAAGAAGCTAAAATAGCAAAAATATAAAAAACAAACAAAACCCAACCAACCAACGCGCCCCCCCTAAAAAAAAAAAAAACAGAGGACTGATGTCAATATTCAGTTATTATAAAACCAAAGTAATCAGGACAACATGACTCTGGAATCATCAGCAAACAAACCGCTGAGGCACACACACACTCACACACAAACACATACGCGTGTACAGTCACCTGATCTCTCATTAAGGCACAGATGTGATCCAGTGGAGAAAAGGCTGTCAACAAAATGGACAACTACTACTCAACATCCTTAAGTCACTGAAAGAAACCAGAGCATCTCTCACTCTCACCATATAAAAAACGAACTGCAAAGGATCACAGACCGAAATGGTGGCAAACTCAAGACAACAATAAAGTGTCTAAAAGAAAACACGTGAGAAGTTATTTTGACTTTGATTCAGGGAAAAATTTCACAGATATAAAGCCATAAAAGAAAAAATAAAGCTATATAAAATGGACTCAATCGAAATTAAAATTTGTGTTCTTCCAAAGAACACTAAGGAATTGAGAAGCTAAGCCACAGACTGAGAAGGTCTGTCTGCCAATCGTATCAGGCACCTTGAATCTACAACAGACCAAACACCTCTCAGCAAAACAACAACCCACCCAACACCAAAACGAGTGAAAGATCTGAGCAAACACCTCATCCAAGAAAGACAGAAATCAGCAAAGCACAGGAGGAGATCCTCAGTGTCCAATCACCAGGGACACAAACCTTAAAACACAGCCCCACCACCCAGCTATTGAAACAGCTCAAATGTGAAAAAATTGACTGTATCAAGTGCCAACAAATGAAGTAACTGGACCTCAGAGACCCCCCCCCCGGGGGGGGGGGGTACATAAAATAATGTAACCTTTGGAAAACAGCTGTGAGTTTCTTAAAAATTTACATAAGTACCTATAAATGACACAATCTTCTACTCTAGGTATTCACATCAAAGTAAAGAAAGCAAGTATGCATGCTCTGATATGAATATTCCTATCAGATATATTTAAAAGACCAGAACTGTAGAGAAACTTGGAAACAATTCAAATACCTGTCAGCACGTGAGAGATAAACGGTGGTATATACACACAGTGGGACACTACTCTGCAATAAAAATGAATGACTCACAGATACACACTAAAGCATGGACGAATGTCAAAGTAAATACACTATACTGATCCACACAGGTCAGACAAAAATGAATGCATCTGTTACCATTTCATTGATACAAAATGATAAAATCTGTAAATGAGTGTACAATTCAGAAAGCTTATTAGTGGGCTCCTGGCAGGGAGCTAAGAGGTTAGAAGGGAAAATCACAAGTGACAGCAGGAAACGAGGAGTTCAGAGATACATTTGTTCCCTTGACTGTGCCTACGAAAGCTCACCAAACCCTACACTTTAATCATGTGTCTAAAGATGTAAGTTTATGTAATGGAAAGCTACTCAAAGCTGTTTCCAATAGAATGAAACTCCTTCTACCTTAAATCGACATATAAGTTCAGCGGATCTTTTCATTTACATAAGAAACATGGGATCCGAGAGATCTGATTTTTTTTTTTTTTTTTTTTTTTTTGGTTTTTCGAGACAGGGTTTCTCTGTGTAGCTTTGCGCCTTTCCTGGAGCTCACTTGGTAGACCAGGCTGGCCTCGAACTCACAGAGATCCGCCTGGCTCTGCCTCCCAAGTGCTGGGATTAAAGGCGTGCGCCACCACCGCCCGGCCTGATTTTTATTATAGGTTGAAGCATGTTTTATCATCTTAGAATTATTTCAATTATTTCCCATAATGCTAAAATGAAACAAAACAAAACAAAAGCAAGCCCAAACAGTAAGGGTCAAAGCACGATGGAACCACTTACAGGTTGATGCAACAGATACATGAATCACAGCAATTAGACCAATTCTACATTTCCTGAAAAACTTATTTCCCAAATTACTGCACCTATGAGAGTATAAAGACATTTAGCACACTATCTTCAAAATCTCCTTTAAGCTTTCAGAAAATACATAATTCAGAATTTTGTTCTCAGCTCCTAACAACAAAGAAGAATAATGCCAAAGGAAGACATTTTACTATTATTAAATAAACCATAAACACAAAAAGGTGAGAGGAATCTGCTCAGCTATAGTCACCAGGATAAAAGTAATCACAGAAGTAAACACCTCAGATATACCCAGGTGAAACTTCTCAAGCTAAAAGATGCAGTGAATTACTAATTGTGTGTGATTGTGTGTCTGTGTGTGTGTGCAACACACTTACACACATACCTACCTCTACCATTCTCCACCTTCCCCCCCACTCCCCCCGAGAATGAGGGAATCTTTACTTCAACTTATCGGTGTGTATATCTCTACAAAAAGGCAACATTCAGTATTTTGCTGTCATAATACACTGTTTTAGGTCATTGTAATAATAAAACCATAACAGCTTTAAACTTAGATTCAGAAAATTAGAGTTTACATTGCTGATAGATGATAGATAGACAGATGGACAGACAGACAGTCAGACGGACAGATGGATGTAAAGAAATACACATACAAATATTTTACTCGTTTAATTGTTTTTCTGTTACTTATATGATATTAAGTATTGCTATGTGTGAGGTAATATTACTGCTTAACACCAATCCACAAAGCTATATAAAAAACAAAATTTGTTTTATAAAGGATGCTAGAATATATGTTTAGCTTATGTAGCTAAAAGTGAGTGCACACCTTAGGGTAGCTGTGATGTTTAATGACTTCAAATCAAGCCATTACAGCACTTGACACTTAAAGGAGCTTGTTAACTTGGACCCTGAACTGTTAGTGTTTCTCAAATATTCCTTCTTTTTATTGTAATTTTATTATTTGAAACAATTTCTAAATTTAAATATATTTTGATCATATTCTCCCCCTCCCCCAAGTTCTTCCAGATCCCCTCCCCTTCCCTACCCACCCAACTTTAAGTTCTTTCTCAAAAAAAAAAAAAAACAAACAAACAGGAACCCAATACAACAACCCCCCCCCAAAAAAAAAAAAAAACAAGAAAACGAAATACCCCCATCCCAAAACCCCTGCCATGCTCAGCTCTGACATGGGTTCTGGGAACCAAAATGGAGATCCTCATGCTGTGGAGCTTCTACTTACTCACTAGGCCACCTCTCCAGGCCACTAATATCAGGCCTTGGAAGATATTGACACAGGAGATCACTGTGTAGCCTTGGCTGGCCTGGAAATTGTTCCATAGACCAGGTTGGCCTGGAACTCAGAGATCCACCTGCCTCTGCCTCTTGGGTACTAATATATTTTTAAGTGTACAATTCAATGATTTTCAGTAAATTTATAGACTGTGCAACCATGACAATGCTATTTCAGAGCATGTATCTCACCACTGAATGAATCCCACATGCTAATCTGCAATCAATAGGGTCTATTTTTCAGTAAAAACAAAAAGGAAATGACATCCCATTCAAACTGCCTCCACCCTGCATAGTGTATGCTTTGATCAGTCATTAAACATGGTGGATTTTATTGCACAATAACCAGAGGCAAGAATAGCACTTTTTCACCCTGCTGATGGAGTGTATATCAATATTCTTCCACTTTTCATGATGCTTGGTTACCACAAAGAACTTGACACCATTTGCAGATGCTATAGGCAAGTGTGTGGTATGTGTACATACAGACTTCTGGAATAAAGAAAATCACGTTAAGAATGAGCAATTAATTGGACTGATCCTTTCAATTAATGTTCATAAACCTAAAAATGAGAGTGTCTTATAATTATTGAACACGAGAAGACAGTTGTCTCTTGAGACATATAAAAACCATTTATATTTTTCAAAGTACCAAATTTTGATGTCACAAAAAGAGTAAAAGATAATAATTAAAGCCAAATGTTATTTATACATTTGGAATTCTGGCTCCATACCACATCTTGACACAGAAATGCAAAAAGAGCTACATAATAAAAACTTCAAAATCATTAGGGATGTATCTGAAGTCTGGACTTAGCCTACACAGCATGCCATGTTTGTGTTCATCAGTCGGTTTTGGCTGAGTCAAAGGTATTGTCAATTTTGGTTATACACACATGACAAGGAATAACAATCTGGGTGTGCTGCTTAAATCCCTGTTAATTTATATGATAAAAACTGTTTTTCATTGGTCACTTACTCATAAAATAACTTCAAAAATTATTTTTTAAAGAGGCAGAAGCAGGTAGATCTCTGAGTTTGAGGATAGTCTGGGCTACAGAGTAAGTTCCAGAAAGCCAGGACTACACAGAGAAACCCTGTCTTGGAGGGGGGAAATTTTTTTAAAGGGTTTATTGGTAGGGATATGGTAGGGAGAACTACTTTTCCTATTGAAATGGGGGTCCCATGAAGTACTGTAGTATCTACTTGATGACATAGAAAACCAGAGGCCTTCTCTGTTTGCCTGAGACTACGTTCACCTGTGTTCATATGCAGTCTTCCTTAGACTTCAGAAGTAAGATCCCTAGACCTAAAAACAACCAGGCAGTAAGCTTTGCTCTGGGCTTTTTGTTGAAATCTGTACTTCTCAATTTGTCCATTCCACAATTAACAATTTATTTTACATGAAAATCCACTGTAAGTGGGTATGGTATGCACAGACGTGCATGTAATTAAAACAAGTTTCACAAAACAATACATTCACTACATAAGTATAATGTCTTATAATATCCTTCATTAGTTTACTCTCTATTTTATTCCCTTTTAAAAATGCATATAGGCTGGGGATGTGGGTCCAGTCGTCAGAGTCTGACTTGGATCCCCCAAACATAAAATGTGGTGGCTCAAGTCTCTAATTCCACCACTTGGAAAGTAGGAGCAGGAGGATCAAGAAGTTTAAGGTCATCCTAGGCTACATGGAGAGTTGGAGGTCAGTTTGGATTACATGAGACCTTGTTTCAAAAAAAAATCACAATAAAATAGATATAATATACAATGTGAAAGCAAGACTGATTAAGAAAATCCTCACTGCATCATTTAAAAATATCTCAGTACTGTATATGTTGAAACTTAGAATAAGATTGGGTAAATTATGTGTAACAAACCACTTTCAGAGTCAAGAAAAGGACAGTTGCCACTAAGCCTTAGCATCTTTACTTTAACCAATGAAAGCTAGAGCCTTCAACTACTAAGTCTTCCCAAGGAAGAGTGACAGTCTCATAGTAAAGTCCTAGAGCTCCAGAATCACACAAGCTGGATGAGCTGGTGCAAGCCTATAATAGAAGCACGCAGGAGGCAGAGGCAGGAGGATTGTGAGTTTGAGGTCATCTTGGAATAAATATTGAGTACCTGTCCAAAGATGAAGGTGTGAGGAGGTAGAAGGAGGCAGAGACAGGGAGAGAAAGATTATGTTTAGGGATAAAGAAACCAAGAATGGTAATAGGCATTGAAATATTATCTAAAATATCATCAAGTAAATACAAAGTACTACAGAAACAGAATCTTCTCCCACCCTGAAATATTTCAAAATGAAAAACAAACCCTGGTGGTCATATGATACACATTTTACCATTTTATTGATGATTTTCCTTTCAAAAACACAATCCCTTAAAAGAAATTCTGTAGGAGTGATTCCAGAAGAAATGAGCATTTCAATAAGCAGTCTGAGTAGAGAAGATGCACCCCCACCCAATATCCAGTTCAACTGAAGGCCAAACCAAAAAGAAAAACAACAGAGAAGCAAAAGAAGGCCAATTCGTTCTATGGTAGAGCTAAGACATTCATCGTCTGTTTTCAGACATCACAACTCCAGGTTCTCAACTTAAACCCCATTACCACCTCCATCATGCCCCACCTGCTCCTTCTCAGGCTTTCAGCCTCCACCAAGACTCACAGCATCAACCTCACTGCTCTCAGTTCTGGAAACTCAGTAAACTGTTCTGGCAATAGACAGCAGCTCATGGTACTCCACCATCATATGAACCAATTCCCACAACAAGTCTCATCTTAAATACCACTGAGGGTCCTGTTTGGTTCTTTGGCAGTCGAGGACTCTGGCTAAACCATCCACCAACAGATTCGATCATGTATTTTTATTGTTTGTTTTAGGTCAGAATATTAAGAGGCATTTTCTTCTGTTTTGTTCACTGGCACCCAAAAGAGTTATTGTCCCACAGTAACACATCATAAATACCTGCTGAGTGATAAGCAAATGAATAACGAAACAAACTTACTGCTAAAAAAATTCACTGCTTCTCAAAAAACTCAAATACTAAAAAGTTTCATTTTCCAATGGAGATAATCTTATAGCATCTACTGGGTCTAACAAATGTTATAGTGATTTGGGAAGAATAAATAACTAAATTCGACAGTAAACTGAACTTGCTCCTTTGGAGTATTATTTTTAAAAACAACAGCAAAAAAAAAAAACAATTGTATTTCACTGTGATAATTTATTATATTGGGAGCTGCTTTTCTGAGATTAATTTTAGAATATATCTCACTACATATTTTAATTAGCATAATGATTTAATATTGTTAAGGTCTTAACTACAAAAATACGATTCTGGAACAGACTGCATAATTACATTTCCTCCGTGCCCTTGCAATCTCGTGAGCATTTACTCTAGACTAAACAGCTTCACTCAGCTGCCCTGTGTCTGACTGCTGATGAAAGACGCTTGTTTGACAACTGCTTCAAGCAGAAACATATTTTTCCATGATTGCATAAAAAGAGACTTAAAGTGGACCAGACTCCAGCCAGACCAGGAGCTAAGACACAGAGGTTCATGTTGATGTGTGAGTTGACTTCTAATTCAAATACCAACAAAAACAGATATGAGAGAGAGGGAGAGGGAGGGGGAGGGGGAGAGGGAGAGGGAGAGGGAGAGAGAGAGGAGAGAGAGAGAGAGAGAGAGAGAGAGAGAGAGAGAGAGAGAGAGAGAGAGAGAGAGAGAGAGAGAGAGAGAGCCCCAAGCTAGCTTAGAAATACTTCAATGATCACAGTCAAGGATAATATAAATTATGTCAATACATACACATCCTGCAATCATTTTGTGATTTTTGTGTTTGCCTATATTTTTTGACTTTGATGCTCCTGAGGACTTTGTAAAGCTATGATATTATCTTAAATAAGCAGCACTAAAGTATACTTAGACACTGTTTGTTTGTTGTTGAGAAAGTCACATCTTACTATCAGCAGGTAAAGGCCTTGACCAGAAATAGTGCATAACATGTCATATTCTCCCTTGGAGACTTTAGAATATAAGCAACAGTTAAGTGCCTTAAAATTCTTTTTTTGTTGTTGTTTCTGTTTTTCAAGACAGGGTTTCTCTGTGTAGCCTGGCTGTGCTGGTTCTCTCGCTCTGTAGCCCAGGCTGGCCTTGAACTCAGAGATTTGCTTGCCTTGATAGAAAGTGACCAGTGGTCACCACAGTGGACAGTATAGATCTAAAGCATTTATATCATTACAGAAATGATCCCTACTGCCTAGTTTACAACATTTACATTCTGTTTTTGAAAAAGATCTGTCTGTTAACGGTATGTGCATGTATACACACCACTTGTGTGCAGCACCTGTGGACACCACATCTACAGGTGGGCGGCTCACAATCCGGCTGGTGGGAACCCAACTCGGGGGGACCTTCTGTAAGAGCAACAGTGCTTACAGAGGATCGCTTCGGCCCATACATTTAACTCCCGATATCATGAAGATCTTATCTATTGTCAGCCTATTTCCATTTTCTATTTCTCCTTCCTGTTTTCCTTTTCCTACCTTTCTTTCTTTCATTAGGCATTTTGTTTATTTTCCCATTTTCATGTATGTGGGGGTGGCACACTGTGTGTGTGTGTGTGTGTGTGTGTGTGTGTGTGTGTGTGTGTGTGAGGATGTTTACACGTGGGTGAACAAATACTCAGAGGTTAAATGTTGATGTCAAAACGTATCCACTATCACTCTTCCACCTTATTCAATGAGGCAGAGTCTCTCAACTCCAGAGCTTGCCAATATGGTTAGTGCTATTAGTCAGCTTGTTCAGGGATTCTTCACCTCTGCTTTCTGAGGCTGGAATTACAAGCGGGGTACCATAGCCGCCTGCATTTACGTGGTCTCAGAGAGTCCTAACTCTAGACTTCACGCTCTTGAAGCAAGCTCTGTAACTGCTGAGCTACCTTCCTTGTCCTAACTGCCATTGTTACGACCGCACTGTTTCCTCTGGTGTGGGTTGTATAACTAATTATTCCTGCTTTGCTTTTGCTGTTTTACTTTTAGTGGCTCTTCTTGGCTTTGTAACACACTACTGTGATGACAACGTGCAGATATCACACAGCAAACTTTCTTCTCCTTCCTGTCCTGTTACTGCGACTCTGAGAACACTGAGGTAGCTTAGAGGATAAAGGTGTCTGTGCCAAAGCTGACGACCTGAATTCAAACCCATGTGGTGGGAGAAGAGAACTGACCCCCCACTGCCCCATCAGCACCGTGGTAAATGGTGTTTTCTCTTTCTCTCTCTCTCTCTCTCTCTCTCTCTCTCTCTCTCTCTCTCTCTCTCTCTCTCTCTCTCTCTCACTTTTTTAACCCAAAACTTAATTTTCCATGTAATAAACCCAAGAATGCACTGTTATTATTCATGATCATTTCTATGATCTCACAAATATAGCTTTTATAACAAATTTATTAGAAAATGTGCAACTCTTTAATAGAGGTAGTAGCATTATTTTAAATACTTAATCTTTACTGACGTTAAAGATTCTAAGGAAGGATAAAAAATGTTAGTACTGGCTATTGGTAATTCAGCCAAAGATTTTCTAACCCAACATCTGGGTTACACGTAACTTTTCTCTGACATAAAACACAGTTTCTTGGGGCAGAAGGATAACATCTCAGTGAGTAAAGTGCTTACCATGTAAGCATGGGGACCTGTGTTCAATCACTAGAACCCATGTCAAATCCAGATATGGTAGTACCTGCTAGGAACCTCTCGAATATTAATATAGGACCAGCCTTAATAATATTCTTCCCAGGGTCCCAGAAGAGAAACTACGAATGGCGAGAATTATCTTGGGGAAAAGAATCTAAGTACACCAAGTGTCTACTTTATTCCTCTGGGATAAAATCCAATCTACACAGCTTCAGTTCTGTTTTCGTGCCTAGCTCCTTTCTTGCCTGATTTCTCTCTACCTTTATCTGCTGTCCCCTCTAAGTTCTATCTTAATTCTCTCATCTTAGTTCTGGCCCATCTTGGTCTTTCTCATCTCGTTCTTCCCCATCTGGCTTTTTTTTTTTTTTCTTTTTTTTTTTTTTTTTTTTTTTCCGAGACAGGGTTTCTCTGTGTAGCTTTGCGCCTTTCCTGGAACTCGCTTTGGAGACCAGGCTGGCCTCGAACTCACAAAGATCCGCCTGCCTCTGCCTCCCGAGTGCTGGGATTAAAGGCGTGCGCCACCACCGCCCGGCCCCCCATCTGGCTTTTCCTCATCTTCCATCTCATTCTTCTAGTTCTCCATCTAGTTGTCCTGTTCTCTTCTCTCTTCTCCTGCTAGTCCTTCTCTGAAAATAAAGCTGCCTTTTTATCGCTTTGACCCTTATCTCTCCAAGCTATCTCTGCTCCCACTGTTTCTGGCAAGTGTGCTCAGTTGCTAGGCAACTTCCATCACAGCTAGATATACCTGTAAGTTGGAACCCTTTAGTTCTGAGTTAATTGTTAAGGGTGGATCTAAAACTAGAGATAAGACTTTCGAAAGGAGAAAGTTAAGCTAAATTAGCACATCTGCCAGGCCTTCTCAAACAGATAGTCTGGATGCTTAAGTCTGTTCTTAGAGAGTACAGAGGTTTCTCTGATAAGATAATTTCCTCCTTCTGGAGATGGATCTGGCTGGATGCTACCAATGATGATAATTACAGGGAGGCTTGAACTGGGGTTCTGGCTGTGCATAGCTGTCAGTACACAAGGTTATCTAAATATTCGTTTAGCAGAGGGGAAATGGTGCCGAATAAATGATGGGAAAGCTACAGTAGCACATGAGAAATTCATAGTAAGAAACAGCTGATAATCAAAAGCCAGTATCACCAAGACTCCTTGAGTCTCACCTTGACCTCTGGAAGGCCCTTGGCTACTTCCAGGTATTAGCTTTGTCACAATCAGCTGAGATCCTACTTCATATATTTTTGCAGCTTGCAGCAGGAACCCATTGTGGAGGTGATGACAAGTGAGCCTGACCATGAGTCTCAGGCCCAAGTGGGCTATCTTGTCTCAATAAACAAAGTAGATGGCTTCTGAAGAATAACATCAAAGGCTGGTATATGGCCTACACACACACACACACACACACACACACACACACACACACACACACACACGAGTGCACATGCAGAAGCACACATATGTGCACAGACACACTCTCCCAAAAATGCCTGTGTATCTTATCTCCTTATGCTTTAACTTTTAGTGAATAGAACAAATATTTAATGAATATGTTACCTCAAGGGAGTTTTAGATTCTCCCATTTGGTTGACTTCACATTTGGAGGTTGTAAGATGTTAAGAGAACACAGGGATAAATTTTATCTATCCTTAAGAGCTATCCAATACCAGATAGTTAAATAATAAGCCATTTTTACTTTAGGTCTACCATGCCTGCTCAATAACCATATGCAGAATACTGTGCATCATCTCTAAGAGGCTGGTTTTAACTTGAAGACACAGTAGGTTTTATTATGCGATCTCCATCTCTAGTCTCTGTTGCTGGAGTCTTTGATTTTAACTACTTGGCCTCACTGTATGCACCATTTTCTTTCCACATTATTTTCTCTTGTTAAATACAATTTCTGAATGAGTCCTATATTCAAAACTTTACATTGAAAAACCAAACTAAAAAATTATTTCCTCCATCAAGCTCATCTGTGTCTGAACTTTCCAAGTGTACATACACCTCATTTGCTCCCATGAGAGACTATCTCCATTACTCACAAAAGCCATGCTCTCAAATTCATTTCCTAAAAGAATACATACACTATGACTTTTGAGCCACCGTCCAGTCCTATATTATTCCTAATGACAAATGTTTTGTGGCTCAGTTCTCATAAATGTAGTTTCAATATAGATAAAAGACAGTGATTAAACCTACAATTTTTATGGGAAGGTACTGAATTCATATTTTTACTGGCCGATTATTTACTGAGGTAATCTGTTATAGATTATTTTAAGGTGTGTTATTTTTGTTTATGTTGCATTTGTTTAACTCTGTGAAGCTGTGTTACTTTGCCTGTCTAAAACACCTGATGGTCTAATAAAGAACTGAACAGCCAATAGCAAGGCAGGAGAAAGGATAGGCAAGGCTGTTAGGCAGAGAGAATATATAGAAGGGGAAATCTAGGGGTGGAGAGGAAGTAACCAGAGAAGGAGGATGACTCCAGGGGCCAGACACCCAGCTACACAGCCAGTCACAGAGTAAGAGTAAGATTTACAGAAATAAGAGAATGGGAAAAGCCCAGAGGCAAAAGGTAGATGGGATCATTTAAGTTAAGAAAAGCTGGCAAGAAACAAGTCAAGCTAAGGCCAAGCATTTCTAATTAAGAATAAACATTGTGTTATTTACTTGAGAGCTGGGTGGTGGGTCCTCCAAAAGGTAAAAAATGGACAACATTTTGGTGCCCAACATACGGCTCCTGAAAGGGCCTGAGAAAGCTGGGGGGGGGGGGAGTATACAGCTCCTTTAAGAAACCCTGCTATACAGCAAAGCACTTAAACAGCTTTTCCACGCTAAACAGAAACAAAAAGCTAAGTAAAAAACACCTGCCACAGTGCAGGGCACCAGTTTTCCATAGCTGGGGGAGGGGGTGTGTGTGAATGCAGTTCCTGGTCAGACAAACCTCTGACCAGGCTGTGAGGTTTAGGCTTGACTTTCATGACCTGAGAAGTGGGAAGAGCCAGCTGCCAAAGCTATAGGCAGAGGTCCGTGCCACTTAGCAGTTTAAAGTTTGTTCATGGGGTCAAAAAGGCTAAAAGAGATGCAGTAAAAGAGGTCAAGACAGGAACAAAAAAAAAACTCTAAAAAGGTTACAGTGTGTTTAACAATGTGTGTAGGCTTTAAGAGAAGAAAAAGGGTATAGTCACAGAAAAAATGAACAGTTGAAAAATAAAGTCTTTCAAGAGGCAAGTAAAATAATAAAAAAGTATAAGTCACATAGAGATGAGAAATATACAGGGAGTCTGGATCGGGGACATTATTGTGTTGATATTAAATTTTTTGATTATTGAGAAGCAAAAGACAGCTGCTAGGAGACATGAAATTGTAAGAAGGACTGCAGGATTGAGCCAACCTAGATACTTTAGGGCTATCTAATTTTAAAATGGAAGTCAAAAGACATATTTGTCGAATGGATATCAAAAATGCTTTGGAGTTTTCTTCCCACAGGAGATGAGAGGTAGTGGATTCCTTCAGGAATAATAAGAATCAAGTTTGATCAAATGAGACCTCTTGAACCTTGACAGGGGATATTTATCAACAAAGGTTACTACTGGTCTTTCTAGGACTTGTTCATTATGTAAAAATTTTCTCAGGGACCTCTGGAGATACCTTACTCCACAGATGGCAGAAAGAGTTTGGAGAAAACGATGTCCAAATTCCCAAGAGTTGGGGTGTGGGAGGCTTTTGGTGGTTATGGATATTTATTATAATTTAGGGAAATATAGGAATGTAGGATAAACAACTATTAATCTCAGATATTTTGCATTGGCATGGATTTTGGTATATTGATACAAATTTATATTTTTGTTACACTGTATATGTTTCTACTCATGTTTAAAGGACTTTTGTATATTGATACAAATTTAAGGCTATTTTTGTTACAACATATTATACATGTCTCTATGTAGCATGAATCTTAAAAATTCTTATTAATACAATCAAAACTGAGCCAGGTATTGGGGTGAACACTGGAAGATCAGAGACAGAACAAGCCACAGCTAACCTTACCTGGCCAACTTCTCAGCTGGTCTTGTTTCCTCAGACTGGAAGCTTCTGTGTCCTTACCCAAATGGATCTCAACTGAACTGCTGCTCAAAGCCTAAAAGCTTAACCTGCCAAATGCTTAACCAGGCCAAATGCTTCTAGTTTCTGGTCCTCACGCCTTATATACCTTTCTGCTTTCTACCATCACTCCCTGGGATTAAAGGCTTGCTTTCTAGGATTAAAGGCGTGAGTCACCAAGCTTGGCTATATCCTTGAACACAGGATTTCTGCCTCTGGAATGCTAGGATTAAAGGCGTGTGCTACCACTGCCTATCCTCTATGTTTAATATTGTGGCTGTTCTGTCTCTGACCCCAGAATAGTTTATTAGGGTGCACAATATTTTGGGGAACACAATACCACCTCATCTCTACTCTTCTTTAAGGTATTGTACCAATGCAGTACATAAAAGCATAAGGTAAAGTTCTAGTTTTTGAAAGCTATTACTATAAATTATTTAGGATAATCAAGAAACATTAGGTTAGCAGTTAGTCATCTATAACAATCAATTTGTAGATATGGTAGGTATGTTTTTAAGATCATATAGAGATATATTTTAGATAGATAAATGATCTTCAAATACTTCAAAGACCTATAAAATATGGCATTGAAAATGTTTTGTTAACCGTTAAGGTTTTTCATGACAACAAGACACATCTGTTCCTGGCAGCACCAATTTACTTAAGAGATGATGGGCACTGAAAAAACTCCTTATGGAGTTTGCTTTCATTGTGGCAAGGTTAACCACTGAGCAAAGAAACTGCTCTTGCCTTTGACTGCGTGCTGTGCAGACGGGACATGCAGGACACACAGAAAAAAGACTGTTGAATTTTGCCAAAACAAGACAGGACAGTCCTTCAAAATTCCTGCTTCAGAGAAGAGTCTGCCAGATACTCTATGCCTGTAAGCCGAGGATGGATGCCCCAATGTTGTATAAAAACAAACAAACAAACAAACAAAAAAAAAAAAAAAAAAAAACTTTGGGTGACTGTCCAGGCAGCAAGATGTCTCTGTTGTTAGGTAATATTAACTCCTTCTGGGGTCTTTGATAGAGTTAAAGACTAAATAATTAGAGTTTCAGTTTTTCTTAGTTATGATAGAAAGTAAATTTGGTACAAATCTTTGGAGTCACTAAGATGAATGGATGGTGGTGTGCTTTCTCTGAATTTGCTAAATGTCAATGGATTGAATATTATAAATTAATTCTTACTTGATAACTGTTTTCATTGTATGTAGTTATACTATGTTAAAGTTAAAACCGTTCTTTGTATTTAGACAAAAAGGGGGAAATGTTGTAGAACATTATTTTAAGGTGTGTTACATTTGTTAAACTCTGTGAAGCTGTATTACTTTGCCTGTCTAAAACACCTGATGGTCTAATAAAGAACTGCATGGCCAAAAGCAAGGCAGGAGAAAGGTCAGGCAGTGCTGTTAGGCAGAGAGAATATATAGAAGGGGAAATGTAGGGGTGGAGAGGAAGTAACCAGAGAAGGAGGATGACTCCAGGGGCCAGACACCCAGCTACACAGCCAGTCACAGAGTAAGAATAAGATTTACAGAAGTAAGAGAATGGGAAAAGCCCAGAGGCAAAAGGTAGATGGGATCATTTAAGTTAAGAAAAGCTGGCAAGAAACAAGTCAAGCTAAGGCTGAACATTTATAATTAAGAATAACTCTCCATGTGTAATTTATTTGGGAGCTGAATGGTAGCCCCCCAAAAGAGTAAGAAAAGAACAACAGTAATCCCCAATTCAAAGAAACAAGTAGTAAGCTAAAACAGCCACTTCAGCTATGGCTGCCAAAGATAGCCTCACAGAGAGAACTGTTGTATTCCAGTCCTAACTTCAGGAATCTAGTAAACAGACTGAAAAGTCAATATATTAAATAAAACTTAGTTTAGTATTACTTACTTTTAAGAAATGGGATTAAGTTCTATACAGTAAAAACTTAAGAATGTTAAAATATCAATTAAATACAAATAGCAACAGTGAAGCCCTACACATCAACCTTCACGATGGAGACTGCTTCTGATGCTTACCCAAGTCTTCCTAACATCTCGAGCTCAGGAACTTGTGGTCCACAGGTTTCTATCTGCAGGGGCTGGTATTCATAGAGAGCTTCTTCAAGCTTCTGAATCGGTGCTAATGAAATCTGCTGACCCTGTAAGAGACACGAAGGAGGTGCATTTTAATAATATTTTCATATTGTTATTTGTAGTCATTTTAAAGATGGAGTAAATCTCTCACAATAAAAAGAACAGCCATTAGGGGCTGGAGAGATGGCTCAGCAGTGAAGACCATTTGCAGCTCTTGTAGAGGACCTGAGTTCAGTTCCCAGCACCCATGTTGGGCAGCTCACAACGACCTGTAACCCCAGCTCCAGAGGCTCCAACGCCCTCTACTGGTCTTCTGAGGGCACTGCATGTACATGCACATTCCCACAACTGACACATATATACGGACAATTTAAAATATAAAATAAAATCTTTTAAAAGTTAAAAAATAGCTACTAGGCTTATTATTCTATGAGTGTAATACATTACCATGACAAACTACATTCTATAATTAACATCCAGTCATACAATTTATGAAGGAGAATGAAATTTTAATGAAGAAAAGAAATTTAATGAAGGAAAATGAAATCCATCATTAAATGCAGATTTTGCTTTAATCAGTACTATTGTTTAGCATCAATAGAACTAAGCAAAATATAAGCCGAGTCCAACCTTACATTCTCCAATTTTTATAAAATATTTTCACAGATTTGATAATCAGTGTTTTGGTTTCTTCCTTTTTTTTTTTTTAAGTTCTAACTAGAAAAAGGGGCTAATAAAATTGTTTTTGCAAAGCTCTGTCACATAAATATCTTAATTCTTTACAACAGAATCAGGCTTACAAAATGAGTACTATATGTACATTTATACACATACAGTGTAAAAAAAATAATTGATGATGAAAACTAAATTCAATTGAATGTCTAGGTATTTTTCTAAGAAGAAAGTACTACTAGGTAGGTACCTAAAGATCACATCTGAATACAAGTGTACCAAATAAAATGCCATTCTGCCATCAAAGCATGCTAATATACAATGTACATATTTATCATATGCTTGGGAAAGAATTCTGATTTATAAAAATTTCTATTTCTTATAAAATTCTGATACTGATAGCTGTCATCATTTCTCTAATTTATAATGTTTTACCAAGGACTATACAGACTATGTACTTTCAAGACATGAATTTTAGCTTCCTAAAATCACAGCAGTGAGAAAGCATGTACTAAAATATTGGCAACAACATCTGAGTCATTGAGGTTCTAGTATCTTACCATTTATTCTCTGAAGCACAGAGAAATGTCAAAAATCACCTCAGAATAATTCAGTGCAGCCAACACTTTGGTACTGCAACTTGATGCTGACATCTACAAAGTTCACACTCAAGATCTATCTAATAAAGTCACACACACACACACACACACACACACACACACACACAATCTTGGAGTCAGGAACAAGAGCTGGAGTAAACAGGCAAGAGACTGCATTAGGGCTCCATACCCTCCCTGTCATATTTATACCTTTATTTAATGTCAAGTGAACAGGCCAACTCTGTCCTGTGCTGTTCTCATCCCACCTCTTCCTCCTCCCCTTCCCTTTCTTTTCTTTGTATAGGCTTTCCCAAAGAATAGAAGCTGGTCTTGATAGCAGGCTCACCGTGTCTCAGCCTCCTAAAGATGAGACTGTTAAAGTTATTGGATTCCATTTCTTTTCCTCTCTTTCATTCAACCTCGAGCAAGAACTCCCTCATTGCCCATCCCTGTCTTCATCTACCTTTCCCTCAGTCGTGTTTATGTTTTATCAACTCGATGCTAATCACGAGTCTTACTCTTTGTGATGGTAAAAATTGATTGTTAATGTGCCAGACTTCAGAATAACCAAGGAGAAGAGCCTCTAGGCAGGTTTATAAAGAATTCCAGATCAGGTTTGCTGAGGTGAGAAGACCCACTCTAAATGTGGACAGCATCATCCCATAGGCAGTGTGGCCAGCACCCTCCAGCTCCTCCTGCCATGACTCCCCACCATAATGGACTGTATGTAGCCTCAAACCCTGTGAGCCAGAATAAATCCCTCCTTCCTTCCTCAAATTGCTATAATCAGGTTTTAGTCATAGCAACAAGACAAGTAACAAATATAAACTTTTTCATAGATATCAGCCTGCTTCTGCCTCCTGGGTGCTAGGATTAAAGGTGTGTGTGTCCCAAAAATATAAAGCCAGTATAACTAATACCAACACCAAATACAGATGAAAGAGCAATAAAAAATGTATAGATCAATCTCCCAGTAAATCTCCTTTGTCACCTGATGAAGCCATACATGCAAAAATTCTCAACTAAATGCCTGCAAATCCAAATAAAAATCACCTCAAGTTGTTTCATCCCATAGGCACAGGAGTGAATTGGCATATACAAATAAGTACCACATAAATGGACTCCAGGACAGAAATCACAGTATTATCTCAATAGATATGGGCAAGCATCCTGACAGGGTTCAACATTCCTTCATGATAAAAGTCCTAAGAAACATGGGAAACACACCTCAACACAGTAGAGGCTGCATATGACAAACATGTAGATGTAACCGTCTTATTAAATAAAAAACACAGAGCCAAATGCAGAGTTAAAAGCCCAAGAAGTCAGAGCATTAGCTAAGAGCTGATACTAAAAATCCTTTCTTACCCTTCAGTGCCACTGCTGTCCTTCCCCTCTGAAAGAGACCTACTTCCTGTGTATCTGTCTTTTTATTGACTTTCTGTTCTGCCTTCTCATTGGTTGTAAGCCCAACCACAAGACCTCCTCGTCACTGCCTGTCTATACAGACCTCTAAGTCTCTATGGTTGGTATTGAGATTAAAGGCATGTGTCTCCATGCTGGCTGTATCCTTGAACACACAGAGATCTGCCTGTCATGTGATCGGGATTAAAGGTGTGCACCACCACCTCCCGGCTTCTGCTATAGCTTGCTATTAGCTCTGACCCCAGGCAACTTTATTTATTAACATACAAATAAAACCACATTTCAGTACAAATAAAATATCACCATACAAACCTATAGCCAACGTTATACTGAAAGTGGAAAAACCCAAGACATTTCTACTAAAATCAGGAACAAGACAAGGGTGTCCACTTTTTCCACAATTACTCAGTATCATGCTTCAAAGCCTGGATCGAGCAACAAAACAAGGAAATCAAAGAGACAAAAACAGGAGAGGATGAAGATAAAGTATCCTTATTTGCAGATATCACTTTATGCCCCAAAGATCCCGAGGACCCTACCAGAAAACTCATAGATCTGATAGACACTTTAAAGTGGCAGGATATAAAATTAACACACAAGAATCAGTAGCTTTTCTATATACCAATAACATGCCAAGAAGGAAATCTGGAAAACAACTTCATTCACAGTTATTTCAAAACAAGAAAGAAAGAGCCGTGCAGTGGTGGTGTATGCCTTTAACCCCAGCCCTTGGGAGGCAGAGGCAGGTGATCTCTGAGTTTGAGGGCAGCCTGGGCTACAGAATGAGTTCCAGGACAGCCAAGGCTACACACACAGAGAAACCCTGCCTTGAAAGTCAAAAGAAAGAAAGAAGAAAGGGAGGACAAAATAGAGGGAGGAAGGAAGGATGGACTTAACAAAGAAATGAAATACAAGACCTCTACAACAAAAACAATAAAACATTGAAGGAGGAAATTGAAGAAGACAGCAGTGAATGGAAAGACCTCCCATGATCATGGTTTGGGGGCATCAACATTGTCAAAATGGCTATATTACCAAAAGCAATCCAACATATTCAATTTAATTCCCATCAAAATTTCAAGGCCATTTGTTTTAAGATTAGTATTGTTTAAGATTTATTTTTATCTATTTATTACATGTTTTGTATTTGTCTGCGTAAATGTGAATGCAGATGTCCATGAAGAGGGTGTCAGATCTCCTGGAGCTGGAGTTACAGGTGATTGTGAACAATAGCCTGATATGGATGCTGGGACCTGAACTCTGGTCCTCTGCAAGAGCATTAAGTTATCTTTATCACTGAACCAACTCTAGTCTCTCAATGCCATTCTTCATAGAAACAGAAAAACAAAACCTTAAAATTCATATGGGAGCACAAAAGACCACAGATAGGCAAAGCAACCTGAGAAAAACAAACAATGCTGAAAGTATCCACACCTAACTCCAGGTTATACTACAGAGCCATGGTAACAAGACCAGCACACAGTAGGCTCAAAACCAGACACACAGATCAATAAATAGAATAGCCCACAGGACCCCAATATGAATCCACACAGCTGCAACCACCTGACTGTTAACAAGGGTACCAAAAATACACAGTGGACGCTAAACAACTTCCTTCACAAATCAAGGCCAGAAAACTGGACAGTCACATGTCCAACAATGAGAGGAGATTCCTACCTTTCACTTTTCACTAGCATCAAAGAACAAGGCCCTCAGTGTAAGACCTGAAACTCTGAAGCAGTTAAGAGAAAACAGCAGGGAAGCCTGCAAAATATAGGCACATGTAAGGGCTGCTGGGAGGACGCTAATCACTCAGGGAACAATGCCGACAACAGGCAAATGGAGCTCCGCGCAACTGAAAAATCTTCTCCTCAGTAAAATCTTCTGCTGGCTGAAAGACAGCCTGTAGGATAGAAGAAAACCCTTGCTATCTATATATACACTTGACAGAGCGTTAATACTTCAGCATATAAGGAACTTACAGTCTCAGCAAAAAACTCAAATAACCCAGTCAATAAACTGCAAATAAAATGAACACACAGTTCTCAAAAGATGAAATAAAATGAATGGCAAACACATGAAAGACTCTTCAAGCTCATCAGCCAAAAGAGAAATATACATTAAAACCACAGGGAGATTCCACCCCACCCGTTAGAACGGCAATCATTAGGAACACAAATACTCAGAGGTTAAAGTGGACTCTTTGAGAGGAAAAGAGTGCAGTACCCATGACCAACAGCTCACACCATCTGTACTCCAACTCCAGGGGATATGACTTCCTGGCCTCTGCAGGCACCTGATTCACACAGACAGACCCACATGGACACATACACAATTTACCCCCCCCACACACACACACATCCTTAAGAACACAAATAACAATGCTGGCCAAGAAATGGAAAAAAAGAACCCTTGTATAAGAAAATTGTTGATGGGAACAAACTAGTCCAGAACTATGAAAATCGGTATGAAGATGATTCAAAAAAACTAAAAATAGATCTACTATATGACCCAGCAATACTACTCGTGAGTATTTAACTAAACTAAACTCTAAGTCAACAAGCCAAGAAATGCCTGCATATTGTTTATTGCAGCACATTCACAATAGCTAAGTTATAGTACCGACCTAAGTGCTTTTAAGAGGAATGGATAAAGAAAATGTAGTATATAAAAGCACAATGGAATATTTTCAGCCATAAAGAATCAGGGTATGTCATCTGCAGGAAAACAGATACAAATGAAGATAATCATATTTAAGTGAACTGAGCCAGTCTCAGGACGACAAATGTCACACAGTTGCTATCATTTGTGGTTCCTAGATTTTATGTGTATTTACATAAAATCATGTATGTAAATATGACGTGCAAGGAGGAATGACACCATCCAGATGATCAAAGGCAAGGATGGAGGACAGTAAGGAGTGGGAAGGAAAGCATGGAAGGGCATGCTCAACTTAGATTCCATACTTAGATGAAAACTCATATAGCACAGTACCACATACAATGAATAGATACAATGAAATCTTTTAAAAAGAGAGAATCAAAGGGATAGGAAAATCAGTAAGTGAAAGAACAGAACAGTGTAGCTTGTACTGGAATTCGAAGGATAAAGACTCTGTGCAATGCACTGGGAAGAGCAGTAAGATTACCAGAGCAACGTGCTGTGCCTTCAGACAGTGAGAAAACCTAAGTAGGGAAGGATAGTCAGGAGAAACAGTGCCCAGATGATAGATACTGCATTGGAAGAGACAACCTGAACTACAACCAGAAGGATGTCAATGCTAATTTAAAATGCAAATAGTAAGACACAAACCCTTCAAGCCAATACCGGAACATCTTCTCTCCATCAGAGAAACAAATGGCAAAACAGAAAACATGTTTGATGTGACAGCAGTCCACAGCAAGATGCTGTCACACAACGTTTATGGATATGAAAAGCAGTTTAACAAACCTTTTAGGTACAATGAGTAGAAATTCCACCTGTAAGGATTCCTAAGAAAAAGTCAGAGACACAATAAATTCTTATGGGTGAGTCTATTTATTACAGTTTAAATTAATCTATGTTGTGAAAAAACAAAATGAAACAATATTGAAATGTGAGTTATCTTAAGTAAGTTGTTGGTTAAATTATAAAACAGTATGTGGCCATTTAAATTGTTTGAAGAGAAATCAATACAATATTATGTATAATGATTGGGGTAATTTTTAAATGTGCAAAAAAAATCTATAAAACATTAACTATAGTTTTACCTGGGTAATAAATTATATATATTATCCATATTATATCTCTATTGTTCTATTTTCTAAATTAGCCACATGAGTCTACTTTATATTTACTGCCACACAGCGACAGTGAAAATACAGGAGGAACAAGATTATGATGGTTAGTCTGGGTTAATGACTTGACACAATCAGGAATCCCTGGTAAGGGATCTCAGTGAGGGGCTGTCTAGACTAGGTCACCCTGCGGGCACATCTATGGGGAAACCCACTCACAGTAAGGGCACCACTCCCTAGGAAGGGGATTCTGAACTGCAAGAAAGTAGAGGAAGGAAGCTGAGCACTAGCATACATGTACTAATTCAGGGTCTCCACTCCTGACTTCCTCACAGCTGCAGACGGGAACCTGGAACTGTAATCCAAATAAATCCTTTCTCCTTCGGGATGATCTTGACAGAGTGCTGCATCACAGCAACAGGGAACGAAACTAAGACAATACTGCAGTAGAAAACATTCAGAAACAATAGCATGAGGCGATTAATCTGTTCTCTTGAATGAATCAGTCACAAGAGACACAGAAAAGCATGGAGTGGGATGAGAAGTGCTGCAGATGTAAAACAGAACAACAAAGTCAGTCTCTGAGTGAATGCTGATCCGTGGAGAAAAGAACTACAGGAGGAAAGCATCAGGTCAAATTAAAGCATGTTTGTTCATTTTGTTTGGTATAATTATAGCATTATGATTGTGTATGAAATGACCCATACAGGAACAAAATTAAGAATATAAAAGCATAATTTCATATAAATTATATCTTAAAGTAGTTTAGGGGAAAACATATATATGAAGCAAATATGCCAAATACTGAAGATTATTTAATCTGTTTATTTATCATATTATATTTATACTTGCTAATTTTGAAAGTTTTCATTATAGGAATTTTTAAAACAGATCATGGAGACTTTGTTAGTTTTGAAAGAAATGTAGCTATTTATTTTTAGAACAATGAAAATAAAATAATACAAAAGAAAGAAGAGTTAGAATCAAATGGGTCAAGTTTGTAGCTATTCTAGTTATAGTCTAAGGTTAGTTTGATTACAACTACTTATTGAAGAAATATGATTTGAATGAATTATAATGAAGAGGAAAAAGGAATGATGATATATGGGAAAAAGGAAAATTGAAAAGATTTTTTTAAGTGAAAAACAGATTGGGGGAAAACATTTCCAAGTCACATATTTGACAAGTAACTTTTATTTGGAACATATATAAGCAACTTTTACAAATGAGTAACAAAAAGACATGCAAACAAATACAGAAAGAAAGACAGGGAAATCCAGGATGGACTCTGAAGTATAGACCACAGACAGTGTTAGTGAAAATGTAAAGACTTTAGAAATCTCTTACATAGCACACGGGAGTGAGCCATGAGCACAAGAGAGTGAGCTTTGGAAAACAACTTGGTGATTTTCCCCTAAAATTACAAGTAACTTTAATATACGATTTACCAAACCAAAAAATAAATAAATAAATAAATCCACTTATAGGTGCCTGTCCAATAAAAAACGAAAATCAATGATCACACTCAGGTTTCTACATGAATATTCATAGCAATATTACTTATTTTGCCCAGACAATGAAAATAATCTGAATGACCCCATCAACTCATGAATGAACAGAATGGAGTATAGTCACATAACCTGAATTCATTCACATAAAATGCAGAGGAATAGTAAGTAATGAAGCTTTGATATATACTACAACATGGATGAACTGCAGGACGGCATATTATGATAGCTTCTATGTATATGAAATGTCCAGAAGGGACAAAACTGCAGAGACAAAATGCCCATTGGTGATTGTTACAGGAGCACCGATTGTGCTGTGACTCCAAATGAGTCTAAGTTACCTTCTTCAAGGAATGAAAATACCCTAAATGTGACTTACAGAAATTGTTGTGACACTCTGAAAACCTTCTGTAAACCAATTAAAAATCATTAAGTAATAAAATTTAAGTAAGTTAGAGCAAATAAAATTTTACTTTTTAAGAGTTTAAAGCAGTCAAATCAATTCAATATTTTTACTTAAAAATCCAGGAAGAGTGTTCAGTAAAGACAGTCAGAAATAGAAAATCATCCCAAGAGAAACTATGCTATCATCAGCACCAAAGTAACAAACAAAGTCAATGAATATGTAAGACTGGAAGAGGAGAGATGCATGAAGAACGGGGCCGATGCACTGGGCCTGGAGAGATGGTTCAAAGGCCGGGGACACCTGCTGCTCCTCCAGGGGCCCGAGTTCAGGTCTCAGGACCCATCTCAAGAGCTCCCAACAGCCTGTAACTCTAGCTCAATGGGATCCGATGTCCTCTTCTGGACTCTGTGGAAACTCTCAAACACACACACACACAGACACAGACACACACACAGACACACGCACACACACACACACACACACTGTAAATCTTAAAAAAGAAAAGTAAGGGAGCCGAACAGACGGCTCTGGAAGTAAAAGTGTATACTGTCCTTACAGAGGATCTGAGTTTGGTTCCCAGCACTGACACTGGAAAGTTCTCAACAGCCTACCAACTTCAGCTCCATAAGATCTGTCACCTCTGACCTCTCAGGGCACCTGCAATCACCTGCACACATGTTCATATGTACACACAGACATAATTTTAAAATTAATAAAATCACAAAAATATTAGTTTAAAAAAACTAAGTAATCAGGTACATTCTATTGGCCTTCAAAAAAAGCACAAAACTGAGATCCTTTCCATTTGTATTATTGTTGCCATATAATAAATATAATTTAGTGAGAAGAGCCACAGACAACCATGCAACCGTAAGTGGGTGTTTAATCACTCCTCTTGGGAGAGATGGGTAGATGGATACAAAACATACACTCGACAATATACCGTATTCTTCCTGGCCTGAATCCATTCCTCCGGTGAGGTCCAGCTCAGAACCCAGGTGTGCAAGTGTCAGGACTAGAGTATGGCTCCCCAGCACCCACGGGAATGCAAGGTGAGTCAAATGGTTCACATGTAATCCTGGGGCGGGGGAGGGGAGTGAAGAGGCAGAATCCTGGTCTCCAGGTTCAACTGAGAGCCTTGGCTAATGGGTGAGGTAGAGAGTAGTCAAGGAAGATGATTCACATCAACTGCACACCTTTACACACACGCATATGTGTGCAGGCACACATATGCCCCCACACAACCATTCATGGACATCACCTATACATATATCGTGTGTGTGTGTGTGTGTGTGTGTGTGTGTGTGTGTGTGTGTGTGTGTGTGTGTGCAATTCAGCTTCTGCCTTGCAGAGTTTTTATTTCAGCAAATCATAAAGAAATTGTATCTACTTGTATTTCTTTAGGCCATTTAAATAACACAGAAGGAACAAGGGCAATGGAGGTTTCCAAAAACAAGCTCCTCCTCAACGGTAAATTTATCAAATTCTGCACAGTTCGCTGCACGGCTGCTGACTCTGGGACCCAGAACCCTTCACTTCTGTGGCACAGTCACCCCAGTTCCAGGGCAACTTCCAGAGCCAGGATCTACAGGAAGTCTGTGAGAAAATCAAAGACGGTATTTCTGTCGTTTCTATTTTGGTAAGTGTGCTAATAAATTAAACATGTGTGCACGCATATATGCATACATGTGTTGGTATGGATTTTTTTTAATGTTTTAAGAAGCAAGCGAACTGAAAGAATGTGCCTGGCATTGTCTACAAATCGCTTATTTAGAGTCACATTTCTGTGGTAGCTCAGGTATTTTCACTTTATTTTAGGAACAAGCAGAGTAATTTCTGTACTTTGCTGTTCCGGTCACTCCAGGGTGATGTCAGCCTGTCATCACTGAGACAGCTGCATGGTAATAACTTCCTGGTAAAACATCATTTCGTTGTGGGTACAGTTCATCCCCCGTCCCTGACAGGCACACGGAAATGACTTCTCCCCATTATTTTCCACAGTTGGCAGTAACTGTCAGAGATCAATGCAGGGCGGAGGTCTGCAGGCTAGAAGGGGACCAGGCACCAAGCTGGTGTTGCCCCTGGAGTCGAGTGAGGCGAGGGAAAACAACGCAGTTCTCTGCGTCTCCCTTACATTGCCTATGATGCGGCTGGGGAGGACTGGGACAGCAAGGTGGTGTGTTAGGAACCCCCGACCGCTAAGCAGAAACAGGCCACTGCCTGTCCAATTTAACAGATGTCTGATTCACATATATTAAAGAAACACCCAAATGGAAAAAACAAGCACTCATTTCTGTATTTCCCAAGTCTCTACTAAAATAATCAAACAAGATAAATGTTTTAAAATGGGTACACTATAACTTCAAAAGTATTACTTTCAAAGCATTCTAATGATGATATTCCTAGAATCAGACTTTATATTTGCAAAGTAAAAAAAAAAGTCTCATGCTGCACACACTAGGAAAGCACCTGGTTTTCTAGCTCATCAGAATGCTTGTATTTTGTAAATATGCTACAAAACATCAAAGAATTTCTAACTTCTCAAGCTGAGCTTAAGCCTTGTTCACTGTTATCAATCGAATGGTCCTATCCTGAAGAGCTATGTTATATTCTCTTAGCCAAGACAAGACTTTTAAAAACTGTTTCTTGCACATTAGCTCTGCAACATCACTACAATCTGCCTGCTATAGGGGAAGTACTTTGTCATACAAATTCATTTGCAATGTCCACTCTCAAAACTCATCGTCTAGTCTTCCAATACTACATAGAAGTTCTGTAATAATATTTCAACTCTACTTTTAGACATTTGTTGGTATACCAAGATAAACTACTGCAAAGAGTTTCAAAAATAAAAAGCGACTTACTCAGAAGCGAAAATGTTAGGTGGTGCCCACCTATAATCTGAGCATTCGGGGAAGTGGGTAGGGGTTCACAGTAAGCCTGGCACTATGGAGGTCCAGGCTACACAGAAGACTGTGTCTCAAAGGGGAGGGGGGAGGGGGGGAGGGGAGGAGGGAGGGAGGGAAGAAAAGATAAAAACCAAGGAATTTATTTATTTGTTTTTGTTATTTTAGGTTTGTTTTTCCTTGGGCACTGACAAACAACAGCGTTGAGAGAACTGTTTTTAATTCTTTCTCCGATGCTTGTCTTGCTGCTGGACTATAATTTGTTGCCAAGAGGACATAGCGTCCGGCAATCGTGTTTGTTTCTATAAAAAGACCAGAAAAGAAAAACATCAAGGGAGACTATCTGGTGAGACAAAACTTGTTTCCTTAAAAATGACTGCTGATTGTAAGAAAAACAGTTTTCCAGAAATTCCAAAATCAGCTTTCTAGGCATACAACATTTTAACTGACTTGTTTTAAGTCCCTATAAAAGTAATTGTTAAGAAAGAATTCTTACCTTGGAACCAAAAATGAACTAGTAATTAACCAATGATAATGATAACATACATATATCTACATTTTTATCACAATAAAATATAAATTTGGTTTATGTAAAGTTATCTAAATGTACCATTATTATGTAAGCAAAACAAAACCCTATTTCAGTGAAAACATAACACAAAGCTCTAAAGACTGAGTCATCCATACCCCATGCCTGGTACAGAACTTGGTTCATACTGGGAATGTTTATTTCAGGAATGCACAGGTGTTTTATCATGGCCCCTCCCATCTTCTACCTCACCCTCCCAAACAGTGTATGACAAATCTCTTGGTTTAGTTGAGGTCTTTGAACTACAGAATGAATAACTACTGTAAAAATTTCTTGGGTTACGTGTCATATCGTGGCAGCCAAACAAATAATTAATACCCCATCCATTTGGGGGTTTTTGTTTTGGTTTGGTTTTGGTTTTTTTTTTTGTTGTTGTTGTTGTTGGTTTTTTTGTTTGTTTGTTTGTTTTTTTCTTTTTCGAGACAGGGTTTCTCTGTGTAGTTTTGGTGCCTGTCCTGGATCTCGCTCTGTAGCCCAGGTTGGCCTGGATCTCATAGAGATCCGCCTGGCTCTGCCTCCCAAGTGCTGGGATTAAAGGCGTGCACCACCACCGCCTAGCTGGTTTTTGTTGTTGATGATGTTATTCTTTAAGGGTTTTTTTTGTTTGTTTTGGTTTCAATGTGCACTGTGTGTATGTCTGGTGGCCATGGAGGCCAGGAGAGAGTTTTGGATCCCCTGGAACTGAAGGATACAGATAGTTATAAGGCACCATGTAGGTGCTAGGAACTGAATCCAGGTCCTCTGTAAGAGCAGCCAGTGCTCTTAACTGCTGAGCCATCTCCACAGACCTCCTACCCAGGTTTTAAACAGTCCACTGCCAGAGGTACCAAGCACTTACCTATTATAGGAATATTTTAATTCATGTAGCAAATATTTAAGAAATGGTAGGCATTGTGATGCTCTGACCCTACTTTCAAGTATTTATCAACATGAACAAATTAAATGCAATAATATGAATTTATAGCATTCATCATAAAGTATAAGTACTTATTTATATATCAATATATAGGTTCTTTTTGAATGAAAGATATATTAGTTTGCTAAAATGTCATTTGCAGAAAATATTTACAATCCATTTCTGAAAAACACTTGGACTTAGGCAAACTGCATTTGTTCTTAGATATGAAGTCTAATTTTTATGTATGTTTTCTTAGATGTTCAATCTTTTAATAAAAAGAAAACAATTTCTTCTTCAAATAACACACAAATTGGGGGCTTGTTTTCCTACCATTATAAACTGTATACACTCTGAAATATGATCAGGAAGACTATTTCAAAAGAGGAATAATTCTTAGCAATGTTGACGTAACTCCCTTCCAGGAGCACTAAGCCAAGAAGTTCTTTCCGCTGCATTTCACTGTGCCTTTGCCAGTGCTGCACGGACCAGAAGAGCAGCACAGAGCAGCACAGAGCAGCCACAGAGCAGCCACAGAGCAGCCCAGAGCAGCCACAGAGCAGCCACAGAGCAGCCCAGAGCAGCACAGAGCAGCCACAGAGCAGCCACAGAGCAGCACAGAGCAGCCACAGAGCAGCCACAGAGGAGCACAGAGCAGCACAGAGCAGCCACAGAGCAGCACAGAGCAGCACAGAGCAGCCACAGAGCAGCACAGAGCAGCCACAGAGCAGCACAGAGCAGAACAGAGCAGCCACAGCCCTTTAGACTTTTCATCCGAGAACACACCTATCACTCAGTAGATGTGCTGGTCCCACATACGAGAAAGCATCTAGACTGTCGCATAGTTTGCGCTAGGTTTGTTTTCTTTTCTTTTTGTTTTAATTCGGGGGATAAAAACTAATTTGATTCTATAGTCTTCCTTTTATCAAAAAAAAAAAAGGTACCTTGAAGAGAGGCACACCTAGTAAAACAGTAACTGAGAGGGCTGGGAAGAAGCTAACTTTGAAGCCTTCCTTGGTCTTGCAGCTTGGTATTTAACGCTTGCTGCTAAGTCCTACCACAGGAGCAGTTGCTCGGACAGGTGCTGCTGCCAGTCAGCTGCCTTTGCTGAGGCACATTCTCCAGATTACCACTTCATCTCCCACCCACAGCCACCGTGGCCTGCTGCTCTGTGGTATCACCCCTGCAAACAAACATGGTTACCAAAACAAGAGACAGGAATCAGATAGGGCTTTAGGCAAAACACAGCTCAGGTAGGTTCTGCATCTACTTATTTTCTTCTATGGTTTTCTGGAATCCTTAGGTTAAACCAAAGCTTCCTGGCTCTCACCATCTCTCCACAGACAATAGATGATAGATAGATAGATAGATAGATAGATAGATAGATAGATAGATAGATAGATAGATAGATAGATAGATAGCATGCTGTTGTTAAATTTTGGCCCCACTGATCATATTATCATCAGGAAAAACAGGATTTAATGCAGACATACACCTTCTTACTTTCTCATAACATCTGACCTCGCATTGGAACGCATCCACACTCCCCTGCCCACAACCATAAGAAACTCCTACCCCCGCACACTGTGATTTTACACATTCAGAACTACCAAATAAAGCAATTTGTCTGCATCATGGAAATTAGGATAAAATTACTCTGAAGATTTTTAAAAGCATTCTTGTACAAGGTGCTGATGAAGTTCCTTTAAACTCATTTGGGAACACAGAGAACTGTATTTGGTGTTTACTTTTAAGATCTAACTATGCTTCTAATGCTTGATGTTAATACTGATTCTTAAACAGCCAGCAACACTGGGTTCTACAGTGCTTCTAAGCTACTTTTATTCCTCTGCACAAACCTGTGACCTCCACTGTGACCTCCCAAAGCAGTTGTACGCTTTGCTGAGGTGCAAATCCTCACAGACAAGTTGAACCTGTTCTTTTTGGCACTGAGCCCTTGTGCAAAACACACAGCTGAGATTTCTTATACAAGGGGAACTGAGGGGCATTATTTCACAACATTAATTCTTCACAGATAGCCAGGTATAATCTTCGACAACCTTTGGAAGCTCTTAAATAAACAGATCATCTCTTAATTACAAAGTTTCTTATTTGTCACTAATTGCAGGGCATATTAAGATTCATTTTGCACTGGGGAAAAAGCTAGTACATAAATCTTATATACTAAAAGTTGTAAAAATTAGTCTATTAATGTGTATTCAGAAACAGTACTACCTTTAATTCGGATCTTAGAATAATTACATCCCTTGCTGTCTTTAACAAGGTAAAATCAAAATCACTAATAAAAACCTATGCTTATGGAACTGTACTTTAAGAAAGTAAGCTTTGTTTTGTTATTGGTTTTAATCTTACACCACACATTGTCTTCTGAAAGCATTTCAGTGACAGACTCTCAAAAACTGAGGTGGAGAGGAAGAGAGGAAGATGTCTGAGTCTACCTCTGACCTCCACAAGTACACACGTGTGTGAATGTACTGGAACACAGAGAGAGAAGGGAGGGAGAGGGAGAGGAAAGGGAGAGGGAGGGGGGAGACAAAGAGAAAGAGATAAAGAGACACAGAGATAGAAAGAGAGAAGGAGACAGAGAAAGAAGGAGGGAGAAAGAGACAGAGAGCAGGAGAGACAGAGGCAGAGATACAGGGACAGACAGAAAGACAGGCAGACAGGCACAGAGACAGAGATGGGAGGGGAGGTCATCCTTTATCTTGAACTGTATGCTGTGAACAAGGATGAACAGGGATTTTTTTTCTAAGTGTCAGTTTGCTTATAAAAATATTTAAGAAATCAAAATATGATTCAGCAGTGTCAACATGCCTAGAAAATGTCCTTTATTATCACTGCTGCATCGTCTACGTCATGAGAAGGAGGAGGAGGATCCTTCCTACCATCTCCATGTCATTCAATATCCCACCACAACAGGTAACCATCAACACATCAAAATTGAACCCTGACAGACTCTGCTTGTAGCCTGCTCCAGTGTGGAGATGAGGTGAGAGGATCAACAGTTCAAAGCCAGCCTGAACTTTATACTGAGCTCCTAGACAGCCCGGGCAACACAGTGAAATCCTACCATCCCTCCTCCCAAAAAAGGCAAAAAGCAGGGTTGGGAGGAAAGGAATCTGTTTATAATTAAATGACAACTCGAAACATCTTCCTGTAGAAAGAGCATTATTGATGACGGTGCAATTGCAGACTGACAACATATGAAGGACATTGATTATCTTTAATTTAGTCGGGCTCTGGGAACAATGTAGGAGGAAATCAAAGAAAACTTTACTCTCTCTTTCCTGGGCACATAGCTGGCCCTTAGGCAAAGCTCTGAAATTCACCTTAAGATTCTTTTCATTTGGCCCTTTGGCCCTTTGTATTCCCATCTAGCAGCTAGTGCCTTTCCCAGGTACTCTTATGTCTCCACAAGAAGATACTACTAAATCCCAAGAAGAAACACCTTCTTCTGCCACTATGAATCCTATTCTGCTCCCTGATCTTGAGCCACAACCTGAATCTACCATAATAAAAACTTCCTGACTTCAGTAAAGTATTAGAGGAAGAAATCCAATTGTATGATTTATTTAAAAAAAAAAATCTGGATTTTGTTATTTCATTATTGTTTTTAAAAAGGCATTTGTAAAATAATTTCTTGTTTTTTCCAGACAAGGTTTCTCTGTGTAGTTTTGGTGCCTGTCCTGGACCTCACTCTGTAGATCAGGCTGGCCTTGAACTCACAGAGATCCACCTGGCTCTGCCTCCCGAGTGCTGGGATTAAAGGCACCACCACCGCCCAGCGTAAACGAAGTAGTTGTTTTTAAACAGATGAATGATTGTTAATTTATTTTATGTCTTGCTTAATATTTGTGCCTTTTAATTGTCAACAGAGATTGTCTTTATACTTTTCATCCTTATAATTTCCTATTAAAAAAGAAAAAGACAAACCTGGAGCACTAGCATTTCCTCACAGTGACTTAGAGCATGACCAGATACCCTGTGAGGAAACTTGGAAGAGTACAGAAACCCGGGGTTAACTCAGGTCTACAAATAAGGGCACTCAGGGACTCCCAAATCCAGTCAGGCTAGGAAAGACTGTCCCCAATCTTATAATGTCTCGATTTCTGATTCTCTCTTCAATATCCTTGTGCTTGACTAAATGCTCACAACCTACCAACAAAGCACCAAAACAGTCTATAGTCCCTCTTGGTCTCCAAACAAACTTACACCTCAGCGCCTGGCAATCGAAAGCACCAGTCTACAAAACCAAACAAAATCCCCTCAACAGTCAGAGACTAAAATCTACATGGCACAGACAAAGTTCTCTCCAGATGTGGTGAAGGCGTAAACCACAGTGTCTCACGAGAGCGGACCTAGATTTCCTGTTTCTGAGATGTGACTTTTACGACATCACACATGTCCCTGCACTGGCATCCCTCACTACTGTCACACGAAGGACAAGAGAGCAAGTGTTTATGCAGCTTCTCCAACTACAGTGAACCGAGGCCGCTTCTGAAGCCCGAGTTCACCCGAGGCTTCGACATAGTTTGATTCATGTTTTTGTTTCCAGCAATTCCAATAGACTATCAGACAGATGTCTGTCTCATTATGCATTTAACCAGACTATATCTGCTTAGCAGGAAGTCCCACAAAATATTAAAAAGGAAGAGAATTACTCTTAGAATTCGAATTATCTATAAAATGGGATTATTATTTATACCATCTTTTTAATGACTTATACGCTCATTAAAAGTTTATAAAAGACTGACATTTACAGTTAGCCCATTTACAACTTAGAGCAAATGGTTCTCCTTCGCCTCATCTCTCTAAAAGGCTGAAAATTCTGGCAGATTCTATATCCAAGTTTTGGTGTTTTTGTATTTGTTTTTTAATTTTGTGCATCTCTTACTTAAATCATGATTTTAACTTGTATCAGTTAGCACTCTGTTAGGAAAAATATTTTTCCATCACATTATTACAGGTCAACAGGACATGGGGAGGCATCAGTGAAATACTAGCTCTTAAGTTTGCTGTTATGGAGACATCGGAAACAAACTTCAAGTACAGACCAGAACACTGCAGAAGATCTACATAGGTATTTTACAATATGCATAATTTCAGACTTTATCACTAAGTTAGCATGATATACAAAATATTAACAGGAATCACCTCTAGGTTTGATAAGCACTTCAAATACAGTAATATTCAGATTACAGCAGCATATACTAAGAATCTGTCCCATCTTTGAATCTAGCTCAGAGGTTTATACTATTGCCCTCTGAAACACATCTTCGGGCACTCAAAAGACAGTATAACAGCTTTAATCCTCCAATACAGCAAAGCCAAATAGGGTATGAAGAGGATCCACCATACCCCCTGGACTGTCCGCAAAACCTCAAATCTCTTCATCATGAGACACTAACATGAAACTGCCCAGCCTTTCTCTACCAATCAATTGAAGCTTCCAGTTATATTTAGGGAGGCCAAAACCCATCATCAATAGCATACAGCTGGTAACTTCTCCAGTCTTCCATTGAGTCCACCTGAGGTCAACTGTCATTTTTTTTTTTTTTTTAGTTTTTCGAGACAGGGTTTCTCTGTGTAGCTTTGCGCCTTTCCTGGAACTCACTTTGGAGACCAGGCTGGCCTCGAACTCACGGAGATCCGCCTGCCTCTGCCTCCCGAGTGCTGGGATTAAAGGCGTGCGCCACCACCGCCCGGCCAACTGTCATTCTTAAAACCACCAACCAAATAAATCAAAATTCACTTGGTACAACTGACTAGTTATCACCAGGAATCCTGGACAACATTAGATCTGTCCAGCATGAGATTCAGAGCCCAGTCCACTCCCAAGTCCATCATCAAAGTTCATATAGAACAAAACAAAGTCACCTTTCTTTCTCACATTGATAGCGTCAAGTTTGCCCAAGAGAGCCAAAGTTGCCACCACAGAAAATGAGAATCTTCTCTCAATTTCTCCTCAAATATCTCCAGCAAAAGAACTGTTTTCTTTCTGTAGAATTTGAACACATTCCACTTTATTATGCCAGTAACAGTAACATTATAATATACAGAGTCAGAATCTAGACAACAGTAAGAGCATGCAGATGAGGATCGTGTCCAATGCTTACTGCCCCCCACACACACAAACACTCATGTTGACATGACTTGATAAACGCCAGTATTTCCTCTCTGTTCATGAGATGAAGCTGCCCAATGAGATCCATCGCTGTCAAGCCCTAGATGCCACTCATTCTCAATGCATTCATGTATTCATAATCATCTTTCTTTGAGTCACAAGAGGCAATATAATCAGCATGGTTCTCCAGTAACAGGGTGTCAGGTGCATCTGACTTGATGACATCCTTCTGTGGTATGCCCATGCCCAAACACCAAAAAGGCCTACCATATTCAAGTGTAAGATTGATCTTATGCATGGGGTTATTCACCTAATCACTCTGCTTTGATATTTTTGCTGTAAGTTTTGAAAAAGTTAATCTTTATGTAAAAACTGTTAAATATGGGGAACAGTTTACCTTGTAATTGACATCTCAGACTATTCAAATGATCCTCTCTGAACACTTCACTATTTTGTTTTAGTACTGTAAATATGACATTACAATGTATAGTCTAAAGATGACTAAGGTTATCTGTCCAAGTCCCACAGGCATTAACTCACAGGACCAGAATCTGAATCCATCCAATGTGACGCTTAAATCTTTACGGCCATCACAACTCTATTTTCTATAAACGGGGGTTGAGGTACTCTTGCTTGTACCATTAAGATAGAATAAAAGAAGACCATAATTATTCTCCACTACTTCCCTTTCTCAACTCAAATGCCCTTGAAAGAAAGGTACAACTCACTGCTATGTAGGACACAAGGAACTAGGTGGACAAACTTTTAGAAAAGGGTAGTGAAACTTTTCTAGAATGTGAAATACCCAAGAAAAGGTGTACTTTCCATTTTAAGGAACACAGGCCTTATACCAGAAATTGTAATAATATCTATGCCTACAATCTCTGAACTAAAATTAGTAATATGGAAATTAAAAATATCATTTTACAGATGTTGTTGGTTGTTTGTTACTCTTTACTCTTTGGGGAACCCGCCACCCAGCTCCCAAATTAATCATACATAGAGTCTTATTATTACTTATAAATGCCCAGCCTTAGCTTGGCTTGTTGCTAGCCAGGTTTTCTTACATTAACCTGTCTACTTTTTGCCTCTGGGCTTTTGTCTTTCTCTATTTCTGTATACCTTTCATTGCTTCTTACTCCTTGTCTTGCTGTGTAGCTGGGTGACTGGTCCCTGGTGCCCTCCTCTCCTCCTCTTCTTGTTTCTTGATCTTGCTTCTTCCAGATTTCTCCTTCTATTTATTCTCTCTGCCTGTCAGCCCCACCCATCCTTTCTCCAGTCTCACTATTCGCCATTCAGCTCTTTATTAGACCATCAGGTGTTTTAGACAGGCAAAGCAGCACAGCTTCACAGAGTTAAATAAATGCAACACATTTTTGCATCATTAAAAAATGTTCCACAGCATAAACAAACATAACACATCTTAAAATAATATTCCACAACATACAGATCCTTGTCGATTCCAATTATATTCATTAAAAAGAGCTAAGTGTGGCACAGCTAGGCAGGACTTACTACGATACATAATATAGTTGTACAAGGAGAGATGGTACTTCCTGGATCAAGTGTTCACTGTTCTCTCTCAAACTTCACATGTTCAACACAAGAGGCACTCTGCCAAAGTAAATCGCTACTTAGCAAACAAATAATCTGATGTCTTGTACTTTCACCATATCTTGTGCTTAGTGAATGTATCAGTAACAAAGGGGTAACTGCTGTGGGATGTTCTGTATGGCAAATGTGTTGCTCTGATTGGTTAGTAAATAAAACACTAATTGGCCAGTGGCTAGGCAGGAAGGATAGGTGGGACTAACAGAGAGGAGAAAAGAAAGAACAGGAAGGCAAGAGTCACTGCCAGCCGCTGCCAGGACAAGCAGCATGTGAAGACGCCGGTAAGCCATGAGCCACGTGGCAAGGTATAGATTTATGGAAATGGATTAATTTAAGATATAAGAACAGTTAGCAAGAAGCCTGCCACGGCCATACAGTTTGTAAGCAATATAAGTCTCTGTGTTTACTTGGTTGGGTCTGAGCAGCTGTGGGACAGGCGGGTTGGAAAGATTTGTCCTGACTGTGGGCCAGGCAAGAAAATTCTAGCTACTACAGGGGGATTGATTAATAATATCCATATTGCATATATACATGGAAATATATTCAACACTAGAACACACTCTTTAGTCTTAAAATTTATTGACACAACATACAAGGAATCTAGGCACACAGGCAGTTGCAAACACCTCACTACAGTGACTTCAGGTCTATATTTTAAGTCTCCCATTAACAATAACTATTTTTATAAAAGGCCATGGATAACAAGGAAATGTTAATAAAACTATCATTTATTTATATTAACTGCACCACCCAATTTAAATTCATGCTTTTGATGCTCCAAATATATTATCAAAATTATGATTTGAAAGAAAAAATGTGTTTTCTTATGACAAAGGAAGCCCCAGAAATGAAAAGTCGAAACAGAATAATCTGATTGTGTTTCTGTTACACCAGTGATTTAGTGCTGCTCCAGAACAGCACATGAGCAGCTCACAATTCTCAAACATGCAAAGTATTTCCATGTGCTTAGGACAAGGACTAGCCAAACCAAACAAGGCTGCAGAAATTGACTGTTTTACTTCCCTGCCATCTGTCGCCCCTTCTTGCCTTTCCTGCCTATTGTTCATAGTAACACTTTAAAGGCTGAAGGCAGCGAATCAGATCTCCAGCTGGGAACTGGAGTTCTAGACATCACATGGCAATGATATAGTCCAGTGAAATGGTTATTGACATAAACACCTGAAGGAATACGCATTCCCTAATACAATCATAATACACTGTGTA
The DNA here is from genome assembly GCF_049852395.1 of Peromyscus maniculatus bairdii. Lineage (NCBI taxonomy): Eukaryota > Metazoa > Chordata > Mammalia > Rodentia > Cricetidae > Peromyscus > Peromyscus maniculatus. The sequence goes on along the minus strand of NC_134865.1, from coordinate 45,349,258 downwards.
AGTATCTCTTACTTGTATTCAAATGTTTTCATTCAGTGTTTATTTTAAAAAAATGTTTAATCAAGATCATACAGACCCTTAAGGAAAGCTAATAATTCTGATCATTATCAACCTTATTTTTATACGTTTTATACTTGGTGATAATAAGCTTTATTTTTATTTTATTTTATTTTTTTATTTATTTTTATTTTTTTTTTATTTTTATTTTTTTTTTTTGGTTTTTCGAGACAGGGTTTCACTGTGTAGCTTTGCGCCTTTCCTGGAACTCACTTGGTAGCCCAGGCTGGCCTCGAACTCACAGAGATCTGCCTGCCTCTGCCTCCCGAGTGCTGGGATTAAAGGCGTGCGCCACCACCGCCCGGCTAAGCTTTATTTTTATCTGACATATATATAGAAAATGACTCCATGACTTCAAAATCCTGTAAGGCAGGAGAAAGAGAATTAAAGCAATAATACAAAATGCTTTCACAATATGAACTAAAACACCATGTGCTAAAACAAGAACTTGACATAGTATTTCCACTTCTCACTAGTAACGATATTGAAGTTGTCCCTCCTCAAAGAGATATTACTGAATCGCATGGCTATGAAAGCTTGAGCGAAAAGGCAATCAAATAAGATGAATTTAGGTTCCAAATGTAAATATAATGAAACTTTTAAATTCCTGTTTGTACTGAAGCCTCAGACACATGACAAAATTATAAAAGCTGAAGCCCTAGTGGGGCTACAGATGTGCCTCAAGAGCATGCACACATAAAAAATATGTAATGAACTGGTGGGCTGGAGAGATGCTCAGTGGTTAAGAGTACTGGCTGCTTTTCCAGAGGACCCAGGTTCTGTTCTCAGCCCACAGGGTGGCTCACAACTGTTGGAACATGGTCCATGAATGAAGCTTGATGAGGAGATTTCCGAGACCTTGTGAGAAAACTCCAAGTAAACAACAAGTGTCTTGGAACCTGTGCATCCATAACATGGGTTGTTCTTGGAATGTGCTTTCGAGTTCTTCCCATGTAGAGTATAGGAATGAGTTCACTCCAGACTATTCATTACAGATGGCAATTGTTATTTGTTCATAGGCCTCTACGGAAAAGCATGGTTTTGCCACATGTGGCTTGTCCTTGTGATTGTATGCTTTACTCAGGTGACTCTTCTTAACCCTCAGAATATAAATTGTCGGGTGCTCTGAATAAAGTTGGCTATTGTGTAAGACTTTAGTCCGCTTGATTTTTAGGCCCTGTTCTCCCGGGTTCATGCCCTCAACTAGAGTGGTTAAACAACCATTTCCAAGTCCAGTTCCAGTGGATCTGATACCTTCTTCTAGCTTCCTCAGGAACTAGGAATGCTCATACATGCATGCAAACACTCATACACATAAAACACTTTAAAATACTTTAGCAAGCTGAATCTACATATATGCTAGAAATATAAAATGGGAAATAAAATTAGAAACCTGGACTGTGGAAAGATTTTAAAAAAATGTTGAAAAATAGCAAAGCTAAAATGATTCATTACAAACAAGAAAACACCAGTAAAATCAACAACTGAATTCTCATTAGAACCCATTAAAGTGGGCTGGAGAGATGGCTCAGAGGTTAAGAGCACTGACTGTTCTTCCAGAGGTCCTGAGGTCCTGAGTTCAATTCCCAGCAACCACAAGGTGGCTCACAACCATCTGCAATGAGATCTGGTGCCCTCTTCTGGCCTGCAGTCATACATGCTGTATACATAATAAATAAATAAATAAATCTTAAAAAAAAAAAAAAAGAACCCATTAAAGCTAGAAAGTAGTACAAGATCTCCAAATCAGTGAAAGAAAAAAACACAAAACCAATATATACATTGTGGAGACAGGGTCTTATATATCCCAGGCTGGCCCTGAGTTCACTAGGTTGCTGAGAATGACCTTAAACTTCTGATCCTCCTGCCTCGATCTACCTCCAAGTGCTGGGATTCCAGACATGTGTCACCACACTAAAAACCATGCATTTTTTTCACCAAATTAAACTGTATCTCAAACTAGGCAAAATGAAAACATTCCTAAAGTGCTAGGATTGAAATTCAGTGGCAGAATATTTGTCTAGTCTGAGCAAGGGCTGTGTATGCAGAGGGTTATGATTATGATGGCTTAGATTAAACAACGACTACGGAATTATCAAAATTTAAAAAAATCTGAAAAGCTAAAAGGAAATGACAACAAACCATCATTACAAAGAATACTAAGTAAAAGAACTTATTATAAAGGATACTAAAAAGATTAAATTAAATAGATTAAATATAAATCACTAGATGAAAAAATTTATAAAATTCTGTAACTGCTCCTTTAAGAGCAAGATATATGTGACAATAATGGCACTTAGAGAGGAGAATGGCAGCCTTCACCTGTAATCCCAACCCACAGGGGCTAAGCAAGGAAGATGGCCATAAAATGTGAGTCAAGCTGGGGCTACACTGTGAGTTCCAGGCCAGCCTGGGCTACAACATGACATGTGTCTCACAAAACAAAATAAGCAAACAAACAAACTCCACAACGTCAGCACTCAGGACAGAAGAACAACACAGAGTGACAGTGGATCAAATCATCTATGTATCATTGGCACTTCATTAATATTAAATGGAGGAAGAGCCAGACAGAGTGGCTGACATGTAATCTAGCACTTGAAAGGCTAAGGCAGGAAAATCAAGGGTGAATTTAGGGTCAGCTTGGGTTAGAGGAAGTATCTCTCTCTCTTTCTCCCCCCCCCCCTCTCTCTCTCTCTCACACACACACACACACACACACACACACACACACACACACACACACACGCTAATATTAATATCCATCTAGCCAGCAAAATTCAAAGAGAAGATTTAGAAATTTTATCACTATAACTCTTACAGTTGCATTAAGAGAATTTTGAGGAGATAGTGTTAACAACTTTATGTCAACAAATAGGATATTTTAAGTAAAATATTCAGATTCTTTAAAAATAAAAATGTGATATATCTGAATAGATTAAATCTATTTTTTAAATTAAGTTTTATCAACTGCATATAAACAAACAAATTAGAAAATGATGATTTCACTGGAGAACCCTACAAAAAGTGTAACTAAGAATGACAGTATTTTACACACACTCCTTTAAAATGAAGAGATTTTATTTTCAAGAAAAACAAAATACTTGACAAAACATGACAGGCATCCTGGTGAAGGCACTACACCAAAGCAAGACAATGGTTTTCACAGCAAAGTAAACAGCAGATCAATGCAGCGTCTCTCATGAAGACAGACACAGAAATCTTTATAGAAATGTTAACAAGTGGAAGCCACACGTATCCTAGGACTAAACAGCTGAAAATGAAATCTAAAATAATTCCTTGAAAACTCTGTCTAAAACATGAAATACACAGGAGCAGATGGGACAGTAAGTCTATGACCAACCACGAAAAACTATCACAGCCGGGAGATAAAGAGACTTCCAGTGCACAAACACCACCTCGCCCCAGGAGAAAAGAAAGAAAACAAACAAACAAACCCAAACAACTGACAAATACAAACCTAGAAATAACACAGGGGGTGAAATGTCAGAATGGGATATTAGTGATGATGATGATGATGATGATGATTTGTTGGTCTGGTTTCGTGTTTTCAGACAGGGGTCTCACTTTGCCTGGACTCGTCACGTGGCTGAGTCAGGCCTCAAACTCATACTGACTCTCCATGTCAACCTCTTGAGGAACTGGTTGACAGGTCTGTGCTACTATGCCTAGCTAGTATAGGTAATATAAATATGTTCCATATGCGCAAGAAGATAGGGTGGAAAACGAACATAAGGAGAAAAATGAAAGATGCAAATACCCAAACAGAACATTTCAGAAATAAAAACATGTACTTCATGAAATGAAAAATAAGGTGGTGCATACTTTAGTCCCAGCACTGGGGGTGGGAAGGTGGCAGGCAGATCTCCGTGAGTTTGAGTCCAGTCAGGGCTCTGTAGAGAGACCTTGTCTCAAACAAAAACAAAAACAAAACAAAACAGAAGAAAAGAAGGAATGGAGGGGGAGAGAGAGGAAGAGAGGGACAAGAAAGGATGAAGAAATGAAAAACAGAGAGTGGGTAAACAGCATATTAGGCAGTATGAAAGAAAAAGTAATGAATCTGAGCACACAGAAACAGCAGCTTCCACAGCAAAGACAAGAAACGGCCAGAAAAACATAATGGACAAGGCATCAACTAACTATTAAGGAGGATAACATAAGGGCAATTAAAATTACAGAGTAAGAGCCGGGCAGTGGTGATGCACGCCTTTAATGCCAGCTCTTGGGAGGCAGAGGCAGGTGGATCTCTGGAGTTCAAGGCTAGCCTGGTCTACAGAGTGAGCTCCAGGACAGCCAGGGCTACACAGAGAAAGCCTGTCTCAAAAAACCAAACCAAAATCACAGAGTAAAGTGAAGAGAAAGAAGAACAAAAACATTATACAAAGAAATAAAACACAACTTCCCAATTTGACAGAATTTTTCAATAGAAAAATCATCCAGATCAAAAAAAAAAAAAAACCAATAAGAAGGTATCATCAGAAAGGAACTCTAAACCACGTGGCAGGAGAACTTTTATAAAACATGTAGCCAATAGCTAGAGAACACACACTCTTCAACAGACTGAACATTTTCCAAGAAAGATCTTATATTAAGTCACAAAACAAGTCCCAAAAAATTCTAAGCAATGAAAACATCACGTGTCTTCCCTAATAAATAATCAAAGTAACTTCAGAAACTGGGCAGACACCAAGGCTAAGCAATGCGCTCCTGAGCACAATGGACCAATGAAAAAAATAAAGGAAATTTTAAAACTTCTTGAAATAAATGAAAATAAAAACCCAACATATAGATACCTATGGGATATAGCAAAAAGCCACACTAATAAGTGAGTTCAAGATGAGAAATGCCTATTAAAAATTTTCAGAAAAAAAAAAATCAACAAACTTTTTTCAAAAACTAGTAATTCAGCTGGTCATGGTGGCACATGCCTTTAATCCCAACACTGGGAAGCAGAGGCAGGTGTATCTCTGAGGTCCAGGCCAATCTGGTCTACAGAGCAAGTTCCAGGACAGCCAAGACTAAAAAGAAAAATCTTGTCTCAAAAAAAAAAAATCAACAAACAACAAAAACAAAACTAATAATAGAAGTAAGGAACTAGAAAGGCAAACCCAAACACAAAATTGACAGCAGATACAGAATGGAAGATACAGTCTATCCATCCAGCAAGGGATTACTATCTGTAATGTAAGAAACTCAACCCAACAGTGAACAACAGTAGTAGATTGTTGTAAAATATTAGTTAAAGATGTGTTTCATTTGTGTAGCAATTTGTTTAATGATTCAAAGATGTGTTGGATTCTTTTATGTTGCATTTGTTTAACTCTGTGAAGCTGTGTTACTTTGCCTGTCTATAACACCTGATGGTCTAATAAAGAGATGAACGGCCAATAGTGAGGCAGGAGAAAGGATAGGCGGGGCTGGTGGGCAGAGAGAATAAATAGAAGGAGAAATCTGGGAAGAAGAGGAAGGAAGAGCAAGAGAACAAGGAGAGGAGGATGCCAGGGTTCAGCCATCCAGCTAGCTACAAAGTCAACCACGGAGTAAGGGTGAAAGTGAGGTTACAGAAGTAAGAAAAGGTAAAGGCCCAGAGGCAAAAGGTAGATGGGATAATTTAAGTTAAGAAAAGCTGGCTAGAAATAAGCCAAGCTAAGGCCAGGCATTCATAAGAAAGAATAATCCTCCATGTAGTTATCGGGAGCTAGAGGGCTGGAGAGCTGGCTCAGCTGTTAAGAACACTGGCTGCTTTTCCAGAGGACCCAGGTTCAGTTCCCAGCACCTACAACTGTCTGTAACTCTGACACCCTCACACAGACAAACATACAGGCAAAACACCAATGCACATAAATAAAAACAAATAAAGCATTTAAAAATGTATTTTAAACCAACATCAATCCTAGCGCTCTGTGAGTCGGAGGCTAACCTGGACTAAAGAGCTAGCTCCAGGACAGCCAGGACTGCACAGGGAATCCCTGTTTCAAAAAACAAACAAACAAAAACAAAAGAAAAAAGAAAAAAAAAACCACCAACCAATTTAAAAAAAAAAAACCCAAGCTGTTATTTGGGAGCTGGGTTGTGGGCCACCCCCACCCCTGGCAAGAGTAAAGAGCCATTAGAGTAAAAACCAACCAACAACAGTAAATAAACTAATTAGAAATGTGGAGAGAACACAGATATTTCTTTAAAATATACAAATAACCAACAAGTAAATGAAAAGTGCTCAGCAGCACTAACCAACAGGCACACAGGTAAAACCCATGGTGAGATGTCAGCATCGCCCACCCCCATCCCCTAGAAAAGCAGCTCTCACCCAATGACAAGGGCTGGGCAGGTGCAGTGAAGACAGCTCTCAGACACGGCAGGGCAGGGTATGGACCAGCAGGGCCACCGTCATACATCAGGAAAGGTCCTCCAAACACTACAAACAGAACCACTAACGGACAACAATGAACTCTACCACCGGAAAAACCCCAAAGGTAAGGAGATCTGCTGTGGGATGGTCTGTATGTCAAATTACTCTGATTGGTCAATAAATAAAATACTGATTGGCCAGTGGCTAGGCAGGAAGGATAGGCGGGACTAACAGAGAGGAGAAAAGAAAGAACAGGAAGGCAGAAGGAGTCACTGCCAGCTGCCACCAGAACAAGCAGCATGAGAAGATGCCAGTAAGCCACGAGCCACATGGTAAGGTATAGATTTATGGAAATGGATTAAATTAAGCTATAAGAACAGTTAGCAAGAAGCCTGCCACGGCCATACAGTTTATAAGCAATATAAGTCTCTGTGCTTACTTGGTTGGGTCTGAGCGGCTGTGGGACTGGCGGGTGACAGAGATTTGTCCTGACTGTGGGCAAGGCAGGAAAACTCTAGCTACAGAGATCAGCACATCCAAGAGTGTATCAGCAGCCTGTTTCCTGCTGCACTGTTCACCATGCCATGACAACCACAGTGTGCACCAAGAGAAGAACAGGGAAAAGAAAATGTGGTGTGTACTCACAATGGAACAGCAGCTGTAAAACTACATGGAATTCCGTCTCTCAGCAGCATGAATGGAACAAGGGACATTAGGTAGCTGATGCCACAGACACAGAGAGTGGTTAGCAGTAACTGAAGGGAAAGGTGGATAACAGGTCCAGGGCAAGCTGGGGGTGGGGGATGACAATTTCTAATGTTCTACTACATGCATGTAACTACAGCCAAAGATAAAACTGCAGGTAGAATGGACTCTGAATGTTCCCAAGACAAAGAAATGATAAATACTAAAGGAATGGAAATATCACATGTTCTGAATTAGCAATTTTACTAAAATAATCATATTGTAACCCATAAACAAGTGTGTGTGTGTGTGTGTGTGTGTGTGTGTGTGTGTCTGTGTGTGTGTGTCTGTGTGTATGTATAAATGTGCAAAGAGATGATAAATAGTAAATTTGGGGAAATCCCAGAACCATATTGCAATGTCACTAGTACCTATTCAACACAGCTAAGATAGATTTTAAACTCACAACACTGAATGCCAGCAAGGATGCACAGATGACAGAACTCAGGATGGAAAGCAAACTCCAAACAGAAAGCAGTAGCTTAGCCTCGGATGTACATCCGCCACAGGAGGCCAGGGTCTTGTCCCATCTCATCTCTACACGTCCACTTTCTTTCCCTTACCATCATGTCTCATGACTCCCAAGTTTAAACTCCACTTCTTAGTTAGTACTGTTTTCTTTACACTGCATAAGAATGTATTAATATCACCTGCATTTGCTGTTTAAAACTGATTACAAATACTTACCACTATTTAAGTACTACAGACTCATGACTATATAAAACTAAGTTAAATAAGAAGCTTCTATGTGGTGGTATTGTGTTCCCCGAAATATTGTGCACCCTAATAAACTTATTTGGGGTCAGAGACAGAACAGCCACTAGATACAAAGGCTAGAAAATGGTGGCACTCACACCTTTAATCCTAGCATTCCAGAGGCAGAAATCCCTCTGGATCTCTGAGTTCAAGGCCACATTGGAAACAGCCAGGCATGGTGACTCTCACCTTTAATCCCAGAAAGCGAGCCTTTAATCCCAGGGAGTGATGGTAGAAAGCAGAAAGGTATATAAAGCGTGAGGACCAGAAACTAGAAGCATTTGGCTGGTTAAGCATTTGACTGGTTAAGCTTTTAGGCTTTGAGCAGCACAGTTCAGCTGAGAGCCATTCGGTTATGAGGACACAGAGGCTTCCAGGCCGAGGAAAGAGGATCAGCTGAGAAGTTGGCCAGGTGAGGTTAGCTGTGGCTTGTTCTGTCTCTGATCTTCCAGTTCACCCCAATACCTGGCTCAGGTTTGTTTTATTAATAAAGACTCTCTAAGATTCATGCTACACTTCTACCCTCAAGACATTTATCGTCTAGTAACTAGCACGCACCTCAACATTCCAACACATTGAAGTAGGCAGTTTTAAGGGTTGAAAAAAGTAGCTGGATGAAGAGAGTTATGAAAGGAAAAAGAAAAATACACATCAATTTGTGGATCAAACTTGGTGTTTGGGGTCGGGAAGCAAAGGCTTGTCAAGTAAAGGTGCTTTGCCACCAACCCTGATGACCTGAGGTCAATCCTCAAAACTCCCACGGTGGAAAAAGAACCGACTCCTGTAGGTTGCCTTGTGTCCCCACATGAGAGCACTCTGTGGCACACAGAACATCAGGGCACTATAGAGACAGAAGAGCGAGCCTTGGGTAAATGCTAAACCTGGTTAAAAAACAAATTCACACTAAGATACAGCTTCTACCAGAGAGGAAGAGAGAAAGGAGGAGGGAGGGAGGGAGAGAGGAAGAGACAGAGGGAGAGAGGGAGAGACAGAGGGAGAGAGGGAGAGAGGGAGGGAGGGAGAGAGAGAGAGAGAGAGAGAGAGAGAGAGAGAGAGAGAGAGAGAGAGAGAGAGAGAGAGAGAGATCTGTTCAGTACAGTTCACCACCCACAAATGGTCAGATAAACAGTGGGCATCTCCACCAGCAAACAATCATGGGAATTCAGAAACAGTGCTCTCAGGGAGTCCATTCTTTAGCATTTGGTATTCTGTGAGTCTTCAACACTGCTGACCCAAGCCAGGGGTTATTACCTACCTGTTAAACACTCAAGTCTCGCTGTAACAGCCACACACACTCAAGGAGTTGACTAAAGTATCCACAATGAACAGAAATTGAGACTTCTTCCTATCTCATGAGAAGGTGTGCTCCTGGGCCAGCTGGGCCTGCATTTCCTAATCACATCAAGGAAACACATGTACATGGACAGAAACCTTCCTCGTGATGTGTTTACAATACATTTGTTAATCAATGATTGTTCTTCAAAAAGTTTTAAAGCTGACCTTAAATGTAGTTGTACCTTTATAACTGTGGGGTATTGGTTTCACCAAAATCCAAGGACATTCAAGGCCCTTAAAATAAAATGGCTCATCTTTCCAGCGAGTGGTGGTGAATACAGACTCATGGCTACTGCACGAAGCTGAGAGACAAGTGTCCAGCCAGAAACAAGACATTTATTTATACCATCCAGCTAAGACTCAGGAAGCACTGCAGAAGAGGAGGCAAAAAGGATGTACGCGCTGGAATACAGAAGAATGGCTGGGAAATGCCGCCTTCTGCTCAAAGCCCTCAGTGAAAACCAATGGTGACTGCTTATAAACTATAGCCAGTGTTTTCACAATCATTTAAGATTATTCCAAGCATGGTATTCCATAAAGACAAAGAGGATCCGAAGTATTTGTATATCTTTAGTCTCCACTAATATCAACATAATGTATAACATTCACTTACCTAAAGCATTTCATAAAATCCTGTCCTATTCTTAGTGTTAGGATTGCAAAGTTTATATGCTAAGCATAGAAGTAAACATTTAAGGAGTTTAACAGTATAAATACTGGCATGTGGGTAAAAGAAAAAAAGATACTTTAGACAGAACTATCAAAAAACTTCAGTGCAGCCGGGCGGTGGTAGCACATGCCTTTAATCCCAGCACTTGGGAGGCAGAGGCAAGCAGATCTCTGTGAATTCGAGGCCAGCTTGGTCTACAGAGTGAGCTCCAGGACAGGCAAGGATACACAGAGAAACCCTGTCTCAAAAAACGAAAACCCAAAATTTAGTGTGGCTCAGTGCAGTGGCTCACTCCTGTAATTAAAACATCTGAGAGGTGGAGACAGATTGGCTTAAGATCATCTCCCACTAACTCAAGAGTTCAAGGCCAGCTTGGGCTACTTAAGATGCTGTCTCAAAAAGTGAAGGTTGAAAAAAAGTTTCCGAAAATTGACTAGAATGAACAAGCAGGGCAGAGAAAATATTCTGTTACTGGTACCTTTTGTTTACATAACAGCCATTTCTTACACAGGTTTTTGTTACTCTGTTAATTCTGCTAGGAATTTCGCATGGCTAACTCTCCATCACAAACTTATCAGTTCAAATGTCACTTTCTCATATATGAGAAGGAAGGATGGTTAATATTCTGCATTTTACTCTAAGTAAACTGAGGAGACAACAAAATATTAAGCAAGAAAGTTATCAATTTTTTTCAACATTACTTATTATTATCTATTCGTTTGGGGAACCACCCAAAAGGTTTAGAGAGTAGACCATGGGTGCTCAGAAGAGACCAATGGATAGCAAGTAGCCTAGAAGGCAAAGATGAAGAAAAATGGGCGAAACACATATCAATTCTGAAACAGTCATTGAGATACTCAAGTTGCTGTAGCTAGCAAGTAGGGACAATGAACTTGAAGAAAGTTATGATGGGTTCTGTGGCTTCTGCTTAGACTGTCAAGTCTGATGATATACATTATGAAAAAACTCAATAGAAGCAACTGCTGCATAATTGCTAACTAAGGTTGTGTCTTATCACATGCAAAGGGTAAGAAGACACAGTCTGCGTGTTTTAAAGTTAGAGTACTGTCTCCAATGAGAACCAAACCTGGACATTTTTGAGCAGTTCATTCTTGCATTCCATTCATGCTCTGTTTACAGCAGGGGAGAGAGACATTTCTGAGTATGTGACTGCTTTGCGTCATCGAAGCACCAGACTTCATACAGAAAATGACTGGACTAATCTTTCCAACTAACTTCTGCCACCTCAATATTGCATGTCCTTAGGAACAGCTTTGAAATACTCGCGTGTATACAATGATAAAAATGACAAATGTCAACCAAAAAGCGGCACACCCCATCCTCTTAAGCTTTTCACTGTGTGTGGGAGAGCAGAATCTTTTTTTGAGTAATACTGAAATTTATTATAAGCCACAGTCATCCTAGGGACCTCCATGCTATATATATAGCCTCTATGGTTATATGGGTTGTGGTCTGATTGTTCTTTATTTTATATCTAGAATCCACTTATGAGTGAGGACATACCATGACTGTCTTTCTGGGTTTGGGTTACCTCACTCAGGATGATTTTTTCTAGTTCCATCCATTTGCCTGCAAATTTCATGTTTTCATTGTTTTTCGGGAGGGCAGATTCTTAATCTGCCAAGTTCTTACACATGTCCTTAGAGAACTGACTAATACAACACAAGCAAAGTACACCCTGGTATGAGTGCACTTCTGTCTCTAGAATTCACCTCAGAGAAGCAACTCCAATGGCAAGACTTTTCTACACATTGGTTTTTGTTACATCTTTGAGGTAAGAGCTCATGTGGCCCAGGCTGGCCTCAAACTCACTAAGTAGTCGAGGATGACCTTGAATTTCTGATCCTCCTGCTATACTCCAGTGTTGGGATTGCTGGTGTGCATTACTAAGCCCAGCATCATGCTTGAGAGTGCTCAGCAAGTACTATATCCTCTCACCTTGCCCTGATTTACACAATTCTATTACTGCTACTTCTATGGCTGCTTGACCTTACAGTAGATATTTGGTTTGGGTGCAGATGTGAATGCATCGTGCACATGTAGAAACCGGAAGACAATCTCTGGCATCATTCCTCCAGAGCTATCCAACTTGATTTTAGGTCTGTGGCTCACTGGCTGGGCTAGAGCGGCTGTCCAGCAAGCAAAAGGATTCACTTGTTTCCGCCTACCCAGTTCCGGGATCACAAGCAAAACCCACCACGCCTAGCTTTCACTGGACTGGGCCCTCTGGATAGGAGAGACAGTTGTTTAGCTTGAACTGTATAGGGGCCTCCAGGCAGTGGGATCGGAACCTGTCCCTAGTGCATGAGCCGGCTTTTTGGAGCCTAGTGCCTATGGTGGGACACTTTATCAGCCTTGGTGCAGGGAGGAGGGGCTTGGACCTACCTCAACTGAATATACCAGGCTCTGCTGACTCCTAGCATTCTACTTTAGAATTTAGAATCACCCCAGCGTTCTACTTTAAATATTTTTAAAAGCAATATGAATTAACTTAAGGATGAAAAAGTATTCATTCACCACAATGTCAAAGTGACAAATATTTACAGTCTATATCATTCACTAAGAGTTTTAATGATTTTCTTTAAGATGGACTTTGGTACAATTCTGATCAACTGTCTATTCATCTATTCTCCATCCATCCATTCAACAAACTAGCTTCCAAACAAGAGTTATGGAATGCTTATTAGGTGATATTTTTAGAGGAAAGAAAAAAGAAAGGTAAACTGACCATTTAAATATGATGACTGAAGGCCTTAATATAAAGAAATGTTCATGGGAAATTAATACTGGGACAGTGGTGGTACAAGAAAGAAAATTACAGAGAACATAACGAGCACAACAAGATAAAATAAGTTCCATTTGACAAAATTTATAACATATATTAGACACTAAAATCATTTCACAACAGCTATAAATCTGTAAGTTTTAATTGGTAGAACTTTCTATTTTAAAGTTAAATATTTTAAGAAAAATGGTAAATACATAAAAATTCTGTACAGCTGTATTAATAAATACTAGATATATGTTGTGGGAGGCCAGCTGGGAGACCAGCTCCCACATTTCAGGGTACTCTTGAGGAGTGGGGGATAAGAGATTTAGATAGAAGGATAGAGGGGAGAGAAACAGAAACACAGGATAGCCTCGGGAGGGCCTGGATCCTTATCCACTGGCCCCTCCTGTCTTTCTAAAGGGCCTTTTATAGGAATGCCAAGGGGTGGAACAAAAGACCTCCCCTAGCTCAGCCAAGTGTTGACCCTTTCAATCACCTAGAAACCATGTACATAGCCAAGCAATCCTCTAATGTAGCTCTGCTGGGTAAAGCAAGCTCAGATCTCACTAAGAAACCTCTGTGGGCCTCCACCATATATAGAATATATATGTTATGAAAACAAGATTATTACAGAATACTGCAGAGCGTTAATTTTATTTCACACTTACAGATACTATGTAAATTGTCAAGCAGCAGTTAAGGAAGACATTATTCAGCCCTTAGCACAATATTACAGAGAAGTAAATGACTTAACGTCATAGAGGAGAAGAATGAAAGTAGGCACATCGGTCATGGTAATACACCCACATTTAAATGCATGTCGAATTCCAACTCAATATATAAGAGCAGAATGTAACCACTATGGAATAAATGATAATAGTCGTCCATGTAATCAATTCATGCTATCACTGATAACAATTACCCTCATTTATTGAGAGCTCACCACCAGTCATGATGTTGGCCATTTGTCTCACATTATCTCCTTTAACATCCTTGGTATTTGTGAACTATTTATTGTCATTTCCATTTTACAGATGAGGGGACAAACTTGACTTCACAGTCCAAATCTTTAGCTACAATTTCATCATGTGCAATACTTTTATAGTATTGTAATGAAACTGTTTTAAAATATACTTAATCATTTGACAATCATACATTTTATTATAGCTACATCTCAAGACCCTGGATGGAAAGCGCATAAAAGTTACTATAAAAAGTGTAAATAAGTCATAGGCCAGTGAGATGATTCAGTGACTTACTGCCAAGCCTGATGACCTGAACTTGATCCCTAGAACCTCCGTGGTGGAAGGAAAGAATCAACTCCTACAAGCTAACCTCCACACATGCATGCATACACACACACACACACACACACACACACACACACACACACACACACTAATAGATGTATTTAAAAAGTTATATAAAATAAAAACTAGTAATTCTTAAACTACAGCAAAAAACTTCATAAACATATCCTTACTTTTGAATGGCTAAATTTAAACAATGTTTTAATTCAAATCTCTCTATTTGTAGAGTGTATAGAAACTATAAATGACTTTAATACATTTTTAAATATATTTATATAGAATATAATTGTCTGCAGAGAAGTATAAAGTAATCCACTGTTCTATTATACCAGCAGATAAACAGCATATTAAATAAGCATATTTATGTACTTTTCTTTCAAGGAATGTTCACCTACAACTCCAGGTTTATGAAATAGGGTGCAGCTCAGCGAAACAGCACTTACCTAGCATGTACAATCACTGGGTCCCATCTCCGGTAACACACACACACCACCACCACACCACACCACACCACACCACGCCATAGCATACTCAACAAAACTGTTTTGCATACTTTGAATAGTACTACTTTTCACTTTCCTTATACTATATGTGTCCCTATTTCCAGACATTTGGTCTAGAACATACCTGTTCTTAAACATCTGAACTGTTCACTTTACTGTAGAAATTTCTAGAGAATTTAAAAGCATAGCCATGAAAACTATCTTTCAAATTAGCAATTAAAATAAGGCTTACCATTTTAATGCCCGTGGAAAAGGTCACTGGCTTCGTGGATCTGGGCTTCTCTAGCTGCATTTCCAGCTGAGTAGATCTGTCTTTGTGCTGAGCCAAGAGCAGAGCAACAGGGAGGTCGGAGCTCTCCTGTAAGAATGTTCAGCATGAAACTTAAGACAGAAAGAATAAAATGCACAACATTCAAAGTATGCCTCTTCCAGAAGCATATCATGTCAGCTAAATATTCACATTATGTATAACACTTTACAAAAGAATACTAACATTTCATAATAAGAAAAGGCTGCTGTAGACTCATAAATCAAAATAACCTGCAAACAGGTGTTTTTATAAAATCCACATTAAAGATAATATAATAGGGTCTTATTTCATCTACCACCAATCCATTTATTAAAGAAAGAAAGCTAATCAGGAAAAGAGCCGTAGAAAAGGCTGTAACTCAGATCAGAGGTTTATCTGAGACACATTCTTTTCACCCCAGAGTTCAGACCATTTGAAATGTTTCCCATTAGATTTCACCTGAGGCTGTTTGCGAATAATCCTTGTTCTGTTTTTGCACAATGGAACTATTGTAAGTTCCACCACATGCATATTTTATTTTTAAATTTTAAATCACATTTTAATCAAGTAACAAAATGATAAACATTTAATATCATACATTGTTACTACCCAGGACCACTGTTTACACAAATCTGTATACACCCATATTTGAACAGCAAATCACTTTATCTTAATAAGGAGAGTGTTATTTATCCTGTTCAACATGAAGCACGCACATGCTTGAGGTGCAGTGGAGCTAATGTCTAACCTAAATAATACCTAGACCTTTTCCTTTCTGAGGTGTCAGTCAAATAAGAACCCAGAAACATATGGAGCGAAAGGATCTCTCCAGCCCCACCCTTCCCGTGTATATTCTGTATCCAGAAACAAGATAAAAACTATCAGTTTTTAACAGTACAAAACCCACCACTTTCTATTTCTCATACTGAAGTTGCACGTGAAAGGCTATACAGCAAGTGCAAGGCCAGCCTGGGCAGTTTATTGAGGTCATCTAAAAACACAAAATAGAGAAAGGGATGCATCTCAGTGATGCAGTGCTGTGCCTACCATATCTGAAACTCTAAGTTCAATCCACAGGGCCACCAAAAAGCAGGGTATTGAGGAATAAAGATAGCAGTCACCCAGAATTTAATCCTCAAGAAACTCCCCTCTTAACATTTCATAATACAAAAACGAACCTTACTACAGATTCTCATATTCTTCCCAGATCTAACCCATTAATAATTTTTAAGCACAAATGTAACTGAATAATACATTTAAAGTAACTGTTTTAAAGTTCCAGCTTAGAAGCAGTAACAAGCAACTCCAGTCAACAGAACTGTTTGAAAATAAAGATGCACATCGAGACTTTAATTTTTTAATTGCATTTATCTCTGTGTGTTTGAATATTTGTCTCATATGCATGTTGCAGAGCATGGGCAAAGATCCAAGGACAATGTGCAGGACTTGGTTCTCTCTTTCCACTAACATTAAGATTTTATAACATAGCAGGGCATGGTGGTAAAGGCTGCAATATCTAATAGAAAAATCAGGAGTTCAAGGACAACTTCAGCTACACAGTGAGTTCAAGGCCAGCCTGGACTACATGAGATCCTGTCTTAGGAAACAAAACCAGGAGCCGGAGAGATGGCTCAGTGGTTAAGAGCACTAGCTGCTCTTCCAGAGGACCCAGGTTCAATTCCCAGCAACCACATGGTGGCTCACAACTATCTGTAACTCCAGTTTCAGGGATCTGATGCCCTCACACAGACATACATACATACATGCAGGTAAAACACCAACACATGAAAAAGAAAGAAACCAAAATAATTTTGCAAGAGCAGTATCACAAAAATTAAAACATACAAGGACACAAATTTCTTTATAAAATAGAGCCTAAACCTGGGTTTAGCAATAATAAGGGTGAACAAGAAACGATAAGAGAATAGTCGATACCTTTCATTTCATACTCACAACAAAGCATGTGCACTGCACTCTTGTGTACTCCTGTGACAATTTTAGACCTCCACCAGGGATTTTGTAATAATCCATAACATTAAAGAGGATTTAAATGGGCTACAGCCAAAAATGCCTTTTTAATATATCTTTTCATGTGCACAAACTGTAAAAAGAAAAAAAAACATTCTTGGCTAAAAACTAAACCACTGGGCTAGGAAGATAGTTGGACAGGTAAAGGTGCTTGCCCAAAAGTCTGGAGACCTGAGTTCGAGCCGCTAGAGCACATAAAGACAGAAGAAATAAAAAGCTCCACATTCATGCACAAACACACACGCCATGCACTCACACACATAAGAACTAGTTAATTGATGTTTTAAAGTCACATCCAGGGCTGGAGAGACGAAGACTCAATGGTTAAAAGCATTTGCTGATCGTCCAGAGGATCTGGCTTTAGAATTGAACTCTCCATTTCAAAGCATAAACCTTAGTGTTTAATGACTGAACTATCTGTCCGGCCCAGAGACCAATGTTTGGTTCCAAGCACCACACTGGGCGGCTCATAACAGCCTATAACTCCAGCTCCAGGAATCCAGATCCCTCCTCTGGCCTCTGGGAGTACCTGCACTCACATGCACATACCCATACACAGATACACACACATATACATAAATAATTAATCATTTTTAAAGTTAAATCACTGGCTTCTAATTTATATTTGCAAGTGAATGCAAATACTTATATATAACAAATTTATTCTAAAAAGGCAAAATTCCACATATAAAAGCAAGAAAACGGGGCTGGAGCTATGGCCCAGCAGTTAAGGGTGCTTGCTGGCCCAGCACTTCCATCAGACAGTTAACCCCCACACACAAAGAGACACATAGACACATACATATATATTGTTTTAATTTTAATGTAAGACAGAGTGCTCACTTCAAATAAGTTGCTAACCAAGAGTGGATTGTTATAATCCTTGTTTCTCATTCTCATTAAAGGAACTGAGTGTTTAAATGTCTTCAGAGCTGAAATTTTATAACACTAAGTATTCTAGGCATCTCACTTACTACCTAGCCACAGAATGTCCTTTAGATCCATCACTTCTGCTTTAGCGCTCGAACCCTGGGAGCCTGGACGCCTTTGTGAGCGCTAAAGCAGAATTAAAACAAACGTATGACAAACGCATCTCCAGAGTGGATAAGCCTGTGAAAGGTGCTCTGGAGAACAGAGACCATGCAGGTCCAGTTGGGGGTTACTTCTCTGTTCTGAGCATCACACTCCCCCTTGGAAGGCTGCAGAGTCCACAGTAATTGCCTAAAGGCACACTGTTTAATATTTAAAGAAATTTTAATAAGACTGCCTGTAATGCTCATTAAAAGCTTTATAATGACCATTTTTAAAGATTATTTTAACTGACTTTAAGCAAGCCATCTGGCAAACAATATTCCTAATAAGAATCAGCTACTGCATTTGACAACAGCATTAACTCATAAAATTTAAGACATAAACGGAACAGAATTTTCAAACAGGAATATAAAAAGGTTTAATAACACAGAACCTGATTAAAAATCTTTTTCCAAACTATTAAAAAATTGAATTTACAGTTAGGATTAAAATAAATGGACTTTTTAGCCAACATTATGGCAAATGCTAAGCCATAAACATTCAGACTGTAACCTTAAACCCTGCCATCCAGTACAGTGTGCTGCCAGGGCTTTTCAGAAGGTTAAAAAGTGACTCTGGGCACAAAGACCAAACTTAGAAACAGAAAGAAAAGAATTCTAATAAGTCCTCCTTGCATAAGTGTGGTCCAGGGAATAATTCGAAGGCTAAATCTTTTAGACATACTTACAAATGTCAAATGTTAGCTTTCCTTTTTTATAAAAAATCTAACATAAAAATACATAGAAGAATACATTGTCACTTCATTAATACAGATTAATCAAGATAAAATAAACCTAATTCAGTTAGTCAAGGACTAAACGTAAAAAAAAATTAAATAAAGATGAAAATATTAAAACTAAAAATCTATAAAGGCAAATTTAAAAGCTGAAATCAAAAGCCCAACTGCAGTGGTATTGTACTAATAATGAATACAGCGAATTACGAAGCATTATTTAACCACCATGTTACATGGTCTAAACAGTGAGGAAATATGTGCAGTAATGACTTGCAGGTGAAGAAAACAGGAAGCGAGAGGCGGGAACTCACGAGAACCGGTATTAACTCCAGATCACACACACTGTACAGGCCGGCGCGAACGGCTGACTTCACGCCTCGCTGCATTTGAGGGAGCTGGACGCCAGCAGCGGCTCCGGGAGGCAGCGGCCGGGGCTTCTGAGCCAGCCTAACGCCACCAAGGACTAGCGAGAGAGACCGCTCCGGATGCACAGTGGCTGAGGCACACGTTCTCCAGCTTAGACGCGGCCAGCAAGTCAGAAGCAAATTCATTTTCTACTCCCAGAAAGTGGGGAGGGGTTTTTAAACTACATTTTAGTGTGTGTGTGTGTGTGTGTGTGTGTGTGTGTGTGTGTGTGTGTGTGTGTGTTCGCGCGCGTGCGCCATGGAGCACATATGGATGTCAAAGGACAGCTTGTGAAGGTCAGGTCTCTCCTTCCACCAAGTGGGTCCTGGGAATTGAACTCAGGTCGTCAGGCTTGGCAGCAAGCACTTGACTTGCTAGACCATCTCACCAGCCCTAGACGGGCTTTTAGGATGAACACTTCCTATGTAATCCTTATTAATCCTCTTTCCTTATTTGTATTTATTTTCTCACCTACATCTAATTTAAGATGTTTCTTGCTTTTTATTCTACCTCTGGTTAACTGGTTTAAAATGCTTTTTGAACAAAGACACAATAGAAAATACATTTACATTTATCCCATCATAGAATCCAACACAGCAATTAAGACTGAGGACCCGTCAACACTGAAGACATGCCTCAGGGAAATTAATATATGAACACAGAATAGAAAGGGAATAATGCAGAAAGACTTCCCCAGAGAGGAACATTTTCTAGCTTGTGATGTCACCAGTATCGCAAAGGGTTAAAATAAGTATCAATAATAAAGTATCAATTCCATGAACCACTTCTCAGACCATAGTCACTAGTGCTATTTGCTAACAAAGATGAATACAGAGCTAACTGCTAGAAAGTACTAATATTCTAACAACACTCCCCTTTCATCCAAATATATTATTTTTCATGCAAAAATATGACATGCAGTCATTATATTTCAGCACATAACCAATATATTCAAAAACTAGCTTGTTGGGAAACTATTAAGAGAAAATGCTCTAAAAACAATGTTTTAGTAAGCTTAGAGACATAAACAATCTATTGAGTGTTATTTATATTTATGTCAGTTTTAATGTTACCCTCTCATCTGTAAGTGAGATGAATATAGACAAAAAGCTGAAAAGGGGGAGGAGGAAGGGGAAGAAGGAAGGGAGGGGAGGAGGAAGGGAGAGGGGAGGGGAGGGGAGGAGGAAGGGAGAGGTGAAAGGAATCGGAATACAGGGTTTCTCTGTGTAACAGCCCTGGCTGTCCTGGAACTCACTTTGTAGCCCAGGCTGAACTCGAACTCAGAGATCCATCTGCCTCTGCCTCCCAAGTGCTGGGATTAAAGGCGTGCGCCACCACACTCAGCCATTGACAGCCTTCTTTAAGGTCCAAAAATGTGTTGTGTCTACAAGCATCTTCATATCTTAGGACAAATCACTTTAACTTCTTTATAGAAGTTGCCAAGATATAACAAGGGGGTGAGTATATGATAAAACTATAATTAAAGTCACTTTCATGATCCTATCACTTAACTCTCTTTGGAGTGGAAATTGGATACCCAATTCTAGGAACACACACTTTTTTTTGAGTGGATACTATAAAGTGGTTCTAATCAACCCATGAAGGGCAGAATCTACGCCCATGCACCTGAAATGGAGCAGGTCCTTCACTCATCAGCGGGTGTGCTGTGCTAGTTTCCCAGCCCAAGCCTTTCAAACTGTAGGGCCCTGGCCCTCCATTTTGGGTAGCTGTTGCCTTGCTTGCTGACCTTGACCAGATGTCCTCCCTATGCTGATTCCCTGCGGGTTTCCACCCTCCTGAATGCTTAAGGGAAGTTCCTTGTTTGTGTATCCTGCATATTGGGTGTAAACAGCTTAGATGCAAGAATGTAGAACATCTGTAGCAAACTTCTGCCCTCCCGGGTTCCCCCATTGTGCTGTAAGCCTGTATTTAAGGTTTCTTCCCTCCTTCAATAAGCGGCATTCGGCATTCTGCTGAGGCGAATGACCCGCTGTTCTTGTCTCTATTTTTTGATCCACAGCCCCTCCCTCCGGCATGGTGAACCAGTGGTGGTAGCACAGGCGCTGCCACCACATCAAACCACACCATGTCTACTTCTTTACTCTTGGAATACTCCTTCCTCCAGCTCTGAGATACGGCACAAGACGTCCAACTAAGAAGCCACACCAGCGGCGGGCATAGAGACCTGAGAATATTCTGCAGAGGAGAGGATTCCAAAGACCCACTTAAATTCTTTTTGGTTTGGTTTTGTGGAGACAGGGTCTTACTATGTAACTCTGACTATCCTGGAACTCACTATATAGACCAGACTATCCTTGAACTGACAGAGATCCACCTGCCTCTGCCTCCTGAGTCTTGGTATTAAAGCTGTGCGCCACACTGCCCACTTGAATTCTTGACTCACAGAACTGTAAGCATAAAAATTATTTGAGATGAGGGATTGAAGGATATGTCTTACTATTCAACAATATATATTGTCTCAGGCCATGGTGACGCATGGAGGCAGAGGCAGATGGATCTCTGTGAGTTCAAGACCAGCCTGGGCTACAGAGTGAGTTCCAGGACAGCCAGGGATACACAGAGAAACCCTGACTGGAAAGCCTCCTCCCCACCCACTCAAAAAAACCAACTAACAGAAGCAAAAGAGAAGTTTGCTCGGCAGATAAAGGCCCTGACTTGCCTTGTAATCCTAACAACCTGAGTTTAATCCTCAGAACCCACATAAAGCAAAAAAAAAAAAAAAACCAGCCCAACAACATTGTCCTCTGGCCTCTACACATACACCATGGCATGCACATGTTCTCCACCCCACCCCATCCTTGCACACATAATAATAAATAATAGTTTTACATTTACATATATCAGGGGAAAGCTGAAAGTAAACTAGAGCAGGAGCACTCTGAGCTGCCGTTAAATGCCATTATTCAGCAAAATCCACGGGAAGATTGGTTTGGAAGTGGTAATCAGCGTTAGTACTGACCAGCTCGTCTAAAAAGGCCTGCTTGTTCTTCCTCTTCAGAATCTGCTGCAGCTCTTCTTCCTTTTGGATGAACAGTCTTCGCTGTTCGCTCTCCTGCCGTTCTACCTCCAATGCTTCCTCCAACTCCTCCTGCTCCCGAGTCTAAACAGAAATGACACAGGGAATGGATGACTTCAGCAACCAACAGCAGTCCACGCTGTCCCCTCCCTCTGTATTCCTGGAAACAGCAATGGCATGACTTGTGCTAGAACGGAACAATTCTACACAGAAGAAACTAGGATGCCTATTACTCCATGTGAGCCTGCACTATCCCAGGGGCTCACAAACACCCAACCAAGTAGACGAAGCCCAGAACTGAAATGGAGTAACTGGTTAATACTGGGTGGGGTGGGTGTGGTAATCTGTAATTATTATAGACAATTTAAAGTCATTCAATTTATGGAACTTATCATGGACTTTCTTTTTCAGTTCATGTATTGGGCAGATTCCTCCTTTAACAAAACACCAAGTTTTCAGGGAGAAAAGAAGCTGCGCTCCTGTACTCTGTACTCAGTGTGTGCAAGATCAAGCGATCAGGTCCACTGTAGTCCTTATCCTGATGACAGCAAACCCACCCCTCAGGTGACCTCGTTCTCAAGGCCATTCAGTTTGCTCTCTCCTGTCTGTTCTCCCTAAGTCAGCTGCTAAGTCTTGTGAGCATTTCTCCCAATCAGTTTTACAAATTCCCACACCCCTGTTAATAAGTCAGTGCTTTTAATGCAAGCTTCCAGTGGAGAAGGGAATGCAAACATCATCAAGAAGGATTAGTGAGAGTGTCTGTAAAAAGATGTATCTACATAATGTGTCTGAGGGTCTGCAATGGAGCGCATCAGGTGTGGATACTGCATACACAGTAATGACACGACTGATCTGCTCATAAGTTTTCCTCGGGACTACAGGTAGAAATAGAAGGGATTCATAGTGTTGGTGGTGAACTGTGTCCCATGAAGAGAGAGGCTAAAGATCGACATCCTGGTACTAATAAATATGACTTTATTTTTGGTGTAGAGTGAGAGGGGAGATCTCTGCGGATATAATCAGGTTAAGACAAATATCCTACTGGAAATCTGGACACAGACACATAGGGGAAAGACCATGTGAAGACAGACAAAGCATGGCAATGCTTGCTGGCTACCACCAGAGGCTAAGAAAGATCCAGCCCTGGAGCCTAGAGATATTATGGCCCTGCTGACACCTGAATGTCAGGCTTCTAGCCTTCATAACAGTGAGAAAATAATGGCTAAGCCACCTAGGTTTTGGCAAATTGTTCTGGTAGCCCCAGGAAAGCAATACATAGTTTTAGAATTTCACACAGTAGGTATTAGATATCCCCACACACACACACAGTACAACAACCTATTAAGCAAACAGGGCAAAGATATGAAACAAGTTAGATTGTTTGGTGTGAGTAAGTCATGAGGCATGGAAAAGTGTTTTCAATAAAGCCAGAGAAAGAAGGAGGAGGACGATCACGGCACTTCCCTATAGAACACCAAAGGATCCCTGGGAAGACATCTGAGAACCCAAGGAGAGGGTTAGAAAGATGACTAGAAGCAGTGAGACAGGCACACAGACAGAACTGGGCTCAAGCTAACCGGAAGACCGGGTAGAATAGTATTCACGTAACTTTGTAAAAAGGCCCCTTAACTATGTACTACTAGAATTAGAAGAAGAGCCAGGTTTCCAACATAAGCCATCAACAAATCATGGAGACTGAACAATGGCTTCAGCACTGATGGATACTAGCACCATTCACTGAGATGATGAATACAATAAGAGACAAGATGGACTTTAAGTCAGAAGATATCACAAGAGACAAAAAAAGACATAATAGGATGATAAAAAGTATAACCTACAAGAAAATATAAAAGTTATACATGCATTCAGTATCAGATCACCGAAATATATAGGGCACATACAATGACAACTGAGGGGAGAATTAGGCAGCAACACAAGAAAAAATTAAATGGTCCACTTTTAATTAATGGATAAACTATCCAAACAGACTGCCAATAAACACAGACCTCAAACAATACTACATAGAAAATGGCACAAAAATACATACACAAAATATTCTACTTAAAAGGAGCAGACTACATGTTCTTTCAAAGAACATACAAAACTTTAGTCAGGACTGATCACAAAATAAAAAAATAAGTCTTAGAAATTTTAAGGAAACTTAAACAAGCATAATAAATACTTTATGTATTCACATGAGGTGTATAAAACAGTCAAACTCAGAGCTATGAAGAAAGCTTAGTTGGTGAAGTCCAAGAATGGAAATGAGCTTGACCAGTGTTCAGATGCAAACTTAACTGCTCAGAGGTAATAAAAGAGACACTAGCAACAACAGCTGTCTACCTTAAAGATCCATTTCTTAAGAAGTACAGTTTAACTTAATGTTGTCAAAATGGTTTTTGCTACAGTAAGGTGAGTATCCCCCTAACTACATACATCTATACAGTAGGGCTGTATTTCTAGGAATTTAAATTTCTGTTTAAATTCCCTGTGAATATAACTGCTTTTAAAAGGAGGGTAGCTTCTTAAACTATTATATAAAACCTCCACACTGATTTCCATAAGAGGCTGTACCATATGATCCAGCTATACCCATCTGGGGTCTATACTCAAAAAATTCCATATCATATTTGAAAGATACCTACTTATGCATGATGATTTCTGCTCTATTCACAACATCCAGGAAATAGAAACAGCCATTTTGTTTTTGATGGACATCACTAGATGCCCATCAACTGATGACCAGATAATGAAAATATGGTAATATTTCCACAATAGAATATTATTCAGCTCTAAGAAAAAAATTATTCCAAGGCTTAATGGCATGTGCCTTTAATCCCAGCACTTAGGAGGCAGAGGCAGGTGAATTGTGAGAGTTTGAGACCAGTCTGGGCTATATAGAGTTCCAGGACAGCCAGTGCCACATTGAGGGGCCCATGGCAGATGAAATTTGTAGGTAAATGGCTGGAGCTGGAAACAATAATTTTGAGTGAGGTACTCCAAACCTAGAAAGTTGTTACGTTTTCTCTTATCTGTAGATGTTAGCTTTGACTCTTCAGATGTGTGCTTCATCTATAATGCCCATAGAAGACAGAACATTACTAATGGCCATGGGGAGGGGCTTCCCAGGCAGAGCAGTGAGACTGCACCGGCATGAAGAGCTAAAAGGGAACAGTGGAATAGGAATAGTTAAACCGGGGGCGGAGGGAAGGGTGGAGGAAGTACCATGGGGAGAGAGAACTAACACTAAAGACCTTTCAAAAAGGATACATGGGAACCTACTACTACAGAAGCACTCTAAAACGTAAAACATATACACACATAAAGAGTTAAAATGAAGTTACACTATGACAGGGTAACAATATCCCTAAAAAAATCCGAGAAGTTAACAAATAAACAGCCCATACCAGGTATGAGTTACTTCTTTTGGAATTACTGGCCATGGAGGTCCCAGAGAACCCCAAACATTGCAGGCTATTTCCAATACTACTGGTTACCTTCCGAATTTGACAGTGCAAAGAAACATAATCGAGTCCTGGAACCGGGTCAAATCAGCCCAGAACGGAAGGAACTAAAAGCTTTATCCTACTATCTAGCTTCCATAGCTCTGGAAGGTGCCACACAAACTACTAGAGAGAAAATTACTCATCAGTCCTAATCAGCTATGAGCCCTGTGAGATAGCACTGTCCTGGGAAGACACAGCCATGGTACACAGTGGCTGGCACAAACATCTTGAGAGTGTCCAACCACTTTCTCGTTGGCTTAAGTCCTGCTCCACAAGATGGAATCCATGCTTGGCACCATTGTTGGGCTAAGAACTTATGGCTTGTAGACAGGTAATAGTGGGAATTCACTACCATTATGCCACCAAATGGATACAGAGTTAAACCATCTCCTAATGACTTAGCGTTATACCCATAGATCCACATATCTATCAACCCTAATTTGAGAAACTTCTATGTACAGTAGACGGTGATTAACAGTGATCCACAATTGGCCAAGGTGTAAACACTAAGAAACTGCAGAATGCTCTGCCCTAAATGAACATATATACTGCACACCCACTCCCAAGGCTGAAGAGGTGGCCGGCAGAGTGTAAGAGCCTGAGGAAGTAGAGGACTGCAAGAAAAGTGTCTTCTGAACACAGCAGAGCAGTTGTACACAGGACCTCAGAGCAATATCGACAGCATGTGCAAAACCTGTCCAAGCCCAAGCCAGACCAAATCCCAGCGTGGAGAGGAAGTTGAGCCCACAATCCCAGCCCTGGCCATGGAGCCATTGGCAACCAAGAGCTGCTGTGAGAGGGAGAAACAATTTTCTCTGAGAGTGGAGCTGCTGGTAACTCTCCAGGGAAGACCGCACATCCAAGGATATTTGAGCAGCACAATTCCTTGTGACATACTTTTTTCAAGGGACACAAGACTGGGTGGGTAGGGAAGGGAGGGATAAATTGAGGAAGAATCAGAAAGAGTGAGGTGAATATGATTAGACATTGTATGAAACACTCCAAGAACTAATAAAATCTTGTTCAGTATGATGTGAAAAATTTTGTCACTCATACAAAAGAAGAGAATACTTAGCAACTAACCAGCTTTAACTTATTTTTCTGGATGACATCTTTGTTTTCCTTTTGATATATTTCCATTTTCTTTTTGGTGTTCTCCAAATCCACATTGTTGGTCAAGTTGAAGACTGTGAAAGAAAGGAAACAATGTCATGAAATAGTTTTAATATAAATCTTACGGTGACTATAAAAAGCCAAATATTCAGCATTGTGAATTCTTCCTCATTGGATTATCAATCTTTATAGTTCTCCTGTGTCTTTTAATCATCCATCAATCTTATTGGGTCACTCACAACAACCTCGAACTCTAGCTCCAGGAGTATCTGACACCTCTGCCCTCTACAGACACTGGCACTTACATGGAGACACACACACACACACACACACACACACACACACACACACACACACACACACTTAAAAGTTAATAAAAATAAATCAAAGTCTACCTTCTCTATATTGCAAACACCTATGGAATATGTAACACAGGCACTTGACCTATTACCTCACTTAGCCTAAATCACACATTACAGATATAGGGTTGTGTTTTCTACATTTATTAAATAAGAGAAAGAGAGTGTGTGTTCCATAGAGTGCATGTGGAGGTCAGAGGACAACTGTGGGCATTAGTTCTCTCCTTCCATCACATGGGTTCCAGGGGTGGAAATCAGGGCATCAGGTTTGCAACAGGTGCCTTTACAAATCACTTTGCTGGCGGGGCACAGGTGATCTGGCCCTTCAAACGTGCATAAAAAAATCTGACCCCACTCCTCATCTGTCACATGGAGGGACTGCCCTCCCCCATCACTCACCTCTTCAGGTGAGCCAGTCCTGGGAGCAGGAAGGCAGGAGAGCTGACCCCACCCACTCTCATCTGCCATGTGGTAGCACCAGTGAGGGAAGGGTGCCTTTCCCCCACCCCCACCCCAGTCTCCTTCAGCAGGCAGGAGAGATGGCACTGGGGGGACAAGGATGGGAGAGCTGGTCCTACAATAGACGGGAGAGCGGGCCCTGTATCTGCCTCGGCAAGAGTAGAGCTGGCCCTGGTGGGGTGGTTGTGGGTGAGCTGCCCAGAGGGCATGAGAGCAGAAGAACTGGCCTCGCTCCTTGCTGCCTGCCGCAGTGGGTGAGCTAGCTGTGGCAATGCCGGAGAGCTTGCCCTAGTGCTGTCGATGAGGGAAGCTGGCAGGCTGGCCAACCCAGCTACCGCCCAGCCAGCTGACCAACCCAGCTACCACCCAGGCTCAGAACTAGAGCTATGACTTGGCCCACCCCAACAACCATGGCCATCTATGAACTTCTGGAGCACGTGAAAGCTGGACCTGCAGATCCAAAGCTGCAGGATCTCCACATGACACAGGACAACAGGATATCCAAGAGGAGCTCCAGGGAGAGCCGTTATCAGTGGTATAGCAGAAGCCAGAGGCCAGACCAATGACTCATTGCAATGAACACTTGCAAGTAAAGATATATGGACTAAAGGGTCTACTGTGTGACTCACTGTGTCACACCACAGCTTCTATACTAAGAATGTTGATGTGTTAGTTTTGGTTTTGGGTTTTTTTTTTAAGTTTTCTTTTAATTTTATTTTGTGGAGGAGGTTGCAAGGGCAGAGGGTGGATATGAAGGGACAGAGATACATAATGTGAAATCCACAAAGAATCAATTTTTTAAAAAGCCTTAAAAAAAATGAAAATTGTAGGGAGCCAAGAGGAAATGGAAATACATGCTCTGAGTTAGAAACACAGTTCAACCAATAAAAGATTTGGTATTTACTGCCCGCCCCCCTTCACACACACACACAAAAAACTACTTTGCAGACACAGTTCCCCTTCTGTGAATGCCGAAAGTACATTACTTCTTACTAGTCTCTTCTACTTTCTTCCTATCCTATATAAATGTTTTCAATGTACATGTGTTGTTAGACCTACTAGAATGTTCCTGTTTATTACTGGTTTAAACTTGCTATTAAATATGATCCAAAAAGTAAGTAAATGTCAATTCTGAGTTCAATTCATATGGTTAGATGCAATTTGTTTCTTTTGTAATTACAAATGCCATGATAAATCCCAATAAAAGCAAAACAGACAATGTTTATTTTATTTTTAACTTGGAAAATTGAGGTATTGCAATATAATAGAGGTGAATCAAATTGCAGATAATACAATCGCTTTCTCTCAAAAAAATAAGAATCATGAAATTGTATTACTAACATAAAAATGTCTTAGTTGAAGCAAGCTTATTGAGCTATAGTGAATTGGGACGGCACGGCATGCAGCCTCAGAGAAGGGGCAGGAGCTGACTTCCTGTAACAACCATCTGACCCTTTATCTGTTTGCTGGTGTGGCTCAGATGTTGACCTGACTCTAATCAAGAATTAAAAGCAAACAAAAACCCTATTGTACTTTCTGGAAGATTTAATGTTATTTAAGTACAATTTTAAAAGTCTTTTGACATTCAGAATTTACAATTAAATCCCTTCAGGGTTTCTCACCCTTTTAAAATAAGTATTCTCTGCACCCAAAGAATAATCTGGTTATTATGAAGCTAAGAACAAACGTTTGAGGAGATCCCTGGGGCAGGAGGAACAAAAGGTTCTATGTGCCCATTGTCATCCCCACAGAGAAGGGTCTGTTGTTAATGCCACAAGAAAGTTCATCTTCATATGCACTGTCTACTGTGAGTTCTTGACATCATTATTCAAGACTGCACACTTTAATTTTATACATGTGCTAGTCAAGGAATTCATAATGATATTTAAATAACAAAATGTCTTCATCTTCCTTCTGTGACTCCTCAGACCTGAACTAACCTCCTATCTCTAAGTCTCGTTGTATATTTAAGCATCCTTAACGCTACACTTCTACTACAAAACTAAAATCAAAACTCTTAACACCTGTCAAAAAAAAGCTCTAGACAACTTCCTTACTGGTGGTGGGCTAGTTAGCTGGTGTGAGGTCTTTTTTATTTGCTTATTTGCTTCTTTTATGAGACAGGGTTTCCTTTGCAACCCAGGCTGGCCTATAACTCATGACCATTGCCTCAGTCTTTTGGGTACTAGAATTGCGTGCATACATCACCACACTAGGCCAAAACCCACATGCCCCTCTCGCATCTCTGACTATTTCCCAGCATTCCATACCCAGACATAGACTACTAACCACTCATTAGGCCTATCGCGTATGTTCGGAGCACTGAGAGAAGACTGTTGAGTCACGATTCACAACTTGAGCTCTTGGTGCTTGTTCTCCATATACAAGAGGGCTATTATCGCCTGTTGCTTTTAGAATTTTGAAAATTATAGTGTGTGCAGCTCACTCTCGTAATCAGTAGGTGTTTATTAAATTGGCATTTTGTTCTTTTGACTAACAGAGAAAGTCAATACAGATGGCAAGAACATGTAAGTATCTTTGAAAGTCCAAGCACAAAGGAGACAGTTACGGAAACAAGATTTGACAGAAGTTCTATTTCTATAGTAACAATCAGAACAATGCCACATGAAAGTGGTAGAACCACACCCAACAGTTTTAAGGGCCCCAAACTAATGTCTTTATCCTACCCCTCATTTCTGCACACTGCCCATCTAACAAGACAAAACAATAAAACCACGATTCTACAACCTTCATTACCTTCTGTGGGGGCGGGGTCACGCAGAGGGTGCAGGCACACATATGCGTGCAGGGGAGGACAGAGGTCAGCCTTAGGTGTCACTTTTCCTGACAGCCATCCACCTTGTTTCCTGAAACAGGGTATTTATTCACTGGCTGAGAAGTGCCAAGTAGGCTGGCTGGCTGGCCTCAACCCCATGGATCTGCGGTCTCTGCCTCCTTAGCACTGGGATAACAAGCACAGGCCAGCGCAGCTGACCTGTTCACCTGGGTCCGGGGGTCGAACTCAGGTCCTCACACTTGCACGGCCAGCGCTCTGCCGACTTCCCCAGCGCTCCCACTTGCGTTGTCTTGATTAACACCCCTGACTGAAGTGTTCCGGGTCATATTTCAAGTCATCTGTCCATTCTTTCTAACCCACTTAGGATGTCAAATCGGTGAATATTCTCTCTAAAATGTCTTCTTTACTATGCCCACCACTACTGTCCATTCTATGATTTCCTATTTCTCATCCACACTACTGAAATGGTCCCTTGCTGGGCGGCGGTGGTGCACGCCTTTAATCTCAGCACTCAGGAGGCAGAGGCAGGCAGATCTCTGTGAGTTCAAGGCCAGCCTGGTCTACAGAGCAAGTTCCAGGACAGCAGGGATACACAGAAACCCCTGTCTTGGATGGAGGTGTCCCTTAAAAACCTCACTGGTTCATTGTGGGCCACAGACTAAATTTTACTGAAAGCCAAGTTTACAGCTTCTGATTTCATATTTACCTTTTGAAAGAAAATTATTTATGTATTTGTAAGTATGGGTGTTTTGCCGACATGCATGTCTGGACAACTTGTGCATGCTCTCTGAGGCAAGAAGAGGGCTTCAGATCTCCTGGGAGCAGAATAATAAAGAGTTGTGTGACGCCACCTGAATGCTAGGAATCAAACCTGAGTCCTCTGAAGAGCAGCCAGTGCTCTTAACCACTGACCATCTCTCCAGCCTTTTTTAACAAATAATTGTATACATGTATAGAGTAAATTGTGATGTTTGGTTTATGTACATACACTTGTGGAATTATTACAGCAAGCTAATTAACAAACCTATCACATCACATGCTCTTTTTTTTTGCAGTGGGAACATTTAACAGGTGGTATCTAATTATGATTTTAATTTGCATTTCCCTAGTAATTAGTGATGTGAGCAATGTTGCATATACCTGTTAGTTACTTGTATGTTTCCTTTTGAGAAATGTCGACTTGTTCATAAGGTTATTTGTATTCTTGCCACTGAGCTGCCAGTGGTTCTTGTACATTTCAGAGATGCGGTGATTTGAATAAGATGCCCCCCATAGACTCAGACATTTGAAAGCCTGGTCCCAGTTGATGGTGTTACTCAGGAAGGTTAGAAGGCAGCGTCTTATTGGAGGAAGTGCATCACTGGAGGTGGGCTTTGAGACTTTAGAGACTCTTGCCATTCCCAGTGTGTGCGCTCTCTGCTCCAGGCATGAGGTTCAAGATCTGAATCCTCAGCTTCCACTCAAGGTACCATGTCTGCTGCTTACTGCCATGCTTCCCTCTGGGGCAGTAAGCCAAAATAAACTCTTCCAAACATTGCCTAGGCCGTGGTTCTTTATCACAGCAATGGAAGAGGAACAAATGCAGGCGGTAACAGTGGCTGTCTGGTTTGCAAAGGTTTTCTCCCTGGCTGCAGACTGTCTTCTTTACTCTGTTGGCTCCTTTGCCCAGTGGAGCTTCTGAGTTTGTAAATCGTCTCTTCTCCTCCCTCCTCTCTTCCCCTCTCTGCCTTCCTCCTTACCTCCTCCCTCAGACTATTTAACTTAAAAAACACACACCATAACTATGCAGCTGGGACAGTTGGTTTTAATGTCAGCTTGTCACAAATTAGAAACATCTGAGCAATGAGCCTTACCTGAGAATAATACTGATTATTAACAGAAGCGGGAAGACCACACCAAATGTGGGTGGCACCTTCTGGTGGCAGCCAAGATTTAAAAAAGGGACATAGCAGAAGGAAGATTACTAGCTTTTCGCTTGCTGCCAAGTGTATTTACCCTGCTGCCGCTGCTGCTGCTGGCAATTCCTTTGTCGGTATTAGAACCAGCACATCCAGGCATCTATCAGTGACTGTACAACAGTACCTCTCCAACCACCCTCTAGGTCTTCAGCACCACACTGGGGCTACTGAGGCACCGAGTGCACGGACTGAGCAACTACTGAGTTGTCTACTTCTCCAGTGTGAGACAGCCATTGTGGACTACTCTGACTGGAAAACTGTCCAGTCGCAAGGACCAAGCAACTACTGGTTTGGCAGCCTCTCAGATGTGAGGTAGCTATTGTTACTATTTCAAAAGAAGTTAATCACATCAAATGTAAAATGAATTAATATAATTTTCATTCTATTGATTCTGTTCTTCTAGAGAACCCCGACTAACACAGCAATGTGGTGTTTGAATAAGAATGGTCCTCATAGGCTCATATGTTTGAATACTTGGTCCCCAGTTGATGGAACTGTTTGGGAAGGATTAGGAAGGATGATCTTGTTGGAGGAGGTGTGTCACTGGAGGTAGGCTTTGAGGTTCAAAGGATTCAAATCATTTCCAGGGTATTCTACGTCTCCTGTTTGTAGATGAAGATCCAAGTCTCGGCTGCAGCTCCTCCTTCCATGCTTTGCTCCACCATCATGGACTCTGACCCTCCGGAACTGTGAGCCCAATTAAACTCTATCTTTCATAAGTTACCTTGACCATGGTGTTTCATCTCAGCAACAGAAAAGAGACTAACACAGCATCTCCAACTGAATAATGCACAGCCAATGTCTAGTCTTTAACAGGAGTTCACTTCTTGTATAAATTATAACTACCATCTACAGTGCTGGCTCCACTTTTTTAAGGGAAGCAAAAGCACACAGTTACGGAATTTTCCCAGCCTTATACATTATTGGACTAAATTGCATAAAATAATAAGCACAATTGGTCTAGGAAAGCTTGATCACTGGTGCAAATAATTCCTGGTGCATAACTGAACTGGAGAGCAGAACAGAGAGGAACTTGAGGACAGCCTTTAATGGAAAAGCACTTGCTATGCATCATTATGCTTTGGCATGAGTCAGCAGTCTATGGAAGGAACGGGAAATGTCAGTGGGACAGTTAACCAGACATTGGGTCAGAGTCTCTATATACCTTCCAGACACACCTTCAGGAAATATGCATAATGGCATGATCGCGTTCAGATCAAAGGCACTGGTCTATAGGTTTGTATTGGTGAGGTATTGCAGGGGAAGATGGTGGCTCTGTGGGTAAGGTGCTTGCCAAACAAGCACAAGAACCTGAGTTCGGATCCCAGCACCCACAGAAAAACCAAGGCACAGCAGCGTATACTTGTAACCCCAGCACTGGCATGCAGAGACAGGAAAATCCCAGGGGCCTGCTCACCAGACAGTCTAGCCAATAGGTGAGCTCCACATTCAGAAAGGGACCCTGTCTCAAGAAAGAAAGAAAGTGGGGAAGACACCCAACACTCACTCTGTCCTCCATGTGCGCATGCATGGGTATCTATACCCACATGCTCACAGAGAAAGAGAAAATATTACAGGCCAGCTGTGATGGTGCAGGCCTGTAATCTTGGACTCCGGGAAGCAGAGGCAGGAAGATTTCGCAAGCTCGAAACCAACTTGACCTACATAACAATTATCGGAACACCCAAGGCCACATAGTGAGACTCCACCTCAAAGAAAAGGAAGAAAGTATTACATGCTGTAGAGTCTCACTATCCAAGCTTACCCTGTCCTGTTGCTAGTGCCTACTTCTAAACATGAACCTGTGGGCCCCAGGCTGCTCATTCCTTCAAATTAGTTCATCTCAGGAAAAAGTACATACGCAGGCCCAACCAGCACTTCATGAAAAGTCAAGGTCCCCCCTGCTGTTTCATCCCAGTTTCCTTGTCCTTCAGTTTCCTTTAGCTACCTAGAACACTCGGTTAGAACTGTGCTGGTGTATTCAGCCTGCCCTGTGCTTTTACCTGCTTTCTATCACAGAGTTTTGACTAATCCCACTGATTTGGGGGCATACGCAAACCGTTTCTTTGTGACGGCAATCCTCCTGCTTGTTCTCGACCTGAGCATCTTCAGTCTGTATCTACAGGCCCTTTGCATCAGCATCCACAATTCTACCAGCTTCTCAGTAAAACCCCAGGGACTCACACTTGCTAATACATATAAAGCACATATGACGACATTTAGAATGAAGAAGCAACAGTTCTAAGGCACTAAAATATTTCAGAAAAATCCCAAATTATGTTCTGCATATGCTTCTACTGGGGCGTAACAAATAACTTGGACACTTTAGAAAAGGGATATCTAGACTTTCTCAGAAGGAAATTTTTAAAAATTATAATACTAATACCTAAAGAATTTGAATTTTTTTAATTTGCCACATATAAAAACCTTCTAATGATTCTTTTTAATCGTGTTTTAGTAATAAAGTTACAAACTGGGAGAGTAAAAAGATGACTGTTTGATCCTCACAGTTTCAGTCTAATTTTCATAGGCTACACTCTCATATCATTTCCAAACCTGTACTTTGTAATAAATACAGTGACTTTTTGTTTCATAGTTACTAATTTAGTATGTGCTTTACAATGATTTATTTAGTGCGCATGTGTGGGGGTCAGACAACGTGGGGAGCTGGGGCTCTCTTCCACTGTGTGGGTCCCAGAAAGGAACTCAAATCTTCAGGTGTGGTGGGAAGCTGAGTAATCTCAGCAGCTCCAATTATCACAACTTTAAAAAGCATAACTTTTTAATCAATGTATCACAACTTCCATACCATTTAACAGTTTTGAAATTCTCTTTAGCAAAAGAGAAACAAGGCTCAATCCCTAGCCAGCACTGAAAGTAAAGGGAGCAAGCAGAGACAACACACTTTTGTGAGGAAGACACTTAGGACTAATCACATTGAAAAGAAGAACTAAGATCATTCTACATCTGCCTGGAAAACACTAACTAGTAAAATGCTACTCCACAGCCACCTGCTTCAAAGTTTTCCAACCTGCTGTTCCACAGAAGCATAAACAGTGATAAACATTTTTGTCTTTTGTTATCACAGACAACGTTAACAAATCCTACAAAGTAAGTCACAGTATTTCCTTTTGCTTAAACTGCATTGGTAGAATTGGTACATACAGACACCACCCTTCCTCCCAGGTAAGGAGTATTACCTCTATAATAATTTCTCTAAGACAAAATTACTTAAGAATACCCTTTACTTTGTATGATTTAAATTTGACAAATGTAGTTCAATTGCAAAAGAAAGTAACCTGTAAACATCACTACCACAAAAAAACCATCAGGAGCCTTTTGTGTTGAGACACTGTCTAGGCATCTAAAAGATAACAGCACAAGATATAAAGGCCAGCACATCCAATTAAAACATACCAATTTCCTCCACTTCTTCCAGAAAATCATTATACTCTCGTAGACTAGGAAAATCTTCTTCTCTTTTATTGTATCTACAGAGAAAAAAATCCAAGTTATATATATCATTGTAGACCATTTTATATAACCTGCTTGCTCATCCCTACTTAATTGATGCATGATATATAGGAAGAGATTATTTACTGTGTAAAACATTGTTTTCTTGATGTTGGGTTTATAACTAGACCAAGAATGCAAGCTGGGTTTGAGGGAGGTTTTGTTGGGTTGATTTTTCTTTTGTTTTTTTTTTTTTTTCTGTTTTTATTTTTTTATTTTTGGTGGGGTGTGGAAGGATTACTTCTGTTCACAATAAGCATGTGTTCTACCATGGAGCTATGCATGCAACCCAAAAACACCGTTCTGAAGATTCTTATGATTAACAGAAGATGTAGAATCAGAAGAGAATGCTATCACATGACAATTCTTAAAGGACTTAAGGAAAGAGATTTAATAAGGTGCCTCAGGGATATGAAATGAACTTAAGTAAGACATATCATTAAAAATTATATTATTTATTATAGTTATTAATTACAGAAAACTGAAGCTCAAATAAAAAAAGTTTTTCATGACAATAGTGACCTAAAACACAGGTCACAAAATACATAAATATTATAATGTATCAGTGAATAACAACAAAACTGAAAAGGTTAAAGGTAAACAATCAGAAGGAAAAGATGACTTCTTAAGGAAATGTAAGTCAAGATCAGCTGGCCACTGATGAAGTATTATCAATTCAGTATCTAGGAAGATGTCACTAAGCCATATGTATGCCATCCAAACAATGACTAAAAGGGCCTGGAGAGGTGGCTCAGTGGTTAGGAGCCTGTATTACGCTGAGGACAGCAAGGTCATGAGCAAAGGAAACAGGAGTGTTGCAGCCCCCTCTTCCGCCTGCCTTCTCTGTGTCCATGCAGAACTTCCATCAGCAGCATGCTAAGCCAGAGCATCTGGGGTCAACCAGCTCCGAGGTCTGCTGCAGGCACCATGAGGCGGGGAGGGCCTGGGGAAGAACTTGTCACTTTCAGTGGAAAACAAGCGGTGCCTACCAGCTATGAGACCCTGTACTTTGGATCTGGATTTGCTGCACCTTTCTTTATAGCAAGACACCAATTACTTAAGAAACAAGGATGTTTAATTCACTCTTTTAACAGATATAAAGAATGTTTAAGAGGTGTGATCTCTAACTCTTGTAGATTAAACTGTTGAATTCTTATACTGAATAAGATTGTAAATAAACTAATAACATGAAAACAAAAGAGAGAGAGAGAGAAAAGAGAATCTGTACTACTCCTGTAGAAGACCACAGTTCAGTTTCCAGCACCCACATCTAGTAGTTTACATCTGTCTGTAAATCCAGCTCCTGGTGGAGCCAACAGAACACCTCTAGCTCTCAGGGTAACCGCACTCATATGCACATATCCACACACATACACACTCACAAGAAAGATAATATAAAAAAATAAAATGATTATTTTTAAAAATTAAGAAGTAAGCCAGGCGGTGGTGGCATGCCTTTCATGCCACCACTTAGAAGGCAGAGGCAGGCAGATCTCTGAGTTCGAGGCCAGCCTGGCCCCAGAACATTCAGGGCCATACAGAGAAACCCTGTCTCGGGGGGGGGGGGGGGGGGGGGGGAGTCAATCATGAGTTAGCTGTATGGCTCAGAGGCAGAGCATATGCTTAGTGTACCCCAGGCATTGGGTTCAATCCCCCAACACCAAAAACACAAAACCTTAAGAAAATGTATTAATTTAAAAATAATAAAGTAACTTATAGCAAAAGGGCAAATAAAATGAACTCAAAACTAACAAATCATAAAAATGCACCCACATAAATGCAAAAATAAAGCATAGCCAACATTTTATCTAAATAAGCTTCAAACTGAAAGTTAAATGTTACCTCCTCAGTCCTTAGAGTAAATTCGCTTTGCCCACTACTCTATTTTCTAACTCCCTAATATCCTACACTACTTTACTAGTAAGCCTCATGAGAAGAAGGCTAATAGCTATCCTACACATCATTTCTTAATGACTGCTATACATATAACAGGGGTATTTGTTAATTGAATAATAAACAGCAAATGGATAAGCTGTGAAAACACCAAGAAAGTTCTTCCTGTGCTGTGCTCGCTTTGGAAGCACATACACTAAAATTGGAATGATACGGAGAGGAACATGGCCCTGTGCACGGATGACACGGAAATTCATGAAGGAAGTTCTTCTTTAACAAAGGTTAGATATTACAGTTACTATAAACTTAATACATTTTGTAAAATATGTATGTAGATGATTTTATAACTACTTCATTACTTGCTAAGCTGTTCAAAATTACATGAGCAAACAGTAATGATGACTATAGAAATAACTGTTGAAGTTGTCTTTGTTGGCCGATCCCTCAACAGTAACACTTACATCTTGAGCACTTTTTTCCGAATCTCAACCTCCTTGTCAACGGTGGGATCTTCAAAGAGCTGTACCCTGAAGTTGCTCTTTCTCAGTGGAGTACCACACTCAGGACAGTTCCCGGCTCCTCTCACAAACAGCAAATCCACACAGCTCTCACACCTATAAAGACACACATGTAGCTATGGTAGTAATAGTAGTTAAACAAGAAGAGGTCAGGAATTGGAGAGGGAGTTGAGGGAGACAAGAAGACCTAGAGTGGGGAGAGGGAGGGATGAAATGACGTAAATACAGTATTCAATGTATGAAATTCTCAAAAATAAATAAACTTTAAATGACAGAAAACATAGCATTTAAGGTAGTCTTCAAATCTACAAGCTTGAACAGTCTGCCCTTCAGGGAAGGACTAAGGTTGGGGGATGAAATTTCATGGCTACTTACAATTTTAGAAAAAAAAAAGAACTGTGCAATATCACTTTTATTTGGCAATTACTTTTAAGACACAGACAGCTGAAGAGATACTAGTTATAGAAATGTAAAAAGTAAATAACTGAGTGAGGACTAAGAAGACTCAGGCGAGGGAAACAGAAGAAAGGGGAATGAAAAGACTTCCCAAAGCACTGTCAAGTCTCGTTCAAAATGAGCTGAGCATCCCAGTTCAACCCCTAATGGGAGGAGGAGATGGCTCAGTCAGCAATGAGGTCATGAGCCTGGCCTTCCAGCACCCACATAAAGGCAGGCTGTGGTGGTGCTCTACTGTAACCCCAGTACTGAGGAGACAGAGAGGGGGAGTCTTTGATGCTCACTGGCAAAATGGCCTAGGTAACCTGTGAGCCCCAGATTCAGTGAGAGACCTCGTTTCAAAACATAAGGTGGAGGACAATTGAGGAAGACACCCAATATTGGCCTCTGGTGCGCGCACACACACACCCCCTAAAAGGTTCTGAAAACTAAAACGTTTTAGTGGTTAACATGACACTGAGTAGGAAATTACACATCATAAAATTTTGTTTCATACACTAAATTATTGAAACTATTATATAAAATTACATTTGGGTTTTGTATATGTAAGAAACAAATAAATGTAGTATTTAAGCTTGAATCTCAACCAGCTGTGGCGGTGCATCCTGTAAATACCAGCACTTGGGAAGTCTAGACACGACCAGAAACTCAATGTCATCATTAGTCATTTAACAAATTTGAGGCCAGCCTAGGATATGTTAGAAATCCTGTCTCAAAACAATAGAAATAAGTACTTTTTAAGAAAACTTGAATCTCACTGGGCTTTAATCCCAGCCCCGGGAGGCACCGGATCTCTGTGAGTTCCAGATCAGCCTGGACTACAAAGTGAGTTCCAGAACAACCAAGGCTGTTCCACAGAGAAACTGTGTC
The DNA here is from genome assembly GCF_049852395.1 of Peromyscus maniculatus bairdii. Classification (NCBI taxonomy): domain Eukaryota; kingdom Metazoa; phylum Chordata; class Mammalia; order Rodentia; family Cricetidae; genus Peromyscus; species Peromyscus maniculatus. The sequence goes on along the minus strand of NC_134865.1, from coordinate 45,309,714 downwards.
TCAAAAAAACAAAACAAACAAACAAGGAAAACCCAAAACCTTGACTCTCATCCCCAAGCTAACTCATTGTGTCAGATAGAGGATTCTCACCAGTGCCTCCCTGGGCAGGAGAGTCCTCGACCAGGAGCCTGGATTAAGGAGGACCTGCGCACCACAGTCACTAAAACTGACATGTCCCCCTTCAGTCTGGCAAGGGAATTACTTTGAAAATTCAGTTTGTAAGGGAGGTTTGCTAAATGAATACTATCTCACAGGCTGTAGAAAGAAAACAAGCCAACTCCCAGAGTGCTGTAGAAGGAAGGATCCACCACAGCAGGTGCCGTGAGAAACCCGAGGGAGAATGGCTGCTTCTTAAGCTTTACGCACGTAGAGTGGCCCACTCTGACCCAAGCAGACTAACTACCTAGGTGACAGAGACTGTTTCCCCAAGACTGTGTGTCATCTCTCCGAACCTCTTGGGTAGTGAAATTTTGGGAAGGGCTCACAACTTCCTGAAGTCTTCAGTTGGAAAGGGCCATGCTTGGAAACAGAACTCCTTCCTCTCTTTAATGGGATTCCTTCCTTAAGAGACGGTAAGAAGGGTTTGTAAGATCCCAGTGAGTGAGACAGCATCTTACATCAGATGACAAGACACTCTCCTGGAGCGTCCCTGCACTCCCAACAGCTCCTGCTGCTGCTCAGACAGGGGGCTAACAAGGCTGGACGCCAGGGGAAAGCAGCTTCTTTAGCTTGCATTCTTGAGGATAGAGGCTTCTGGAAACTCACCATGCAGGACAAGCACATGGGCTGGACCAAAATGTCGCTTAACTCATAATTTTATATGTCACTTAATATTCAAACATTTGTTATCCTCAAGCTGTAATCTTGTGCAGTTCTGTATATCAGGAACACAGTGACCTAGCCATTCCTTTTAATAGCAATATCTGGAATTATTTCTTTGTGATATCGGTCTCTCCTACAAGAATGTATTAATAGTATAATTTGTCAATTAGTACTCTATCCACATTGCCTGACTGCAGGTAGTAAGTAAATATTATGAAAAAAAAATATGACAGGACAGAAGGAGGGTTTTTTTTTTTTTTGGTTTTTTTGTTTGTTTGTTTGTTTTGTTTTGTTTTGAGACAGATTCTCATTGTGTATCTCTGGCTGACTCTCTATGTAGACCAGGCTGGCCTTAAATTCACAGAGATCTGCCTGCCTCTGCCTTCCAAGTACAAGGCCACCATCACCACATCTGACAAGAAAGAAAAATCCTTATGAATAAGAGCAAAAACAATTTTTCCAAGTATTTGACTTATGTGATACACAGGACGCGAAAAGTAAAAAGGGGTGTAAGAATTTCAAATGGTTAAGTGTGGTGGCACCCTCATCCCAGTGTTCAGAGGCGGGCAAAAAGACCACTGCAAGTTCAAGGCTAGCCTTATAGACAGCGCCAAGCCAGCCAGGGCCACAGACAAGACCCTGTCTCAAGAAGACCAAAAAGCATTAAAAGAAAAGAAACAAAATCTTAGAATATGGCCAAGTATGATGACATCAACCTGTGATCCTAACACTCAAGATACACAGCCAGGAGAATTGGGAGTTCAAGATCATCTGTGGCTAAATAGCAAGTTGAAATCCGGCCCGGCCGTGATTATTAAGATCCTGTCTCAAAGCGTACGTACACACACACACACACACACACACACACACACACACACACACACACACACACATACACACACACATTAGCAAGATACTAACAGTGACCTTTATATATTTCCATCTTAATAGTCTCATTACAAAGAAAAAAACAGCAGGTACATAGTAATTTCAAGGCCAGCCTGGGATATATGAGAGCCTGTCTTGAAAGAAAACACCCTTACCCACACTCCAGCAGGCAGCCCTAATTAAATGCCAGGAGTGGTGGGGCACACACCTTTAATCCCAGCAGTCAGGAGGCAGAGACAGGTGGATCTATAAATTCAAAGCCAGCCTAGTGGTCTATATGGTGAGTAGTGAGGCTGCATGGTGAGACAGTGCCTCAAAATAAATGAATGAATGAATGAATGAATGAATGAATGAATGAACGAACGAATGAATATTTTTAAAAAAGAAAAGAAAAAAAACAAAAAAATTAAACCAGTGGGGCACAAACAAACAAGACATGAAAAGGGGAAGGAGACTTTCTAGGAAGAAGAGGGATTCAGTGGGAGGAAAAAGGGGAAAAGAGAAGATAATGGGGGCAATACTGGGGGAATATCAAAGTGTAAGTATCTCTATCTCTACATACGTATGTAATAAAATTATGGACGGATGACTAGAAAAAGAATTCAAAGCCATCCATGGTTGCTCATGGCAGTCCTCAGAGTCTGAGGCAGAGGGATCACTGTGAGTTTAAGAACAGCATGGGCTACATGTTGAGCTGCAGACAACAGAGGAGCCCTTGCTTCAAACAAAAACAAACAAGAAACTTGGAACCACAAAGAGTTGGTTACAGAAACAACTGGAAGCAAGGGTCTCTCTGAAAAGTTTTAAAGAGGGCCAGTAAGATGGATCACAGAGGTGGCCGCCACCATGCCTGGTGACCTGGGAAGAACCAGCTCCTACAAATTGTCTTCTGACCTCCACATGCGCGCGCGCTCTCTCTCTCTCTCTCTCTCTCTCTCTCTCTCTCTCTCTCTCTCTCTCACACACACACACACACACACACACACACACTAAATCAATATAAATTTAAAAATCCTAACGATAAAAAATTTCACAAATCATGCAGTCATTCCCAAGATGAACCAAACCTTAGGGAAACCACTCTGAACTTGGGTGTAAAGGAATATTTCATTTCTACTATAACTTGAGGTTAGAAGAAATTAAACTCAACTACAGAAGTTCAAAATGGAGGTATTTTAACCAACTACAGACATTTATAAGCAAGGAATCATCTGACATATTTGAAAGGTACAGAGCTTCAAAAAATTCCATATTTCAAGGTATTAAAGACTAGATTCAGTTAATAGTTCAGTACTCCGAATATGTTACATACCTTAATATTTCATATTTCAGGCTGGAAGGATGGGTCAGTGGGTAGGAGCACTTGCTTTATTCAAACATGAGGGCCTAAGTTCAGATCTAAGTCAAGAGGGGGCGTGGTCACATACGCACTGTAACTCCAGTGCTGAGGAGAGCAGAGATGAGAACTGACTAGTCTTGCTGGCTACCGCCTAGCTCCAGGGTCAGTGATACCTTGTCTCAAGGGGACAGAGTAGAGAGTGACAGAAGAGGACACCCAACAGTCCTCTGATCTCCAAGCAAGCACAGGGATGTATGCGCCCACACATGCCCATGTGCACACACTACACACACATACACCATACTCAACATACACACATATAACATACTCACAAAAACAAAATAAAAAAACAATAAAGCACAAATATTTCTTACAGTGTTATTATGTATTAGACATATATTGCTTATTTCTAATCAACTGTATTTTTCCACTTTTTAAAAAAATCTGCCTTAATCATTTGCCCGTGGCAAGGAACTGGGTGGCCAACAGACTGCAGAGCAACCTGTCCACGTTTTGTTGTGACTACTACAGTACTCTCTCAGTCCCTGGTCTATGGCTGGGACGAGACACCGTGACCAGGGCAACTCTTACAAAGGAAAGCATTTAACTGAGGTACACTTCAGTTTCAGAGGTTCAGTCCACTAACACCATGGCAGGAAGCATAACTCACACAAGCAGAAATGGTGCTGGAGAGGTAGCTGAGAGCTGCATCCTGATCTTCTGGCTGAGAGGGAGACTCTGGGCTTGGCATGGGCTTTTGAAATCTCAAAGCCCACCCCCAGTGACACACTTTCTCCAGCAAGGCCATACCCCCTGATCCTTCCAAACAGTGCTGCTCCCTGGTGACCAAGCCTTGAAATCTAATAGCCTACGGGGTCATTCTCATTCAAACCACCACAAATATATATCTTACCCATGATTCTCTATCGATGAGAAAGACATACTGCGGTGGCAAAAAAGAGGATGTGAAAAACTACTACCAGAACTGAATGAAGAGCAGGCCAAGAGCTGCTGTGGATACCACTCTGTATAAATAAAATGCTGATTGGCCAGTAGCCAGGCAAGAAGTATAGGCGGGACAAGCAGAGAAGAGAATTCTGGGGAGCGGAAGGCTGAGTCAGGAGACGCTACCAGCCGCCACCATGAGTACCAACATGTAAGATACTGGTAAGCCACGAGCCATGTGGCAAGGTATAGATTTATAGAAATGGGTTAGTTTAAGATAAAAGAAGTAGATAGCAAGAAGCCTGCCATGGCCATACAGTTTGTAAGCAATATAAGTCTTCTGTGTGTTTACTTGGTTGGGTCTGAGCAGTTGCAGGACTGGCGGGTGAGAGAATTGTCCTGACCATGGGCCAGGCAGGACTGGAGAAAACTTGAGCTACAAAGAGCCTGATGGACAAAACAACAGCTGAATTTCAACAGGGAAAGAAAGACATTCCAGCCCCATCCACTGCTCCTGCTTCTGCAGGGGTCATGATCCTGATTCCTCCCAGTCTCTGGTCCTCCTCGCTCTGGTATGATACCCACACCCCACATGACAGGCCCTCCCATGATGCCAATGATGGACCTTCCTCCTCCTGGGATGATGCCCAGGGGACTGGCTCCTGAAATAGGACCAAACATGAGAGACCACATGCCCAAGATGCCCAGGCCTTCAATTATAAGACCTCCTGTTAGCCCCACAACAGTGCCCACTCAGTCTGAATGACCAAGCTAGACAGACAGAGCAGATGGGTTCCTCATTGGGTCTATTTTACTTATTCTCTTTCCCCAGGGGATCTCATGCTGGGCCTGAGTGTTTTCTAGCTGTATGATAAAGAAGACTTCCCCTTCCTAGCAAAGAGAATAGTTTTGAAGGGGGAAAATGGGATAAAAACGTACACTTTTCATTTGCATAATGAAATGTGAAAATAAAATTATCAGCTGTTCTAGTTTATTAAAAATTCTGCTTTAAAGCCAAAATAAGTGAAACAGTATGTTGTGGGTTAGCTGAATAGTAAAATGTGTGATTAAGGATAAATAGGGCCCTAGGTTCAATTCTCTGTGCACTTGCGCGCTCGCATGCTCTATGCTCTCTTCTCTCTTCTCTCTTCTGTCTCTCTCTCTCTCTCTCTCTCTCTCTCTCTCTCTCTCTCTCTCTCTCTCTCTCTCTCTCTCTCTCCAGAAAGGGGTAGAGAAAAAACTACTTTTTCTGAAACATGTGTACATGTATGTATGTGCAGCATGGTCATGTGTGGTGTCCATGGAAGTCAGAAGAAGGTGCTGGATCTCCTGGAAATGGAGTCAGATAGTTCTGAGCCACCATGTGAGTGGGAACTGAACCCAGGTCTACTGCATACTTTTGACCACTGAGACATCTCTCCAGCCCCAACAAGCTACTTTAGAATTCTCTTACACAGCTTTTTATTTTATCTATTTGCTTATTTACTTAATTTATTTGGGGGCTAGAGACTGAAACCAGGGCTCTGCGCATGCTAAGCACATTGTCTGAACAACATTCCGAGCCTTTCTCTTTCTGAGTTTACCTGCAAATACCCTTGATGTTTAAACAACAGGAGGTGAGTATACAGAGAAAAACAAAGCTTTAGTTCATTCTGCTCTGCATCTTGCATCTAACAAATGCTGGTTTTGTTTATATGGGCACCTCTTTTTCTATGTATTTATAGACTACAGACATGAAAACTAGACACACAAAAAGAACATAAGAGAAGTTGACAAATTGCCAGTTGTATTTCTCTGGCAGCAGAAGCGCCAGGTCAGCAGTACGTGGGCAGTCGCTTGCCTCCAACAGTCCTGGGAATTCTTTCAAATAGAATCTTATATTTTACAGAATACAAGAAAAACTGCTGAAAAGATCTAAATTGTCATTTATTATGTGCACTTCCAAAGACATATTGACAGTTTTTCTTGTCTTTTTTAAAGACCAAGATGACATGCCCCCCTTTCCTTCTGACATTTATTAGTGTCAGATTTTATTTTCTTTCATGAAAAGCTGAGGTCAAGAGTGCTGCCCACATCTGTAAATCCCAGAACTTGGAAAGCTGAAGCAGGAGTACTGCCATGAATTTGAGCCAACCTGGGCTACATAATGACCTGTAGGAAAGCCTGAGGCTCTATATTCTATGAGGTTCTATCTTAAGCTAGTTTACAGAGCAAAGCCCTACCTCAAAACCGCCTACCTGTCTGATGGTCCACGACCTGCCAGCCCCTTCCTGGAGACCTGGCCCAGCTTTCTTTTGGCTTCATTAGTGCGGCCCCAGCCTCTGCTGCTCCCCGCCCCAGCCAACCCAGGCCTTCACCAGACAGAAACCAAAGAGAAAACGTCTATTTGTGCCAGTCATGCTGAAAGCAAAACTGTTTGTAGTTTCTGACCCTCCCCCCCCAAAAAAAATTAATTACTTTAAAAACCAAAGCTAAACCTGCATGCAGAAGACTGAGGAGACATGTACAAAACTTTACTTAAGGCATATTAATGACAGAGATAGAACAGCTAAACTGAACACTAGCAAAACACAGAGGTAAGTCAATGGCTATGAGCCGGGATTCTTCCTCATGGCACCAACCACAGCGACAAAAGAAAGAGAGAGGCCGTCTGAATTTTATCAAACTTTTAAGAATTTGTACAGCAGGAGCTGGAGAGACAGCTCAGTAATAAAAGCACTGGCTGCTCTTCCAGAGGTCTGGAGTTCAGTTCCCAGCACCCACCTCAGAAAGCTAACAAACACAAACTACAGCCCAGGAGATCTGAAGTAATCTTCTGGCCTCTGCAGCCACCTGCACACACGAGACACGCGACACAGAATTTCTCTTAAATCTTTTTATTTTTTAAGTATTTGCACAGGAGCTAGGTGTGGTGGCACCACTTTAACCTCAGCACTCAGGAGGTAGAGCGGGCAGGTCTCTGAGTTTGAGGCCAGCCTGGGCTACAGAGTGAGTTCCAGGATGGGCAGGACTACACAGAAAGACTCTGACTTAAAAAAGAAAAGAAAGGAAGGAAGGAAGGAGGGAGAAAGGGAGGGAGGGAGGGAGGGAGGGAGGGAGGGAGGGAGGGAGGGAGGGAGGGAGGGAGGGGAGAGAGATTATTTGTGCAGCAGCAGATATTACTCAGAAGTAAAATGACAACCTACAAAATGGAAAGGACAAAGAAAAGGTCTGCTGTCCAGAACAGATGAAGAAACCCCACAGATGCAGAACAAAAGAAATAACAAAACACCAAAATCCAAACAGACAGACAAGTCAGCAAAGGTACATGAAATGCTTGCGATTAGTCAAGAGAGAAAAGGCAAATTTACTATAACATCATTCTATTCATACAAGGGTGACCATAATTTTTTAAATGTGCAAGTGTCAGCAAGACTACAGAGAAATCCAATCCCTCAAACATGACTAGTGCAGATGTAAATGAGTTCACCTGTTATGGGAAACGGCTTGGTGGCTCCTCAAGAAGTTGAATAGGATTTATTACGAGACCAAGCAATTCTATTCCTAAGCATAAACCCAAAAACAGGTGCTCAAACAAATGCATGTGCAAGCACGTTCACAAACAGCAGTGTTCACAACAACTGAAGGAGACAGCACCCAAATGTCCACCCACAGATGAATAGAAGAACTAAGTGTGGTATGTAAACACAATTGAATCATTCAACCAGAGAAAGGCCTTAGAAAACATATGCCAAGTCAAAGGGGTAAGACTTTACAAAAGGCCACACATTATACAAGCATGTTTTGTGCAATACACAAAACACGAAAGAAAACAGGCTGCTGGTTACTAGAATTGGGGATAAAAAAAATAATTTGCTTAACAGATAAAGGGTTTCTTTTGGTGGTGATAAAAATGTTTCGGAACTAGAGAGGGGATATTTGCACAACACATAAGTGTATAAATTGCACTGAATTCTCCATTTTAAAATGGTTACTTTTCTGTAATTTATTTGTATTTATTCATTTTATGGGGAGTTTTTAAGACAGTGTCTCACTCTCTAATCTGGGCTGGTCTTGAGGACAATATGTAGCCCAGGCTGACCTCATGGCAACCCTCTTGCTTTAGCCTCTCACCCAATTCCTGGGATTATTAGACAAGAGTTACCATGATCAGCTCTGAATTTTATTTTCATTTTTAAAAATCTATAGACAAAAGTGGAGGCATGTGCTTATAGTCTCACCTGCTTTAGAGGCCAATGCAAGAGGATCATGAGCTCAGGAGTTTGAGATTAAGTTTAGAAACGTATCAAGATGAGAGAGAGAGAGAGAGAGAGAGAGAGAGAGAGAGAGAGAGAGAGAGAGAGAGAGAGAGAGAGAGAAGGGAAAGAAGAAGTCATGGTATCAAATGTAACCTAGCACTGAGGAGGTTGAGACAGGAAGATCTCAAGTTCAGGGGGAAATAAAGTCAAGCTAATCTTTTCACAAAGAAGGGACTAGCAGAGCTGTGCGCCAGCAGAAGGCAGGCTCTGAGCTAGGCTCCTGCTCTCTATCAGCTCGCAGCAGAGCTATCTTTCAGTGGTTCCCCTGCACCCCGGCAACCTCACCCCCGCCGTGCTAACTGAACCCTAAGTTCTCCACAGGTTACAGGCTCAGAAATGCCCCAGACACTTAATATGCTCTCAGAGAACATGAACTATCACAACAACCACTCAATGAACCAATCGGGACCGCAGCTCAAAGGCACGCTGGTAGCAAGAATCCTAAACATCAAAGTGCCCAGAGGAAATAGGTTGAGCCGGGTCTTGAGAAATATCAAGGTCAACGTTTCTACAAAACATAATATTTTATCTTTAAAAAATTCGTGAATATTTTACTTGTCTCTATAATCATCCTATTTATCTTATTGAAAAACACCTTCAAATAAATATCAATTATTAAATTTTTTTCTTAGGTAAAATTGACATTCCAGGAAGATATGTACAGATTCATTTACCACTAAAGTATCATTACCAAGGAAAAAATATACTTCAGTTTAAAAAGCATAAGGAAAGCCTGGCAGGGTGGCTCATGCCTACAATCCCATCACTTGGAAGGCTGAGACAGAAAGAATATGAGTTCAACACCAACCTGGGCTACATATGGTGAGCTCCAAGATAACCTGGATGAGGTTATGAATAAAAAAAAAAAAAAAGACAGGCATACCTGAAATTTTGACATAGGAAAGACGGCATTATAATCGATATACAAAGGAATACTACACATTAAATGCTTGAGACACCATTGGCTTTCTAGATGAGGAGAAATATTTGTATACAAAACAATTTCATGTGAACAAATAGGTAAGAGAGAAAACTTTAAATTTTTTATTTAATTATTGGAAGACATAAGTGTGACATTGTGACAAGGATTCCCTAAAGGTAATTTTAAAACTTTAAATCATGTAAAAAGACTGATAATTTTCACTTTATACAAACTTAGCTTCTGTGTGAAAGGATGGAAACAATACTCCTGAAATCCTAACCACAAAAGCAAGACAGTTTTCCCATAGTGCGTCAATTATTCAGACTATATATAGGTTCTACAAATCAATCATAAAATGCTGTAGAAAAAAAAAAATGAGTGGCTTGTTCAAATTAAACCATCCAAAAAAACACTTGTCTCTTAAAAAAGGATCCCTTTAGCCAGAAGAACTTATAGAGGACTCTTTCTTTTTTCCACAGGAAACTTTTCAAGAGAGGAACGAACTCCAGCCTTGATGCTGCAGTTCATTTCCTGGCCATTACTGCATCACCTCACTCTAGAGTCCCTCATCTTCTGCCAACAGCTGCTGCCATGGCAACTTGCTATTATGTTTATCCAAACCCTTATCTCTAAAAGCCCGAAACGCCGGGTCCCATCCCCTTTGGCGGGCGCTGGCTGCTATCCTTGTACATTTAGCACAGTAATGCGTTTGGGAGCACCAGGAGACATTCCAGTGGCTCCCTTGAGTGCCAGACACGCTCTTCCCTGAACCCTCATGATGATGAGGAAAGTCAATGACCCTTGCTAGGATGGTGACTCCTTTGCTTCCCTAGCAACCTTCTGGCACAAGGAGCCCCAGGTGACCAGACAGCAGGTACATCCTGAAGAAGCCCTCACTGTGTCTGGTCCCTCCCTCACTGTGGGACATTTCCCCTTGTAGACGCAGGACCTCTAAACTCACAGAGCCTAAAGTTACATGACCGGGAAGTAGAACTGTACCAAAGGTGAGCACTCCTACTCCTGTCCCTGTGTTCAAGGACTCATGTATTATAACCGCCGAGGTCACCCAATAGCCATCCATATAATGGCCATGGATTCAAGATATACAAGGATACTGAAGGATGCTGTCAACTTTTGTAGACAATTGCCTCCAATCAAACACCTCAAAAGAGGTTTTTGTTTTTTGTTTTTTGGTTTTTTTTTCTATTTTGAGAAAGCCTTGCTGCTTAACCCAGGATGTCTTCAAACTCACCATCTGCTTCTGCCTCTTGGGTGCTGGATTACGGGTGTGTGTCACCAAGCCTGGTTCTCAGTTGTATCTTTATGAGACCCAATATGACTTCTATATCAATCAGAGGATCGTGGATAGAGCAAAACTGAGTTAGACCAAGAGATTCATGAACTGAGGCTCAGTGCCATAGTCCGTTCCTATAAAGTAGGACTCTTGGCAAGAAACAGTGTAACAACAGTAATACTCAAGATCAAACACTGTAAATCCTCAGAAAGTAGTACTGACTGTGGACCAAAAAAAAAATCAAATCTATACCCAACGAATATGTTGAACTCAGACTACATGGACAGCTGCACTTTGCAGAGCCGAGGAAGACTTGACTTTCCTACTAAGGCCAACTAGAGACTTCTGCCAGTTACCACGCATGTCCATCCTAACTCACATCTAGGAATGACTACCAGGTGAGAATGGAAACTCACTATGTGCTAGCCTTGAGTCAGGGCTCTGTTACACTCATCTGAGCCTTCGACAGCTCCTCCTCCTCCTTGTTATATGCTTGCTTGCTTGCTGTCCCAGTCATTCTAATATCTCTGTTCACACTTCTGTGACAATGATCAGAGACTGCGCACACACACTCCCGACACTTGGACCAGTACTGTACTGGAACTGGAACCCACCACATTGACCTCAGTTACGGAATACTCATCACTCACTCCATCCTCAACAGTTTTGTGTACTGGATTATGACATGCCCACTCTCCACTGTTGCCAACATCATTTTTGGCAACTCAAGCATACTCACAATGAGCCAGTCAGTATCATTAATGTCAACGATCCTCGCCCATCCCTTCTCTACACCTTCACCACATTTATCTACACCTTCAACTTTCAATCTTGTCATTGGTAGCTGCCTCCCCTGCGACCCCTGTTTCTAAGATTCCACTCTGAATACCTCTTCCTCTTTCTCAGATGAGTTGCACTACGCATGACCTTTGATTGCCCAAGGACCTCCCCTATAATGACCCTACCACCTTTCCCCCCACGGTCCTAACTTCACACTTACACAAACTTGGATTGCCCATCTACCAGCACAGCCCGTCTCTGCAAATGTTCTTCCCTCCCTCCTCCCTCCACTCTTCTACCACCTGTCCATGGCATCTGAAACCTTCAAACCTACCCATCTGTCCATGGGCATCTGAAGCCGTCAAACCTACCCACCTGTCCATGGGCATCTGAATCCATCAAACCTACCCACCTGTCCATGGGCATCTGAAGCCGTCAAACCTACCCACCTGTCCATGGCATCTGAAGCCGTCAAACCTACCCACCTGTCCATGGCATCTGAAACCTTCAAACCTACCCACCTGTCCATAACCATCTGAAACCTTCAAACCTACCCACCTGTCCATGGGCATCTGAAGCCTTCAAACCTACCCACCTGTCCATGGGCATCTGAAGCCTTCAAACCTACCCACCTGTCCATGGCATCTGAAGCCGTCAAACCTACCCACCTGTCCATGGGCATCTGAAGCCGTCAAACCTACCCACCTGTCCATGGGCATCTGAAGCCGTCAAACCTACCCACCTGTCCATGGCATCTGAAGCCGTCAAACCTACCCACCTGTCCATGGGCATCTGAAACCTTCAAACCTACCCACCTGTCCATAACCATCTGAAGCCTTCAAACCTACCCACCTGTCCATGTGCATCTGAAACCTTCAAACCTACCCATCTGTCCATGGCATATGAAACCTTCAAACCTACCCATCTGTCCATGGCATCTGAAACCTTCAAACCTACCCATCTGTCCATGGCATCTGAAACCTTCAAACCTACCCACCTGTCCATGGGCATCTGAAGCCGTCAAACCTACCCATCTGTCCATGGGCATCTGAAACCATCAAACCTACCCACCTGTCCATGGCATCTGAAGCCGTCAAACCTACCCACCTGTCCATGGGCATCTGAAGCCATCAAACCTACCCACCTGTCCATGGCATCTGAAGCCGTCAAACCTACCCACCTGTCCATGGGCATCTGAATCCATCAAACCTACCCACCTGTCCATGGCATCTGAAGCCGTCAAACCTACCCACCTGTCCATGGGCATCTGAAGCCGTCAAACCTACCCACCTGTCCATGGGCATCTGAAGCCGTCAAACCTACCCACCTGTCCATGGGCATCTGAGCATCTTGGTTTTGCTGGAGAAAATCCTCCTTTAATCTTACAGACTGAACTCATATACTCAACACTGCCAGACATTCCTTCTATACTGTCTATGTCTATTTATTTCCCTATTCTCTGAGAACAAATACTTTATGCTTTCTTTTCGCTCCTCGTACTTCCACTTCCTGATCTAACCTCACTCAGAGCTGGTGAGCTAGCCTCATAATAAATTAATAAGATGTGATTAGACGAAAATCACTTCATTCCAGAACACTAACGGCGTCAATCTCTCTGACTCTAAGTCCACACTAACAGCACTGCTTCACAGCAAACTGAAAACACAACACCCCCACTTTTAACTAAGCAGTCCCTTCCCATCTCGTGTCCTGCATGCCGTTCACCAGTCTCTACTGAAGGCCTTTCTTTAGCTTTCCAACGGTCCCTTCCCCTGCACTACGAACACTTCCTCTAGTGAGTTGTTCTTAATGGCATACAAACATGCCCTAACATCAAAAACTTAAAAAAAAATAATACACAAAAAATCCTTTCCAGCTACCACACAATTTCTCTGCTCTCGTTCAGAGGAAAATTACATAAGAAGAGTAGTCTATGCGGTATCCTCACTGCCCCACCACCCGTTACCCACCCACCCCACCCCACCCTCGCCCCGCCATTATCCCTTGATCTCATTCTGATCAATTTTGCTTTCCTGATTTTCCATTCAAACACTTTGCTTGTGCATGTGGTATGGTGTGGTGTGGTGTGGTATGGTGTGGTGTGGTGTGTGTGGTGTGGTATGGTGTGTGTGGTGTGTGTGATGTGGTGTGTGTGGTGTGGTGTGTGTGATGTGGTGTGATGTGGTGTGTGGTGTGGTGTGGTATGTGTGGTGTGGTGTGGTGTGTGTGGTGTGGTGTGTGTGGTGTGTGTGGTGTGGTATGTGTGGTATGGTGTGTGTGGTATGGTGTGTGTGGTATGGTGTGTGTGGTGTGGTATGTGTGGTATGGTGTGTGTGGTATGGTGTGTGTGGTGTGGTGTGGTGTGGTGTGTGTGGTGTGGTGTGTGTGGTGTGGTATGTGTGGTATGGTGTGTGTGGTATGGTGTGTGTGGTATGGTGTGTGTGGTGTGGTATGTGTGGTGTGGTGTGTGTGTGGTGTGGTGTGGTGTGTGTGGTGTGGTGTGTGTGGTGTGGTGTGGTGTGTGTGGTGTGGTGTGTGTGGTGGGGTGGGGTGGGGTGTGTGTGGTGGGGTGGGGTGGGGTGTGTGTGGTGTGGTGTGGTGTGTGTGGTGTGGTGTGTGTGGTGTGGTGTGTGTGGTGGGGTGGGGTGGGGTGTGTGTGGTGTGGTGTGGTATGTGTGGTGTGGTGTGTGTGGTGTGTGTGGTGGTGTGTGTGTGGTGTGGTGATGTGTGGTGTGGTGTAGGTGGGGTGTGTGGGGTGGGGTGGGGTGGGATGGGGTGGGGTGGGGTGTGTGTGGTGGGATGTGGTATGGTGTGGTGTGATGTAGTGTATATGGTGGGGTGGGGTGTGTGTGGTGTGGTATGGTGTGGTGTGGTGTATATGGTATGGTGGGGTGGGGTGTATGTGGTGGGGTGGGGTGGGGTATGTGTGGTGGGATGTGGTGTGGTGGGGTGTATATGGTATGGTGGGGTGGGGTGTGTGTGTACAGACCAGAGAACTATCGGTGTCTTCCTCTATTTTCCAGATAGGACTCTCACTGACTTCCTTGCTAGGCTGGCTGGCCCCGGACGCCCAGGGACCCTCCTGTCCACTCTAGCGCTGGGATTGCAAGCGCACTGTTCTGATGTGGGTGTTGGAGATCCAACTCAGGTCCTCAAGCTCAAGCAACAGACGCTTTGCCCGCTGAACCATCTCCCCTGACCCTCCACTGAAATGTTTCTCAAGAACTTACCAATGTTCTCACTTTCGCCAAAGCCAATGATCAGTTAATGGAGAAGAACCATCTCTTCTCTGCAGCAAACAATGAACAACACTAATGTGGCTGACCGTCTCCCGCACGTGGGAACAGGCTGTGACCTCGGACTCGCCCAGGTTCCCTCATACCTAGCTGCTCCTTTTCTGTCTCTTGCTGACTTCTCTGTAAACAATCTGGAAGTTAGTGTCCCAGAGTGACACCCTTGGCACTCTTCCTCCTAAAAGACCACATTCTATGTAAACGGTTCTAAACATGACTGACTCTCTAGCTAGATTCCAACCGAGGCCTCAGAGGTAGGTACCCTGAACTCCAGAATCCAGCTCAAGTACAGCCATTTTTCTAAAAGTGCCTCAAGAATAACAAGAACAAGACAGAATACCTGGCTATCCCATCCTCCTCTGTTTCGTGCTGAGTATCCGGCTCAGCAAACACTACCTACCGCTGTCTACCCACTTGTTCCAGGGAAAAACCTCGGAGGCTTCCTTAAGTTCTTTCCTCCTGCTTTCCCACATTTAATTTACATAAAGCCTGACTAACTCAACTGCTGAAATAACGCTAAAACATCCCCAGTGTTGGCCTCTCTGCTGCTACACCGCAGACAGTCATCACCTGAGGCAGCACTAAAGGTTTCAACTGCTCCTTACTTCCACGTTATTACCCGTCAGACCTCGCCCACTCCCTCCCCCATTTTTTAAGGTCACTTATTCATGTATTTATTTATTTTGTGTGAGTGTTTTGTCTGCACATATGTCTGTGCACCAAATGCATGCCTCGTGCCCCCAGAGGCCAGAAGACTGTGGGATTCCCTGGGAACTGGAGTGACAGATGGCTGTGAGCCACCACATAGCTGCTGGGACTTGAACCCAGGTCCTCTGGAAGAGTAGCCAGTCCTCTTAACCACTGAGCCGTCTCTCCAGTCCTGCTAACACCACGATTTTATATGTAACATCTGGAATAATCTCTAAAATGAAAACTAGCTCACTCATGCGCTTGCTCATGACTCAACACTGTCTTGTGCTAAACAGCATAAATCTAAATGCCCTCCGTAGATCCCTGAAGATCCTAAAAGGCAGATCCCATACCTGACTGCATAATCACTTCTCTCAAGCTCCACCCTTCTGATTTCCCTCCAACACAGCAAGATCACTCATGTCCTAGACACCTATCCTCTTTGTTAGAAACCTTCCTCCTGATCTTCCCACGACTGCCTCTTCTCCTCAAATGAAATGTCACCTTTGCAGAAAACCACTGGAAAAACTAACCCTCCTCCTAATTAAAGCTAATTCCTCCACTTTTGCCATAAAGGAAGACAAAACTCTTACTAGAAATTGGAGTAGCTAAAACAGCTCCACTTTAGAGTAGGCTTTTCCATCACCCAATCTGAAGTTGGTGACCACGTGACTTTCTCGGTTAGCTGTCTGTGCAGACTGTCTGGAGGCAGGCATATCTACACCATTTCCACCGTTCCGTGCTCTCCAGGTCTGGAGAATACATTTCCAGTTAGGATAGAAGCAAGTCTCCAGCAGCACGGCTTCAGTTTTCCTTCTGCCTCGAGCAGTATCTACAAAAGTCTTGGGAGACAAAACGACAGCAGAAACATCACTCCCTTCCAGAGGGCTGGACACCACATGGGCAGCGGCAGCTGACGCGGGGTTCCTTCCCGGCCGTCAGATGAGACTCCATGGACCCCTGCTTCAGTGACAGAAACAACAGTGACTGACAGCACAGTTCCTCCTGACTTCCTGAATGTGGACGTTTCTCTCCCCTTACTGCCCCCACACTTTTAACAGTCTGTAAGCCTTTAATCGCCTTTATCAAATGCCTAATGGCTTGAAATAGTTATAGTGTAGTCAGAAAGACTAAACCCCAACTGATACACATCCTATTGTTAACAAACTACTTATAAAAATCACTTTTCGGAAACACAGTCTCATGCTAGGTAGCCTAGGTTGGCCTTAAACTCTTGGCAATTCTCCTGCCTCTACTTCCCAAGTGCTAGAGTTTATAGGCATGAGACAAAATGACTGACTCAATAATTTTTGGTGTTTGTTTGTTTGGAGACAGGTTCTCACTGTGTAGCACACAGGCTGACCTCAAATTCATGGTGATCCTCCAGTCTCAACCTCACAAGTGCTGGGACTACAAGACATGAGCTACATATGCACTTGATTTCAGTGGTTTTGTATTTGTTAATCTTTCCTGCTAAATCACCACACAAACACAGGGACATCCTAGTTATGCTCACTATAGTAACCCAGTCTCATGTTCAGAACAAAGATTTGGTGAATGAATGTAGCACCTTCGTAGTAAAATATAAAAACATTCAAATGCATTATATCAAAGATAACAGCTCCAACTCTCAAAAGAAGCTAAGGCAAAAAAAAAAATCAGGAGTTCAAAGACAGCCTGGGCTACACAGCAGGACCCTAACCAGAAATTAATTATTTAATTAGCAAGTAAACAACTAGAGCTCTTGGAACGTGGCTCCCTTACTTCTTTGCTTATTCTGCTACTGTGGAAACTTGATATCCTTTTGGTTTCTAGCCAGTACCCTGGGACTCCTCCATCTCACTGGAACAACACAAACAAGAGCCACACTCACACCCCTGACTCTTCAACCATAAGACTGTCCATTTTGTGACAAACAGGAACTAAGGTTATCTTGGAGGTGAAAACAATAATGCATCTGAATTTCGGACCTAAATAACTTATTTTGATTTTAATTTCAAATTCCCAAGGCCATGGTCTAGATCAGTGGTAGGCCCTGATCTCTAACAACACAAAAAGTAAACTATAACAAAGTAAAATTCTGCAGAGATTACTTATCAGGAAACTCCAAAAAGGGCCAGGTAGATGACTCAGTGGGCAAAGGCTCTGGCTACACAAGTCTGACAACCTGAGCTGGATCTGTGGAACCCAAGGAAAGGGAAGAGAGAGCCAACTCCAGAAAGATGTGCTTTGACCACTGCATATACATGCAAAACTGTCATTAACTAATTTACATGCAATGTTAGGAAATGTTAATGTGCACTGAGAAGTCAAATAAATGGTAGACCTACAATTCTAGCATCAATAGGCTGAGGAAAAGGGGTCACAAGTTCAGGGCCCACCTAGGAACATGAGCCCTGTCTCTCAAAATCCAAGAAATGTTCCTCAATCCAGCTAAATAAGTGTCTGACAAAGGAAAGCCAAAGTGTCTGTTACGACTGAAAACAAATATAACACTGTCTCCTATATTTAGTTTTACAGAAAATTCCTATTTTTTCAGAGAGTGAAAATACTTGGAAACGTTTACACCATAAAAGGGGGGGGGGGGACTGGAGAGATGGCTCAGCAGTTAAGAGCACTGGCTGCTCTTCCAGAGGACCTGGGTTCAATTTCCAGGACCCACATGGCAGTTTACAATTGTCTGTATCTCCAGACCCAGGAGATCCAGCATCCTCATACAGGTATATATTCAGGCAAAACACCAATGCAGATAGATAGATAGATAGATAGATAGATAGATAGATAGATAGATAGATAGATAGATAGATAGACAGACAGACAGACAGACAGACAAATGGGAGCATTTATTCACCAAATTCATGCAATAACTCTGACTTACTACATGGCCAGTACAGTTTGAAACACTAGGAATACCTCAGTGACCAAAGCGATGACCTCCGTCTCCATAAAGCCTGTGTTCTAACCCAGGACTGTTAGCGACACAACAGAGTGAGAAGATGACGAGCGCTGTGAAGAAGCTTAACAGGGTGAGACTGTTAACAGGGCAGTGAGTGCATGGAGGAAGGTGGGCAGGGCGAGACTCAGCCTGGAAAGTCAGTCAAGTCACAGAAGGAACAAGGCTGTGGCTCTAACTCCATGAGAGGAGAATAGCAAAAGGACTGACTATAGGGCCAAAGGCTAAAGTGAGTGAAATAGTTTGGGAGTGATTATCCTAATCCAGGTAGATCAAAGAAGAAAGTGATCACAATAAAAATGGACTAAGAAGTGGCCAGATTCTAGCCTTTAAAAGCATTAAAGAAGGAGAAACTGAAGGTATCGAGGAGTATATAAAGGTGAACAATTGGGAAAGTATATTTGAAAACTATAGTAAGACAGCATTTCATATCCCAACATTTCTTTAAAAAAAAAAATCAAGAAGTCTGAGCTAGCATACGCCTATAATCCTGGCACTCAGGATGTAAAGGCAGGAGAACTGCAAGTAATGAGCTAGCTTGAGCTCAGGTTTACATAGCTAGAAGATATATATCTCAAAAAAAAAAAAAAAAAAAAGACATGAAGTTGGGATGTGGGCATGGATTCAGCAAGAGTTAGGAGAAGTAGAGGGTGAATATGATAAAAATACATAGTATACTGTTGTTAGATTTTCTGTTACTCCAGCCCCACATTGGAATGCCAAATTGTTGTTGGTTGTTTTTTTACTCTTTATACTCTTTGTTCTTTTGGCTCTCTGGGGGAGTCCACCACCCACCTCCCAAATAAATCACACACAGTGGCTTATTTTTAATTATAAATGCCCATCCTTAGCTTGGCCTGTTTCTTGCCAGCTTGGCTTAACTTAAATTATCCAGTCTACCTTTTGCCTCTGGGCTTTTACCTTTCTCTATTTCTGTATAGCCTCTCTTTCCATCTTACTCCCTGTCTGGCTGTGTAGCTGGAAGGTTGGATGGATGGCTTCTGAAGTCCTCCTCCGTTCTCTCACTCTTTCTTCCCAAATTCCTCCTTCTATTTATTCTCTCTGCCTGACAGCCCCACCTACCCTTTCTCCTGCCTTGCTCTTAGCCGTTCAGATTTCTATTAGACTATCAGGTGTTTTAGACAGGAAAAGTAACACAGCTTCACAGAGTTAAATGTAACATAAACAAATGCAATATACCTTAAAAAATATTCTACAACAGTATACATATATAAAATCCCCAAAGAATTAAAGTATTACAGAAAAAAACTAATTTGGAAACAACTACATGTCCATTAAGAGAATAGATTAAATGTGATATAGTCAGGCAAACATCTAGTAACATGCCAGTCATTAAAAAAAGCAAATAGAGACTAACACAATGGGTGCAAAAGGAGGATCCATCCTTCTGTTGCATCCAAGAAACAAACACACCTTAACATCAAGGACAGACATCACCTCAGGGTGAAAAGACGGAAAAAGATATGCCAAGCAAATGGACCTAAGAAGCAAGCTGGGATAGCCATTTTAATACCTGACAAAATAGATTTCAAACCAAAACCAATCAGAAAAGATAGAGAAGGCCACTACATATCCATCAAAGAAAAAATGCACCAAGAGGACATTTCAATTCTTAGCATCTCTGTAACAAACACAGGGGCAGTCAAGATCCTAAAGGAAACACTAGTACAGTTTCAATCACATACTGACCTTCACACGTTGATAGTGGGAGACTTTAATACCTCACTCTCACCAACAGACAAATCATCCAGACAAAACTAAACAGACAATGTTGAAGCTAACTGACATAAACCAAATGGACCTAACAGATATTTACAGCTCACACTGGCAAGGACGAGGAGTAAGGGGGACACTCATTCATTGCTGGTGGGAATGGAAATGGGTATAGCCACTACAAAGTCAATGTGGTGGTTCCTCAGGAAAATGAGAATCAATCTACCCCAAGATTCAGCTGTATGACTGCTGGGCAGATACACAAAACTGTTTCATACTAGCATAGAAGGCATTATCTCAACCATGTTCACTGCTGCTCTATTTGTGATAACCAGAAACTGGAAACAACCTAGATGTCCCTCAAAGAAAATGTGGTACATTTGCACAAAGCAGTATTACTCAGCCAGTAAAATGATGAAATTTGTAGGTAAATGAACAGAACTAGAAAAAAATCATCCTGAGTTGAGCTATCCCAGACCCAGAAAGACTAATATGGTATATATTTGCTTATGTGTGGATATACTAGCTGTTATCAAGCTACAATCCATAGAATCATGGAGGTTAGGTACAGAGTGTGTAGGGGAGGGGCAGACAGCTCTCATTAGGAAAGGGAAATAGAATAAATATTTATGGATGGATGGGTGGGGCTGGAACAGGAAGATCATGTGAAGAGGGGGAGGAGAGAGAGGATGAGGGAGGAAACATGGAGACAGACAGCTAAAATTAAGAGCCACTTGAGGAATAGTAATGGCAACTGATTACCTAATTTGTTCTAGTATAATAAAAATTTGGGAGTCAGAATTGAGATAAAGACCTGAAAAAATCCAAGAAAAGCAGAGTGATTGTCTGACCCTCTCTCATTGGAAAATTCCCCCTGCAACCAGAACTCCTCCCAAGTCTCTTCCTGTCCTCTCTAGCCACCCTGAAAAGTCCTCCAAGAACAGTAAGACTAACTGACTCCATCCTAAATTTATTGGCACAGTGGATTGGCTGGACAGACGATTCTCCTGCAACAGTGTCCTGCCAGCAACATATGACAGGGCCATGCTGGCACAAAGCTTGTTGTGAGAGTAACCAACCAACATGTGATTTGACTTAAGGCCTACTCCACGAGATGGAACCCATACCTAACACTGTTTAGGTAACCAAGAACAGAAACTTGATAGCCCAGGAACCTAGGATAAAACAAAATACTACTGCTCTAAAACAAACAAAAAAGTTGTTGTAGAATATTATTTTAAAATGTGTTACATTTGTTTATGCTGTGGAACATTTGCTTAATAATGCAAAAATGTGTTGCATTCTTTTATGTTGCATTTGTTTAACTCTGTAAAGCTGTGTTACTTTGCTTGCCTAAAACACCTGATGGTTTAATAAAGAGCTGAATGGCCAATAGCGAGGCGCAGAAAGGATAGGCAGGGCTGGTGGGCAGAGAGAACAAGTAGAAGGAGAAATCTGGGGGGGTGGGAGGAGAAAAAAAAGATCAAGGAACAAGAGAAGTAGAAGGAGCAAGAGAACATGGAGAGGAGGACACCAGGGGCCAGCCACACATCACACAGCCACACAGCCACACAGCCACACAGCCACACAGCAAGCAACAGAGTAAGAAGGAAAGAAAAGGTATACAGGAATAGAAAAATGTAAAAGCCCAAAGGCATAAGGTTGACAGGATAATTTAAGAAAAGCTGGGAAGAAATAAGCCAAGCTAAGGCCTGGCATTTATAATTAAGAATAAGCCTCCATGTGTGATTTATTTGGGAGCTGGGTGGCGGGGGCCCTCCAAAGGAGCAGAAACAAAAAGGAGCAATAAAATGACTCCTACTGACATTCTGCTATACACAAAGACTGTGCTTTGTTCAACCATCATCAGAAAAGCTTCCTCCTGCAGCAGCTAGGAACAAATACAGATACCCACAGTCAGACACCATATAAAGAGTAATAGATCTTGAAGAGTCTCCACCAGATTCCTCTCTTCAGGACTCAGGAAACCCTGTGCAAGAGGAAGTGGAAAGAGCCAGAGGGGATGGTGGACACCAAGAAGACAAGGCCCTCTAGCAAAGCTCATATGAACTCACAGAGACCAAGGCAGCACAGCACACACAGAGCCTGCACCTATGTGCAGCAGGTCCTCTGTGCTTACATCATGACTTCCAGTTTAATGTTTTGTAGGGTTCCTGAGTGTGAAAACGAGTGGGTCTCTGACTCTTGTGCCTTCTCTTGGGCTCTTTTCTTCTTGTTTGTCTGTCTTGTCCAACTCTTGATGGGTTAGCTCTTACTTTATATTTTATTTATAAATATTTATATTATATTTTAATATATTATATTTACTTTATTATTATCCCTTAGAAGCCCATTTGTTTTCTAATGAGACAGAGAAAGGAAGTAGACCCATATGGAAGGGGGGGTGGGGGAGGAGCTGGAAGCAGGGGAGGGAAAATCACAATCAGAATATATTATGTGAGAAAAAAAAATCTATTTTCAATAAAAGGGGGAAATGGCAAAATAATAATGAATAAATATAAATAAATCCTTTTAAAAAATACTAAATGAGATAGTAAATATAGAACCTTCAGTACTATACCTGCTACACATTAAACATTTCTTCAGGAATAGTAGAAGTTTTCAAAACCTTCCTAGGATGCTCTTGTCCCAACTCCTTTTAATAAATTCGTTACTTCAAACAGTTACAAAAACCCTGTGCAGACATATCTTGAAAACTATTGCAATTTTCCCCCGTCTTTCTGAAGGTCACACCATTTATAACGACCACGACAAATTTTAACAAATGAAGCAAGGCTTTTAAATCAGCCAAACAGGAGGCTGGGGAGATGCCCAGTGGGTAAAGCAGCTGCTGTGCAGCTGTGAGGACCTGGGTTCAGACGCCCCCCCATAAAAAAATCAGCTGGGCAGGGAGGCAGCACCCCTGCAATCCAGTGTGTGGGAAGCAGAGACAGAGCTAAAGGAAGCGGGCTAGCTCTGGGTTCAACTGAGGCCTTGCATCAATGTATAAGGTAGAAAGCAATGGAGAAAGACACTCAACATCAACATCTAGCATCCATGTACATACACAGCAGCACAAACATCTGTGACCCTCCCCATGCAAGCAAGCACGTGCACACGCACACACCATTATTAAACAACTCAATTGTCCCTGCCTTCAAGATAACTAGAAAAACCTAAATGATCTCAGAGATTAAATTACTACTCATTACTACTTGGGTTTTATTTACTCCCCTATCATCCTCATTGTTTTAGATATCTTAAATCTCTTAAAATTGAGCCCCAAGATGGCTAAATTCTCCCTACAAATATAGGTTACCCAAGACAGAGTCCGTGGAGATAAACTGTATGTAGTGGAGGAAAACACTGGGCCAGACTGAGCACACATGCCAGACTACACTTTGTGGAGGAGTGATTTGCAGCTTCCAGAAACTCATAAAAATGAAGTTACAAATCCACGAAGCACAGGGTTACTTGTAAATATTACTGCGACATGCTCTTTCACTCACCTTCCAGAATGGAGTGCAAGTTCTATTGCATTTCCAATCGAACCGTGCACTGTTAACACCTCCAGAAGCATATGGAAACCATTGCCCTGATCTGTTCCTATATTTCAAATGTTCATCTAAAAGAAACAATGCTCTGAACACAATCTTACACATTAAAGCAGAAACTCTGAAACTTGATTTACTTAGAAATAGTTTTTACTACTGAACACATTTCCTTCATATTATCTGAAAACGTCTCTTTCTTATTACTTTTTAATTTTTTTCAAGACAAGGCAGGTTAAAACAGGGGCCCTCATACTATACCACAGAATGGCCCAGAACTCACTATGTAACCCAGACTGGGTTTGAACTCACAGAAATCTTCCTGTCCCACTTCAAGAGTGCTAAGATTACAGGTATAAGCATATTACAGGCATATTTTTGCCCATTTTTCTCATTTTTCCTTGGTTGTTTATTTTTTGGTGATGGGCTGAGAATGAACCTAGGGCCTTGTGCATGGCAGACAAGCACCTCTACCAAGCTACATTCCCAGCCCTATTCCTTAAAGGGCTCTCTTGGTCACTTGTTCTATGCTGAATTGCTGAATTGTGTGGGGTGGGCATTAACTGAAGCCTGAGATCTGAACTAATGAGAGGGAGGAAGATTTGAGACAGATTTAGGAGGTGTTTGAGATGTGCTGATTTCGTAACTATGAGACTAAGAAATAGTTTAACATGATTTGTCACATTTGGCTTAGGTCTTTTTATGTAGCTCAGGCTTGACACAAACTCTTGGCAATTCTCCTGCCTCAGCTTCTCAAATGCTGGATTTACAGGTATGTGCCACCATTCTTTATTCTTGGGCTGGAGAGATGGCTCAGAGGTTAAGAGCAATGGCTGCTCTTCCAGAGGTCCTGAGTTCAATTCTCAGCAACCACAAGGTGGCTCACAACCATCTATAATTTGATCTGGTACCTTCATCTGGCCTGTAGGCAGAACACTATATACATAATAAATAAATCATTAAAAAAAAAGAATATTTATTCTTAGTTGGGAGTTGGTGGCACAAGCCTTTAATCTCAGCACTCAGAGACAGAGGCAGGTGGATCTCTGTGAGTTCAAGGCCAGCCTGGTCTATAGAATGAGTTCTAGAACAGTCAGGGGGTACACAGAGAAACCTGTCTCAAAAAAAAAAAAAAAAAAAAAAGAATATTTATTCTCATTTTGTTTCAAGTTTTCAATTATATATGAAGTTCTAACAAATATCTACCCAAGTCACTATAAAAACTCATTAAAAAATAATGAGATTATTAAACTATATTAATAACCCCCCATGTAATAAATCTAAAATCATATAATAAATAGCATTAAATATTCACTACCCTACTATTTGTCCTATATATGAGCATTTCTCAAAAAGATTCTGGGAAACAAGAAACTGAAAATGAGAGGAAGAGGAAGTAGCACGGATTATTTAAGCGATGAACTATTACATTAATTAAGTCGTCTTCTAAGAATATCTTCAAAAACAGAACCTGGGGCTGGAGTAACGCATCTGCCACACGAGCAGAGGGACCTGGGTTTGCCGGAAGAAGCAAAGACAAGCGAGGCTCACTACTCAGCCAGGCTAGCCAATCAGGGAGCACCGGGTTCAGTAACACTGTCACAAATGACTGAGTGACACCAACCTCTGGTCTCCACAGTATGTGCACACGTGTGCATTCATTTACACACATATGTATACACAGCTAAAACAAAAAATAAAAAATAAAAATAATTTTAAAAAAACAAGGGCCAACAAGATGGCTGAGAAGTTAATGGGTGCTCACTGCCCCGTTCACTGAGTTCAATCCCTGAAACCCACATGATGGAAGGAGAAAGCCAATTCTATTAATTGTCCTCTGACCTTCACATGTATGCTATGGGACACGTGCATTCACCCATATACAAACACACAACAAATGTAAAAAAAAATAAGATAATAAAAATGCAAATTGCAATATTAAATCCAATTTTTTTGAAATTATCACTTTACTTTTACATGTCAGGATTTTATATATTGTTCAGATCACAAGTCTAAATTTTGGAGACACATTTTAAGAACAGTACACTTAGTTAAGGCTATCTCCAATCTCTCCTAGAATCATAATCACATTAAAAGTTCAGCCAGGCATGGTGGCACGCACCTTTGGTCCCAGCACCTGGGAGGCAGAGGCAGGCAGATCCACATGTGTTTGAGGCCAGCCTGGTCTACAGAGTTCCAGGGCTACACAGAGAAACCCTGTCTCAAAAAAAAGAAAAAAAAAAAAAAAAAGTAAAAGTTCAAAAGCGAACAGCACACAGTGTCTTAGATCAACAAGAAGTTCAGAGGAATCATAAACAGCAGCCATGAGCAACCAAATTCTGATTGTATCTGTTTCCAACGATCGTTTTAGGAAGCACCGGTACCTCTCATTGTTTAGCGTTTTCTTGTTGCCACATCTTCCCCAGCACTGGCGAAGTCACCAGCCTGCTGGGTCACATTCCAAACTCTGCCTAAGTCTGTCTGAACCAGCACTGCCAATCCTTTAGCCCTTGGGTTTCCCTGGGATCTAGATGGCCAGATCTCTATCATTTATACTTTCTTTCTCTAATTATAGTTGATGCCGAGTTACACCTCTTCCTATAACCAGCTTAGATATCATTTCACTGACCATGGCTGCTAATGGATTTGCTTATTCATCTACCTATATATCATTGGCCCTATTCCAGAAAGATTTTTACTAAATCTTCAAATTTTCATTTTTCACATAACCATCAAAATTCCAAACGTGATCAGGGAGGGTGGCACATACCTGTAAACCCAGCATTTGGGAAGCTGAGGCAGGAGAATTGCCAAGAGTTTGAGTCAAACCTGGGCTACATAAAAAGACCTAAGCCAAATGTGACAAATCATGTCAAACTATTTCTTAGTCTCATAGTTACGAAATCAGCACATCTCAACCACCTCCTAAATCTGTCTCAAATCTCTCATAGTTACGAAATCAGCACATCTCAACCACCTCCTAAATCTGTCTCAAATCTTCCTCCCTCTCATCAGTTCAGATCTCAGGCTTCAGTTAATATCCTCCTCACACTCCGCAATTCAATATAAAACAAGTGACCAAGAGTCTAGGTTCCAAATGAAACAGACCATTAACTCCTAACCTCTTGTGATAAGCTTTATCTATTTACTAACTTACTTGACAGCTAGTAGATAGGGTAGAGTCAAAAGACAACGAGCTCTGCTACCTGACAGACTGACAAGGAGGCTTCCTTAGCAAAGGGTCCTGTTACTGCAGACATAAATATAGTTGGAAGCCAGGGAAAAGAAAGTAACCCACTGCAGACAGTGGATGCTCTAGGCAAGGAGGCTTACTTACCACAACACTGTGCAACTTCAATGTTTGCTGTTTGTTCTCTATTGTAACTTCAAGATTATTGTTATAAATGATATTTACACATAAACTCTTCATCTAATAGATGTACAGTAGTTCCATATGCACAGCACGACACTAACAACTATGATGCTATGCCAAAAGAGAGAGAAAGTTGGGTTTTACTGCACTAAAAGGCAAGTCTTAAAAGGCAGTACTATATATAACTAGCAAAATAACCATTTGCCATGCCAAGCAGCAAGTTGAGAGTCATAACTCACCAACACCTGCATTAACTGTAAACCCAGTCAACAGTTGTCACTGAGAGAGAAGCCCATGTGACTGCATCTCTCAGAGCTTAAGTCAAACAAGCCTCCATGCACCAAAGCAGCTTCCTAAGGAGCCATTTCTAAAGCACTGCTTTGTTTTGACAATAAGTAATTCAATTATTTTTTCCCATCACTGTGGCTCTGAAAGGTATGTTAAAATGTTATGCTCTACCGGATGGATTAATATGAACTTATTAAACTATGCTTACACTAATACTACTTCCTGGTCATTGTGTTTCTAAATTACAGATAATAATAGGTTTAGAAAAATGACTGCTCATTTAGAACTCACCATAAATTCTGAGTTTTCACTACTGGATCATTAAATGACGTATGAAAGCACCAGATACAACCAACACATTCATAAACTGGGCGTTTGCCAAGTAGTGTTGAAGTCAGACAGCTTTAAAGTCTCTGTCAGTGGATTCCAACATACAAAATGCTTGAGACCAGAGATTTTGACCAATCACTTAATGCCATGGTAACCTACTTCATTCATCTATAAAATAAGAGCAAAGAATGGATGCTCTCTGTGATCTCTTACAAGACAAAAAGCTTAAGGTCCTAAGAAATTAAACTATCTACGCACGCTGCAAAATAAGCTCATTCATCATTTTAAATGATATAGATTTAGCTAGAGCAATGAAGTAATGGCCGTTTCATCTACAAATTAACAAGTAAAGACAAGTAATAAACAAACAAGTGTGCTTGTTTGAACCGAGAAAAGAATCTGCATTAAAACCAACAAGAATTACACAGTCTAACTTCTTAGACACAAATTTCTTAACTTTACTAATTTTGTTTAACTGGGGGTAGGGGGAGACCACTCTGAATTCGTAAGATTCCAATACCAAAAATCCTAAAAGGAAAAAAAAAACCTGTAATCTTATCCATTAAAATAAATTGTGCCAGCCAGATAATTTCTGGGGTGCCTTTGGGTTTCATGAAGTCTATTCATAGTAATAAACTCCTCTAACGAGCAGTTGATAAACGCTAGGGTCTTTTAGGTACCAAGCCCTCTTCCCTGCTGCACTGGGGACTGAACTCAAGGCCTCATCCACGCTGGGCAAGCACTGTACCACTAAGGCGCTCCAACCTTTGTGTCCTCTTTAACTGTATGGACGTGAACTTGCCCAGCTCAGCAAAACTCTCTGACCAAGTGGTGGTCACAATTTCATTTTTGGTGAGGCACAAAGAAAAATTATGTAACATCCATTTTCAAAACATACCATAACATACAGGACCGTTTTACCATACAGCCCCTTAAAACACTTTCCATCATTCTGTCTAGCTATCTAAAACCCATTAGACACTACTGAAGAAAGCACTTTTTTTGGGGGGGAGGGTGAGACAGGATTTCTCTGTAGCTTTGGAGCCTGTCCTGGAACTCACTTTGTAGATCAAGCTGGCCTTGAACTCACAGAGATCCACCTGCCTCTGCCTCCCTAGTGCCCAGATTAAAGGCATGTGCTGCCACCACCCAGCCTGAAGAAAGTACTTTTCAAAAGTCATGAAGATGAGACTTACTTGTTCAGATGTAGAACGTGTGTGTGTGTGTGTGTGTGTGTGTGTGTGTGTGTGTGTTACTGGTGATTAAAATTAGAGCCTCATGTATACTAGGCAAGCATTCCACATTTAGCTATATATAGCCTTAATCCTTGTTTATTAACCTCTTAAAAATTATTCTAAATCTTTACTCATTTATTTATGTATGTGTGAATGTAGGCACGTGTACATGCCATGGTGTGGCACAAGTGTGGAACAATTCCCTCAAGTTAGTTCTCTCCTTGCACTGTGAGGGTTCCGGGGATCAAACTCAGACTCTCAGGCTTGGAGGCGAGCCCTACCCACTGCACAATCCCGCCAGCACTCTCCCCTTACTTTTCAGTTTGAGACATAATTTAATTAAGCTGCTCAGATTGGCCTTGATCTTACTCTGTAACCTAGGCAAGCCTTGAACTTGTGATTCTCCTGCCTAAGCTTCCCAAGTAGCTAAGATGACAGGCCTGCACTACCAGATCCAGCTAAATACAAAATTTCTAAACCAACTTTGGTCTCCCAAGTTACTGGCTCAGATTACAGCAGTAATCTGCTCTGTGACGGGAAAGCAGATGGCTGTAACAGGAAAAGGGGGAAAGACTTAAAGACAGAACCAATAAAATACAGGGAAAAGGAACATATAAATATGTGAGTTTTTTAAATACATTTATGGGGTCAAGCATGGTGGTGCAAGAAGCAGGTGGATTTCTGTGAGCTCAAGGCTATCCTGGTCTACATAGAGTTCCAGGCCAGCCAGGGTTATATGATGAAACCCACAGACCAGGTCATTTTTATCCCAGTCAAGACATTACCTAGATACTAAGAACTGTTAACTTACACAAAAAAAAAAAAAAAAAAAAAATAGGTTAAACAATACACGTAAAATTATTTATAAAACAATGTATAATAAAGGGAAACAACCACAAAATTTTTAGTTTACTAAGAGTGACATTTAATAACCAAAGAATCCTAATACCCAGGACAAAAGATCACATCATTCTGTAAGGATTAATATGTTTAACACTAATAGTACTCACTAAAGTATATAAAAGGAAAATACAGCTTTAGAAAGAAACTGACCTCAGGCTGGCTCAGTGTTAGAGCACTTGCACAGTACACTCAAGGTCCAATTCCCAGTGACAAAGGAAAAAATTACAAAATAAAGTTTTGTTTCAACCACTTGATAATGCCTAAATCCACTAAATATCAAAATAAAATAAATCATGCTTGCTATGATAGTTAACACTCTGCTAAATTTTTAAAAAATAAAGAGTTTGAGCCAGAGAGATGGTTCAGCAATGAAGGGCACCTATGCAGAGCTTGGCGGCCTAAACTCCAGGACTGCAGATTGTGCCCGGACCTTCACACACTGGTGGCGGCACATGTACACCCACACACGTGTGCACAAACACTAAATTGATTCACCCACTAATTACATAATTTATAAGCCTGAAAAAGAGATGCTCTTAAAGCAGGAGGCACTTACTCTTCCTCAGTTAGTAAAGTGATTAGTTTTTAATAAGGAATCTGTTATTGTGTTTGTATATGTGTGTATGTCTGTGTCTATATGTGTCTGTGCATCTGTCTGTGTATCTGTGTGTCTGTGTGTCTATGGAAGTGTTTGTGCTTGTCATCTGTGTGTTTGTGTGTATTCTGGTCTCTGTGTGTGACTGTGGATGTCTGTCTGTCTATGTGTGTATGTGACTGTGTTAACGATCAAACCCAGGGCATATCAGGCAAGTGCTGTTACACCGAGCTATATATCCCCAGCCCCAAAGGCTCCTGCTTTGAGTTTGTTCTGAAATGTCTGACTTGGATGAAACTCAAAACTTGTGTTTGGTATTAGGATTTAAAGGTCAATCAAATGACTGGGAGCCCAGAGTACAATCTGAAGATGACTATTCCTAGATCTGTTGTGTGGAAAACTTTTGTACAGGGAATCTTTCCCACTCTTAAAATACACTTAGCTTCATTGTCTAAATTAAGTAAGTAGATCATGAGGCGCAATCTATGCCCTGAAAGGTAACGTACATATCATACCCATTTTCCAAAGAAGTTACAGTTCATCTAGCAAGAAAACTGTGTAGTGGACCAGTGGACCAGACGAGTTGAGAGAAAGTCTTTTTTTTTTTTTTTTTTTTTAATTTATTTATTTATTTATTTATTTATTTATTTATTTATTTATTTATTTTGGTTTTTTTGAGACAAGGTTTCTCTGTGTAGTTTTGGTGCCTATCCTGGATCTCATTCTGTAGATCAGGCTGGCCCTGAACTCACTGAGATCTGCCTGGCTCTGCCTCCCAAATGCTGGGATTAAAGGCATGTGCCATCACCACCCGGCGGGAAAGTCTTTTCTTGCAACCAGAAGGTGGGAATGTCTGGTTATTTTCCATTTGTTATAGCTTCTTGGCATGAGAATACCAAGACTGCCATGATGAAAATCAATAATGCACCTGGTCCTGGTAAGGCCACAAGCAGCTGAGATACCGTATGGAATCCATTTTCCTCTGAAGGAGAACAAGTCTGGGCCGGGAAGCACAATGTACTTACTTCCAGTCATGAGAGTCATTTTTCCTTCTCAAGCTTTCCAGCTGACCAAAAAATAGATCCCATGGTGACTGAAATATGACACAATTACAGAAATAAGAAGTGGATCGGGTGCTTACCAACAACAGCCATTTCACATAATTACATTCCTAATGTTCCTTCAGAGTTTTACTACTCAGAAAGTTAATTTCAAGCTAAAAATTTAACCTGTGTATCTGCTTCACATTGGAAACTTGCTAACTAAATACAAAGACAAAAGATATTAGAAGACTATTGGAGATCCTAGTAAGTTAACAGAAACAGAGCTTCTGAGAAATCCCCAGTGTAGCGAAAGCATCTGGGGAAAGGAGCACTTTTGTAAGTCACTGCAGGGAGTTAAATGGAACACTCCTTCACAGACAATGCAGGAAGAGCTACCCAAAGTGTGGCTTCCTACAGTGTACCACAGGGAAAGCATCCGTCCTTGCTGTAAAGGATGTACAGTGTACTACAGGGAAAGCATCCGTCCTTGCTGTAAAGGATGTACAGTGTACCACAGGGAAAGCATCCGTCCTTGCTGTAAAGGATGTACAGTGTACCACAGGGAAAGCATCCGTCCTTGCTGTAAAGGATGTACAGTGTACCACAGGGAAAGCATCCGTCCTTGCTGTAAAGGACATACAGTAGCACACAGTGACACTCGGGATCCAGAACTGAAGGAAAAGAAAGCAAAGGTGCACTCTGATTCCACCTGTGGAATTTCAAACTAACACGGCCATACCATTTCATTAATTCCTAAGTTTATAAAACCCATTTACGATACATACACTACTCAGTCATACAAAACTGTTCCCAATTTTAGACAAACTGAAACGTTTCAGTTTCTCTCTATCTCCCCAAAGTGATTTCAATTTTGGGCTCTGGTTTTGGTTTCTGTTTTAAAACAGAGTCTTACTACAAAGCTCAAGCTGGCCTCACACTTAGAATCTTCTAGTCTCAGCATCCCAAGTGTTACAGTTAGAAGCATGCACCACTGTGCATTTTTATTTATTACTTAAATAATATCTAACTAGAAGATTTATTTTCCTTCAAACTACCATTATCATCTCCTAATATTTAATTTAAGCCGGGCGGTGATGGTGCATGCTTTTAATCCCAGCACTCGGGAGGCAGAGTCAGGCGGATCTCTGTGAGTTCAAGGCCAGCCTGGTCTACAGAGCAAGATCCAGGACAGGCACCAAAACTACACAGAAAAACTCTATCTCGGGGGGAAAAAAAAATTAAATAAGTAAAGGCTGCTCTTGGAGTAATAAAAACATTTTCTTTTTATAGAATGAATATAAAAATTTGAGCTAAGGAGAGATGATTTTTATGTTCAGTCACTGATTAGAAAAGTGTTACACATAAAGCAGTGTTACTTAAGATTCTAATTTACTTAACTTGTGCCTGATTTTTCAGGCAAGATAAGATACCTGCAATAAATTGTTTCATCTGGTAGAAAAAAAATTTTGTTGTTGTTGTTTTTCGAGACAGGGTTTCTCCATGTATCCCTGGCTGTCCTGGAACTCACTCTGTAGACCAGGCTGGCCTCAATCTCAGAGGTTCCCTGGGATCAAAGGCGTGTGCCACCTCGCCCATTTTATAATAAAATTATTATTTAAAAAGTCTGGTGTTGGGAACTGGGTGTGTGAGCCAGGTCTATCATGTGCCTTGGCTTTATCCACACGTGGACTTTAACACTATAGAAAGTATCTCTTGAAAAATGGTGTGTAACCCCCTTCAAGAAACTCTCTTTGAATTCTGGTGCTCTCACTAAGAGCTACTTAAAGTCACACTGAACATGAAGCTTGTTTCTTATGCTTTATCTCAACTTCAGTCACTCCAGTGGAATTCAGGTCCACTCATCTGTCTGCATTCATCCCTCAATTAAATCTGTGACCACTGCCAGGATCTAAGTACAGTCACTGTTAGAACAGTGACAACAGAGAAGCCTGGAGGGTGAAGGAGGCTGTGTGAGTTTCTTTTCTGTTGCTGTGACAAAATACCCTGACCAAAATAACAAAACAGACAAACAAAACCCAAGGGAGAAAGGTGGTTTGGTTTGATTTGGTTTTTATATTTTGTTTTTTTGACTTACTGTTCAAGGGGAGTAGAGAGCATGCGGTGGAATAATCCTCTTGTACACTATAAAGACTTGTCACTCAAACTGGTTTAATAAAACACTGATTGGCCAGTAGCCAGGCAGGAAGGATAGGCAGAACAACCAAACTAAGGTCAATGGGAAGGAGAAGGACAGAGTCAGGAGTTGCCAACCAGATGCAGAGGAAACTAGATGAGAATGCTGTACTGAGAAAAGGTACCAAGAAACGTGGCTAAACATAGATAAGAATTATGAGTTAGTTTAAGTGTAAGAGCTGGTCAGTAATAAGCTTGAGCTACTGGCCAAGCATTTATAAGTAATGTTAAGCCTCCAAGTCAATTATTTGGGAGTTGCTAGCAGGACAGAAACTTCCGATTACAAGTCTGTGGTGGGGAAGACATTGCAACAGGCAGGGAAATCACAGCACGGGGAGCAGGAAGCTGGCTGGTCACACTGCATCCCATTCAGGAAGCAGAGAGGCAACAAGAAGTGGGTCCAGGATACAAAACCTCAAATCCCATCCCAGTGATCCACTTCTTCCTAAAAGGCACTGGCTCCTAAAGTCACCACAGTTACCAGGCAGTTGTCACCTATGCCTTTAATCCTAGCGCTCAGGAGGCAGAAGCAGGCGGATCTCTGTGAGTTCAAGGCCAGCCTGGTCTACAGAGCAAGTTCCAGAACAGAAACTCTGTCTCAAAAAAAGTAGAATTAATCTTATACTTTCTAATCAAAGCATTAATAATTTTCAAGACTCCTAAAATGCAGACATGTGAAGCCCGGTCCCTATAGATACATCTACAAAATGACTCCCAAAGCCTAAGTTCCAGGGGCACTGCAGTAGAAAGGGCAGAAAGATTGTAAGGACAAAAAGAATCAGGGAGTTTTCTGTGTAATTGTGTCTCCCAGGAATGTCAAGAAAAGTTTGGGAATGACTTTGCAAACAGGAGCTGAACAAGGATGACAAACACAGATGCACCAAAGTGGACAGCAGTGTCCCAGAGGCCTCAACCCCACACAAGAACTGCAGGCATGCTGAGAACTAAGGAATGCTGAGAGTGAGAAACAGTCTTCCTCAGAAAGAGCACATCAACTGGTTATCCAATACCAAATGGTCAGCCCTGAAAACACACATGCCAGTAACACACAGACTGAGCAGGTTATGTTTACATATACACATATGCATGTAACAATAATTAATGAAAAAGGGAGCCAGGAATTGGAAAAGAGCAAGGAGGGGTATATGGGAGGATTTGGAGGGAGGAAAGGGAAGGGAGAAATTATGTAATTTGTATTGTAATCTCAAAAAATAAAAGCAGCAAATAAAAAAAAAGAATTTTCAAGATTCAGCTGAGCTATGTTCAGTGATGGAGTACATACTTAACATATATACATGTACTAATTAATAGGAACAGACCCCATAGAATAAATGTCTTCATGTCTTTTCTTGTTGCCATGATATATCCGGGCAAACGCAACTCAAGGGGAAGGTGCAGTTCAACACGGTGGAGAAGTCAAGGACCAGGAGCTTGAAGCAGCAGTCACACTATGTCTGAAAGCAGTTTCATTCAGTCCAGGACCCGACCCATGAAATGGTGTCACCACAACTATTAATGTAATCAAAATAATCCCTCGAGGTATGTCTAGAGGCCAAGCTCCCAGGTGATTCTAGATTGTTTCAAGTTAACGATGAACACTGAGTATTAAAATATTTAACATTAAAAACACTCTAAGATTCCTCAAGCAAGTCAACGAGAGAAGGCTTACCCTGTGGGGGCAATAACTCATAGTTTCATGTTGTAAAACATACAGGTCCAATGTGGACTCATCTTTTCAGGATACAGCAGAGATTAAAAGCTTTATCTATCTCTGATTATGACACGATAGCGATAGCGATGTAGTTTTTAATCTGAGTCCTGTGCAAACTAACACTCTACGGTCAAACAGAATTAACTTCACTGGCTTCAGTCTCTAGAAAGGGCTCCGGGGGCTAGGAAGATACATAAGGAAAAGGGACGGTAGGCAGGGGCCACACCAGGAGACCAGGATAAACTAAGGCATTTGAACCTTACGGTCTGGAGTAAAATAGCATTTCCAACACACATTTCTTTTATATCAGAAGCTTTCCTCCACACTAAATGTTACCCAGAAACCTAATATATAACACAGATAATGTAATCTTTTCTGGTTGAAATGGATGATAAAGATCTGCTACTCCTGGGAGGGGGAGGGGGGCGAGACGGGGAGAACAGGGGAAATTGTGGCTATTATGTGGAACTGAATGGTGTTGTAAAATAAAAAAATAAAAAATAAAAAATAAAAGATCTGCTACTCCAATCAATTTCTCAGAAAAATTTAGGACTTCAGGAACAGTTGGAAATCACTGGACTCCAGAATAATGTGTTACATCTTCCTAAAGTATCAATTTTATTCAGAGGTTGGAGTGGGAGATAGAGAACATGGAAGGTAAATAATTTTTGTTTTAATACAATCAGAGAAAACATTACAAATTTTTAATGAAAATTTCAAATAGATACTTCTAATTACATACATCTCTAGACAAATTAGGTATAAAAACTGGCGCCTGTCGTAAAGGTGACTTAAGTGTGTGTGTGTGTGTGTGTGTGTGTGTGTGTGTGTGTGTGCATGTGACAGCGGGAGCATATGTGTAGAGGTCAGAAAACAGCTTGAGGGGATTCTTTCTTCTTCCCCATGTAGTCTGAGGGGCTGAACTCAGCTCCTCCAGACTTAAAATGTGTGGAGAGACCTGATGGAGGATATAAGACCACTGAAAAAGATTAAGCAGGAAACAGCATGGCTTTTCAAAGTTGGAAGACAACTTTCCATTTTCTCAGTTTGGGGTTAGGGGACCAGTGGTGCCCTCAAGTACAACTGAAAGAGGAGATCCTCAGACAGGAGACATCTAAAACAGTCCACAAGAGGAGACTGTGACACAGAAGGGATGTGATAAGATCTATAACCTGAAGGACAATTTTAGGAGACTACCCAGGGCTTGGTAATGACTTGACTGTTGTCAGTACCTTGCTCTCCTGCTACCTGAACTACAGCCCAGAGATGACTCCAGCAGCACTTATCACAGCCATGGCATCTCTGCTTCCCTGTCAATAACATCCCAGGGCAAGACTGTCTGGTTCACTCTTCAGCGCCATGTTCTAGCACATAGAAGGTGCTAAGTGAAGGACATTTGAAGTTAGACACAAGGACCAGCTCAGGGACAAGAAGTAGAAGAAGACTGTTGTGCTGTGGAACATTTGTTTAGTGATGCAAAGATGTGTTGCATTCTTTCATGTTGCATTTGTTTAACTCAGGGAAGCTGTGTTACTGTGCCTGCCTAAAACACCAGATTGGTCTAATAAAGAGCTGAACGGCCAATAGCAGGGCAGGAGAAAGGATAGGCGGGCTGGCAGGCAGAGAGAATAAATAGAAGAAAAAAATAATAATAAGAGGAGGAGCGAGAAAAGGAGGAGAGGAGGATGCCAGGAGCCAGCCAACCAGCCACACTGCCAGCCATGGAGTAAGAAGGAAAGACATATAGACTAGAGAAAGGTAAAAGCCCAGAGGCAAAAGGTAGATGGGATCATTTAAGTTAACAAAGCTGTACAGAAACAAGCCAAGCTAACTAAGGCAGGTACTAATAAGTAAGAATAAGTCTCTGTGAATTTACTTGGGAGCTGAGTGGTGGGCCCCCAAAGACCAAAGAGTGTGGGGGTATTGTTTTCCCCAAAATATTGTGGACCTTAATAAACTTATCTGGGGTCAGAGAACAGAAAAGCCACTAGGTAGGCGGTGATAGCACACACCTTTAATCCTGGCATTCCAGAGATAGAAATCCCTCTGGATCTCTGTGAGTTCAAGGCCACATTGGAAATAGCCAAGCATGGTGACACACACCTTTAATCCCAGAAAGCCAGCCTTTAATCCCAGGGAGTGGTGGTACAAAACAGAAAGATATATAAGGCGTGAGGACCAGAAACTAGAGGATTTTGGCTGGTTAAGCTTCAGGCTTTGGAGCAGCAGTTCAGCTGAGATTCATTCTGGATGAGGACACAGAAGCTTCCAGTCTGAGGAAACAGGACCAGCTGAGGAACTGGTGAGGTGAGATAGCTGTGGTTTGTTCTGTCTCTCTGATCTACCAGCATGGACCCCAATAACTCGCCTCGGGTTTGATTATATTAATAAGAACTTTTAAGATTCCTGCTACATCTGGCGCCCAACGTTCGTGTTACGAATTCATGAAAAAGCTGTTTGCCTGTGGCCTTGTGAGCCCGAGCTCAGGCCCAAGCTACACTCAGTCGGTTGTGATGGCACACACCGGTAGGATTTGCTGAAGGAGACAGAGGCAGTAGGATCCTGAGTTTGAGACCGGCCTAGGAGGCTTGGGAGAAGCTTTGGCCCGGACTGAACCACAAACAGTGGTGGGACCATGGAAGCAGTGGCTACTGCTCCACATTGCCAGCTCCTTCTCATCGTGTTGGTGACTGCGGTGATGCTGCTACCTGGGACAAAGGGTTTACTGCTGCTGGTTCAGAGAAGAATTGCCAAGACCATCGTGTTACAAGAAAGCATCAGCAAAGGTCAGTTTGGAAAAATTTGGCAAGACAAATGGTGGGGAGAAATTGTTGTGAAGATTTTCTGTTCTAGGGAAGAATGTTCATGGTTCCGAGAGACAGACATTGATCAGACTATGATTGCTCCAAACCACAGAGGAGGCAAAAAAAAAAAAAAAAAAAAAAAAAAAGTCTGCAGGAAACCATGACCATGCCTAACAGTGACTTTGAAATCTTCAAAAAGATGACAAGATCCTACAACGATGATTCCACATGGACTATGATAAAGCCATTAAGCCAATTAACACCATGGAAAAATCAACTTTGGACTACAAACTGGTCAGGACAATTTCGAGAGGACTAGTTGAGATGATCCAGCCTGACAGACTACTCGAACAAGGACGTGAAACAAGCCCTGAACTTTCCTATTATGCAGAGACTGGACAAATGATACAGGACTTGATGATTAACCCAAAAATTTTCTTTTCAAGATTCCCTAAAGATATCTTCACCCCTAGAAAGCAAAAGGAAAAAGAGAATATAGATATGAGATAGATCATTGAATCTACTCTGAGAAAAAAGATAAAAAGAGAATATAGATATGAGATAGATCATCGAATCTACTCTGAGAAAAAAGATAAAGAAATAATAGGATAAATAGGTAGATCATTGAATCTACACTGAAGAAAAAGGGGAAGATATAAAAATAACAAAAGGTAGACTACTGAATGTATTATGAAAAGAAAAAAGAGAAAATATGGATATGATAAGATAAAAAGGGAGATTATGGAATCTACTTTTAAAAAGGAACTACTTGTTTTAAATAAGATAAGTAATGAAAATGTTTTGGTCTGAGTTTATCAGATGTTACTGGACTGGACATTGTTAATATATATAATGGAGTTTTTATCTGAATCTGTCAAATGTTAATGGACTAGACATCATTAATGCAATTTTTGGCTGTATATATTGTATACGCTTATTGGATAGTTTTTCTTGTATTAGTTATAAGCTTTTTTAATTTTAGACAAAAAGAGAGGAGATGTGGGGGTATTGTTTTCCCCAAAATATTGTGGACCTTAATAAACTTATCTGGGGTCAGAGAACAGAAAAGCCACTAGGTAGGCGGTGATAGCACACACCTTTAATCCTGGCATTCCAGAGATAGAAATCCCTCTGGATCTCTGTGAGTTCAAGGCCACATTGGAAATAGCCAAGCATGGTGACACACACCTTTAATCCCAGAAAGCCAGCCTTTAATCCCAGGGAGTGGTGGTACAAAACAGAAAGATATATAAGGCGTGAGGACCAGAAACTAGAGGATTTTGGCTGGTTAAGCTTCAGGCTTTGGAGCAGCAGTTCAGCTGAGATTCATTCTGGATGAGGACACAGAAGCTTCCAGTCTGAGGAAACAGGACCAGCTGAGGAACTGGTGAGGTGAGATAGCTGTGGTTTGTTCTGTCTCTCTGATCTACCAGCATGGACCCCAATAACTCGCCTCGGGTTTGATTATATTAATAAGAACTTTTAAGATTCCTGCTACAAAAGAGTTTAAAAAAACAAAAACAAAAACAAACAAACAAAAAAAAAACAACTACAGAAAATCAAGAAGCCAGGGACTCATTAACAGCTTCTTCTATGCTCCATGTCCTGGTCCTCTTTTTTTAAATCTTCATATTCTAGGACTGAGACTAGAAAAAGGAAGCTCTATGTCTCATCACCAGAATTTCTAAGATTGGTACCCCAAAGGTAGACATTTTCAAAGTGCTGTTGGCCCTCATTATCCATAGCTTCTTCATTCACACATTCAACTAACTTTGGATATAAATTTGAAAGAGAGAGAGAGAGAGAAAGAGAAAGAGAGAAAGGAAGAAAGAAAGAAATCACACCTGTACTGAACATGTAGAGACAATTTTTTGTCTTGTCATTATTCCCCACATAATATAACAAGTGACAAATTATTTACATTGTGTTAGGTAGCATAAGTCATCCAGATAAAAAGATATACATAAATCACAAACAACTATTATGCCACTTTATACAGATTTTGGCATCTTGGGGGTCCTAAAATCAATTCCCTATAGATACCAAGAGGCAATCATATTAACTAAAACCAAACTGTACTTTGTCTCTTAAATTTCATGATAACATCCAGGTATAAAATGAGTGATATTCTAGGAATTAAAATCTTGCCATAAAACACAAAATTTACAGCTGCTGTTGGGTATGAAAACTTAAAAACACTCTACTAGGCTGGGCGGTGGTGGCGCACACCTTTAATCCCAGCACTCGGGAGGCAGAGCCAGGTGGATCTCTGTGAGTTCGAGGCCAGCCTGGGCTACCAAGTGAGCTCCAGGAAAGGCGCAAAGCTACGCAGAGAAACCCTGTCTCGAAAAAACCAAAAAAAAAAAAAAAAAAAAAACCACTCTACTAAAAATGTTTTCAAAATGGTTGGGTGGTGGTGGCACACACCTTTAATCTTAGCACTCAGAAGGCTGAGACAGCAGATCTCAGAGTTTGAGGCCACCCTGGTCTACAAAAAGAGTTCCAGGATAGCCAGAGCTATACAGAGAAACACTATCTTGAAAAACAAAAATAAAAATAAATTCAAAATGAAATGTAAGCTAGACATGGTGATGAACATCTGTAATCACAGCACTTAAGACACTGAGATGGGAGGACTGATGTGAGTTCAAGGCCAGTCTGAGCTATAAAACAAAAGTCTGTCTTTAAAATTAAAAAAATTAAAAAAAAGATAAAAACTCAGTATGAGAATAGCTTTACCAGATTGTAGCTAGAGTTTTCCTGCCTTGCCCACAGTCAGGACAAATCTTTGTCACCCGCCAGTCCCACAGCCGCTCAGACCCAACCAAGTAAACACAGAGACTTATATTGCTTACAAACTGTATGGCCGTGGCAGGCTTCTTGCTACCTGTTCTTATAGCTTAAATTAATCCATTTCCATAAATCTATACCTTGCCACGTGGCTGGTGGCTTACCGGCGTCTTCACATGCTGCTGGTCATGGCGGCGGCTGCAGTGTCTCTCTGCCTCAGCCTTCCGCTTCCCAGAATTCTCCTCTCTCCTTGTCCCACCTACTTCCTGCCTGGCCACTGGCCAACCAGTGTTTTATTTACTGACCAATCAGAGCAATTTGACATATAGACCGTCCCACAGCACTTCCCCTTTCTTTTTTTTTTTAAAGGAAGGTTTTAACTTTTATACATCGCAAAGCCAACTTGGTATATTTGGGAAATTGGGCGTAGCTTCTCTAACTACTTCCTGCTGGAGGGGGGCGCTGTATCTTATGGGGACACAAAGAAAATTTAAGGATCATGGAGTAGTCCGTGAGACCGTATCGTCTGAGCCAGTTGCCTTGAAATGATTCTGGATGTTGGATCATCTGGGCCATGGTATCATCGGAGACCTTTCAGGTGGTCTTGGCTGGTCAAACCTGATGTATCTTAATCTGGAACAAATCCATAGCCTCTGGCTTTCTGTGGAAACAAAAGCAGAGCCTCCTTTCCAAAGCAACATATCCTTACATCCAAAATTTGAAGTTAAGGTACCTTTAAAATACACATTTTGGCATAACTCAACAGCTTTTGCAATCAAATGTTTCTCTTCAGTTACGAATATCAAAGAGAACATAATCCAGAGTCTCTGTGTGGTAGCCATCTTTATGTGGCTTATGTTTTATATTACCTTGAGCCTATTGCTTTAAACTGCAGCCTTCTAAGCCTGAAACGGCGCTGTGGCTGCTGGCTCCGCCCACTTCAGCTTCCCAACATGGCGGTGGTACGTTTTCCGCCAGCTCTGGGAGCCATCGTGGGTCTGTGCTTTTATCCAAACAGCGTGTAGCCCAGAAACCTCTTTTTTTGTACTAGCAAAGGCTAAATCCACCATGCAGCTTAATGTGCCACTTGCAGAGGCCTCATTCCCGCCATACTGCAGATCAAGCTTGCATGCTAGGAACCCGCCAGTAGCTCAAACCAGCAGGCTGCCGCTCATTTGAGAGAGACAATTAGGAAGCTGTTTTTAGTTCCGTTTTAGAATCTTTTCTCAGGTTTTAGGTGGAAACTCTTGCCAACACGTTGGGCGCCATTTGTAGCTAGAGTTTTCCTGCCTTGCCCACAGTCAGGACAAATCTTTGTCACCCGCCAGTCCCACAGCCGCTCAGACCCAACCAAGTAAACACAGAGACTTATATTGCTTACAAACTGTATGGCCGTGGCAGGCTTCTTGCTACCTGTTCTTATAGCTTAAATTAATCCATTTCCATAAATCTATACCTTGCCACGTGGCTGGTGGCTTACCGGCGTCTTCACATGCTGCTGGTCATGGCGGCGGCTGCAGTGTCTCTCTGCCTCAGCCTTCCGCTTCCCAGAATTCTCCTCTCTCCTTGTCCCACCTACTTCCTGCCTGGCCACTGGCCAACCAGTGTTTTATTTACTGACCAATCAGAGCAATTTGACATATAGACCGTCCCACAGCACCAGATAACACATTTCAAGGTTGTATCTCAACTGGTCATCAAGAAATATCTAACATTCTGTTTGTGTGTTTGTGCATGCTTAGATGATAAAGGGAAAATACACTAACATATTACAAAATCTGGAATTACATTTAGTTAAAAAATTTATATTAGAGCTGGAAGTGGTGGCTTATGTTCTAATCCCAGCACTAGAGACAAAGGCAGGTAGATCTCTGTGAGTTCAAGGTCAGCATTGTCTACACAGTGAATTTCAAGCCATTTTTACTATGTAGGACTACACAGTAAAACCCTGCCTCAAAAAATAAATTTTAATTTATTAATTTTTTAAAATTTCATTCTGGGACTGTGAGGATAGCTAAGTGATTGACCACTTGCCTAGAGTGCATAAAGTCCTTGGTTCAATCCATTTGACCACAAAAATAATGAAAAGATAACTCTTAAAAGTTTCATATTGGCCTAAGTTTATAAATTGCTATAGCTTGGAATAATCACCAAAAACTGAAAAAAATAACAAAATGAGAATGAGAGATTGAGAGCTGGAGACATAACCTAGTGACACAATACTAACCTAACATAGGTGAGACCCTGAATTCCATTCTAAGGGAGGGAGGAAGGGAGGTGGGGAGGGAGGGAGGCGGGGAGGGAGGGAGGCGGGAAGGGAGGGAGGGAGGCGGGAAGGGAGGGAGGGAGGGAGGGAGGCGGGGAGGGAGGGAGGCGGGGAGGAGAGTTGAGTGAGAAGACACTGACAGACGAGTGTGTATTTCCACATCTGAGACACCGACCCGTCTACACACAACAATGACTCTCACACCTCTATTTCAAACAGGAAATGTCTAGCTTCTTGGAACCCTGTGTTGTTTCTCAACAATTTCTGCACTAGCAAAAAACTATACAGATTTCTTTAGACTGATAAGCCGAATAGCCTAATCTCTTAGTGAAATTTAAGACTGTCATTGGGAACTCGGAGCCGATGACATCTTAGAATCAAGTTCTGATCAGGCCAAATGGTTACATTTGGATTTAAAGAAGCCAAACCTCAGGCCTGAGAGAGGGCTCACCCGCTAAGGCACTTGCTGCCTAGCCTGAGGGCCCGACTTCCATCTCTAGACCCCACAGGTGGGAAGAGAAGCGAGTCCATCGCTTGTCCTCTGACAGCCACATAAATGAATACATTAGAACCCTGTCTCAAAAAGTAAGGGGGGAGCAATGGAGGATAGCCCACGTTGACCTCTGCCTTCTACAGGTTCGTGCACATACATGAACCCACAGCACACAAACATGTACACACATACAACACACAGACGCAAAATGCTAATTTAAATGAGGAGGGAGAGAAGAAAGAAAACTTAACCTTCGTTTAAAAGAAGAAGTCAAATCTAAACTGAAGAGACACTACTTCAACTGCAAGGACACATTTCACTATCTCAGTGACAGCACAAGTGGTCTCGTTCAGAAGGTGCTAGGGTGTTACTACAATGCAAAGGAGACTGTCTGCTGTCAAGACAACAGAGATGATATATATATATATATATATATATTTCCAGACAGGATCTCTCTATGTAGCTCTGGCTAGCCTGTTCATCTTTTTTAATTTTTTCCACATGTTTTAGGTTTATTTTTAATTATGTATCTGTGTATAGTACAGGCACCTGAGTACAAGGGCCTAAGGAGAGAAGAGGGCTTCAGATCCCCTGGGGCTAGTTACAGGGAGTTGTGAGCCACCCCATATGGGTGCTGGGAACTGAACTCAGGTCCTCTGTGAGAGAACCACCGAGCTATTTACACAGCCTCTACACTTATTTAGTATAAGCATGTGTGTGGACATGCATGCGTGCATACGTGCATATCCTCTGTGTGTGTGTGTGTGTGTGTGTGTGTGTGTGTGTGTGTGTGTGTGTGTGTAAAACTGTGCACATGCCCAGGCCTCAACACTCATGGATATAATAGGGCAACTTGAGGTTCACTTCCTCCAACACTGGGTCCCGGAGATGGCAGTGGCCAGGCCTGGCGGCAAGGCAAGCACCTTTACCCACTGACCTGTCGTCCAGATCCAGGACCTCCTCCCACTCCGCGACCTTCCTGCTGGGATGTAGGCATCACTGCAGCCACCTGCGGGGCCTCGGCACTGAGCTGACTGGGGCAACATGAAATGACGAAAGGACAGATGCATCTACAGGAAAGCTGGGATGGGGGTGGCGGGCTCGGAGAGAGAGGGACCATCTCCTGGGAGACTCAGCCCAGAGGGTCAGCTACTCTCAGGATGGGGTCTCTGCAGGGGAGCCATGGCAGGCAGTACATCCTAGAGGAAGAGCCCCTGTTGATACTTTC
The DNA here is from genome assembly GCF_049852395.1 of Peromyscus maniculatus bairdii. Lineage (NCBI taxonomy): Eukaryota > Metazoa > Chordata > Mammalia > Rodentia > Cricetidae > Peromyscus > Peromyscus maniculatus. Next base: position 45,264,953 of record NC_134865.1, on the reverse strand, counting down.
TGCAAATACAACCAGGCTACTCCGACCAGGAAGGCCTGGCCATTCCGGAGGGTCTGCGGCATTGGTGTCCTTGACAAGGCTGCCTCTTATCTTGAGTGCTCGTTCATACAGGAATACACTCACTCCCATATCCGCCCCCATCTTATTTCCTAGATGTTCCCAGTGCAGCCTGAAGTCTAGTGCAGCCACAGCTCTGTGCAGTCTCTACAGCCTGACTAAGAAAGAAAGAAAACGGGGCAGCCTCCGGCTTGGGTTGTCCTCCTTTCTCAAGAACTAGAAAAACTCAAACACCAGTAAGGTTGTCCTCCTGCATCATGCCTCACGCAGCGCTGCTTGGAAGCTCTGGGCACAACGTCTCGGGAGAATTCTTCTGGACCCTGGTGAAGCTACAACAAGGTTCTTCCCCTTTGGTGAGCATATGTCGTGCATTCAAAAGGTCCTGTACAGGGGCACGTGTGCGGTTAGAGCAGGTCCCTGGGCTAGAGTACACTGCGCATGGTCCTTCCATAATTCTGTTGCCAGTCCTGATTGACAAGTAATCGCTCCTCTGGGTTGAGATCAGATTTCTGTCATGCTTAGCCAATCGGAAGGAGGCCAGGCATTGTCACTGAGGGTGCTCTGAGAAAGTCCTGGAGTATATAGAGCCATAGCCCATAGGCTGGCTGTACATGCTGTTTAACGTCCTGAAAGGATTTGAAAGGCAGAGTCTCAGGAGAACACACCATTTGGTTTGGGTCCTGCAGAACAGGCCTCTCAAACATGGGAAGGCAGTTAAAACCATCAGGGTCTTACCCCAAATGTTCCATCCTAAACAAGGTTTGTGGTAAGAGGGTAAGTTTCCTCCCCTCATATCTCATGGCGGCCCAGACCCAAGGTGCAATTCACCATGGGTTAAGTGACCATATCTTCATAGTCACTTTCCTCAGCATCTGAGGTACCAGGCAGGTTGAAACAAGCACATGAAGTGAGTTTGCCTCTCCATCTCTTTCCTGTCTCTGCAGGTCGTGGGGGCACTGCTGGAGCTGCACTTGTGGTCCTCTGTGACTTTCTGTGGCTGTCTCTCAGGGACAAGTGGTCAGCTCTTTGTAACCTGAGGGACAGGCCGACAAGGCTGGACTTCCAGATCCAATCTGACAGAGCCTGCCCTTTTATGAGCAAATGGCCAAGAACCTATGAAATCACATATAAGATTCCATATACCAAAAGTAAAAAGAGGAATACATTTGGGTCCTTCAGCCACATCATTCATTAATACAGGGCTACACTCGCCCCCCACACACCACTAATCTTGGATCTGTAAACACATTTCTCTACTAATAATTAAGTCACAAAAGCATACAACTTTAGGCAACAAGGTTGTAACTATTAAAAAAATACATAAATGACATCTTGACATCTTTGTGAATAACTGTATATTTCAAAAATGCTCAATTTCACATTATTTTATTTCCATCTTAACTGATTTCCAATGAACATGCCTGTCTACCATTGACATTAAGTTTTTTCTATATTCTAACTGTTAAGTAGTAAACAATCTTTAAGACACTGTGAAATCTAAGAATATGATTTAAAGAAACCTCTGGGTATCACTGCTGAACATCCAATCTCTTTAACAATAGGGGGGAAATCCCTTTTTGAATTATATGCTGTAAAAGTTCACAATTTCATGTACAATATAGTATGAGACATTACCAACTCATGAGGCATTACCAAGCAGAAACTTTCTGAGCAAACACACTATGTCCCAAAATGAAGAAATTCTGTTTTAAGCTATTTGGATATAGCTTTTCCTCTGTCTTCAACAAAATATATTATATATACTGTTTTCATGCTGACCAAACAGAGCTGTACTATTTCCCTGTATGTGTACTGGTGCTCACATATGTACTTATGTGTGTAGAGGCCAGAGGGCTACTTCAGGTGTCTTCCTCAATTACTTTCCAGTTGTTGTTTTTTTTTAAACTTACTTATTTTATGTGTATGAGTGTTTTGCCTTCCTGTATGCATGGGCACTGTATGTATGCCTGATGCCCACAGGGGCCAGAAGAGGGCAACGGATTGCCTGAAAATGGAGTCAAGGATGCTTGTGAGCTGCCATGTCCGTGCTGGGAACCAAACCCAGTTCCTCTGCAAGAGCAGCCAGTGCTTTACCTACTAAGCATCTCTTGAGCTCTCTCCATCTTGCTTTTTGAGACAGGGTTTCTCACAGAACCTCGAGCTGGCTGACTCAGCTAGACTGGCTGGCCAGGGAGCTCCAATGAGCCTACTGTCTGCCTCCCCAACACAGGAATTACACAAACACATTACTGCACCCAGTTTTGTTTTGTTTTGTTTTGTTTTGTTTTGTTTTGTTTTCCTTTATGGGGGTACTAGAGATTGAATTCAGGTCTTCATGCTTATGCAACAGGCAATTTACTGAGCTATCTCCCCAAGAACCAATACCATTTCTCCCCCCACCTTGTAAAATTTATTTTTATTTTGTATGTATAAGCGTTTTGCCTGCATGTATGGACATACACTTTGTGTATACCTGGTGTCCACAGAGACCAGAAAAGAGTGTCAGATCCTCTGGAACTACACTTACAAACAGTTGTAAAGTTACCATGTGAGTACTGGGAACCTGGGTCCTCCATAAGAATAGCAGGTGCTCTTAACCTCTGAGCCATTTCCCCAGCCCCCCAATATCTTCTCTCAATGACAAATTTCCAGTGAACAAATGTAGTATACAGCATTATATGTACATCAACACAATTCAACATTTCATTTGTCCCTCAGTTTGGCTGCAATCACTGTTTTAAAAAAGGTAAAAGTACTTCTTCCTTAGAAGCCATGGTGGTTTGAATGAGAAATGTCCCCACGGGCTCAGGCAACACTTGGTCCTCAGTTGGTGGTTTTATCTGGGGAAGAATGAGGACGCACAGGACAGGCTTTGAGAACTGCTCCACTTCCAGATCATTCTCTCTACTTCATGCTTGTGGCTGAAATACGATCTCTCAGCTTCCTTCTCCTGCTATCATATCTGCCACTTGCCTCCCCACCATGACAGACTCATATCTCTGGAACTATAAGCCAAAATGCTTTCTTTCATAAGTTGCTTTTGATCATGGTGTTTATCACAACAAAAGAAAAGCAATGGATATAGAAGTTGGTACCAGAGAGTGGGTTATTGCTGGAAAGACCCTGACTATCTTGTTTTTTAAAGAAACGTAGAAGATTTTGGAACTCTGGTCTAGAAAGGCAGCTGAATGCTAGAAGCAGACCTTTATCTGGCCATTCTAGTAAGAGCCTGGAAGACAATAGTGCTGACAGCCATGTAGACTGTGGACGCCCAGCTCAGGTTTCTGGGGAAGCAAGAACTTTAAAGCAACTGGGCTAGAGACCTTCTGCCCTTGTCCTCAGAACTTGCCTGCGGCAAATTAAAGAGTAATGGACTAATTCCTTTGGCAGAGGAAATTCCAAGACAACATAATGTTGAGTCTGTGCATGGTTGTTCCTGATAGCATGTATGCAGGTCTAGAATGGAAAAGAGCAAGTGGGGCAGAAAGAAATACAAAATGTACACGTTAGAGAGGGAAAAAGCACTAGGAAGCTTAACATTACATCCCAGGTATGTGCAGGAAGAGGCTGGAGCTGTTGGGTGGATAGGTGATACAAAGGGGCCTCCTTCTCTGCATTAGTACCTCAGGCAAGACCCGACCCAGCTAAGCTTCCAAACTATGAAGGCAAGCACGTGGCATTTTCTACTCCTAGAAAACAACTGAAAAAAAGCTTCTGCTAATGTGATTTAAGGGAACAAAGGTCCATCCCAAGTTGGTAACAGAACTTAGAATTGCTGTACACATAATGCTGAGTTTAGAGGGATAAAGGATGAAAGAGTAAGGGGACCTGGACTCTTCCTCTGTAGTTTCAGAGAGCCACTGAGGCTAGGCAGTGTGTGGCAGAGAAGTCCCTGAATTATGGCCCTGAGAGGCTACAGTGTGCAGCTGTAAAAGTGAACCCTACTTCACAGTGGAGTCCTGAAATGTTGGAGATGCCAGAGCCATGGGATATCTGCCAAAGAGAGCTACATACAAGGAGTAGAACCAGCCCAAGAGCAAGATATACTTAGCAAATAGCAAAGTTTGAGGAGCAAAGTCATATGAGCCCTTTGAAACTAAAGCCCCAGACATTGGACACGGAGCTACAGGATAGGGGGTTTGCCTTAAAGGGTTCTTATCATGTCCAAAACTTCCTCACTATGTTGCCACTCCTTCCTTTAGAATATGTATATTCTGTGCCATTATGCTGGAAGTTTGTAATTTGCTTGTTTGTTTTAAGGAGGTTACAATTAAGTCTGTCTTGATGGATCTCTGAGACAGAGGCCAGCTTGGTCTACAGAGCTAGTTCCAGAACAGTCAGAGCTACACAGGGAAATCCTATCCGGAAAAACCTTGAGTCTCAGAAAAGACTTTGAACTTTTAAACAGTATTAAAGACTATGAGAGACTATGGGAACTTCTCAAGTTCCACAAGATGAAGCTTACATTATGATCCATCCATGAGGCTATGGTGGGTCAGGGAGTGAAATGTGGTAATCTGAATGAAAAGTGTTCCCCCACAAGCTCAGACACCTCAACACTTAGTTCCCAGGTTGGTAGTACTGTTTGGAGAGATTATGGGGAGATGCAGCCTTGCTGGGGGAAGTTTACCATTGGAGCCAGGGTTGAGAGTTCATAGCCTCATCCCCTTCCGGCTCTTTGCTTCGTGTCTGTGTTTGAAGATGTGATCTTGCAGCTTTTCTACGGCCATGCCTGCCACCTGCTGGCATGCCTCCCTGCCATGATGGACTCCTCCCTCGGGAACTGTAAGCCAAATTAAACTCTTTCTTCCATAACTTGCTTTTGGTGATGGTGTTTTACCACAGCAACAGGAAAGTTACTGACACAGAAGCCTTCCATTAAGAAAGCTAAAGTGATTACTTCAATATACATAAAGTAAACTTAAATAAAATAAATAAACTTCAACACAGAGCATTTCCAGATTCCAAGGAATGAGTGTTCAATAAAAGGAAAGACTGATGAAAAGACATAACATTTATAAATATACATTTGCTTTAACAGAGATTCAAAATTAAGTGACAAAATCTGGCTGAATTAAAGATATACATAATTTCATAATTATAGTAGAAGGTCTTAAGACTTCATTCTCATCAACTGATAGCTCAATTAGACAAAAATCAGTGAGGCTATAGATTTGACTAACAAGAAAAGCCTGACCTAGTCTATATTTATAGACCATAACACCAGTCCTGTACAACACACCTCTTTTTTTGTTTGTTTGTTTGTTTGGGTTCTTTTTTTGTTTTGTTTTGTTTTGTTTGTTTTTCTAGACAAAGGTTCTCTTTGTAGCCCTGGCTGTCCTAGAACTCGCTTTGTAGACCAGGCTGGCCTCAAACACAACTAATGTCATACTTAATGGTAAAAGATTTCATCTCATCACCCCAAAAATAAAGAAGAAGATAGTGCCCATTTTTACCACCCTCATTCAGCACAAGGCTAGAGGTTGTATGTTATGGAATAATCTTTTTGTATACTGTGAAGTTAAGTCTTTGGCAAGGCACCTTCTGATTGGTTTAATAAAAGAACAGACTGGCTGGTAAATAGGCAGGAGGTATAGGCAGGACAGCCAGAGGATGGTAGGAAGGGCAGAGTCTGAGGAGTCATGAACCAGACTCGGAAGTTCATACATGAGGTAAATGAGCCTTGGAGCAGCATGTAGATTAATAGAAATGGGTTAATTTAAGTTGTAAGAGCTGGATGGAGACAAGTCTAAGCTATTGGCCAAGCATTTATAATTAATAATAAGTCTCTGAATGGTTATTTGGGAGTGGCTGCTGAGACACAGAGGAACTCTATCTACAGTTGTAGTTTGCATTAATACTAAATAACAGCGTGCATGGTGGCAGACACCTGAAATCCCATCACATGGGAAATAGAGGCAAAAGATTCAAAACTTCAATATTATCCTCAACTACACAGAAAATTGAGGCCAGCATAGGATATGAGACCCTATCTCAAATCCATTCAAAAAAAAATCCTGACTAAATAAAGTTCGGAATGGATGAAACAAACCTGTCATATTTACAAATAATAATTGTAATACTAAAATGATTGCTTTACACTGAAAATCCTAAGGAAGACTACAGGCCAACTGCTGGAACAAATTTAACAGGATTGTATTATATAAAACCACTACTGAAAAGTTCAATTCTTATATTAGTATCAAATGTCTAGAAAGTGAAATTTTTTAAACAAGTAGAACAAAAGAAGTGCCTGAGAATAAATGTAATAAATAAAAGACAGCTGAGACCGCTGCACTGAACACTACTGCCCACCGTTGTCTGAAATAAAGACCTAAATAAATGAGAGGCTATTGTCACCGTCACAGGTTAGCACACTCAGTAGTTTTTAAATGGCAGTTTTCCCCACATTTAATGTCAATCCCAGTCAATTCTCTAACAGGTTTTTTTTTTTTTAAGTTATCAAAATAGTTTAAACTTTATATGGGAATTCTAAGGGCATAGAATAATCAAAGAAACTTTTTTAATAAAAAGGTGAAAACAAATTGGGCAGGGATGGTGCATGCCTTTAATCCCAGTACTTGGGAGGCAGAGGCAGGTGGATCTCTGAGTTTGAGGCCAGCCTGGTCTACAGAGCGAGATCCAGGACAGCCAGGATTGCTGCACAGAGAAGCCCTGTCTGGAGGGGTGCTAAAAGATTCACAGTGCCCCGATTCCGATATTTACTACAATATTTTGGTAATCAAAGCAACCTGGGTATACTGGCAAAGTTACATATAATCAGTAAGAAGTGAACTCAGAAATAGATCCATTCTTGACTAATTACTGCCCCTGCCTCATTGGTTTCTTTCTGAAAAGGAGTTTCCTTAAGTATATAGCCCTAGCTGTCCTGGAACTCACTTTGTAGACCAGGCTTGCCTGGAACTCACAGAAATCTGCCTGCCTCTGTCTCTAGAGTGCTAGGATTAAGGTATTCGCCATCACCAGCTGGTGACATAGGAAATTTAATGAGGTGATAAAAATATGATGATGGTTTCATGGGTGTGTAGATGTAACCAACTGTCTTATTAAATAAGAAACACAGAACCAATGCAAAGAAGAAAGCCAAGAGGTCAGAGCCAAGAGCTAAAACCTTACCCTTCCTCCTGCGGTGGTCCTACCTCTCCGAACCAGAGCTACTTCCTGTGTTAAAGTCTTTATATATAGAGTTTCTGTTCTGCCTTCTCATTGGTTGTAAACCCAACCACATGACCGCCTCGTCACTGCCTGTCTGTACAGACCTCTAGGTCTTCTATGGTTTGTATTGAGATTAAAGGTGTGTGTTGCCAATTCTGGCTGTATCCCTGAACACACAGAGATCTACCTAGCTCTGTCTACCAAGTGCTGGGATTAAAGGCATGCACCACCACCGCCCAGCTTTCCTACGGCTTGCTAATAGCTCTGATCCCCGGGCAACTTTATTTATTAACATACAAATAACATTTTAGTACAAAATAAAATATCACCATATTTCCCCTTTTCTATTTTAACAAAAAGAAAAAAGGAAAAAGCTTATAACTAACATAAGAAAAACTATATACAAAAGTACAATAACTATATACAATATATACAAGTAATAAATACCTAAACAATGTCTAGTCCATTTGTATTTGACAAATTCAGAGAAAATAATTCCATTATCTATCTTATTTTGGTAAGTCCAAAATGTATCTAATTCACTTTCTATCCTAATTAATCTTCAACTATAACTAACTAATCTTCAACTCCCTCAGAGACCCAAGAAGGAAATAATATTAGCTAACAAAAATAAAAACAGGAAGTACATGTAAGCAACTTCCAAAAAATTGTGAGTTGACAGAAACAGCCAGCTGCCTGGACAGTTATCTGAGGTTTCTCCGCAGTGTTGGGGCATCATCTTCAGCCTATAGACTTAGAGTATCTGACAGACTCATTTGTGAAGTAGGGTGTACACAAGGTCAACAGTTCAACCTCACATTGGGTGAGAGCAGTCCATGTACCAGAAACACCTGAATTCCACTAGTGTCATGTCATGAGACAGGATTTTAAATTCTGGAAGTTGTTGATTTTTTTTAAATTCAGCTGTCCATTCTTCTTGGCTATGTGTGTGTGTGGCTTCATCTCAGCATCCCGTTCTTCTCCACATCCCTCTATTAAATGCCATTCTACTATTGAGAGGTGTGAGCTTAGTTACTCTTCAAGAATAACTGTTTCAGCTGCTGTTCCATTGCACATCAGAAGCCATCGGCCCACTGCCTGTTCAGCTGCCTTCGAAGAAAAGGGCACTGTACCTTTTCCGGATTGCGAAGGCCACTTCAGGGATGGTGCCATATTGTCCTGGCCTCAGAAGATGCCTTTTGATAAAGCCATAACCACACTTGTTTTGGCAAGAATCAGTAGTCCTTTGTTTCGTGTCCTGTCTGTCCTGTTTGTCAGCAGTTGATTCGAGGATACTTTGTTGTCCAGTGGCTAACTTTTGCCACAATGAAAGTTAACTCCAATTGCAGTTTTTTCAATGCCCATATTTTCTCTGAAGTAGACTGGTACTGCCAGGAGCCGACATGTCTCATAGTCATAACAAAAAAGAAAAATTTTCTAAGTTATTAAAACATTTTAAATGCCATATTCTATAGCTCTCTGAAGGGTTTAAAGATGACCTGTTTATCTAAAATATATCTGCTCAATCTTGAAAACATACCTAATATGACTACATGGGTGCATATTTAAAAGCTGATTAAACTATGTACTTCAAATATGTGTTTTTTATTATATCTTAATAAAACTGAGAAAAAGAAAAGAAAAATGGTAGCATTTACCAAAACTATAAATATGCACCCTACTTCCAGAAATATACCCTATTGAAGGCAGGTGCAGTAGTGAGTATCTGGAACCTCAACACTTGGAAGGTTCAGGTGAGATACAAGTTCCAGACTAACTGAGGCTCACAGCAAGAACCTGCTGCAGGAAAGGAGGGATGGAGGGGTAGAAGAGGGACGGGGAGGGAAGGAGGGAAAGGGAGAGGAGAGGAGGGGGAGGAAAGGAGAATGGGAAGAAGAAATATAGTCTATTGGGGTTGCTAACGTGGCTTGATGAGGGCTACATTACCTTGCCATCACCATAAGAAGGAAAAAGAAAATCCAAGTGTAGTAGTGCACACCTATAATCCAAGCACTCCAGAGGCTAAGACAAGAGGACTACTTCAAGTTCAAGGCCAACCTGCAAAACATAGTGAATTCCAGGCTAGCCTGGGCTATGAAGTATGTCACTATTATAAAAAAGAGGAAGGAAGGAAGGAGGGAAGGAGGGAGGGAGGGAGGGAGGGACGGAGGAAGGGAGGGAGGGAGGGAGGGAGAGAGGGAGGGAGGGAAAGGGAAGAAAGGAAAGAGGAAATGTATCCTTTATACTCACATATACACAGAGATACTCAGGCACTGAAATTACTACCTGTGGTTACATGGGATGACCAATAATCCTCAGTGTATCTGAACTTTCCATTATCGCAAACATCAGACATTCTGTAACACTTGAGACTGACAGCATCACTCTAAATAATAATCACAATACATAATATATTGTGTACCCAAAGAACATCAGCCACCATGTGCCAGGTTCAACATGGCACATATCTTGTGAGAGAAACAGTAACTGGAGCAGGGACCCATTACAGCGCAGAACAGGTCCTTAGCACACCCATACCCCAGTGCCTAAAAGAAAACATACACCCTGAGCTTATCCACTCTTAGGACTCTTTCATGAAATACTACAGCAATCAATCTACTTGGGCCATGTTTTCAATAATGTCTAGTTTATTACATACTAACTCCTTCACATAATGTATGTTTAGTTTCCATTCTCTTTTCAAATAATATAAATCCAAAACACATAAAGTAAACAAGAAATGCAATGCATTTTCCAAGGAAAAGTTAGAAGCACTAAATTTACCCTAGTCATGGTTGTTATCATCAAGAGGATTCCCACTTTAAAGTGTATGACTTTGCATTTAATTGAAGCACATTACATAGATCGCTTTTTGCAATTAACCTCCAAAAGAAATTAAACATTAATGAATGCCTGAAATACAAACAAGGCATTCATAATCTGAATAATGCAGAAAGAAACATCTATTTCAACATATATTTTAGATCTCTAAATTACATTGAAATTACCTTAAGCAAGAATTGTTTTCCTTTTCTTTTTGAGGCAAAGTCTTGCTATGTAATCCAGGCTGGCCTACCATGTGCTAGCCTCTGCCTCAGCCTTCCCGGTGCTGAAATTACAGGCACATGCCATCATGCCCAACTAAAGGTATACATTTTTTGTCTTTAAGATGTTGCTGGCACTGGGATGCAGCTCAGTTGATAGCACTTGCCTGACATGCACAAACCCCTCCTCGGCACCAGGTAAACTGGGTGTGGTGGTGCACCCCTGAAATCCTGGCACTTGACAGGTAGCAGCAAGAGGAACCCAAGTCCATGGCTTCAGGGTGAGTCCAGGGCTAAGCTGTCACACATGACACCATGTCTCAGCGAATATAATGAACTGACCTTTACAGACATTGCTTATTGGGCTGGGAAGATGGCTGCACAGCTAAGAGTGGTCACTGCACAGAACAAGGACCTGAGTTCAGACTCCCAGCACCAGGTAAAAAGCTAGGTGTGCTGGGTGGTGGCAGCACACACCTTTAATCCCAGCACTTGGGAGGCAGAGGCAGATGGGTCTCTGTGAGTTTAAGGCCAGCCTGGTCTACAGAGAGAGTTCCAGGACGGCCAGGGCTACACAGAGAAACCCTGTCTTGAAAAAAAAAAAAGCTAGGTGCAACTACCTGCCCTGGTAACTCTAGGGGGAGAATGAGGGAGACTGCTGGGACTTGCTAGCCACCAGCCTTGCTTCAGGTTTAGCAAGAGACTGTCTCAAGAGCACAAAGTGGAATGTGATAGAGCAGTACCCACGACATCTTCCTTAGGTTTCCAGGTGTGCACAGGGGAGCGCGCACACACACAGACAGACAGACAGACAGACACACACACACACACACACACACACACACACACACGTCTATTTGCTCATCAGTGTCAAAGACAGATCCCTTTGCTATCAGTTGGGCAAAAAGTAAGTACAGATACAGAATTTGTATTTATTAACCCAGTATTCATATATATATATTAGGCCCTGGCTGTCCTGGAACTTGCTATGTAGACCAGGCTGGCCACCACTCATAAAAATTCACCTGCCTCTGCCACCCAAGTGCTGAGATTAAAGGCGATAAGCCACCACCGCCCTTCAGTAATAATTCTCTTAGATTTATTTATTTTGTGGTTTTATGTGCATGAGTGTCTGGCCTGCATGTGTGTGCACCACAGGCATGTCTGGTGCCTGAGAAGGTGGTGAGATGCCATACGGTACCAGGAATCGAACCCCGGTCCTTTGCAAGAACAACAAATGCTCTTAACCACTGAGCCAACTCTCGAGCCCCAGTAATCATTTTTAAAATATCAATTAAACATGACATATTTGGCAACATCTGAAACAATACTAAAATTTGAGCCTTATTTAAAAACAACTTAGTTGTGGCAATCACGTAAACACTATGGGATTACTTATGAAGAAACTTTATTGAACATTGGTAGATTTCAAGGCATTTGTATTTTAATGGGATGAGTTGTTTACAAGTAAATCAGAGTTAATGTCAGATGCAGTTTGCTTCGGATACCTGGAATCAGAACAGCAGGCCCATTAAATATATATGAACCCATGATGCAGAAACACTGCACCATATTGATGGAGCCCTCATTAATTTTCAATGATGTAGCTAAGCCACTATCATATTTGTGTTCTAAAAAAAGGGGGTATATAATCATTTGCCTTCATCTCAAAATTCTTGTTTTTTACATGCTTCAATTTAGTTAAATAAAAATCTAACACTCCAAATCATTTCTACTGAAGTTCATTAAACTTTACATTTTCTTTTCTATTTATAGAGGAATCACATACATATTTGTACATATATATGTATGTACACAAAGGATATCTCTTGATACACAACATGAAAATGAAATACAAGAAGTGAAGGTACTGAAATTACTTCCTCTCAAAAGTAGTAAAACTCATTGAGCCTTCTTGTCATCTAATTGTAGTTATGGAATAAATACTGACATTGTTTATAGACCAAAGATAAAGACGCGGCAAAATGCAGCAACGGCCCACAGAACCGTGACTAAATGTTTCAAGTGTTGGCAGTGGTTCTTGTTTGTTTGTTTGTTTAAACTAGCACCCTGAAAAATAAAATGTAAACAGAGAATTGCTCTAAGTTGATGAATTGCCTTGATAATATAGTATTTTCATTTAATGGTATTTTCACTTTATCCATAGAATTTCAGAGAACTTTACTTAGCAAACGTGATTAAAATTTAACTGAATAATCCCTAACAAATGTATACACCGAACAGTGAAATGGGCTTTGCTTTCCCTGTGTGCCTGAAAAGGAGGGTGGGTACGGACGGAGTACAGGCAAGACCTTTCCATTTTCTAATAACAGGCCTTCCAACTCCCTGTCAATCCTGTTAATAAAATAAACAGCATGCTGTAGCCTGTGCTTTTGTTCAGATTCCTCACTAAGCCCAAGAGCCAAGTCAGACTCTCCTAAGGCGCTCTCCCCCTTCTCTTCCCTCCTCATCGGCTGACTTATACATCATTTATACATTTGAAGCCAACCAACTTGGTGCTAACCTTCACCAGTTAGTGCATGTCACTAATCAAAGACCCTTTTCCTAACCAGTTAGGCTGCAGGATTTCAAGCTTCTGACTCTTCTTCTTCTTCTTGGGTCTCACTACGTAGCCCTGGCTAGCCTGGGACTCTCTAGGTAGACCAGACTGGCTTCAAACTTAGAGAGATCAGGCCATGCATGGTGGAGCACGCCTTTAATCCCAGAACTTGGGTGGCAGAGGCAGGTGGATCTCTGTCAGTTCAAGGCCAGTATAGCCAAGACTATGCTGAGAAATCCTGTCTTTAAAAAAAAAAAAAAAAAAAAAAAAAAAAAGTCATAGCGCTCCACCTGCCTCGGCCTCTGCCTCCCAAATTCTGGGGTTAAAGGCGTGCACCACACCTGCCAATAGGGCAAGTTTCTGTTAATTATTTCTTTAGCAAATAGCACTTTTTTTATTTTTCAAGACAGGGTTTTTCTATGTAACAGTTCTGACTGTCCAGGAACTCACTCTGTAGGCCAGGCTAGCCTTGAACTCACAGAGATCTGCCTCCCTCTGCCTTCCAAGTCCTGGGATTAAAGGCATGTGCCACCACTGCCTGGCAACACTGTCTGATATATCAGTGTTTTGCCTGCACATATCTGTGTGAGGGTGTCAGATACCCTGAAACAGAAGTTACAAACAGTTGTGAGCCACCTTGTGGGTGGGTGCTGGGAATTGAACCTGGGTCCTCTGGAAAGGCAACCAGTGCTCTTAACTGCTGAGCCATCTCTCCAACCCGTCAATTACAAATTTTTATAACTAAACTTTCCTTGTAAAAATACAAACTAATTTCCTCTGCGTCACTCAAGAGAGCTAAAAACACAGGGGGTTGGGAGTACAGAGGAAGAAACAATGGCTGCCATTTTTTTTTTTTTTTGGTTATATGAATACTCTAGCAGTGTTTAAAAACTACTTGAACACAAGATTCACCTAGATAAGTAATATAAAGTAGGGGTCTTCTCCCTACCCCAAAAAAATTATAACAGGGACCAGAATTTTGTATTTTAAGTAGACATCTTGGATGACTCTTTAATATGAGGCAAGTTTGAGAATCAATGACCTGGAAATTTATTGAGTGTACAAGAAAGACTGCAAAAATATCAATTACTAAAGAGCAGTAACTAATAAATTACTGTTGAGCCTTGCTTTTTTGTCTTTGAAAACAGATTTAATACACTGAAGCAAACTATCTCCAGGCTTACTTCTCATTAAATTATTCCCATTCCACATACCATTTTAGGCTCTATTTGCTAAGTAAAGTAAGAAGCAAATTCACATGCCTTTAATCCCAGCACTTTGTGTATGCATACGTGTCCTGATGAATTCAGTTGGACTTTAATTGTGTAAAGGAAGAAAGTACAAACTCTAGGCAGTTATTCTGGAGATAGGTAATGGTTGGCTTTTATTGGGTGCACATTATATTCCAGACATATATAGGAGGCAGAGGCAGGTGGATCTCTGTGAGTTCGAGGCCACTCTGGCCTACAGAGTGAGTTCCAGGACACCTAAGACTTTTACACAGAGAAACCCTGTCTCGAAAAAACAAAATAAAAAAATAAAAAATAAAAACAAGCAAATTGTCAGACTCCTAAAACTTAAACCCAACAAACCATTTTTTAATTACATTCATTTACTTCCTTGGGGAAAAGAGTGTGTCTCAGGTCAGAGGACAACTTGCAGGAGTTGGTTTTCTCCTCCCACTCTGTAGGTCCCAGGGATTAAACTCAAGTCACCTGGCTTGATGGCAAACACAATTACCCACTGAGCCATACTGCCAGTCCAAGAAGTTATTTTTTAATACAGAATATTGACAATATCTCTTCATAAGTGAGAGTAAATAATTCTTAAATTTACTTGAACTATGCCTCAAGTAATCCCTCACAGTGACCCAGTAGGGTAAACGCAACTATTAAACTATTAGGGTGAATGACTAATTTTCACTAAATTTACACATTAAATAGTCAACCTAGGATTAAGAGTCAAGAGGGTTATCATAATACTTATTAGATATACTTCATGCCCACTAAAGAAAGAAGTGATGAAAAACAAATTAATTTTATTTGTTTGTATTTATAATCTAAAGGCCAGGCGATTAATATGCCATTTGTGTCAGGCTCATACAGAATAAAATAATTTGCATGTGAACGAATAATGCTTAAGGTTTAACATACAATTTCCTATTATCTGTTTGAGGCTTAAGGCACAAATTTGGCAATATGACTTCCTAGAAAAGAAGCCCAGCCGGGCGGTGGTGGCGCACGCCTTTAATCCCAGCACTTGGGAGGCAGAGGCAGGCGGATCTCTGTGAGTTCGAGGCCAGCCTGGACTACCAAGTGAGTTCCAGGAAAGGCGCAAAGCTACACAGAGAAACCCTATCTCGAAAAACCAAAAAAAAAAAAAAAAAAAAAAAAAAAAAAAAAAAAAAAAAAAAAAAAAAATTTCTTTGCCGGGCGGTGGTGGCGCACGCCTTTAATCCCAGCACATGGGAGGCAGAGGCAGGCGGATCTCTGTGAGTTCGAGGCCAGCCTGGTCTAGGACAGGCACCAAAGCTACAGAGAAACTGTCTCGAAATACCAAAAAAAAAAAAAAAAAAAAAAAAAAAAAAAAAAAAAAAAAAAAAAAAAAAAAAAAAAAAAAAAAAAAAAAAAAAAAGAAGCCCTGAGGGCTACAGAAATGACTCGGAGGACCCAGGTTCAATTCCCAGCACCCACACGGTGGCTCACAACCATCTGTAACTCCAGGTCCAGAAGATCTGACTCCATATATAGAGGAAAAACACATGTAAAATAAATCTAAAAAAAAGTCCTAAAAGGTGTCCATAAGGCCAAAGACCCTATGAAACTTTCTGATACCAAAGTTCCCTCCTTCATATGCCCCAGTATCAGTGCTCTGAAGGCCAAGATAGGAGGATCTTGAGTTTGAGGCCAGCCGAGGCTACCTAGCTAGTTCAAGGCCAGCTGAGCTACAAAGCAAAGTCCTGTCTCAAAAGGGGAAGGGGGAGTGGGGAGAGGGGTGCTGGAGCGATGGCTCAGTGGGTAAGAACACTGTTCAAGCACAGGGACCTGGACTCAGATACCAGTACCCAATAAAAAAGCTGGGCATGGCCTCAGGAGCCGGTAAACCGAGCACTATAAGGACACTTAGCTAGCTCCAGGCTTAATGAGAAACCCTGTCTCAAAGGAATAAGGCAGAGAATGATACAGCAGGACACTGAGCAACCTTTTTTACCTCCATGCATATACCTGCACACATGGGTGCACACACACACACACACACACACACACGTTAGCATGGTAGTGCATAGCTAATAATGCCAGCACTCAAACTAAGGCAGGAATATCAAGAATTCAAAGTTTGATTGGCTATAAGACACATTCGTGGTCAACCTAGGCTACATGGCAAGACACTGTCTCAAAAAAAAAAAAAAAAAGTAATAATAAGGACTGAGACAGCCCAGAGATTAAGAGCACTGGCTGCTCTTCCAGAAGACTTGGGTTCAATTCCTAGCATTCACATGGCAGCTAACAACCATCTGTAGCTCCAGTCCCAGGCGATCCAGTGTCCTCTTCTGGCCTCTGTTGGCACTGCATGCACATGGTGCACAGATGTACCTTGCAGGCAAACACCCATACACACAAAATAAATAAATAGAAGTCTTTAAAAGACACATCAGTTATGCTTTACTGAATGGGTGGAGATCAAGTGTGGGGAAGTTGGTGTGGCTGAAATTCAGAATGCAGCCAATTCCTCGACCAGAGCTCATGGAGGATACCCACAAGTCTTCTAACAACCCCAAAGAATGAGTGCCTTCTCCAAAGCTTTATAGCCAAAGAGGGTGCTGTTTCCTAATTTGCACACTACTATATATTACTTAAAATAAATGAACATCACTTACTAATTAGTCCCACCAACAAACGTATTAATTAAATGTTAATCCGATAAAACTCAATATAACTAACAATTCAGATATAATACAGAGGACAGAGAAACACAGTAAACAAAGCCAGAGAGAGTCATCAAACAAAATTCAGATTCTTCAGATTCTTCAGCAGCAGGACAACTCTATCACAAACTATCCAGTATAACAGAAAATAAATGGGACAGCTATATCCCAGACAGGCAGACAGACAGACAGACACACACACACACACACACACACGGGGGGGGGGGCGGGGGGGGGCCCCCCGCGCCGCAGCACACTTTGGGACTGGCAAAAAGAATGTTAAAAGCCAGAATGGGGAGGAGTCCCATGTAACACTGTCATCTAGATATGACCCAGCCGCTCCAATCTTGAGTGCACAGCAGCAATGGACATCTGCCCTTCAACATTCCATCACAGACAAAGATGTCCAGGTGGTGGGGGTGGGGAAAGAGCACTTTTCAATGGTGCAGCCACTGGTGGAGTATTTGGGAAGAAGTTCAAAGGGAAAAGAAGGGGAATAGAGCAGGTAATGAAGGATATGCTCTCCATACATTGTGTGTGTATTATATATTTGTATATGTACATATATATTTGTATACATACACAGAAATGTGTGTGTGTATATATATATATATATATATATATATATATATATATCAAAGCTAAAAGAAAAATTGCAGAGAAATTGAACAAAACTTCTCCAAAAATCTAATAGTATGCCAGTCACAGTAGCACATACTTGAAATTCCAGAACTTTTAGGCAGAAGAATTTAAAGTTCAAGGCCAGGCTGGGCTACCAATTGAGGTCCAGTCTTTACAAGTACCTGATAATATACCAACAGTATTCCGCCATTTCCATTTTCCTGCATTCCAGTCGACTATCTTTACTGTATGTTCAATCTTAAACCATTCAGTCACAGCTACACTGTCTAAAATAACGGTTAATTAGGAAAGGAACCAATTAATGAAATTAATAATCCCATTATGACAATTATAAATACAGCTCATGGTACAATTCACGTCTAAAGACCTTGTCTAACACACTGTAATCCTTTCATAAGAAGATTCAAACTACAGGAACACATGTGCTGAAAATGTTGTAGTACCTTCAACCTCAAGCCACCTTTTACTAAACCGCTGCACCATGAAACTCTGACAAACACTGTGACCAAATTCTGCACTTATTCTTCAAAATGCACAAAATCACTCTCCCTCCCTTCACCACCAAGCAACCAAAATGCACAAGTTACTTCCTAGAGCCACTTCCTGGGTTCCAGACTCTCGAGACCCACAGTCCTGGGAAGTCTCGGGATCATTTCCTAGGATGAGGGAATGATACCCACATAAACTCACCGTGAGATTGCTCATGGTGAAACGCTACAGTGCCCGGAATATAATGTGCACACAATAAAAGCCAACCATTACCTATCTCCAAAATAACTACCTAGAGCCTGCATTTTCTTCCTTTACACGATCAGCGTCCAATTGAATTCATCAGGACACGTATAAATACAGACTTTTCCAATTAACTCATTCAATCAATAGCAACAGTAGACACCCTTCGGAAGTTTTCATAGCATTTCTCTTTTCAATTAAAAAAAAAAAAACATTTCGTAAGGAATTAAACACTCCAATCTCCCACACTTTCAGCCAGAGAGCTGTCTGGAATCTAACAACACAAGGCGTGGAAACTGTCGAGACGTTCACTAGCTGGAAAGACAAACTCTTGCATGCCACAATCAAAACTTAAGTTCAAAGTAGGCCAGAGACGCCCGGGGCAAGGGGCTACAAACCTTTTAAAGGAACGACGCTCCCTTTTTCCATTTTTTTTTTCGCCCGATGTAGAAACTAACCACACCCTCATTCCCCCGGAGTTGCCTCCCAGTATCTCCCAGGACTGTCCTCCCACCCCAGGAATCCAGGGTCTCCAGACTTACAGAGTGTGTCCGCACACGTTCACCATCAGCTTCAGCGAAGGGTTCCGGTATTTGGTGGTCTTACACCGGGGGCAGCCCTGATCGTCCATGGCGTCTCCTCTGCTTTGGCTTTTCCGCGACGCGGGCTTCAGCCACTGCCACCTAGGAGCACCCCCAGACCCGACGTCAAGCGGGCTCCTACCAACAGGCACTTGGCCGGAATGGTCCTTCGCGAAAGAGCCCCGGCTGGAACCCGGGCGCTGCAGCACAAACGTTCCGGGAGCGAGTTCTCAGGTCCCGGCGCTACAATTCCATCATAACCTTAGGTGAGGCGGCTCAGTATCTTGGGATGGGAGAAGGGATGCTTTTAAATTATACACCCCTTGCCTAAGTACATTTTCCAAGGAACCACCTCGTGTTAGGAAGATAAATTCTTGTGTGGTTTGGAAACATCCACATGATTTCAAAGATTTATGCTGGGCTACAGTCAGTTACACAGACTAGCATCTTCTTTCAGAAAACTGGAGACTCTTTACTGCATACGTCTTCATACTTGTGTAATCGAAACATAATTTGGTTCACTTATGTGAAGATTTAGAAAAGTACTAAGTGTGGTGGCCCACACCTATAATAGCAGCACTTGGAAGGCTGAAAGCAGGAAATTGCCATGAGTTGGAGCCCACTCTAGGCTATGTAGTGAATTCCTTACAGCCTGTACTACATAGGGAGACCCTGTCTAAAAAAAAAAAAAAACATAGCAAAGTAATTGTTTAAGTTCATTAAAGTTATCTAAACGCTATTCTTTGCACCCATAGTACAAATTCTTGCTAAATGTCAGAATACTTCTATAAATAATGTCTTGCACCTGTTCCACACAAAAGCCTTCCCCTCAAGACTGCCAGGCATGCTGAATCGCACCACCTGACTCTCATATATCTTATCCCCAATAAGAAAGTACATTTATTTTCCAAAAATATTGAATAGAAAATTATTTTACAAAAATAATTCGAGCCAGGTAGTGGTGGCACACACCTTTAATCCTGGCACTCGAGGGCCAGAGGCAGGTGAATCTCTGAATATGAGGCCAGCCTGGTCTAAAGAAATAGTTCCAGGACAGCCAAGGTTACACAGAGAAACTCTGTCTCAAAAAAAAAAAAAAAAGAAAAAAGAAAAGAAAAGAAAAAAAAGAAAGAAAAGAAAAGAAATAATCCACACAACTTTATTTCAACAATCCCAAAATCTGAGAGCCTGACTTTTTGGGAATTGTAAGCGACATTCACTGTATTAATAAGAAGACTTCAAAAGCTCTATTAGATAATGAACTATTCTTACTGTAAGGGACACATCCTATTCATCTCTGAGACAAGGATTTATTGATACTAAATGAATTAATAGATGGCCATCAAATAACAGTGAAATGTGGACATTTTTAATGCCAAGCATTTCTTGTAATTACCTCCATCTAACTGAAATTGTTTGAAGTAAACTTGTAGACAAGGTTTTGGCGGGGGGTGTTTGTTTGCCTGCTTGTATGAGTTCTGGTTTGTTTTTAAATTTTTTTATTACAAGTATGTGTGCACACACGCAAGCGCGTGCGTGCGTGCGTGCGTGCGTGCGTGCGTGCGTGCGTGTGTGTGTGTGTGTGTGTGTGTGTGTGTGTGTATGTGTGTGTGTGTATGTGCACAGCATACCTGTGGTGGCCAAAGGACAGCTAGCAGGAGTTGTTTCTCTTCTTCTACTCTGTGGGTCCTACAGACTGAACTCAGGTCCTTGGGGTTGGTGACAAATGCCCTCACCTGCTGTGCCATCTCACCAGCCCTGGTTCATGCTTGGTTGTGATCTTATTTTTATTAGTTATTTGAGAACTTCACACAATTTATTCTGATCATATTCAACCCTCTCCCCCAACTCCTAGGTCTACCCCTTACCCACTCCCTTTCTACCCAAATTTCATGTTCTCTCTCTCTCTCTCTCCCTCTCTCTCTCTCTCTCTCTCTCTCTCTCTCTCTCTCTCTCTCTCTCTCTCTCTCTCTCTCTTTCTGGAGCACCCCTCCATCCAGGCCTGTTTGTGTTGGCCAACTACTCGTAGACTTGGGGCCTACCCTAGAGTATTCTAGTGATACTCCATCAAAGAAAATTGACTCTTCCCTTCCCAAAAGTTATCAAATGCCAATAGTTCCTCAGCTAAGGGTGAAGACATGCCCACTTCTGTTTTAGGGTATGGTTTTGGTTTTGGTTTTTTGAGACAGGCTCTCACACTGGCCTGGAACTTACTGCGTAGTCTAGGCTGACCTCTAACTCACGGCAGGCCTCCTGCCTCAGTATCCAGTGTGCACCATACTTGTCTCAGACAAGGTTTTCCAAATTTGCACATTACTTGAATCCCCACTGTGTCCAACCTCAGCCGTTTTACCTCTCTACAGAATTTTCTCCTTTCAATAAAAACATAACAGTCCCACCTCCTTTTAAAAACTGAGCATAGTAGTCATCCGTAGGCTGCAAATAGAATTAGGATTTCCATATGCTGTGGAGGGGGACATGACAAAGAGCTACATACCATATTCCAGAGGAAACAGGTTCTGATGGCTCAGGACTTGGCATCAGTGTATAAACATCATTGACTCCCTTTATCAGCTATATTCTCTCCTTGATCATAATACTTACTGCTCACTAAGAAAAGTTAACCAAATTCAAGTTTACTAAATTAAGAAACCTGAAAAGCCGTGCTGGTCTGGAGGCCTGTCATCCAGCACTTACTGTAAAAGGGCCACAGCAAACCTATCACCAAAAGTAAAACTCTCCAAAAAATAAAGGTAACTTCAGGGTCTTTACGTTTTTAAAAGAGCAGGAAGCTTCTGGTGAATTAGTGTGGTCCCTGAGCCAAGAAAGACAGACAATTTAGTCAAGATTTAGTTAAGATGTCATCCACTCAGCTGGTACTATTGTTTATTAGCACCAGGAAAGTCTTTGAAAAAAGAGAACTCCTAAGCACACTGTAAAGTGAATTGCTCTTCTTTCCCTTCAAGCCTTAAGATCAAGGAAAAGCAAACACTAAAACTTGTAGGAGGAAGCTGCCAGAAACTTTTCCATCTGCCATATAGGCAACTGCTGACAGAGAAGCCCAGAGACCACAGCTGACCGGGAACCCTGTCAGACGCTTTGCTCCTGGCGATACATGCGGCAGAAAATGCTGTGTATGGCTGTGAGCCATGGCACTAAGAAAACTGGGTAGAAATAATGGCTTCATCACTTACTAGTTGCGTGAGGACCCAAGCGTTGGTTTTCCCAATAATAAAGTGAAGATAACACTTGTACAGACGGAATGAGGTGTTTCATTTAAAATGCTTAACACTATACCCGTGGACTCTCATTCATAATCATAATGCATTACCAGTAACATCAAAAAGAAGCAGTGTAACTAGAAGAGAAGCATGACCTTCTTTCAAATTGGACAACTCTACTTGAGCCAAACATTTTTTAGCCCTTACCTGAGTTTCCTTCTCAGGTGTCTTATATTGATGAAACTGTAACATCACTTGGGCTCATGTAACAGAGGCAAAACACTGCCTTGTACAAAACAGAAAGTCTGAAATGTACATCACTTAGTCACACAGGACAACAAGAAAGCTTGGAGAAAAGTATTGACAACACCAGACTTCTGATTCAAGCGGAAGCTCAATCTATGTTGGTAAACAACAACAAATCTGTCAAGCTTCCTCCTTTCTGAAGATAGCATCCTCGTGAACCAATTAAGTACATCCTTGCTCTTGCCAAATCTGCTGGTCCAAGTTAGCAATGAATCTACCTCCCTAGGCAATGTTTTTTAAATGCAAACTTTCTTCCTTGCCTCAGGGCTATAGATGCTCATCAGCTTTCCTTTTCAGTAAGGGCAGAGCCAGGCTGTTCTGTCCTTTGGCTAGAGATAAGATCTCTCCCCCAATTCCTACCAAAAAAAAAAAAAAAACAGGCCTCCAGGACAGCCTAAGTGCTCCTACTGAGCCTATCCAGTAGGATGCAGGTCCTCAAACCTAAAGATTGCCCTAAAACACTGAACTCATCAGAGATCCATCTGCCCTAGAGTGTTTCAAACTGGCAGTAAGGAAAAGCATCATTCTTTGATGATGCTCAGAGAATTAACCGCAAACTATTGGGAGCCATGGAACTTCCCTCCTGAGGAAAGCTCCTTTGAAAAGTAGAGAAGGAAGGCAGACGTAAGCAAAATAGAACGGCAGGTCTTAGTCTACCCAGCTCCATTCCTGCCCTGCACATTGTTTGGTATCTATTAGGATTTGACTATAAAACATGCCTGCAAGCTTGAGTGATCAATACTTAGCCCCCAGCCAGTAGCGCTATATTGAGAGGTTCTGGAAACTTGATGTGTTGAAGCCAGGTTGTGGGGAGTATGTCACTGAGGGCATACTTTTGAAGGTTATACTTGGTCCCCTGAAACTTCCTTTCTCTCTGCTTCCCCTCTGTCATGATGTGGACAGCCTCTGCCACGTACTCCTGCGGTCATGATGTGGACTGTCTCCTCCCAGGCCCAGAAACATGGAGCCAATTGGGCATGGACTGAGCCCTCTACAACTATAAGCCAGCTCCTCCCCCACATAAGTTGTTCATGTCTGAAATCTTGTAGAGTCATGACAAAAGTCACTAACTCATTTACTGAAGGCAGTTCAATGAGTTTGGGGCTTCTGGAGAAATCTATACCATCACAAAAAGGAAGGAGTATTCCTATATGCTGCCCAGGAGACCTCTAGAATCTTGCAATTCATTATTTCTGTGTCTGTATTTCTTTTCTACATTGTAACCCATGTGACTCACTGGGTCACCCTCTGCCTTACCTTCTGTTGATCAGTATACTACAAAGGCAGAGAACTTGGTCACCAAGAACTTGTAAGCATTTGTCCAAGGCTCCAAATACAAATCTTAATTTTTCTAGCACAAGTAGAAAACCCTTTAAAAAAAGATTCTGACTGTTTTGGTTTGGGAAAGTATTCATTCTAGACCAACTGGCGGTGGCCATGATAGGATCCATAGACAACAACTACACACGTGACAGCAAACTGAACATTTCAAAGTCAGGTTTTTTGTTTTGTTTTGTTTTGTTTCATGGCCAGATCTTGCTGGGTGGCCAAGCTGGCCTATAACTTTGGATCAAGCCTCCTACATCAATGTCCTGTCTTTTAACCACTCTTCAACTACCGTTTTATATAAACCTTCTGTTCCATATTTAACTACTTAGTATTTCAGAAAAAAACTAAAATAATCATGGCTCCATGTGCTGTAGGATGTCTTTCTACATGTTGTGAATATGTGTTGCTCTGATTGGTTGATAAATAAAGCTGCATTAGCCTATGGCAAGGCAGGATGAAGCCAGGCGGGAAAATCCAAGAGAGACAGTGGGGAGAGAAAGGAGAAGAAGCAGATGCTGCTAGCCGCCGCCAGGAGAAGCAAGATGTAAAGAACCAGCAAGCAACAAGCCACATGGCAAGGTATAGATTTATAGAAATGGATTAATTTAAGATATAAGAGCTAGCTAGCAAGAAGCCTCCCATGGCCATAGTTTAAAAATAATATAAATCTTTGTGTGTTTATTTCCTGTGTCTGAGCAGCAGTGGGATGGGGCAGGACACAGGAAAACTTCCAACTACATCCATTCATTTCCCATTCTGTTCCCTTTGCCTCTAATGAACCATTGTCCTTTCAAACTTCTCATCCTTCCAAAAACTCAACTAAAAGTTCACACACACACATGCTCTTATCCTAGATTGTATTTATTTAAAAATATGTTGTATCTTCAAGATAGTCAACATCCCTACAGAGACAGAGACTCAGTAGGTTTGTCCTTCCTCAGTTCCCAATGCAATGTCTTGTGTTTAGGCAGGACTCAGAAAATGACCACTAAATGAATGAGCCTTCAGAAATGCTCACTACATACCAACCACCTACATTAAGTAGCAGTGGAGGGGAGTTGACTTTAGAACCCAACCTACATTTGCTCTCTGAAAGAGGAAGAGCCTGCCAAGAAGCAAGCCAATGTCAACTTGCAAGTAAAAATTCCCATTCTGGGGCTGAAGGAATAGGTCTATGGCTAAAGCCTGTTGATGGAATCCATGTAAAAATGAAAAGAAAGAACTGATTCCACAGACATGTCCTTTGACTTCCACCCATGAGTTGTAACACATATCTACACCAACACACAATAACAAGGACAATAATGTATTTTTAATTTTAAAGAACTCCGCTTTCACCGGGTGGTAGTGGTGCACACCTTTAATCCCAGCACTTGAGAGACAGAGCCAGGCAGATCTCTATGAGTTCGAGGCCAGCCTGATCTACAGAGCAAGATCTAGGACAGGCACCAAAACTACACATAAAAACCCTGTGTTGGAAAAAAAAAAAAAAAAAAGAACTCGGCTTTCTTGGTTTAAAAAAAAAATCATAGGAACTCAAACACAGCATGTACTGAACGAGATTTCCTTCAAGACACTAAGATGATAAGAAAATCTGCATATTTTCATCCAATGTCGTCAGTCTAAAAGGAAAAGACAGGGAAACAAGGATCCTGGTCTTCTCCTGCTCCTCATACTCACACAATCTCAGCCTCCGCTCTTCCAGATCACAACACAGCGTGACAGTGCATGCCAGCACAACAAATGTTTCCGACGTGGCAGAGGGATGAAAGAGGACAATTTCCAAAGCCATTTGGTGCAGCCAGTGTTCCAGGATCAACTCGACACAAGACCTAGCGTTCCATTCCTATGTCACTGGCCAGGTTTGAATCTACCAGGAACTGTGCCGGGATATGCTCTGAAGCTCAGCCTGCTCTAGAAACCCCAAGACTAAGATTTCTGGTTCTAGAAGCACCTTCTCCTGTAGCTGAATATAAATTCACAAAATCTGAATTCTGTAACAGGACTCCTTGTATCTCCTAGGAACGGAATCATTCAAACCCCCAAGGTCCATGGTTTCATAGATGCACTACTGTAGACCTGACAGGGCCACCAGTGCTTATGTATAATCTGATGTACTTGGTACACTAGAGACAATATCCAGAAGACATGCAAAAGCCAAACATGGTCTTTTCTAGGTTGTGCACTATATTTGATTGATAATAATTCTGAAGCCAACTCCTATGATGCCGTAATCTGGCCCAAGGAATTTTAGGTATATAAAACTTTGCATTATCAGTAGGAAGATAACAATTATTTACAGAAGATTAATTATATATCACGTCATTTTGGAACAACTTATTTAATCATTACCATAACCTTCTTTACTTTTTTATACTCAAGTAAATGGCAGAGCCAGGACTAAACCCAAGTCTAGCCAGCTGAACCTTAAATATGCATCTTTTCCATGAAACCACACTGCTTCGTGTCTACTTTGCTCTGATAAATATCCTTTTAAAATTCAGAGAACCAAATGCAATATAGCCATGTAGATGGGGCTGTAAAACAGAGAGTGGTAGAAAAAGAAATGAACTCCAAATAATAAAATCTAGAATTAATTAATAACAGTACCTAATAGGCAAATGTTAATTTGCTCATGCAAATGTATCCCTATAAGGTGTCAGTATTAAGGGCAAGTATGTGAAGGGTTAAGTAGGAATGAGCTCTTTACAATTTTTGTGACTTCTCAGTAAGTCAAAATTATTTCAAAATAAAAGTGTATTTCAGTGCAAGAAAGAAAAAAAAAAGCAAGGAAGTTTGAAACTCAGATATTATCCTGAACTTGACAGCTATCTACCAAAGATGTCACTTCTGGTTTTGTCACATTAGCATAGTGTTTTTGAGAGAAAGAAAAAGAGGAAGGAAAGAGTGAAGGCTGGTGAGATGGCTGGACTGGTAAAGGCGCTTGCCAATCCCTGACCCCTGGAGTTCAATCCCCACAATCCATACGGTGGAAGAAGAAAATCAGAGAACCGACTCCCGAGAGTTGTCCTCTGACCTCCACATGTGTGTCATATCATGGCTGGCATGTGCATGCACATACACACACACACACACACACACACACACACACACACAAATAAATATTTTTAATAGAAAAATTAGGTTCTGTATCAAATATCTTGGCTGACCAAAAATAAAATGCAGCCTGGTAGCAAAAAAAAAAAAAAAAAAATGAAAACCTCACCAAATTGATGTGACAGCAGGTGACCCAAACAGCTGCTTTATAATATGCTGAAATAGGCGGTTATGACCAACTGGGAAGCAGAAACGATACAAGGCCACCCTGAACTAGAGGTTAGGGGGAAGGCATTTATCGGTTAGATTTTTGAGAAGAAGCAGCCATAGACAAATCCAACTAACTGATCCACAGTGGCCACAGAGATGGTGACAGGCTCATCCCTGTCTGAGTTATGACCTCAGCCTCAAACCCTGAGACCAGTCTTCCATTTGTCTGTGTTTGGCAAGGGCTGCTGATCCTGGACTGACCTCCAAGATGCCTGCACACAGAGATGGTGTTCTTCCCAGACCTATCACCTTCAAAGAGAAACTATCCATCCGAGCACTCACCACCCTGGGGGAGGGAGGACCTTTTATTGGTGCACATATTTGAGGCGGTAGGTAGACTAGTGTTTGAAGACCATTATAACCTAAGATTTACTTCTCTTCCACATCACTTAGCCAGGATAAACATCCAGTTTCATTTTCTATATGCTTATTTGTATCAGGTTCATCTCAGTTAGGGTTTCCAGGCCTTTTGGTGACTTTTTTTTTTCTTTTAATGTTTCTTGCTTTTATCTTCTCAGTGGATTGCACACACTGTTTTCGATCAGTTCTTCCCCTCCGGAATTCCCATTACTACCAATGCTTCTTATCCCTCAGAACATTCCTCAGTAGTGTTCTTGACCCTTGTGAATACACAACTTTAATAAAGACCTCTCAAAGTGGGGGAGGAGAGGAGTGAGGTGCTAGGAAACTTTGGAATTACTCTCTGAAGTTTTGTCATCTACATACTGAGGGTGGTCTCTTTGTTAAAAATTTAGCCGTCCAGACCTTAAGGGCACACGATTAATATTCCTTTGGGAATCACAGGGCCTTTCTCTGAAAGAGCTGTCCAGTTTGCAGGCGACGCTAGGTAACTGCCCATTCAAAAGCAGGGCCAGAAAAGAATGTCGGTGTTTTCCGGCAGGTATAGGTGCCTGGGGGTCAGGGAGAGAGGGAAAGGCAAGGGGTGGAGTGGGAGGCGGGTGATCGACAGGGATAGAAACAGTGTCTCCTCCTCCCTCTGAATGCGAAATAGCCAATGGGGTGGCGCGGCCGGGCCGGCCGGGCGGCCAGTGCCATATAGTATGCAGCAACCGGAGGAGTCACGTTGGGGGAACGGCAGAAAGCAGCTATCCGTTTACACTACTTTGCTCTAGCAGCTATCTTAATGGTGACTGCGTGGCCTGGGGGAAACCTGATCGGCCAGATCCAGCCGAAACCGGGAGGGAGGGAGTGGGCTTTCCGGAGGGGGGAGGGGGGAGGGAGACGAAGAAGGAGGAGTAAGAGAGGGGGAAAGAAAGAGGAAAAGAGTGCGAGGGAGTGAGGGAGGGAGGAAAATAAACAACAAAAAATGTCCTCTTCCTCCCCCACCGGGCAGATTGCAAGTGCGGCGGACATCAAGCAGGAGAATGGGATGGAAAGCGCCTCAGAAGGACAGGAGGCGCACCGAGAAGTGGCGGGGGGCGCGGCGGCTGGGCTGAGCCCCCCGGCTCCAGCCCCTTTCCCTCTGGAGCCGGGGGACGGCGCGGCTGCCTCCAGGGTAAGCCGGGAGGAAGGGGCAGCGGCGGCGGGAGCGGCCGATCAGGTACAACTCCACTCGGAACTTCTGGGCAGGCACCAGCACACAGCCGCCGCGCAGCCCCCTCTGGCCTTCTCGCCGGACCATGTCGCCTGCGTGTGCGAGGCGTTGCAGCAGGGGGGCAACCTGGACCGCCTGGCCCGGTTCCTGTGGTCCCTGCCCCAGAGCGACCTGCTACGTGGCAACGAGAGCCTGCTGAAGGCGCGAGCGCTCGTGGCCTTCCACCAGGGCATCTACCCTGAGTTGTACAGCATCCTCGAGAGCCACAGCTTCGAGTCGGCCAACCATCCGCTGCTGCAGCAGCTCTGGTACAAGGCGCGCTACACCGAGGCCGAGCGAGCGCGCGGCCGGCCGCTGGGCGCCGTGGACAAGTACCGGCTGCGCAGGAAATTCCCCTTGCCCCGCACCATCTGGGACGGCGAGGAGACGGTGTATTGTTTCAAGGAGAAGTCGCGCAACGCGCTCAAGGAGCTCTACAAGCAGAATCGCTACCCCTCGCCCGCCGAGAAGCGGCACCTAGCCAAGATCACCGGCCTCTCCCTCACCCAGGTCAGCAACTGGTTCAAGAACCGGCGGCAGCGCGACCGGAACCCCTCCGAGACCCAGTCCAAAAGGTGAGCGCCAACTTTTCCTCCTCCTCCCCCTTCCTCCCCCCCACCCCACCCCCCCACCCCTTTCCCAGCTTTCTTTTCCTCCAAGCGCTCGCAAACATGGCGCTTACCTTCCCCACCAGCCCGGTCTGGCTGCCCACCTCTCCCCGCCCCCCACCTCTCTTCCCTACCGGGAGAGCGGGGGACGACGGTGGCAACGAGCGGGGGGGGGGGGGGATCCTCCCTCCTCCCCCTCCCCCTCCTGCCCCCAGAAGTTTCTGGTCGCCCGCCTAGGTCTCAGTCCCCGCCCCCACCTCGGCTGGTCACTGCTGCCCGGCTTCCCACCCCCATCCTGCTGCCTTTGAAGTTGCCACTCTCTCCTTGGTTCTCGTAGGGAGCAGTGTGTGCACGCCGGCAAGGCTGCTCTCACTGCGGCTCCGGGCCCGCAGGGGCTGCCGGAGCCGGCCGGGGGGTCTCTGGCTCCTCCGGGTCATCGCTCGGAGCCTGGTGCGCGCACATGCTCCAGGATACCCGGGGTTCGACTGAGCCCCTGGCCTGCCCTGGAGGTCACCAGAGCCGCCCTGGAAGGAAAGGGAGCGTTAGTGGAGACGAGTGGCCCAGCTGGGGTCTGGGGACGTCGAGGCTTTAATATGACAGAGTTAATCATTCACCCTGCCCGCCGCGGTTCTCATCGCGGCTGGGGCAGCGTGGGGTGCCCGTGCAGCTCGTCTCTGCGGTGTTTTGAAACCTGATTCTGAACAAGTTCGGATCGGGTTACAGTGCTTCAGAGGTGGCAGGGCTGAAGGGCAGTTTCTTGGGCCCCCTAACACAGCCTGGTTCCCTCCTGATGGGGCAGTTGGGGACGGGCGACAAGCTGGCATAAGGTGGACAGCAGAAAAGAAGTGGGGGAGCCAGTCACTCAGTCCTTCTGCCCCCACTCTATCCGGTTTTAACTTTATTGTCAGTGTTTTTTCCTTCTTTAGTAGAAAGTGCATTTCCCCCCACACCTTTTGTGTGTCCTCTCAAGCCAGCCCCTTGGGTGTGTATGCGTATTTGTGTGTCTCTGTGCGTGTGTGTATTGGTGGACGGGTCAAGTGAGGAAAAGGCTTAAGGATGGTGTCTCCCGCCCTGAGGGGATTGGAGAGAAAAGAATCCAAATGCAATGCAAATGTTCTCCCCTGGGAAGGAACCGGCGATCCGGGGAGCCAGCCCGCCTGGGCCAGGTGAAGGTGATCACCCTGCGCATTCCAGAACCGGCAGCAGCCCGCCCTCGCTGCTTTGCCCCTGCGCCCGCCCGGGTGGAGTCCGGAGGCCCACAGCTGGCCTCAGGCAGGAGAGAGGCTCACTGTGCAGCCCTGGCTCTGGCTCTCGGTAACCATAAACAAAACACGCCCGGAGACCTGTGAGCACCCTTCCTCGGTCTTGAGGGGCGACCCAGAGAAGGAGCACTGGTTAGGCGACGCTATCTACGCTGGAGAGCTCTGCAGACGCACGGAAGGAATCTGCTAGGCCAGGGCACTGGGTATGAAGCCCATGCCACATGCAAGCCAGCTGTCCTGCAGACTTTGCTACGGAACCGGCCCGGTTCCCAGGACACACACACACACACACACACACACACACACACACACACACACACACACACACACACACACACACACATCCTGAGCCATGCCCTGCTGACTTTTCCCTCCTCCCCATTAGCTCCACACCCTCAACCCCCAGGCCCATTTGCCTGGTATAGGCCCCTCTCCGGATCTACCTCCCACCCGCACCCCTGGTGAGTCACCCTCACCAATGGCGACGGCTGCTCAGCCTCAGCTCGTAAATCAAAGCGCTTTCTGCGCTCCTGGCCCCAAAGCCCAAAGCCCGGGTAATCCCCTCCCCTCAGCTTGAAAGGGAACCGATCTCGCTGGGATGTTGGATCCTCAGCTGGACCAAGTCCCACCACGCAGCCAAACTGCTTCTGTCCTGCCCCGCCCAGACTCAAACCAAATGACCTGAACTTGCCATTTCCTTTGAGTCTGGGATCCTGGAATAAAAACTGAAGAGTCTGGACGAAGTCTGATTGTTACAAGACCACTGAGTGATGCTCGCCTTTTCCCTCCCACCTCCCCAGGGCACTGGACGGTGTATGTTAAATAGGCCCCTATGGCTTCCTTTGGATTCAAAGGCAACTGTGCGTATCTTGGGTGGCAAGTGTCTTTCCCACCAGGGCAACCACTTTATTGAATGAGAATTGCCAGTCTGGCGGAGTAGAAGTTTGGGAGCAGGTGAGAAAATGGTCTCTTGTTAACTAACTGGCAAAGAAAGCTGAACACCTCACACCTCCTGCTCCTTCGGCAATTCCATCTTACCTTCAAAACAACACTAACCTGAAATGGCTTTAGGAAGGGAAGTGCTCTCCTAAACAGGGAAAAACACATTTAATGAGTTGTTTCTATGGCCGAGGTAGTGGTCCATTTAACAGTTGGAGTAGCACATGAAATTCTATAAGAAAGAAAACACAGTAGTAAGTTATTTTAGTTGCATTTTACATTAACCAACCCTCTGGCCTTTCTCTGAATTTATTATAAAAAAAAATTACTAGGATCTGAACTCATCTTCTCACTGTCTGGCTGGGCAGAATTTGTTTAAAACCTCTAGTTTCAACCGGGTCAGCAGATGAGCTGCTGTGCTTTGCGTAAAGACCGCCTTTAATGGTGCTGAAGGGTGTTTTACAAACTCCATAGATTGTCATCCCCTTGACCTTCCAAACGTCTTCTCTCCCTGAACAGCGAATCCGATGGCAACCCCAGCACTGAAGATGAGTCCAGCAAGGGACATGAGGATCTGTCTCCTCACCCACTTTCGGGTGCATCTGATGCCGTCACCAACCTCAGCCTTTCTAGCCACATGGAGCCAGTATACATGCAGCAAATTGGGAATGCTAAGATATCGTTGAGCTCTTCTGGAGTTCTGTTGAATGGAAACTTGGTACCTGCAAGTACTTCACCTGTCTTCCTTAATGGTAATTCTTTTATTCAGGGACACAATGGAGTTATCCTTAACGGACTGAATGTGGGAAACACACAGACGGGGTCGCCGAACCCACCAAAAATGTCCTCGAACATTGTGAGCAATGGCCTAGCCATGTCGGACCTCTTGGGGTCTGCCTCCCAGGATGTGAAAGAATTCAAAGTCCTCCCAAGTTCTGCTGTGAACTCGGCGGCCACCACCTCCTACAGCCCCAGTGCCCCTGTGCCGTTCCCAGGGCTGATACCCTGCACTGAAGTGAAGAGGGAAGGCGTCCAGACAGCGGCCTCCCAGGAGGGGAGCTCGGTGGTGACTTTTACTACACCAGTGCAAATTAACCAGTACGGCATTGTCCAGATCCCCAATTCCGGAGCCAACGGCCAGTTCCTTAATGGAGGCATTGGATTCTCTCCACTGCAGCTGCCCCCTGTCTCAGTAGCAGCTTCACAAGGTAAAGAGCCTCATTTGGTACCATAATGCACCCGGGCGTGTGTTGGTCAGCTGCTGTAAATGACGCACTTAGTGAAAGGTATAGATGGATGTTATTTTTTCAGATACTTCGTTGGTTTACACAGCTACAGAATAGCCTTGACATGATTCCCAGTGCCTGAAATACTCTTCAGCTATCCTGATTTTCTTACATCCAGAGCATGGAGTTTAATTTCCCCAAACAGAATGGAAAAGAACAGTTTATAGCAGATCTTGCCAACTCTACAATTATAGGAATATGATAAGCCAATCAGTGCTTATGAAATAACCCGGTACTTGGCATTTTAAAATTAAAAATTAATAAAATTGCTAGGAACATGAAATTAGTCGAGCAGTTATTTATTTGACCAGAAAATGTTTTAAAAGAATAAACTAAAAGACAGAATCTGTTCTTGTTTGCATTGTGTTCTTCCTATCACTAATACTAAGACCTAAAAGAAACTTAGAAGAATATGTGATTTTTGTATTGCTCTCGATGTACATTCATTTCTCAGCTATGTGGGTTTATATTTATGAAAACAACTGTGTCATTGTGTATTTGTGGCTTTACTAGCCGATGTCTGTTAGAAAAAGGAAACAAGCCTGAGGCTGGCCGGTTAGTTCTTCAGGAATGACTAAAATCTAGATCACTCGTCATTTTTTCTCCATCTGGAAACAGGAACAGATAGACGTGGGCATTGAAAGTTACATGGTGTCTAGCTCTTAGGAGCGGGAGATGAGTGATCATGCTTGCCTTCCTATGAGCAAATCTGAAAGTCCAGCTTTTTACCAAAGCTTAACCTTCTGAAGCATAGTCAGTTTTTGTTCAACTCTTGCTCCTATAGCTGTGGTCTCCTTCAACTGATTGGAGAAGGCATTAGTGAGAAATGGTTGTGCATTTCATTCTACATATCTGTCTCTCTTAAAGTAAGCCACCAGGGTCTTGTAATACTCTCTTCAGACGTCCATTGCTCTAGGTCATATAAAGAGTTAACCCAAGTCACTACCCAACTTAGGGACAAGAGACAAATGCCCTAGAGAAAGCTAAAAAGAGCTTAGTTTTACAATACAATACAACTCTAACCCATTTTCCTTCTTTATGAAAATTTCCAAGCAGTTTGTAACATTTTAGACAGCAAAGTTGCATGGGAAATATGAACATATATGTTGGCAGAGGAGAAATACAATAACGCTTTTCATCTGTAATCAAGAAAAGTGCTATCATAAAAAAGTATTATGAAGTAATAGCTAGGTT
This sequence comes from Peromyscus maniculatus bairdii, assembly GCF_049852395.1. Taxonomy (NCBI): domain Eukaryota; kingdom Metazoa; phylum Chordata; class Mammalia; order Rodentia; family Cricetidae; genus Peromyscus; species Peromyscus maniculatus. The sequence continues at coordinate 45,231,170 of NC_134865.1, read as the reverse complement.
TTTTTTGGGGGGGATGTTGTTTTCTACTCTTTTTTTTTTCTTGGTTTCTCTGTGTAGCCTTGGCTGTCCTGGACCTCACTCTGTAGACCAGGCTGGCCTCACACTCAGAAATCTTCCTGCCTCTGCCTCCAGAGTGCTGGGATTAAAGGTGTGCGCCATCGCCCAGCAGTACCGGGCAATCACTAGTTTGTAAGTGAGATATTTACTAGGAATAAGAATAGCATTGTCAGTTAAAATAGCTCAGATCAGATGACAGGGCTGTCGACCCTTTGACTCTCTGGGACACCGGAAAGTTTAACCAGATGCTTCCCGGAGGCAACATTCCTTCGTGGTAGTGATGAATTACACTTTGCAGTAAAGCATTTTGGGGATTTGAACTTTATAAAAAAAAAAAAAAAAGAAATGCTAAGATGGGATATGGTGGTAAATGCTTATGATCCCAAAACTTGGGAGACTGAAGCCGACGATTGGAGGGTTCAAGACCTACCTGAGCTACACAGTGAGTTTCAAGCCAAACCAGGTTACGTAGTAAGAGTCTGCCTCCAAAAATCAAATCAAATCAAACTTACACTAAACATTCATTAAAATGCCCAGAAACGTAGTCCTGTCTTCCTAGATAGCTGAAAAAGTTATGGTTACATGGAAAAACAGACTGTCTATATCTTTATTCATTTTACTTTTTTTAAAAAAAAGATTTATTTATTTATTTACTATGTATACAGAAGAGGGTGCCAGATCTCATTACAGATGGTTGTGAGCCACCATGTGAGAATTGAACTCAGGACCTCTGGAAGAGCAGTCGGTGCTCTTAACCTCTGAGCCCCATCTTTATTCATTTTCAATAAAAGAGGTTTTTTTTCCCCCTCTTAGCATCATTGTAAAATTATACTTTGTACCTGAGATTTTTAAGTTCGGGTTTTTGTTTTGTTTTGTTTTTACTGATTTTTAAATTATTGTTTCATCTATAACTCAGCTGCAGCTACACTTTAAAATCATGTTTTAGCCAGGCATGCTGGTACGTGTCTTCCTTACGCCTAGCACTTGGGAGGCAGAGGCAGGCAGATCTCTGTGTGTTTGTGGTCAGCTTGGTCTACTTCGTGAGTTCCAGGACAGCCAGGACTACCTAGACAGACCCTGTCTCAAAACAACAACAAAATCATGTTTTATGTGTGAGGCCTTGGGTTCAATCCCCAATACTGAAAAAAAAAAAAAAAAAGTCAAAATTATCCTTTGGAATGTATCTGTTTTTCCCTTCATTTATATTCGTTAAAGATTTTACATGTACAGAGTATTAGTCTTCTGTGTTTAGTAGCTATTGAGGAAATGTTGCATATGTTGTTATTTATGACTATCAAAGAAGTAACCATTTTGTACACAGGTCTGCTAGTAAACAGTTTCCCAGACTCACACAAAGCAAAGTAAACATTGACTGTGGCTTTTTCCCACTTACAATTTTGAAGCCTACAAGACTTTTAAAACACACTTGAAGCCAAAAAAAAGGTTTAAAAATAGAAGCCGTCTGTTCATTTGCATGCCCTGAAAAACACATTTATGTTAGAGAACAGCCCAAACATACACAGGAGTGTTTTTTCTTAACAGTCTTTCTGTGATGAATACTTCTGTACTAGTAGTTAACTTTTTTTTAAAGTTTTTTTCAAGACAGAGTTTCTCTGTGTAACAATCCTAGCTGTCTGGGAACTCACTTTGTAGATTAGGCTGGCCTCGAACTCACAGAGGTCTACCTGCCTCTGCCTCCTGAGTGCTGGGATTAAAGGCAAGTGCCACCACTGCCCAGCTCAACCTTTTTTAAAGGAGTTTCTCTTTTTTTCTCCTGTAAAGACACTCTTTTGCTTTCATAAGGCGCTTAAAAATGTTGGCCGACATATAAAAGGCCCTATGGCACTCATTAACATAGGTAGTTCTATAATCACAGTTACTCTAATAATTCAAAAAGGCAATGTTGGGTGAATGGCTTAATTTAATATTGGCCTGTTTTCTGTACTCATAAAGGAGTTGATTCACCTCTAATTCAAGTGCAGGGTAGATAAGTAACCCATCCTAATTCTTCCCCAGAACTCTCCTCAAATCCACCTTTCCTTCGTTGGTAATATTTGGGGACCTGGATCATCTAATTGCTATCAATTCACTTTGTAAAGACTCACAGGGAGGTTACTGGATGGAGACATGGGGTCTGCATCTTCCCAAGTCGCGTTTGAACATGTTTTGTGCTTCCAGTCTCCACAGAGATAGTGAGTGTCTTGAAAGACACATGCCTTTGAATGAGGCGTTAATTTCACCCTTGTGTTCTTCTGTATTTTAAAAATAGTTCTTCAGTGTTACCATTCATTCTTCCCATCACTACAACACTGAAAATTTAGAGCCAGCCCAACAATATGCTGGGGGTTGAAAAAAACGTGAGGGCTGTGTTGACTGCTTTATTGGTGGTTTGGTGACACTCTGCGACTTGTCTGGACAGGTTGATGTGGTTAACCTGTAAGTTCCAGAGAAACTCATTTTATGTGGTATTTTCCACGTTTTCATTTAATATCTTACTTCAGTAACTGGGCAGGCCTAGCAAAAATATTTTACTTTGTATCTGTGTTCTCTTGTTCTAACTGGCAGTGTTAGTGATCACGACCAACTAGTTAAGAGGTGGTAAGTCTGTGGTAAAAAGTCAGAAACTTGACAAATAGCAGGACTTGGACAAGAATTTCTCCTTCTCCTCTTCCTTTTTTTTTTTTTTTTTTTTTCCTTTTCCTTTGAGCCCAAGCTGGGCTCAAATTCAGTCTTCCTGCCTCAGCCTTATCCCCAGCTCCCACATACTTGCTTACTTTGATTGGCTGGCTTTTATTTTTGTTTTAATTTTTGATGATTCTGAGGATTGAACCCAAGGCCTGCACCATGCAGTTACCCTCACTCCCCAGGTCCTATACTTACATTCTCTTTCATTTGGTTATGACAACTGCATGGGGAATTAACACATAGAAATCATCTGGCAGAATTTTTGCCCAGTGTATAGAAGGCTCCAAGTTCAATCCGCAGCACTGCAAAAGAAATAAAACATATAGAGAGATAGAGGAGAGAAAGTTAGTCTGACTGAGTTCTGAGCCTGGGACTCTGCAGCTTACAGTGTCCAAACTGGACTCAGCGACAGATGTAAATGTCACCTCTCAGTTGATACTATACCTGAGGAAACATCATGTGTGCTACAGAAGTAACTGGTTGATTGGTTGGTTGGTTTTTTCTGTATCATTTGTGTTAATGCCAATTGGTCCTTTCTTCCCCAGGTAATATTTCAGGAAACCCAAGCACTTCAGATGGAGGCACGTTTACAAGTGAGTCCACCACAGTCCAGCATGGCAAACTTTTCCTGAGCCCTCTTGCCCCCAGTGCAGTGGTCTACACGGTTCCTAACTCAGGCCAGACTGGAGGAGCTGTGAAACAGGAAGGCTTAGAAAGAGGCCTGGTGTTCTCTCAGCTGATGCCTGTCAGTCACAATGCACAAGTAAACGCAAGCCTATCTCCTGACGACGTCTCCATCTCCGGGAGTGGCCTCCATCCGCTGGCCTCTTCGCTAGTTAACGTGTCCCCGGCTCACAGTTTTTCCCTGTCTCCCCCTACACTACTCAATCCCACTGAGCTGAACTCTGACCTTGCTGAGAGTAATGTGACAAGTAAGTCTACTGTGACATCTGTCGGCAACACCAACTATGCAGCCCTTCAGAACTGTCCCCTTATTACCGGTCAAGACCTACTGTCAGTCCCTATGACTCAGGCCACCCTGGGGGAAGTTGTCCCTACAGCTGAAGAGCAGGTGGGTCATGCCTCGCCAGCGGTACACCAGGATTTTGTCAGGGAGCATCGCTTGGTTCTGCAGTCAGTAGCCAACATAAAAGAGAATTTCCTACAAAATTCTGAGACCAAAGCAACAAATAACTTAATGATGTTGGACTCCAAATCCAAGTATGTCCTGGATGGGATGGTTGAAACTGTCTGCGAAGAGCTGGGAACAGATAAAAAAGAGCTGGCCAAGCTCCAGACTGTCCAGTTGGATGAAGATATGCAAGACTTATAAGCCCGATTCACTATGCACATACCCCTCTTCTCCTTCATCAGCAGCAACTTTTTTCCTCTGTGAAGCCCTGAGGATGAAGAGCCTTTACTCATTTAAGGAAAGCACTCAACTTGTGAGAGTATCTGGATTGATCTGCATGAAGATCATAGTTAAGCTTACAGGAGTGGAACCACATTGCTGAAGCCTTTCTGTTCGCATCATGTCCTCTTTTAAATATACGGCGACGAGGCAACAAGTGAAGAATATCAACCCATCATATATCACGTAGTCAGCAATATAATTCTAAGGTTATAGAATTATAATTATAGAATTATGGAACGTGATAGTATTTTAAATTTAAACTGTATACACCTATCTTAGAAAATTAAATAATAGCTACAGGCTCTTAGAAGCAATGCGGTTGTTTTTTGTTTACTTTTACTCCATGGGCATTGAGGTGGTTAAGAGACAATGGTACTCCAGATTATTATAAGGGTATATTTTTTTGAATTAAGTAGCTTATATATGTGTGTGTTTGTGTGTCCATACACACATCCATCGTTTTCAGAATTTGGGGGAAAGGCTTGGTTTTAAGTCTCTACGAGTTTCCAAATGTGGTTGCTAATAGTTAAATGTGGCAGAGAGAGTTTGGAACTCCCCTCAATTCTGAAGCAACTTGGGTATGAATGTAAATATGCCAGTTCTATAAGTAGGATTTGAGTAAGTACGGTGAATTTTTATTTATACCATGTATGTCTCTCTTAGTCTTCAGGCACTATGAACTGAAAAGACAAATGTTTTCTTACTGTTTAATTTATATTTATTGTTTGAGCAGGAATAGAACATTTTTGTTTTCAACCGAGTTTTATTTTTTTGTGATTTTTTTTTTTTTTAAATCAAGAGGCTCTCAAGGTCAATGTTAACACTGAAACAGGAACTTTTAACCCCTAATACTGGAATTTTGGTACTTCTTGTCCTATCCTTCTTTCTTTAGAAACTTTGATTCATTTAAATATGTTTTATATAGAATCCTATGTGCCTTTTTACCTCGTGGCCTTTTTATTAGCAGTCAGGTACAGAAGTGTTGATGGCTCTTCCGTACCGTCCAACAGGGTTAAGTTTACTGCAGAACCCCTTATGCAGAGGACTTAAGTTTCACTGAATGGCATGTGTAATGCTTGTCATGCAAATGGTAAACAATTAGCTTTGATGCTTTTCATTACAATGAAAGTTAAAAAAAAAAGTATAAAAGACCATGAAACATCAATTCTGCAGGTTATGAAAACAACCATTTTTTTAAAGTAAACAAAGTATAATTAAATTGTATTAAACAAAATTCCGTCACGTTGAAGCTTCCTTCTCCATGTTTTGAATTGGTTGGTACACTGTGACACATGACTGTTGCCTGTCCTATGTTGTCATGTCTGCAGGGTGTCATGTCTGCAGGGTGGTCTCTTGTATGATGTTGTTGGCTGTGTTTAAAAGTTTTAGCGGGACTCTGAACCCAAGATGTAACAATTCAAATGCCTTCATGCCGTTAGTACAGAGCATCTCGGATTTAAGAAAGTGTGATCTTTTCAAAGGCGACTTTCAGCGTTAGGCATCAAAATAGTACCACACCCTGTTTTCTTGATTGCTACTTGATTGCTGGCACGCTCCTCATCTGAGCCTCTCCAGGACGGGTCACCGGGTGTCTAGCATTTGCTGTTATTACAAAGGGAACTTTCAGTCTAGATAAAGAGCCCTATGAAGAATTCCTTGCCACCATTTTGATTTAAAAAAAAAAAAAGCTTAAGCCCCATTTTTGTGAAATTGGTGAATATCCCTCAGTTGCTGAAGTATGTGATTTGGGCCAGAGGTTGTTCGCTTTGGAGTTTTTGTTTTGTGTAAACAAAGGCCGTTGTTTTAGTGTGGTCCTTGGTCTTCCGCTCTGCCACTGCTTTCACAGCGTGATTGTCCCCATCTCTCTCCCAGGTGTGTGCTGACCATGTTAATGTGATTAGTTCCATGGTCTTGTAGTATAGTTTACATAAAAAATGATATTTTTCACTAGACTGCTGCAGATATCAAGAGTTAGTTATTTTAGAATACCTGTCTGGTAAGGGAAGTGGGAAAGTCAAAAAGTTACATGAGAGGTGGGTGTGGGTGCGTGCGTGCGTGTGTGTGTGTGTGTGTGTGTGTGTGTGTGTGTGTGTGTGTGTTAGAAAACTTTCATAGATCTAATGAAAGTATCTCTTTTATTCCGAGTTCTTCCTCTTTTTCTCCCTATGAAAAAGAAAAGAGAGCACAAAACTAAATACTTACCTAGGAAATGTATTCATATTCCAACGCGATGTGCTTCTAACCTTACAATTACTCCAGGGAGCTATACAATCCACCAGGTAATAATCAGCGCACATTATAAGAACTTACTGTTCTTGTCTATTCTTTCAGTAAAATAAGGGCCATTTGATATGTAGCCTGTGTATATGTGAATGGAATAAGATAAACCCCATGATCTCCTTGCACAGAATTGCAACTGACTTTTTTTTTTTTTCAATACCAAGGGCCAGCCTCAGAGCCCTTGGAGTCCATATGGCAGAATATCCTTTTTACATAAACAATTGCTTGAAGATGCTGCAAATCACCCCCTGATGCTTCGGGAAGAGGAATCAGAATGGGGGGGGGTGTAAATAACTCCCTTGGAACATCAACCCCTGCTGCTGGCTGTGGGATTTTTGGTGTCAGCCTATCTATGCACTCTATAGCCAGAACTGGCATTCAGCTCTTAGTTACATCTAGTAGAGAGGATGCTCTAGCTTTCAAAGGAGGTGCATTCTCCCCCCAAAACAAGCAAAAGCACCTGTGTGTTGTACTGCATAAATATCTCATGTAGATTTATAGTAAAGACTGACTTATATGTGTTTTGGTGCCTTTCTTGTGTTGTGAAAGGCAGGTAGATGTTATAGCCATAGATTTTCTTTTTAAAAATCCATAGTTGAATTGCACACTGACCTGAACTCTCTCTGTATGTACCCTTGTTATCCTGCATGTTAAAAAGTTGGGTTATTGGGCATGGGTAGCAGACTATCTTGCTACATTCTCAATATGTGTGCATTAGTGTATAACCACAAGTCCGTCATTCTTTAAAATGTTTTGACAGGTCATCTCATGAAAATAATTCAGGAAATCTGTGGGGAAAATAATTATATTTTACAAAGGCTGTTTCAAAGTCTTCCTAAAACTTAGATGATAGAACCTAATGGTTATTTTATGTCTAATTGATAATTTCGATTTAATTAAATACTATCACCATATATTTTATTAATCAAAATTATATAGCATGTGACTCTTGGCTTTCAGGGTTTCTCAAAAACAAATGTACCATTTTGTTGCATGTACTGTACGTATAGAGGCAGCCGGTTGTGTACTCAGTATGGTTTTACTGTGCCTTACATGAAGAGAAACCACACAGAATGTATAATGTGGGGTGGGGAACAGAGCCTCTACTGCACTGTTAGGTGATGGCACACAGCATGTCCCAGAACATTTCTGTGCTTAATTACCCAACCAAAGAGATCTAGAGTATGTATGTTGTACTGTAATGGGAGGTTATGCCTGGACAATTAAGTGTTTTATTTGTTTTCTGAAATGATGTGAACTTATTTTTCTAAACACTATGCTGAATAAACTTTATATTTATACATACTTTGTGTTGAAAAAAATTATTTGGGGAATACTGTTCTTTTAAAATGGGAGTAGCCCATTTCAGTAGACAAGAAATGGGAAATGATTTTGATTTATGTACGCCTAGAAAAGCAGAGTGAGAAAACACAAATATTTCGGCTGGCAAAAACTTAGAAGGCCAATTGGAGTGGTTTAAAAGAGGTAATGTGTTGGTCTTTGTACAGAATTATGTAGCTCACTTAGCAGTACTACACTCAGAGCTAAACCACAGAGTTTATCCTTAGAGGCAGGCAATATACCTTCCTCGTTTTTATCTCCCAAGAGCTGGACTCGGAATATGGCACATAGTAGGTACTCTACAGGATCGCACAGAAAGAGCCAAAGATCTTTCTATTACTGACTTGATTAAAATAGGAGCTCTGTTGCTCACCCCTAGGTGAGCCAAGCTGTTAGCCAAGCTGTGGTTATACCCCAGCTTGACAAATATATTTAGCCAGAACTGTGTTTCTGTTGAGTGGAGACGATTGAGCGTTAATCTAGTTTGGTCCTAATTTTATAATTACATAAAGTGTAGATCCTGTTCTTCTACACAGCACAGGAGATGTTTAAAAACCAGATTGGGAACTAATTGTACAATTCTTTTACTAATCTTGTTAAAGCCATCAAGTTAGTGTTGGGTGGAATGTCTAGACACATTCTTATCGCTCATCTCACTGGGCAGTGCTCTGTGGAGTAGTGAAACCAGTTAAGCACAAAGTGAAGTGATTACATTTCATAACTTTTTAACCAAACAAGCATTGTAAAACATTTGAAAGGTGCCTGCCCTGTTTCAACTATGCTTGTGGCTCCTCAGAAAATAGCAAATCTCAGAAAATTCAACAGAAACTCGAAGCCTTTGGCTGCCTGGTTCCGGCCTGGTTTTCCAGTCTCCCCTAAGAAATAATACGTTTGGAAATTTGCCCTTGTACGCCCACTCCCAGGACACCTTGGTAGCATATAAACAAGATACATTCACATACTTAAAGGTCGGTTCCATAGATGCAACAGAAAAAGGAAACTGCAGGTGGGGAGTGGTTGGGTGGGAGGCAGATTGGCCAAGAAAGGTCTGAGCAATAACCCTTTCAGCAGTGATGTTTGAATGATATGATTCAGAACTAAAATAAGATTCCAAGCTGGGCGGTGGTGGCGCACGCCTTTAATCCCAGCATTCAGGAGGCAGAGGCAGGCGGATCTCTGTGAGTTCGAGGCCAGCCTGGGTTACCAAGTGAGTTCCAGGAAAGGCACAAAGCTGCACAGAGAAACCCTGTCTCGGAAAAAAAAAAAAAAAAAAAAAAAGCTAAAATAAGATTCCTCCAACACAAGGGTCAGTCGGAACGTTTAAACTTCCAGAGAGGGAATCAGGCCTCAATTTCAAGGTTAACTTTAGGCATCATGTAGTGAATCGGCTCGGAGAGATGCAAGGGTCACATCAAAGGCAGTGCTCTCCATCGGTGACAGATACTTTGGATTTGAGTCTGATAAGCCATTGGTGGCTTCTAAGCAAGAAGTCATATAATGATTTGCACTTTAAAATGTCAGTGTGACTACTCTGGAAAATGAACTTAAGGAGGACAAAAGGCAGGAACTGGGAAGTTAATGCTCGGTTGTCCTGAGATGTCTGACAGGAAATAGCCAGGAGCCCTGGAGCAGCGGGAGGGCCATTTGCCCACAAAAGTCTCCAGAATGGTATGACCTCTAGGCACCCTGCTGAGGCAAGCCAAAGCCACTCTGTCTCCTGAAACCCAGCCTAGTGGATTCAGACTCCCAGTGGACATCTCCAGAATGTCCTCATCCCTTAACCCTACCTGTGAATGAGAAACTACCTTCTCCCAAAGCCTTTTAGCTATGTTTCAGGGCTAGGGAGAGGACCAAGCCCTGTGCATGCTAAAGGGCTCTGTTGAGTCTCCCAGTCTCCAAGTCGGCCTTTTTATGGCCCCTCAAGGTAATTTCTTCTCCCTTACTAGGGTTTCCCCTGTTGTTTTTAGGGTTATCATTTCCCTGCTGAATTACTGCTGCTGAGTCTAGCTGGTGTCCCGGTATCTGCTCCTCACTTTGGCCACATTACAAGTCCATGGAGACGGAGCATTCAGAACTAGAGACATAACCCAACTTAAAGCCTCAGTGATGCTGTTATCCTAAGAAATATCACTTAAACTGGGAGCATACAATGCCCAAAGTCCACATGAAAGTGTTTCCTAGAAGCGCCAGATTCCTTACATACCCCGCTCTCAAGAATCGCTGAATGTCACAGTCGCAGGTCTCCTGGGAGGCATTGCCTCCCCCCCTCCCCACCCCCCATGTAGAATGACAAAGGACCTTTTCTGAGATCAAACAGGGATTTGTGTCTTCCTTTCTTTGACTTTTTCTTTTTAGAGATTAAGAACCTTCCGAAATTAAGCGGTGCCTGCATTTCCATCATCTTTTAAAGTCATTTTACTGACACAGATTAGGAACCATGTAGTTAAAACATTATGCTCACCCCCCCCCCCCCAGTGCTGGGGACAGTACCAAGGACTTTTCATATACTAGGCAAGTGCTAATACCACCGAGGCACATCCTGGCCCTTACCACCCTTTAAAGCTCAAAAGCCAATCAATACATTTAGGGATAGAGTCTGAGTGGTTCTTTGAGTCTTCAGCATTAGTGGATGGTTTTTATGGTAATTGTTTTCCTTACTGCTCCGGAGGATTTTTTTTTTTTTTTTCACTCACTTCCAAGTTTGAGGCTGGGTTCCAGATGACAGAAGATGCCTTATAGTCTGACAGACACGGGCAGCATTTATAGCCAAAAAGAATGCACTCACTGGGCCATCTTAGGCCAGTGTCTCAAAATAGCACAGAAGAGTTGTTGATACTTAGGTGTAGGTACAACTTTCCAAAAATGTTTTCTGTGGATGTACCCGTGCTAGTAGTAGCTGAACCAATCAGACACGCGCAGAATCTGTGAGAAACAGTAAAGTAAACGAAGAGGTATGCATCAGAAAATGCAAGTTCCAACTCACCCTAGGACTTCGGAAACATCAGCTCATCTCTCTCGGCTCCGTTGTTTTGTGCTAAGTGGACATCAACTCTTTCGAGACTGCTTGAGATCTATACAGTGTGAAGGTAGGTATAACGTGTATATGTAATGGTTTTAGTGAAAGGGGATACGGCGCTGGCGGCTGGCGCTAGATGGGCTACCGCGACGCTGGTTTGGTCGGGGCGGGGGGGGGGGGGGGGGGCGGGGGGGGGGAATCATGAGTCATGGTTCCCAGAGTTAGAATGGGCTTTGTTAGGAGAAGAGGGGATGGGACAGAGAGAGAGAGGGATGCAGAGAAAGAGAGAGACAGAGACCGAGAGAGCACGTGGGGGTGCACGTTGGGCTTTTAGGCTGGGACGCAGTGGCCTGCTGATGATGTAATAAGGCGCCAGACGAGACCCCCACCCCCACCCCAGCTGGGCTTATACAGAATCCTTACATTTAGTAGAACACATATCACCGAAGTGACAATCAAACCAGGATGGAAGTGCACAGTGGCCAAGGGCAGCAGATTTAAAATAAAATGAGTGGGGACTGGAGAGATGGCTCAATGGTTGAGACCATTGGCTGTTCTTCCGGAGGACTTGCGTTTAATTCCCAGCACCCAGCTCACAACTGTCTATAACTCCAGTTTCAAAGGATATGATGCCCTCTTCTGACTAACACAGGCTTCTACGTGCATGTGGTGCACATACATACACTCAGGCATACACACAGACACGTACAAAAATTTATAAATATATTTAAAATAAAATAATTTTTAAATGATTGCTATGAGTGTAGCTCCGTGAGATGAAATATTTAAGGTATGCAGCTAGGCAAAGCAGGTCTGGTTTTTAACTCCCTGCTTTCCCTGTATCCACCTGGCCCTGAATGGGGCTTCCTTCCCTTGGTCTCTACCCTGCTGCCCCAAACACCATAAGTGACCATCTGGTGTTGGCGCTTAGCAGTTTAAGGTGTGATGAGCCCAACACTCCACCTGGGCGGAATCTGCCTTTTGGAAAACTTATGAAGGGCAAAGCATCAAGCCGTAGTAACGTGTGCTCATAGGGGATTACTAAATCAAGAGCAGGCATCCCCTTTGTAAGGGCGGCCTCGGACTGGAGGTGGGAACGGGAGGCTGGGTAAATGGGGAAGCCTGGAGGATGTCATTCCTTGTCCTTCTCTGTACACACCCCTTCCTGCTGGGTATCAAGCAGCAAAACCCAGCTTGTGGATCTTCTGAAAACAGCAGTGTAGTTTCTCCCACCCCAGAGCCTAGCAAAATCCCAGAAGATTCCTGTGTTGAAAAGATAAGTCACTAACGATAATTAAAGCGTAAGATAGCTGTAGGAAAACAAGGGTTCTTTGATTCATCCCTTCCCCCCTCCCCTCCCTCCCTTTCTCCCTCTCTCCTTCAAAACAGTTGTGTGTGTGTGTGTGTGTGTGTGTGTGTGTGTAGGCCTTGGTGTACAGAGGTCAGAGGATAGCCTTCAGGAGTTACTTCTCACCTCTCACTGTGGTGGACAGGCTTGCGTGGCAGGAGCTTTTACCCAGAGCTGTCTCACCAGATCTTTTCATTTCTCCTTTTGAGCCCACGGAGTTCCAGATGTGCAAAGTGTTTGCCCCCCATGCATGTGGCCCTATTCCAGATGTGCAAAGTGTTTGCCCACCATGCCTGTGGCCCTAGAATCAATCCAAATCCATGCCAACGGCAAGGGTAGGGACTGCAAGTTACATGGCTACAAAAACGTAGTTTGAAAATATTTTTACATTTTATCTGTGCATGCATGTGCACACATGTGGAGTGTGTGTGAGTGTGTGTGTGTGAGTGTGTGTGTGTGTGAGTGTGTGTGTGTGAGTGTGTGTGAGTGTGTATGAGTGTGTGTGTGTGAGTGTGTGTGTGAGTGTGTGTGAGAGAGTGTGTGTGTGTGAGTGTGTGTGTGAGTGTGTGTGAGAGTGTGTGTGTGTGAGTGTGTGTGTGTGTGAGTGTGTGTGTGTGTGAGAGTGTGAGTGTGTGTGTGTGTGTGAGTGTGTGTGTGAGTGTGTGTGTGTGTGAGTGTGTGTGAGAGTGTGTGTGTGTGAGTGTGTGTGAGTGTGTGTGAGAGTGTGTGTGAGAGTGTGTGTGAGAGTGTGAGTGTGTGTGTGTGAGTGTGTGTGTGTGTGTGAGTGTGTGTGAGTGTGTGTGAGTGTGTGTGAGTGTGTGTGTGAGTGTGTGTGAGAGTGTGTGTGTGTGTGTGTGTGTGTGTAAAACTTGCAGGACTCCCTTCTCTCCTTCCACCATGTGGATCAGGAACTCCAACTCAAACCGTCAGGCTTGCATGGCAAATGTCCTTACCAGCACAGCCATCTTGCTGGGCCCCAACAACATACTTCCCTGGCATGTATGAAGCCTTAGTTTCAATTCCTAGAACTACTCAAAAAAAATTTTGTTGGAAATTAGGGAGTATTTTGGGACAAAAATAAAGACAGGCGTGACTCACAATGATTGTAATCCTATTTTTACAAAAAGGCAGATGTAGTGGTACATGATTTTTCATCTCAGTACTCAGGAGGCAGAGGCCGCCCTGACCAATAAACTGAATCTGAAGCCAGCTAGGGCTACATGGTGAGACCCTATCTAAACAAAACAAATCAAAACAGAACAAAAACAAACAAAAAACAAAAACCAACCAAAAAAACAAAACAAAACAAAAAACAGAAAAAATATTTTTTATATTCTCTAATTTTTTTAAAAAAACTTTTGTGTGTGTGTGTGTGTGTGTGTGTGTGTGTGTGTGTGTGTGTGTTCTCTTGTGTGGGTGTATGTGTGTGCCTACAGATGGGGAGGCTAGATGTTGATGTTAGGTGTCTTTCTCCATCAGTACCCACCTTATTCCTTGAGGCTGGGTCTGTCATTTGAAGCCAGAGGTCACTCACTGACTCGGTAGTTCTGATTACAGAATTGCTCTGGGAATCTCCTACCTCAGCCTTCAGATTGCTGGAATTACAGAGGGTCCCTGTGACTGCTGGACATCTGAACTCTGGTCTTTACATTTGCATGACGAGGGCTTTATCCACTGAACCATGCCCCCAGCCCTCCAATTTTATTTATTTATTTATTTATTTATTTATTTATTTATTTATTTATTTATTTATTTATTTATGAGACAGGGTTTCTCTGTGTAGCTTTGGAACCTTTCCTGGAACTCACTCCATAGCCCAGGCTGGCCTCGAACTCACAGAGATCCACCTGGCTCTGCCTCCCGAGTGCTGGGATTAAAGGTGTGTGCCACCACCATCCGGCTTAGCCTTCCAATTTTTAAAATTACTTTTTAGGACAGAGCCTTATGTAGTCCAGGCTAGTTAAGGATGGCCCTCCTGCCTCCATCTTCTGAGTGCTGGGGTGCACTTCTGGGTGCACACATGTACTACAACACCCAGGACAGAACCCAGGGCTTCATGCATTCAAGACAAACATTTTATCAACAAAATTACATCTCCTGGCCCTTTGTAGGGGTTGTTTGTTTTGTTTTGTTTTTAATTAATATGGCTGTAGACAACTCATGGGCCAGTTGCTAGAAATGACCGGAACCAGAGCCTCCTTCTACCCCTCCTCTGCTCCTCCGTGAGTTGGGGGGTCAGTGTCTTCTCCATAATTCTGACGTTCCTGTTACCAGCAGCTGCTAGAGTCACAAATTCTAGTTTTACATAGAAAAACAAAGAATTGGATTGGGGATGTAGCTGGGTGGTAGAATGCATGCATACAGAAAGCCCTTGGTTCAATAATCAGAAGTATGAAGTACGACATTCCCCAAAGAAAAAAAAAGGAGAGAGAGGGAGAGAGAGAGAGAGAGAGAGAGAGAGAGAGAGAGAGAGAGAGAGGTGTTCCCCATTGTTTTAAAAGGCCGGGAGTGTTCACTATAACAACCCCAGTACAATGCTTTCATCTGCCCATTTTACCTGCTCATTCATTCATTCCTTCGTTTGTTTTGTGGTGCTGAGCACATAACTCAGGACCTTTCCAAGTTTTTGTGCATCCTCGTATGCCCATTTTTGATCACATCCCAAGCATGACCCAGTCACAGTGGACAGACAAGGTAGAAATACTGTGGTTGGCCAAGTTGGAGAAAGCCATGGACCAGGATGCCGGTTTTTAAGAGAGGATAGCAGCACCCAGTGGACAGGTAGGGCAGAGGCACGTAGCATGGAAGGTGCCTAGGATACAGCGGCTTAGCCATCAAACAGTGACTGCCAGGCTAGCAAGATGCTGAGCAGGTAAGAGCACCTGCTGCCCAAGCATGCACCGAGGCATGTAGCTGGAGAGATGGCTCAGCGGTTAAGAGTGTATATTGTCCTTAGGACCTGAGTTCAAGTCCTACCATTTACATCAGGCAGGTCACAGCTACCTGTAACTCAAGCTCCAGGGGATCTGACATCTATCTTATCTCCTTTGATATATACACATAAATAGATAAATAATAATAAAAATGCGCACACACATATTTTTGTTGTGTGTTTTTGGAGACAGAGTTTCTCGGTATAGCCCTGGTTGTCCTGGAACTCACTCTGTAGACCAGGCTAGTCTCAAACTTAGAGATCCTCCTGCCTCTGCCTCTCAAGCACTGGGATTAAAGACCTGTGTCACCTCACCCAGTTATAATAAAAATATATTTTAAAACATCAGGTGTGGCCACACCCTGAAATGCCTGAAAACCTAGTGCCGTGGAGTAGCGTGGCTTATGCCAACAAACTCCAGAGAGACCTGTTCTCAAGGGAGTAAAGAAGGACTAACACCCAAAGTTCTCCTCTGGCAAGCACCTGCACACACAGGTGTGCATACAATACACCCCCCACACACACACACACACAACGTCCACCGGACTTTCCAGTGAACAAATTTTAACTATGATAATGGTGGAAGTGTTATGAAGTAAAAAACCAGCCCCTTCTCTTTTTCCGTCTGGCCCTGAGACTGAGTGGTACCCCTGAACTACTTCCTCACAGACCATTTAGTGGCCGGGGAAATCAGTCACATTTACCTACAGGTTAGAACCTGGAATTGAGCTTGTTTACCGCAAACCGGCCTGATGATAAAACACTGTTTTCTAATACCCAGAGCCTCACTAGCTGGTTCCTTCCAGGCACGGACACGGATCTTATCCGAGCCCTAGCTGCTGGCTTCATTCTGAAATGAAGTTCCTTCCTCAAGCCCTTGTTTCCACATTCTCTGCCTTTCTTGAACTGGCCAAGTCTGTTTATTAACCTTTAACTCACAGTACAAAACACCTCTGTTTGCTTTGGCCGGTCTGATGGTCATCAAGTACTGCCTGAGTTTGCCTTTCTTGTTTGATCAGCTAATTCCACTGTGTATATTAGTTACATTTTGTATATACCACCAGACACCTTGTTAATGACTGCTTCAAATTCTGAAGAAAAGGAAGATTAGATAAAATGGTAGAGACAGGATCTACAGAATGAGTTCCAGGACAGCCAAGGCTGAAGGCCAGCCTGGTCTACAGAGTGAGTTCCAGGACAGCTAGGGCTACACACAGAGAAACTTTATCTGGGGGGGGGGGGGAAGAAAAGAAAAAAACACCCCCAACACATGCACACACACACACACACACACACACACACACACACACACACACACACACACACACAAATCTACTATTGTAACATTTTTACGATATGCAATTGACAGCTGGAAAGATGGCTTAACAGTTAAGAACACTTGCTATCCTTGCAGAGGCCTGGGTTTGATTCCCAGCACCCACATGATGGCTCCCCACTATCCACAACTCCAGTTCCAGGGGCTAGGATGCCCTCTTCTGACCTCCTCAGGCACCAGGCACATACATGATGCATATAAACAAACGGAAGCAAAACACTCACATATGTAAAATAAAATAAATAAATCTTTTTTAAAAAAGTGTATGCTGTTTAAGCGGGCATAGTTCATACCTGCAGTTCAGGCACTCAGGAACCAGAGGCAAGGGGATTGCCACAAGTGTGAGACTAATCTCAGAAAATCAAAACAAACGAATGTACGGTTTAGGAGCTGGAACTAAGTGGAGCTATAGCTCAGAGCCAGAGCATGTTCTTTGCTTCGTACATTGCTGTTTCCCTTTGCTTACACCGTCACCATCTTGCATTTTATTATCTTGACTAGTCTAGGTACCTCACGTAAGTGGAATTACACAATATGTGTTTCTCTCTCTCTCTCTCTCTCTCTCTCTCTCTCTCTCTCTCTCTCTCTCTCTCTCTCACACACACACACACACACACACACACACACACACACACACACACACACACATCCTTCATAGCCCTTGAATTCCTAATCCTCTTGTCATGGCTTCCTGAGTACTGCGTGACAGGCTCATGTCACCACCCCAACCGCCCGTGTTTTTTTGTGCCCCTGATCCTTGTGTTGTGTTCCATTCCACAAGAACAAGTGCCTGCCCTGTCACCAGAGCTTCTGAGTCTACTCCTCTGTCAGGGGCAAGGACTTCTTCCTTTGCGTTACCACTGTTTCCTTGGGATTTAGAATAATTCCTAGCAGATAACAGATGTTCAGTAAACACCTGTTCCATGAGTCAATGGAAGGCAAGCTTGTCTTTTTATTATTATTATTATTATTATTATTATCATTATTATTATATTATTATTAGTGGTAACAAGGAATCAGAACACATCTACCCATCTACAGTCTGAAGTTTTTATTATTATTATTATTATTATTATTATTCCATGCTGTGCTGAAAGCTGGTACCCAATTTGTTTCCTTTTCCTTACACTCTTAAACTTTATGATAAAACTCTTGATGTGTTCTCAAGAAAGTTAGAGACAAATTATATTCTAGTTTGCAAAAGTTGAGAATGATCGGGAGAGGCACCATACGTCTCATGCTAATACTAAAGCAGCAGAAACTTCTACATTGTAGTTCACTAAATCCTAAGACCGCTGCGAACTTCCCACCATCTCCTCCCATTCCACAGCTGAAGACTTAGGCTAGGACTCAGAATTTTGGGCCCTGACCCATCCCAAAGATGAGTAGAAGCTCCAAGATTTGAAAACCAAATCTGCCAATGCCTTAAGAAAAACCTTTCAGTCTGGAAAAGCGTTCCCTAAGGATGACCAGCATGTACCAGAGGATGAGGAGAGCTGCCTTAGAAGTCAAGAAGGGGTGAGGAGGTACAGGAGGAGTGGGGACATGGCTTTAGTGCTTATTAAAGAGCTGGCTTTACAAGGGTGAGGACTGCAGTTCAGTCCCCAGAGCCCACATAAATGCCATGTAACTCCACCCCTGCAAGGTGGAGACGGGAGGATCCTGGGTGAGCTGGCTGGCATGACTAGCCATATTTGTGAGCTCTGAGTTTGAGGTAGAGACTGTCTCATTGAGTAAGACGGGAGAGCCATGGAGGTGAGTCCACACATCAACCTCAGACCTCCACATGCTGGTGCACCCACATGCACACACAATCCTACATGTATAATTCCACACACACACACACACACACACACACACACACAAGCATGGACAAAGGAAAAAAAAAAAAAGGTCAAGAATATTCCACCCAGGTTTCCAGAACTACTTGATAGAAAGTCTTTCCTTTCCTTTTGTTTTATTTTGTTTAACACAGGGTCTCCCTACGTAGCCCAGGCTGGCCTCCAGGGCTCCCTCCTCCTGCCACAGCCTGTTTCATGGCACTCTTGGTGGTCTTGATGCTGTACTGAGGACCGAGGTCAGGACTTGTGCACACTTTGACTGGGACCACCCTTCCACCCTAAACACTTCTAGAAAAGCACCTTCTGGGGGCACAGGGGCTAGAAACAGGGCTTTCTGGGGTTCCAAATATAGAAAAATGAACACTTTTGAAAAAAATGGTGGGAACTTGTGATTCCAAAATTGGAATAATCTTTGGCAGAGCAAATCGAGTTCAAAAATATATTTATTGTTATTAAGACATCCTCAAATAAAGCATATTCACCTAAAATAAAATTGAACTCAAGACTTATCTGTCAGTGTAGTGTCAAACCTGGCGAATGGGGGGTGATAACATACTTGGGAACTGTTGGAGCTTGTATTAAAATATTGCTCCTCTTTTTAAAAATTTACCTCTTCTTTATTTGAGACAAGGTCTTGCTATGTAGCCTTAGGGGCTGGAATTTGCAATGTAGACTAGGCTAACCTCAAACTCATAGATACCCACCTGCTTCTGCCTCCCAAATGCTTGAACTAAAAATGTGTGCTACAACACTAGCTTTAAAAAAAAAAAAAAATCTTTGTAAAATTTTGCTTTCGTATGGATGGGTGTTTTGCTTGTACATATGTGCACCATGTGTGTGCCCAGTGTCCATGGAGGCTGGAAGACAGTCAGGAAAGCAGTTAAAGACTTCGTGAACTGCTGTTTAGGTGCTGGGAATTGAACCCAAGTCCTCTAGAAGAGTAACTGGTGCTTTTCACCACTGAGCCATCTCTCCAGCCCCAGCTTGTTTCTTCTTAGAGTTGTTAAACTAGAAAGGATGAGCTAGGCCTTCAAATGTTACATACAACCCAGAACACTGCAGGACTGGACACTGGCGGAATTCCTTCACCCCTGTCAAGCACAAGCATTTTGACTCTTGCAGTACATTCTCTATGCCTAAGGGACAAAACCTAGAGGTGACACCCAGTCCAAATTATACCCTCAGGTCACATCCCCTCACCTTGGGGTGACTCTACATGGAGCCATAGATGCCCTTTCTGGCCATTTTTTCCTCAGTCAAGATGGTCTCAATCCTTTAGAGATACTTTGATAATACTGAATCACAGGGGAAAGTTTTTGTTTTGTTTTGTTTGATTTTTCGAGTATTTGTGGGAACTCACTCGTTTTACTACTGCCTACTCTCTCCAGGGTCCAACTCTGCAAACCCAGGGCTATTGATAAAAGCGGTCTTTGTAGACTCACAAGATTCTGTTATACCACTTTCCACTAGAGCCCAGGGGCTCTACATTTGCGAGACTATGACCAACTCCCCCATGATTCTAAGGAACAAAAAGAGCCCAGAGAATATTGCTGTTTTCAAAGCAGTGACAGTGTTAAGTGTATCTGGGCTGCAGGTCCATCCAATCTACCTACCTCTTGTGGCTCTTCAAGCACACACACACACACACACACACACACACACACACACACACACACACACACACACACACAAGAAGGGCCCACCCCACCCACTCTGAGCTAAGGTTAGCTTTCCCAGAGCTCACAGTCCTAAATAGTGCTATGGTCTATGATTGTACACACTTCAAAGTCCTCAGTTAGAAAACCTAAAACGGGTTTGAACACGTTAAAATGTTTTGTGAGTTCTACCATTAAAATTGTAGGATCAAATTTAATAAATACTTTTTGGTTATGGTGACATCAATCCTAGCAACAGAGTAAAACAGGCAAATTGTTATAGCTAAGTAACTGATAGACTCCAAAATCTAAATATATCATCTACAGTGACTTGAATAAGAATGGTCTTCATAGGCTCATATATTTGAATACCTGGTCCCCAGTTGATGGAACTATTTGGGAAGGATTAGGAGTTGTGGACTTATTGGAAGCGGTGTGTCACTGGGAGTGAACTTTGGTGTTTCAAAAGTCCACGCCATTCCCAGTTCTCTCTGTCTCTCTCTCTCTGTCTCTCTGTTTCTCTCTCTGTCTTCTGTCTCTCTGTCTCTGTCTCTCTGTCTCTCTGTCTCTCTGTCTCTCTCTCCCTCTCTCTCTCTCTCTCTCTCTCTCTCTCTCTCTCTCTCTCTCTCTCTCTCGATGCCTCATGCTTCTGGATGAGATGTAAGCTCTCAGCTATCAGTGTCATGCTTCCCTGACTGGCTCTATGCTCCTCACCATGGTGATCATGGACTCTGACGCTCTGAACTGTAACCCCCAATGAACTCTTTCCTCTACAAGTTGCCTTGGTTATGGTGTCTCCTCAGCAATGGAAAAGCAACTAAGACATCACACTTTTGGGCATTCACTGTTTTAAAGATTTGTCAAGACTCGAATTATGTCACTTTGAGCTGGAGATGTATGTGGCTCAGCAGTACCGTATTTATTAGCATAAGTAAGGCCCTGTGTATTCTCATGTGTGTGCTTGTGTAAGTGTCTGTGTATGTGCATGTGTGTGTATGCATGTGTGTGTTTCTATATATATGTGTGTGCAGTGTGTGTGTCTGTGTATGTGTGCATGTGTGCGTATGTGTGTGTGTGTGTATAAACATATACTGGTTATAGATTTAGATCTGTCCTCTGTAGACCTGGCCTTCAGCCCACTTGTGACTTGGTGGGAAGCAGGTTCTTTCTGAGTTAGTTACTTATCACCCTTTTCATGTTCTGTTATGAAAATTAAATGACAGAAATAAAACAGTAGTAACATGCAGCTAGTATGTGCCAAGCAAAGAAACAAACAAAACAAAACACATCATCTATTGCCTGGTATGGAGGTGCACACCTTCAATCCCAGTACTTAGGAGGAAAAGGCAGGTTGATCTCTGTGAGTTTACGTCAAGCCTGGTGTATATAATGAGTTCCAGTTCAGCTAGAAGCACACAGCAAAACCCTGTCTTAAAACATGTTGCAATTAACATTATGTTTTTCTAATTGGAGAGCTATGCTGGACGTGGTGGTATACTCTTGGGATAGATACAGAGGCAGGATCTGGAATTCAAAAACCATATTGGCTACACAGTATGCTTGAGGTCAACCTGGACCAGTTGGGGCCTCGTTTCAAATAAAAAAAGAATTGCGTGTCAAGACCACATACTATGTAGAACGTGTTACCAGTAGCCTTCCCACCAGTGACACTGTTCTGTCTATGGCCATTGAAAGCAACTGATGTAGACTTTTAAAATCATATATTTTGCCAGGTGTGGTGAAGCATGCCTTTAGTCCCAGTACTTGGGAGGCAGAGACAAATGGATCTCTCGGAGTTTGAGGCCAGCCTGGGCTAAGACATAGTGAGTTCCAGGACAACCAGGGCTACATAGTGAGACCCTGTATAACA
The DNA here is from genome assembly GCF_049852395.1 of Peromyscus maniculatus bairdii. Lineage (NCBI taxonomy): Eukaryota > Metazoa > Chordata > Mammalia > Rodentia > Cricetidae > Peromyscus > Peromyscus maniculatus. Next base: position 45,209,395 of record NC_134865.1, on the reverse strand, counting down.
AATGAATAAAAGAAAAACAAAATAAAATAAAATAGTAGATTTTTTTAAATCTTTTTAAAAATATGCCCATCCTTATAAAATGCATAAAGCAAAAAATAATTCAATTGAGAAGAATTACTCTCTTGTTAGTTTTCTGGTACTTAAACAGTTAGCTCAAGTATTGATTCTTTTTGCATTTAAATCAATTTTAGATCTTAACAATAGATAATCAAATAACCAGTGACCCTAAATTAACACAGGGACACAAATCACAGACATGAAGTACATTTTAAAGCCAGACAACAGGTAATTCTTGACTTTTAGTTCTTTGAGGTTATTGATCAAACCCAACATAATTTCTCTTTCCAGATGGAATTCTAACCCTGATTCAGGAATAAGGAAGTAACAGCATCCCCTGGAAAGGCCCATCAGGCCTCCCTGATGAGGTTAAGATGTCAATTGAAAAGAGGAAATGAAAATTCAACATTACAGCTGAGCCCCAGATGGGAAGCTGGATAAGCTAAGCACCCTATATTTTGATTACTACAACATTTGTTATAGACTGAACAACTAACCTGCCTCTGGGAATGACAGTCCTTCCGCTGGGAAGGAAGGAAATGAGCGATCCCATCAACATTGTGATATGATACGCAGATATTATCTGCGTCTTATCTAACGGTGCTCGGGTATGTTGAAAATCTTGATCTGTTTTGAAGGTTCCAATTTGGCAGAACTTTCTCCCCTGTCAGCACTCAAGAAAGCCTTTGAAGTGGATAAGGAGCTCTGCAAATGAAGGGAGAGCGAGAAATGGAGTGAACAGAGCCCCAAACATCTTGTAAAACTCCAAATTTTCTTTTCTACAGTCATGGGCTCCTTTCCTGATTATGCTACATTCTTTTAAATTTTTTATTTTTATTTTATGTGTATGAGTGTTTTGCGTGTGTGTGTGTGTGTGTGTGTGTGTGTGTGTGTGTGTGTGTGTGTGCATCATGTGGCTCCCTGGTGACCACAGAGGTCAAAAGAGGGGATCATGTCTCCTGGAACTGAAGTAATGGGTTGCTGGCAACTGAACCCAGATCCTCTCTGCAGGACCAACCAGTGCTGTGAACCAATGAACCAATCTCCAGGCCCTGATATGCTCATCTTAACAGAGATTTTCAGTGGACCTTGGGCTCTAGAAACACCAACTTACTGTGGTGGTTACAGATGGCAGAGCCCTTTCCTGCTTCAAGCCTCTCCTTCTCTCTTCACAGTTGGCTGGGGGTGGGGCCACGGTGAAACGGACAGAAATACTCATTTGGTCACTCTTTAGCTGAATTTCAGCGGTCTGCAATATGTTTAGAGGAAGCTGATTCACTCTATCATGCTGCTCCCTGATTCCATCACACTGCTTTCCCAAAACCGCTCATTAAATGTGGTTAATCATGCTTGTTGATAATTGCAGACATTTATTATTGGCTTAATCATCAGACAAAAACATAGGAGGACTGGGGATGTAACTCAGTGATAGAGTACTCATCTAGGACATGTGAGACCCTAAGTTCTGAGGCTCTAGCTTGATCTCCAGCACAACGGATCACAAACAAACCAATTTACAATCAAAACTCACTGGGTTTCCTAAGGAATACATCTTCCCCACTTGACCTCTAGTTGGGCTTTGTTGCTGTTGTTTGCTTCTGTATTTTTGCTTGCTTGCTTATTTAAATCAGGGTTTCCCACTAAGTCTGGTCTGAACTGGATTAATAATCCTTCAGCTTCCACCTCCCAAGTGCTGAGCTAGCAAGTGTGGACCACCATATCCCATTCTCAGTCCCACACTCTGAAGATGGGTGTGTACCATCAGGACTGATGAAGTCTGTCAGAACAAGTGGAGTCTTTCAGCCCTTAGACTTTGGTTCCCCTGTCTTATTGTTCTAAGACCAACGTGCACATACGCCTGAGGAGATTTAGAAAGGATATGGTGTTTTCACATAACTGTGCTAATGGAGGTTAAAGCGTCAGGAAGAACTACCCTCATCTGCTTTGGTATTTGGGGAAATGCCTATCTGGACCATCTGCCCCTAACACCCTGAAGCGACTCCCGTCATTCATTTGTCTACCCACATATGCAACACCTAGCTCTAATTCAGGGCAAAGGGGAAAAAAAACCAACCAAACTTAGTTCATACACACCCAGAAAAAAAGAAGAGTGAGAGACAGGGAATCATAGGGAAGATCTCCATATATTCTTAGCGAGAACAATCAAAATAAACAGCAAAAGAACTAATCCACCATGAAAATCTAATCCATGAAACATGAGAAACCACAAATAATTCTCACTAGTGTCTCCAAGAGGAGATACTACAATCATTAAACCAGAAGGGACTATCATAACAAGGGAGCAACTGGAAAAAAAGTAGTTTGTGGAGATTAACAACACAGTCACCAAAAGAAAATAAGTTCATCGAAATCAGAAAAGATGAAGTGCAGAAATATCTCCTGGGAAGACAGACAAAATTTCAACAGATAGACAGAAACATTAGGAAAGAAATGCCAAGGTAAGAAGAACAGCTACCATATGCCCAACAAAAGGCACAGGATGAACATCCCTCAGACTTGATACATGATGTAAAATTTAGAGAGAAAGAGAAAAAGATAGTTTCATCATTGCATAAGTTTTCACCTACATTAGAACTACTGAATGATAAGTTTATACGTAACTCTTTTTTATATCCACAGGCTTCAAATAATTTAAAATTTTTTTAAAAAATAATCTCACTATAAATTGCATTAGTCTAAAGGCCAAGATTCCAAAAGAAAATTATCCTCAAATAATGACAATACAACATAATAGACATTAAATAGACATTCTTAAAAGGAAAAAGAATTTATTTTAAAAGTAATAATACGGCTGAAGGTATTCAGTGGTAGAGCACATGCTTTGCATACGGGAGAGTCTGGGTTGGTCTGTAACACACACACACACACACACACAGAGAGAGAGAGAGAGAGAGAGAGAGAGAGAGAGAGAGAGAGAGAGAGAATTTACCTGAATAGAGCAAAAATAAGAGTAAGATACTGGAGCATAGACAATATGTCTGAGGCAAAAGCAGAGGAGAGGAGGTCTCTCTTAAGAGAGGACCTCAAGGTTTAAGTAGGGATGGGGACAAGAGGATGGAGTTAGAAAGGGTGAGCAGAAGTTTCATCTATATATAAAACACATAAAGAATGTGTGTGTGTGTGAGTGTGTGTGTGTGTGTGTGTGTGTGTGTGTGTGTGTGTGTGTTATACAGGGGCTGGAGAGATGGCTCAGTGGTTAAGAGTACTGGCTGCTCTACTGTTGAATCTGGGTTCCATTCCCAGCGTCCATATCAGAGGTCACAACTGCCTGTGACTCTGGTCCCAGGGGATCCAGCACCCTCCTCTGGTCTCCACAGGTACTGCACAAGGGGTGCACAGATGTACATACAGGCAAAACATCCCATACACATAAAAATAAATAAATAAACATATTTAAAAGCACACAAACTTATTTTTATATATGTGAATATATAAAGGCTGAGCAGTCGTACCCTGTATGGGTGGATGATGCTGATTCTAGGTTCTCAACAAAATTCCCAGTGATGGGGTGGCACATCCCTTAGGAGGTGTTAGTTTGGAAGGCCCCTGGAGGTCCAAAACAATAGCTCTTGCCAATGCTCTTTGTTGCCCACCAGAAGAACTAGATGATAAGACTTTATTAATGAAGATAGCTTGTACTTTGGTCGATCTTCAATGCCCCCCCCCCAAAAAAAAGTTGTTTTTCTACATCCTCAGCAATGGTCAGATGGCTGATTGGGAGTTTAAAGATTTTATTTGTTCTTGGCATGGTGATACATCTTGTGATCTTAGCACTTAGCAAGGTGAATGAAGGGAGATGGAGGATGTTCAAGTCTAGAGTCAACTAGAGGGTAAACTCCAAGCAGCCAGGACTACATAGGAGACCCTGTCTCAAAAATACAATCAGCTTTAATTTTAAAACCCTCCAAGACTTTCTTCACAATAGCAATAAAAACTACTCAAGATTAGGAATAAATTTAACTTTAAAATTCCAGATTTATGCTAATAAACTCTAAAACTTTCCCAGGGTGCTTTGTATTGAGTTACTATGACCGCCACAGGTCGGTCACCAGCAATTGGGATGCCTGAAACAATAAGAAGGTATTCTGTCTCATTTCAGAACCCGGGAGTCCCAAGGGAAGGAAGGGGTTTGTTGATTGGCCTCTCTTGGCAGCTCTCCCCCTGTTTCCCATAGTTAGTCAATTCCCAGAATCCCTCGGCAGTGTGGGCAGCTGTCTTCACTTGGATGCTTTCTCTGCACCCCTGTGTCCTTGTCTGTCTCCCATTGGATTTAGGGACCACAATAATCCTGTATAGTCTCATCTCTGGGTGTCTTAAATTTCTATGGAAAGGCCTCATTCCCAAATAAAATTGCATGCTAGGATTTCAGGGAAATGTATATTTTGCAGGGATAACACATAACTTCCTGAGCACTTGACATAACCTGAGAAAAGAAAAATGACTGTATTCCTGAATGGTAGGGTTTAATATTTTAGATAAACCATTTTGTAATTGCTAAAAGAATGATACCAAAAGAATAATAAAAATCAGATCAAGGGCCGAAGAGATGGCTCAGTGGCTAAGGGCACTGGCTGCTCTTCCAGAGAACCCAGGTTCAATTCCCAGCACTCACATGGCAGCTCACCAGTGTCTGTAACTCCAGCTCCAGGAATTCTGACATATTTACACAGGTACACATACAGGCAAAACACCAATGCACATAAAAAAAAATCAGATCAAGATTGCCACAACTTGAAAGGTACCTCCACAGGCTCATATGTTTGAACAAGTGACCTCTAGATGGTGGCACTGTTTGGGAAGGTTGTGGAACTTTTGGGACTTAAGCATTGCTGGTAGAGTTAGGTCATTGAGGGCCAGCCTTTGGAACTTCCAGCCAGGCCCCTTTGTCTGTGTCCTGCTTCCCATGACATAAGGAGCTGCCTAATGGTTCCTCACCTCCATAGATAGGGAAGGAGCATGGAGAAGTAGAAACTAATTTAAAAAAAAAAAAAAAGATAGGGCCGGGCGGTGGTGGCGCATGCCTTTAATCCCAGCACTCGGGAGGCAGAGCCAGGTGGATCATTGTGAGTTCGAGGCCAGCCTGGGCTACCAAGTGAGCTCCAGGAAAGGCGCAAAGCTACACAGAGAAACCCTGTCTCGAAAAAACAAAAACAAACAAACAAAAAAAGATAGAAAATTCATTTACACTAAGTCATATCAAAAAGCTCATTCTAGAAATATATTCCAGGGTTTTTTTATATAAGACTAAACTATACTCTGTTCATTAGAAACATTCTGGAAGCAAAGACGTGGATAATTTTAGAGAACCACAAGAGGCCGGCATGAAAACGCCGGTCATAGCATATTAGTACAGCACATGGACATTCTGGTGCGAAGAGACTTTGCCTAATCAGAGTGTTGGTTTCAGTAGTAGGAACTAAGAATTCTAAATTAATATGGATATAGTACTATAACTTTAGAATGTATAAAGTTGATGGGTGTGGTGGCATACACATTTGATCCCGGCACTCAGTGGGCAGAGTCAGGAAGATCTCTGAGAATCAGAAGCCAGCCTGGTCAACAGAGTGAGTTTCAGGCCAGTCAGCGGCTACATAGTGAGACTCTGTCTCTAAATGAATAAATAGGGACTGGAGAGATGGCTCAGCAGGTAAGAGCACTGGCTGCTCTTGCAGAGGACCCAGGTTCAATTCCTAGCATCCACAAGGCAGCTACCAACCATCTCTAACTCTGGTCCCAAAGGATCCAGTGTCCTCTTCTGGAGCCCAATGACACTGTATGTACATACTACACAGACGTACATTCAGGGAAAACACCCATACACATAAAATAAAAATAAGCAAAACTTTGCAAATAAGTAAAATAAAATTCGTTAAGTCAAAATGAACTAAGCCAAAGGGAATAGTGAACAAATCAATCTGCAATCTTTTTTGTTTTGTTTTTCAAAACAGGGTTTCTCTGTGTAGTGCTGGCTGTCCTGGAACTCGCTTTGTAGACCATGCTGGCCTTGAACACACAAAGATTTGCCTGCCTCTGCCTCCCGAGTGCTGGGATTAAAAGCATGTGCCATCACTGCCCAGCCAGATCTATGATCTTTTTTTTTTTTTTTCAGATCTACAATCTTAATTGGAAGTTTTAATGTACATCTTTCAGCAATTATTAAAAGGAAGGCAAAAAAGTCAAACACTAATAACTAACTTGAGTTGGTGGATGTTTATGGAACACCATAGCCAAAGTGAAAAGTGCTTAGAAGGACATCTATGACCTTTATTTACTGAATACATTAGAAAAGTTTTCATCTCATGAAGCTATGAAAAAGAAGAGCAAACAAAATTGGAAGTGGAGAAAGGAAATAATAAAGTGATACAGAAAGCAATCTTCAAAACCAAAAACTTGCTCTTTACACAGAGTAACAGGGAGCTAGGGAAATAGTTCAGTGATTAAGAATACTTGTAGCTCTGTTGTATGACAAGTCTTTCCCTGGGGACACGCAACACACACTCGACTCACCCCAGATAGGGAGCCCACAACTGACCAAAGTGTGGATACCACCAAAACTCAGCTTGGAGAGCAGAAGAGTTTTACTGGGGTTAGTTACAGGAGCAGAAATGACTCCAAGACAAATGTATCACCAAAGCCCACCCCAGCATGGGTGACAGCTCACAAAAGCTGGGAACCTGGGGCACACGGCACTGCTGGCAGGCAGTTCAACTGCTGGAGAGTGTCCCTTCCAAGTAAGATGGTTGGTCTAAGCCTCTTCCACAGGCGCCGTTAGCTTCTGCTTCTTCCAGGAAGGTGGTCTGGTCTCGAGTCTTCTTTGCAGCTTGCCTTGTTTACTCTTGAGAGGGGGCGCCTAGTGAATCTGGTCAGTTTCAGGGAATTCCTGAAGCTATTTGAGTTGTGTACCTTCTGGCTTAAGGAACTTCCCTGCTGTACCGAATATTTCAATCTCAGAGAAAATACATATACATCCAACTCCAACAGGACCCAAGTTCTCTTCTTGGAAGTCACATGAGCGGCTCATGACTGCCTCTAACTTCAGCCACTTGAGTGCTAGGAACTGAACTCAGATCCTCTTAACCATGGGGACATCTCTCTAGCCCCAACAATTTCTTCCTTTCTGTTTTGTTTTATTTTGAGACAGGGTTTCTCTGTGTAGCTCTGGCTATCTTGGAACTCACTCTGTAGACCAAGCTGGCCTCAAACTCAGAGATCCACCTGCCTCTACCTCCCAAATACCGGGATTAAAGGCATGTGCCACTTTGCCCAACTTCAACAATTTATGTCATTTCATTTATTTATTGGAAATTTTGTTGGGCTGGAGAGTTAAAAGCCTTGGATGTGAAGTGATCAGGATCCCCAAGACTAAGTTCTTAGAGCAAAAGAGATTTATTTGCCCCAGAGGGACAGAGAGCAGGGAATAAGAGACAAAGACAGGTGATAGATGGTGAGGGAGAAGGGGAAGGGAACAAGAGAGAGAGAGGAAAGGGATATTTGTCCCCAGAGAGAAGGATAGAAGGGAAACAGCCATGGCCCATAGGCAAATGGCAGTTTATAGAGGTAAAAGGGGAAACCCAGTGTCGGGATGAGGTGTTTAATTTTAACTGGCCATGTTAATTAGGTGAGCCAAAGGGGGCTTTTGATTGGTGGGCTTCAATACTTTGAAAGCTGGACCTTGATAGTCAGCCTCAGGAGGAGGAAGTGGCCAAACAAGGAATAGACCTTGGTGGTGAGCTTTAGGAATGTAACCTAATGGTTTTTAGCAAGGCAGAGGAAATGGGGGAGAAGGCAAGCCCTGCCATGTTTGCTGTGCTTGAGCTGGCCAGAGTCCCTTCAGGATGCTCTTCCAGAAGACCTGGGTTTGATTCCCAGGACCCACATGGCAGGTCACAACTGTTTGTGAGTCCAGTTCCAAGGGATCCAGTGCCCTCTTCTGGACTTTCTAGGAATGAGGCAAACACATGGTGCACAGACATACATGCAGGCAAGCATTTTGCACATAAAATAATGAAGTAAATAAATAAGATAAATTTTTTTTTTTATTTTACGTGAATGAGTGTTTGCCCACTATGGTGATTTGAATAAGAATGGTCCCCATGGTAACCGGTTGGTGGTGGTGCATGCCTTTAATCCCAGCACTTGGGAGGCTGAGGCAGGCCGATCTCTGTGAGTTGGAGGCCAACCTGGTCTACAAAGCGAGATCCAGGACAGCCAGGACTATTACACAGAGAAACCCTGTCTCAAAAAAAAAAAAAAAAAAAGAATGGTCCTCATGGGCTCATTGATTTGAAGCTTGGTCAGCAGGGAGTGGCACTATTTGAGAAGGATTAGGAGGTGTGGCCTTGTTGGAGGAAGTGTGTCACAAGGGGTGGGAGGTGGGGGTGGGGGGCATTCAGGTTTCAGAACCCTATGACAAGCTTAGAGTTTTCTTCCTGTTGCCGGAGGATCCTGATGTAGAGCTCTGGGCTCCTCCAGCACTGTATCTGTCTGTGCACTGCCATGCTTCCCCGGTGCTTTCAGCCAGCTGATACAGGACTCAACCTCTGAAACTGTAAGCAAGCCCCCAGTTAAGTGCTTTCCTTTATAAAAGTTGCCATGGTTATGGTGTCTCTTCACAGCAATAGAACATTGACTAAGATACCCACAATTTTAAAAAACGGTCACAAGACATGAATAAGTACTACATAAAGGTTAGTATCCAAATGGCCAGTGTACCTATGAAGTCATGTTGGGCCAGATCATATGGCACACACCTTTAATCCCAGCACTTGGGGTCGGGGGCAGAGACAGGCAGATCTCTGTGGGTTTGAAGACAGCCTGGTCTACAAAGAGAGTTCTAGGCAGCCAGGACTACACAAAAAGACTTTGTTTCAAAAAAAAAGATAACAAACAAACAAAAAAAGAAAGAAAGAAAGAAAGAAAGAAAGAAAGAAAGAAAGAAAGAAAGAAAGAAAAAGAAAAGAAGTCAAGTTAATCCAAACCACAAGATAACATTGGCTATCCACGAGAAAGTCTGGCTTTGAAAAGACTGAAAGTACCAAAGCGGGAAGCATGTGGATCAATGGAGTCTGTATGATTGGTGGGACTTTGGACAACCGCTTGAGAGTATCTATGAAATCTAAAAGTACAGAGCCAGTGAGACTGCTCAGTTGGTAAACACATCTTCATCCAAGCCTAGTGACCTGAGTTCAAGCCCAGGGAACTCACATGGTAAGAAGAGAGAATGGACTCCTAAAAGTTTCCCTCTGACCCCCACATAAGCACTGGGGCACACAAGCACTAAATAAGTGTATTTGAAAACAAAGCAAACAACACCAAAAAAACATGCTCACTCAAGGACTTGGTGATCTTTTCACTAGCTGTGTTGAGCTTCAGCTGACAAAACCATATATGTTATAGTATACACTATGATATACTGCTATATGAACACATTGTTAAGCAATTACAAGTAAGTTAGCACATCTTCTACATGACTTAATTATCTGTGCATGTGTTGAGAACATTTAAGATCTATTCTTAACAATTAAAAAATGTTTTTCCTTACTCTTGAGAATTTTACACCTGTATAACAACAATGTGAACTATTGACTCACACAAAACTGCATGGATGAATCCTTCAGATGTTCGGAAGACAGGAAAGACATGATAAGACGGCTTAATTTCACTTATATGAAGTTCAAGAGCAGGCTAGATGGGTAAATGTTGATATGAGAAGAGTGATAACTCTTGACTAGCCAGGGAAAGTGGGCTGCTTCCTGGGGTGATGGACATGTTTTAGGTGGTCCTTCAGATGTAAAGAGCCACGAAGTGGTGTGCTCTCTTTAGAACCATACGCTTCCCTAAATCACAGTATCTACTTCAGACACAGTTCAAAAAGTTGTTAAACTGCACAGTCATAAAAATGGAAACGTTTAAATCCATCACATCTTTCTAATTGAAGTGGCAGAGATTAAAGAGACATTTAGAGCATTCAAGAGCCAGAGGAAGTTTTTCTACAAGTTCAAAGCCAGCCCGCTCTCCATACTGACTTCCAGCTCATCAAGAGCTACATAATTTGACCAGGTCTCAAGACAACAGCAACAAAATGTGAACAGACATGTAGGGGGAAATAGTTTTGTATACCATCAAGACAAATTCATAATGGTACAAACTCTTTAAGAACAATTTATCAAGAAATATAAGGATTAAAATGTGAGGGGTTGGAGAGACAGCTCAGCAGTGAACAAGACATACTGCCCTCGCAGGGGACCAAGTTCAGCTCCCAGCACCCACATTGGGAAGTTCACAATGGCCTCTAACTCAAGTTCTACTGAGTCTGGCTCCCTTTTCTGATCTCTGTGGGGACTTTCATGTATGTGGTACATATACATATGCTCAGGCTTACACACACACACACACACACACACACACCTTTTAAAAATCTAACATATGAAATCTTTGACTTAGCAACTTAACTTTCAGTGTTTTTATCCTAACACAATATTCATACTCAAAGATATATTTAAAAAATACAGTTATAGACTCATTTATAATATAAAAAGACTAGGGGGAAATGTTCATTGTAGGCAAATAAAATAGTATTCATGAAACATCTTAGCGCCATTGAAAAGCTTCAGGTACATCTACATATTTTTGTCCTATTAAAAACAAGACTATCAACTAACTATGTAAACAAAGGTGGCACACCCCTGGCTTCTGGCACCATATGTAACCACTTAGCCATTCTTTGTATCCATTTATTTATAAAGTGAAGTTAATAATATTAGTCCTTCTCATCCATCTCACAAATGAGCATCAAGTGTAAGAAGCCCTTTAAAAATCAGAAAGTTCAGGGCTGGAGAGATGGCTCAGTGGTTAAGAAAGAGCACTGGCTGCTCCTCTAAAGGATCTGGGTTCAATTTCCAGCACCCATGGCAGTTCACAATTGTCTGTAACTCCAGTTCCAAGGGGTGCACAGAACCAGGCCTGCAAGTGGTGTGGATATCTGTGCATGCAGGCAAAATGCCCATATACAGAAAATAAAATAAGTGAATCTTAATAAACAAAAAGTTAATCCAGGTATGGTGATAGACCCTTTTGTTCCCAGCCCTTAGGAGACAGAGGCAGGTGGATCTTTGAGTCTACATAGTAAGCTCTAGGCCAGTTATGTCTTAAAACAAAAAAAAAATTCTATAGAGGTATTACTTATTCACAAAATAGCATTCTTTTACTAATCAAAATATAGCTACTCCTTTTTAATTAATTAATTTTATTTTATGTGCATTAGAGTTTTGCTGTGGGTTTCAGGTCCCCTGGAACTGGAGTTACAGACAGTTGTGAGCTGCCATGTGGGTGCTGGGAATTGGACCTAGGGTCCTTTGGAAGAGCAGCCAGTGCTCCTAACCACTGAGCCATCTCTCCAGCCCCCAAACATAGGTACTCTTAAACCAGATTTGCTTTTCCTCCTCCTCCTCCTCCTCCTCCTCCTCCTCCTCCTCCTCCTCCTCCTCCTCCTCCTCCTCCTCCTCCTCCTCCTCCTCCTCCTCCCTTGGCCCCTGGCCCTGTATACGGATGGGCTCCTTCTTGTGGATATATGTGAAGGCTAGAGTCCGGCAATAGGCGTCTTCCTCTAACGCTTCCCACTTCCCTTTTGAGACAGGATTTCTCACTGAACCTAGGACTCAGCAGTTTGCTAGGGAACCCACTGTCTTTGTCCTTTAGCACGGGGGTTGCAGCACTCAGTAGCACATGGCGGTCCTGTAGATGCCGGAGACCTAAGCTTTGCTCTTCGTGCTGGCAAAGCAAGCATTTTCACCATGGAACCATGGTCCCAGCCGGCTCGCTCGCTCGCTTGCTTTGCTCTCTCCCTTTTTTTGTTTGTATGTTGCTAAGTATTGAACTCGGGGCTTCGTGCATGCTAAGCGGGTGCTCTAATCATGAACCATACCCCCAACCTCCCTTGCTTCTTTTATTGAGACGAATCTGGGCTGACTCCCATTCACAGTCACCAGGCTTCCAGCTGGATTTGATCTGTTTTGGCTTCTGGTTTGCCCTTGCGATGTGAGCCACATAGGATGGTAAGGTAGTAAGTTTGTTCAAGCCCAGCAGAAGCCAAGCACGCTTTCGGTGAAAAGAGCAACGCAATTACCATTTTACAAACAGGCACTCCGTCAGCATTAAAGACTGCGGCTGCTGCAAAACACTGTCTCCCGGGCAGCTGCTTTGCCGACTGTCCCCAATTAACTCACCAGAGACTCAAAAATAGAAGGCGGCCTCTGTCTGTTATATAATAAACAGTTCTTTATTTGAAATGACAATATTTACTTTTCCTATAGTGAGTGTGCAGCCTAGGAGGCAGTGGGCAAACAGTAGAAAGACCTGAAATGGAAACTTGAGAGAGCGGTTTAACTAGTGGTGTTCACCCCAACCTTCTAGTTCACCAACAGGGAATTGGAGAAGCCCCCCCCCCCTGCACACTATTCTCACATCTTGTCTAGTTTTTGTAGGCTCAAAGATGCACGTGACTTGCTGTCACTACGTGTATCTTTCTTGTTTTGGCGAATCTGGAAGCATACAAGACAGATGTAAAGTAATGAGTTGTCCAACATGATAGTGTTTCATTTTTATTTCACTTTATGCGTTTGGGTGTTTTGCCTGCATGTATGTCTGTGCACCACTTGCAAGCCTGGTGCCTGAGGAATCAGAAGAGGACATTGGCACTCCTGGAACTGGAGTTACAGGTGGTTGTGAGCCAGCATGTGGGTGAGAATAGAGCTAAGGACCTTTGTAAGAGCACCCAGGGTTCTCAATCACTGAGCCATCTCGCTGCCCCCATGGGAGGGCTTTAAACAGAATTAAGAATGTTTTTGTACAGATTCTTCTAAGATGGGCAGGTATACCCCATCATGGTAGTTTATCCCTGTAACCTCAGCACAGGCCATATTGAGCCGGAAGATAATGGGTCAAAGCCAAACTGGACTTTTTAGCAAGACCTTGTCTTAAAAAAAAAAAAAAAAAGAGCCGGGCGGTGGTGGCGCACGCCTTTAATCCCAGCACTCGGGAGGCAGAGCCAGGCGGATCTCTGTGAGTTCGAGGCCAGCCTGGGCTACCAAGTGAGATCCAGGAAAGGCGCAAAGCTACACAAGAGAAACCCTGTCTCGGAAAACCAAAAAAAAAAAAAAAAAAAAAAAAAAAGAAAAGAAAAGAAAGGAAGGAAGGAAGGAAGGGAGAGAGAGAGAGAGAGAGAGAGAGAGAGAGAGAGAGAGGCTTATCTCAGTGATAGAACTGCTGTCTAGCATTTGAGAAGCCCTGCATTCTGGGCTCAGTAACACACATACACATATACACACATAGACACATAGGCACACACACACATAAATAAAAATAGCAAATAATTTAAAATTCATTTATAAACATTTAAGTAACAAAGGGCTACCATATGCAGTGTAGGTGACATCTAACTTCCTGGAAGATCCTGTCTGCCACTCAATTTGTCATATAGAACCTTCCAGAGCATCTCTATTTCTTGTATATGTAGAAGCAAAGTCCAACTGAGCTATGCTCTTCTATAATACTCAGGCACACAGAGAGATGTACCAAAGAGAAAAACAAAACAAAAACAAACAAACAAACAAAAAAACCCTTCGGCTTTGCCAGACATAGTCCATGATGTCTTTAATCCCAGCGTCTGAGAAGCAGGTGGATATCTCTTCGAGTTCTTTGAGGCCAGCCTGATCTACATAGTGAGTTCCAGAACAGCCGGAGCTACACAGAGAGACCCTGTCTCAAAAAAATAAAAATAAATAAAAATGAAAACCAAAACCAAAACAAACAAACAAAAAAACTCTCAGGTTTTATGCTTATGTTTAGGAAACGACACTGATAGCACACTGTCCCTTGGACAATGAGACTTGCTTAGCTTTTCCTCAGAGACCTTTTGTCTCTTGTGGCTGCTGGTCTGTTGTTAGTCGTAGTAACTCATTCAGCAAGAATAGTCATTTATTTTTATTTAGCTCTACTGTAGTTCTGAGGATGTAGGTCAGTGCCTAAGCACATGCTCGAGACAAGAGTTCAATCCCAGAGCATACCCTGCTCCCCCAGCCCCAGAATAATCATTGATGGAGGACAGTGACTGACTAATGTAACCATTAGCTGCTCAGCCTCTCATTTCTGCAGAATTATTCGGGAACCCAGTCTCCTCCCCCCACCCCACCTCTCTCTCTCTCTCTCTCTCTCTCTCTCTCTCTCTCTCTCTCACACACACACACACACACACACACACACAAACACACACACACAAAATCGAACCTAATTTTCTTCAAAATGGTGTGGAAAAAATTGGGTTAATAAAAATTGGGAAATTTAGCTTTATTCTCCTTGAGAGGTCCTTTCTTTTATTTTGCTCTGACTACAGGAGAATGATATTTTTTTCCCCTCAAGATATTGATCCCCAACTAGCTGCATCCAAGTTACCTGCAGTGTTTGCTCAAGTGACAAGTCCAGGACCCTCCTTTAAACATGAGGAACTGGGGCTGGAGAGATGGCTCAGAGGTTAAGAGCACTGACTGCTCTTCCAGAGGTCCTGAGTTCCATTCCCAGCAACCACATGGTGGCTCACAACCATCTGTAATGAGAGCTGGTGCCCTCTTCTGGCCTGCAGACATACATGCAGGCAGAACATTGTATACATAATAAATAAATAAATCTTAAAAAAATAATAATAATAAAGATCAAACATGAGGAACTGGCCACCGGAAGGACGCCCCGGAAGCTGCATTCTCATCAGCGTCTCATTTGCATACTCAAAGTTCCGGAAGCACTGCCCTAGAAATAATCCGATTCTTAATTTTGTAGAACTTTTTTTTTTTTCTCTCCAATAAGTCAAATAAGCAATTCAAAAATAGAGCAGACCTTGTCAAGGACATGTTCTCTATCGTGACCCTGTTTGTGAACACTTAGTAACTTCTCCGTGGGACAGTTCATGGCCCCATAATCTCGGTCTCCCACGTAACATTTGCACCAAGACAACAGCAATTTCCTGGCAGGATGGAAGAACTACGTGGGACAATTCTACTTCATGTTACTTCTTTTCTTCCTGGCAATTTAAAAACATTTATGAAATGTCTCAGGTATCTTGACCCTGTATTACAGAGTCTACTTTCAGAAGAAAGGCATTTTTTTTTTTTTTTGGTTTTTCGAGACAGGGTTTCTCTGTGTAGCTTTGCGCCTTTCCTGGAGCTCACTTGGTAGCCCAGGCTGGCCTCGAACTCACAGAGATCCGCCTGGCTCTGCCTCCCGAGTGCTGGGATTAAAGGCGCGCGCCACCAACGCCCGGCTAGAAGAAAGGCATTTTATGAGATTTACTTTTTATTATTGTTGTTTTTGTTTTTTAGTGTTAGGAACTGAATCTGGTGTTACGGCCATGAGCCCACTAGGCAAAAGCAATGTTAATCATTTATTTCTGTATGGAAAACTGCTTTTTTAAACCAGGAGGGGCCTGGAAGCATAAGTTCAGGGGTTAGAGCACTTGGCTAGCATTTGGGAGACCCTGGATTTATTCTCGAGACCACAACAAATGAATTGATGCATTAGGAAGACTCTGGAATTCATAGCACTTGTCCCCAAACTGCCTTTCAATTATACCACCATGGGAAAATTGTATATACTCACTGCCATGTTTTTGTTTTCTTAGTCAAGGTTTCACTAGGTAGCCCAGGCTGGCCTCGAACTCTTGAAGCTCCTACCTCAGCCTCCCAAATGCTAGGATTACAGACATGTGCTGCCATGCTCCATTCAGCCATGTTCCAATAATAGGTATAATCATCCTTTGTAGTAGACATAATACTCCCCAAAGATCTGAGACGATGGATGGGCGCAGGCTTGTAAAATGTGAAGGGTTCTTCAATGAGGGATGCTGTAAGAGGAGAAAATTATTACTATTCCTTTTACAGGCCTTTAATGAGTTGTCAACCTGTCATTGATTAATCTGTTGCATGAAATAAATCACTCCTTGTTTTTTCAGGATTACTGGAGAGACATAAACTATCCTGAGAGTTTTGGGGAGATGGAGACTTTAAAATTTAATAAAATTAAATAAAACAAACAACATTACCTCTTTTCCAAACATACATATATATGCATATATATATCACAAACACATGCATTCTCCCTCCCTCCCTGTCTTTTTTTTCTCTCTCTCTGATTATAGTGTGCATCTTTATTTTCACTTTTTATTGACTAGATTGATTGAACTTACCAAACCATTTGGGTCATCGAAGCCTCAAGTGCTTTGGGCTTTGGGTTAGCTAAAGTATCACAAAGTCCACTAGCTCATTAGCAGTAAACCCTAATGTAGGAGAGTGATTAGAAATAAATTATTTACTTGATGCCATTCTTGGTTGTGAAATCATTTGGCTCATCCTTTGTTTCGGTTGTTATTATGCACAAACCCCTCTTTTAAAATTTTGCTTATTCAACAGTAAGGATTTCTGAGATTCTAAATAGTTATAAAGAAAACCCCAAAGCTCTCTACATGTTACAATCGTTACATTCTTTACAAAGGAACAGCTCCTGATTGGCTCAAGAGGATGCCTAAAGACCACTCCAGGGTTTTCAACAACAGAGTGGAAAAAAGATTTCTGAAATACCATTGAATATATTTGTTTAGAGTTGGTCATCCTCATTGTTGTCTTCTTTTTAAAGTTTATTTTATGAGCAAAATTGATAATTATTATGGAAGGGAAGGAGAGGCAGGAAAAACACCCCAAATTTGGTATACAGAGAGAAATGGATAACGGAAGTTAACAATTATAAAGAAAAACTGTAAGTGAGTGATTTTTGTACAGCGTCAGGGCTGCAGGCAGTAGGTTCATGTGGAGAAGTTTCTGGAACTGGGTAAACTGAATAATCATATTGGGAACTTCCTTCCAGAGTTTTATGACAGAAAACTATTTTTATCCACCTTTAGAATGGCTACAAAGAGATCTGGGGCGAGTTTAGTTGTCCGAGTTCAGCTGACTTCACTTCTTGAACAAATTTAAGGATTAAACACTCACAAATGTTCCTAATATCTCCTGAAGGAGGAAGAAGGATGTTAGCACTTTCGCTCAGTCCTGAATGCACCATCATACCATCTTTCCATTAGCCTTCATTTTATGCCTTGTAGAGGAATCAGTGTATTTTAATTTGAGCATTTTTTTCCCTCATGGTAAAAATAAAATGAAATTTCAATAACTGGCCTGAAACATTTTAGGAGTACTCAGGAAGTTTTCAGAAATAAAAGCTTTCACATGACATAGAAGTTGTAAAGTTCAGTAAATTATGTAGCCGTGTACAAGAGTGAAAGGTAAATTACCCACTCAGAGGGGTAACCCTATAGCCCACATGTCTGGATCTATGTATGCAGATGGACAGATATACTTCATTTCTCCTGGGAACGTAGATTTCTAAAAAGCCATCACTCAGAATGGACAGTTTTATGGTTGCATAAAAAGAAAAGGAGGACGACAGAGTTGTTATGAAAACGAGAGAGGCCTTTTGGAGTGTTGATAGCCGAAAACATTAGGACTTAACCGAAGATGGGAAACCAAATCAGCCTAAGATTCAAACTTAAGAAGAAAAAAAAAAAACGTGAGCAGAGGGTCTGAAGCATATGGACACCCACCCAGTAGGCAGCGAGGGCAAAGGGAACTCCAGACTTTAGCTTATTAAAGATGACCTTTCCCCTCTCTGAAATTTCAAAGCTGACGTTTCGAGTGCTGAGCAGACTGTGTGCCATATGTAACATGACCTCAGCCCCGCTCTGCCTGAGCACTGATGGCATCACTAATGAGAGGTGAAAGGTCCCTTTCTTGCAGCTTTTTCAGAAAGCCACCAACTCATGCCTGTGAAGTCAGGCTCCTCCCCTCCCTCCCCCCTTGATTTCAAGACAATTGCATTTACTACACAGCCTCAAAAAATACTTTTATTACCAGTTGGTTCGCTCACAGCCACAGCCAAATGGCAGGATGTACAATCGCATGCAGAAGAAAATATTTATTTTGACTCAGAAGGCAAATGGGGATTAAGAGAACATTGTATTAACCTTGCCTTTCATCTGCGTTTTAAAGGGAAAATTTCCAGAGGCATCCATTGAAGTTCTATTTTTTAATAAAGAGTATCAAAGAGTCTCTTACAAGGCCAGGTGTGTGTTTACCTGAAGGGAGGGGAGAAAGAGAAGGCGCTATACCAGGAGGAAGAGGCAGTTTTCACAGAGGCTGGGAAAAAAGATGTGTGTTCTGGAATCTGTTACAGGCATTTCTAGGAGCCAGCCCCCACCCCACCCCCACCCCCATTTCCCCCCTTGTTCCTGCTGCTTGGAAACAAAATAGCTCTTTTCCAAGCGGGTTGTTATCATATTCATGGCACGGTCAATTTCCGTTTGCCAAGAAAATATTTAGTCTGATCAAAGAAATTAGAAAATCGGATGAATAGAAACAGACGTCCCCACAAGAGAAGCGTTTGTCAAAGTGAAGAGTCAGGCCGACGACGGCCCACCCAGTTGCTGCTGGGAATTAGCTCTCCAGCCAAAGGCGGAACTACAAGGCCACCTGGATTCTGCTGGAGGAGCTACCAAAGAGTCGGATCTCCTCTGGAAATCGAAATGGAGTCTGCAACTCGAGATGCTCTGGTCATGGAGACGACGACGACGACGGGTTCTGTTGTCTGTGCCCAAACCAGGAGGTCCTTTACGTCTACTCACCTAGAAGGACCTTTCAAGAGAGGTCCCTGAAAAGCGGGATCTGTTTGGTTCTGGGATCCTGCTCGTCTGCTTTGCTTGGTTTATTATGCTTATGAGAAGACAAGAACACATTGTCCTCGGTAGGTGGTAGAGAAGTATGGACTTTGGGGACAGAAAAATATCAATTTATCAATAACATAATTTTCATATTTATGGCTCTGGACAGAGAGTGATTGATAGCTGGATTTGGGGTGTTTCTGATGTTTACCAGAACAACAGCAGATGTTAAAGTAGAGATTTTTCCCCCACCCTGTCTTCGTTCTTCCTGGGCAAGGAGCTGCCAAACTAGGTGAGACCATTTACTGAGGTGCTTCGAGAAATCGCGGTTTCCTGCTTGCAGGTCCCAGGCCACAGAATGCAGCCTTCTCTAGGAAAAGGGGTCCGGATTCCTTGCTTGCCTAGGGCGAACTGGAGAACCTCACTCGCCTGCAAAGTTCCTTACACCCGACGCCTCCAGTTTGGGGAGGGAGAAGGCTAAGGAGAGGTATGCCTGAAGTTGAAAAGGATAAAGGCAGGAAGGACTAGAAGACTAAAGAAGCCCTTCTACCTTCTAAGACCCCTCGCCCAGGCTCGGCGGCTCGCGGCTGAGAATCTGCTCTGCCACACTCTGGTCCCTGCTCCTCCATCTCCCCGCTCGGCCCTCAGGGTTCCTTTTTTTGTTTCGATTCCTGCAGGCCGAAGGCTGCTTTGCCAGGAAGACAGCGCCCTCTCTCTCCGCCAGCCAGTCTGTGGGCCTGCGCCCCCTCCCTGCTCGGCTGACCTCGGGGCGCCTCCCTCTGGTCCCCGCCCTCCCTCTCTGGGTCTCCTCCTTCCTCCTGCCGGTACCGCGATCCGCCCTACTACTAATTGCCCATCAATCCCGGAGAGCAGCGACCTGAGAGCCCGCCTGGGTCGGGGTCCCCCGGCCGCCGGGCTAGAGCGCCCGACCCCGGTCTGCACAACCGGGCGGAAGCGTCCCCGCACGGCAGCGGTGCCCGGGTCTGCGGTGAGGCCCGGCTCTGCGAGTCCCGATGGAAACAGTGGGGGTGCGCACCCAATTGAGCACCTAATGCAGGACCCAGCCTGCACGAGGAGTAATGGGGGGGTGGGGGGGTGGCGACTGAACTTGGGTAGAGGTGTGTGTGTTGGTAGGTGAGGGGGCGGGGGTGATTAAAAAAAAAAATCTTACAGCCTTCTTCCAAGTCCTAAACGCGTCCCTCGAGGTTCACTAGGCTTCCCGGCAACCTTACCCCAGCTGGCTTCCAGGAGGCCTTTGCCAAGAACTGCAACGGGGTTGCAAAGTCGAAGTACAGGCGGGTGGGTAAGACTCGCAGAAAGATATGGGCGGATGGATACCTTTCCAGTATCCTCTGCCCAGTATTTTCTTTCCCAGTCCCCAGAGGGCTGCAGACAAACCAATGCTGTGCGGCCCATGCAGAAGCAGAGGGCATCCCAGTTCTGCCGGTGAAAACCAAAACTCGACTCTTGTAGGAATGGAGAAAAAACAACAATAGCTAACAGATTTCCTTCGACATGGGCATTCATCCACAGATGCACAGGCCTAAAAGGATCCCATACCCTGGAACTCCTTCTCCTTCCCTGGAGCGATACGGAGGGAGTTCGTCTCGAGGTGACCTCTCTGTCGAACACACAGGCGGCTCCCAGCAAAGAACTAATTGAGTCACAAACCACTGGCCATTCCCAACAAAGCCATCTATCTCGGCGGCTCAGCGCCCAATTTGTCCGCAGCACTTTCTTCCGCAATTCAGAAGCATTACCCTGTTTTTTAAAAAAGTATCGCGGCAGAGACGTGGCAATTATCCTGGGCTCGGGTTACTCTAAATGGCTTTAGACTGCGAAATGGAAGAATACAAATGCTGCGAACGTGTCGATCGCCTCGGGGCTGAGCCTGGACAAGGGATGGGGGGGGGGGCGCAGCTCGAGGGAGAAGGAGACCACGCACAGGGTTGCTTGCTTGGTGGCTCTGTCTTTGCACCAGGGAGAAGAAGAGCTGGTCCTTTGCCGGTAAAGGTTAAGGTCTCCCCAGCAACGGACCCTCAGAGTTCAGGGGGAGAAAGGCTGGTGTCCTGACATGACCAGGCCAAACTGAGAGCTGGTTGTGAGTCTGTAGCAGGTTGAGAGCTTCAGACAATACTAGGACGAGGAGCCGAAGAGAGGTCAAGGGTGTGAACTAGTGTTGGAGAATCTGGTCCCTTCTGGGAAACCGTACTGAGTCTGGGGAGGAAGCGGAGGAAAGGGGAGCGGGTTCTGAGGGGTGGGGAGCAGTAAAAGGCAGGCCTGGCTAGGGGCCCGGGAGCCAAAGAGCGGGCTGCCAAGGTGAGAGATTCGGCCAGAGCTAGAGAAGCCCTGAGACCGCTCGGTTTCTGCACACCAGGAGGCGGCGGGGGTAGGGGAGGTGGTCTAAAAGTCTACATTTCAGTCCTCCAGGGTGAATTGGGCCTGGGCAGTGGACACCGGAAAGAACAGTGAGGCACTCGGGTGCTTTTGCTGGGATGCAGACGTCTGTTCACCCCCGCAGGCTGTGTCGGCCACACTGTGTGCGCCTTTCTCCTTCTGTTCAAACCAGCCCCCACATCTTGAAGTAATCAGCAGCAGAGAAGGGACTCGTCCCCCTGGCATCTCAGGTTGAAGAAAGAGGTCCAGGAAAATGTGGTAGAGCCATTACAAGAAATCCGAGCCGCAGTCATCAGGGACTCCAATTGCCATCGCATTAGGATTGATTAGAGACCAGCAGTACCGTAATGACCCGGAAAGAGGGGCAGCCGGGGATTATTAATATCAGAATGTGTGTGTGTGTGTGTGTGTGTGTGTGTGTGTGTGTGTGTGTGTGTAGGGTGGGTGGAGCAAACTCGGGAGGGAGACGTTTTAAGTTACTGGGATTTATATATAAGTACAGGCTTACCTGAGGGAACCGGATAGTCAGGGAATCACACAAACAATAAATCTAATTGCATCTAAAATTTCACGAAGTCTGATTTTTGAGAGAGAGAATATATATATATATATATATATATATATATATATATATATATATATGGCAGGCTAACATTTTACTTTGAAAAAAATAAGCATGTAGATTTATAAATTGATTGTAAAGATCCAAAGTGAAGAGATGGAGAGAGGCACAAGCTATCTGCTTTCCTTACAACTGGAACTCTAAAAAATATAAATAAATAAATAGGTCTCTAACTACCCTGGTTTGTTTGTTTGTTTGTTTTTACCTCTCATAGGAATGAACGTGTTTGCATTTTTCTCTCTAGGGCAGTGAGGTAACAAAATATACATTTTTTTTCAGTCTGTAGAAGAGTGATAAAACGAGTTGTAATGGAAGCAGTGGTGCCCGGATAGCGGTTTTTGTTTTGTTTGTTCGAGATTTGAATGATCAGGATCCCAAAGAGATGTGCAGAAGAGAGTGGCTTGTCTCCTTCCTCGGAGTAAGAGCCAAAACAAATCAGCCCCTGATGGTCTGGGCTGCAATGCAGCTCACTGGATAATTAACTCCATCTTGCCAGTCCACCCTAACTGTTTATTTAATGTCACCCTGCATTACCGTCACTAGCACTTTCCTCTGAACAGGAGGAGCTGCAGGCTTTCACCTCCCAAAAGGAAATTCTTCTTAGCTTAGACAGATGTGGTACTCAGGATGTACATTAGTTGAGAGAGAGAGAGAGAGAGAGGGAGAGAGGGAGGGGAAAGCTGAGTGAAAATCCAGTGGAAGATAAGCACTCCCCGGAGCTCTCCTTTTGTGAACTTGCTCCAAGGTAGCATTTAAGGGGAAAGGGGCCCGTGTGTCCTACATTCATAAGAAGTGGTTGTGACGCCTCATTTTCCAGAAAGGTGATTGCCACCTCATGTTGAATGGGAGCTTATGGTTCAGACTCGAGCCATTGGTGTCCCGAGGCTGAGCTTCCTCAGAGCACAGCTGAAGGAACAGGAAGAAGCCAGCAGAGTGGGTGGGGGTGGGGAGAAAGGTAAATGCTGAGTCGTGGTGGAACGGGAGACAGCAAGAATGGAGAGTGACGGAGTGAGTGACAGCTCAGGTGTGGACAAAATTAGCCTTTTTTTCCCCTTTGAGTAGCACAGAGAATGAGACCGAGACACACAGGGAGACAGGCCATAACACCCCCCAACCACAGGGGTCATGCACCCCTTCCCTTTCCCTTCTGTGTTTTCAGTATAGGGAGAGGAGACTGGGCTAGGAGCTCAGATCGGTGGAGAACAGCGTTTAGGATGCATGTGTTTGGAGGTGTCATATTCTGTCTGTCCCTCTGTGTTTCTCGGGACGGTTTGGAGATTGAGATGGCATTTTCTGGAGCTGCCGGCGGCGGTGGACAGGGGACAGGGTTTCAGGCGTAGGACTCCAGCTGGTTCTGTTTGTCCAGGTGTGGGAGGGGGCGGCGGTCGGCTGCCGTCCTGGACTAGCCCGGCTTTTTCGCACCACGGAAGCAGAAGCCTCGGTCCCCACGCTTCCCGCTTCCAGGAGAAAGCCACTACCACCCCCTACCTCCATACATAAATACATTAGGGCTACAGACAAATCCTCATTGTTCAGAAATAAGCCGAGGAGGCCGGACGACTCCCCTCAGCGAGGCAGAACCAGGCAGAGAGGATGGGTGGGAGGGAGGGAGGCGGGGGCCGCGCGGATCCGGTGTCGCGTTGCAGATTCCCACTAAAGATAACGAAACGTGATCTATTTTTCAGAACAGCAAGTGGATGGGAAAGAACCTTGACAACACAAAACTCATTTACTAATGGACTGGTTTTGAGTTTCTCCTCCCTGGGTCCGCAAATCTCCCTTCCTGATCCCTTGGCCTAGTCAGCCCTCGCAAGCTATGGCGTCCTGCACAAGGCAGGTGGGCGGCAGCTCCCGTGTGCGTCGCCCAGAATCTGAACCGGGTTCCCAAGGACCCCCGGGCAGGAGCCGCTTCCGTCAAAGCAGAGGGAAAAGATGAACACTGTTGCCTCGGCTGGGATCCGAGTCTCCGCATGGCTGCACTGAGATGACCCTAGTTTCATTGAGGATGCCCTTGACTTCCAAATCTGTAGGTAGGGTAGGAGCCCCCAAGTTCTTCTTGATGGTAAGGGAACTCCAAGAAACCCAGCTAGGAGACTCAAGGCGTCTTGCTTCAAGCCAGGAGAAAAACAAGTAGGTCCCAGATACAGGATTTTGATCCAAGGCCTATGTCAGTCCAGCAGCTCTTCATGTTTTCGCCGTGGCCTTTTGGTCCCCTGCTTGTGTGCCCGACCACTACCCGCACTGCAGAGGCACCCGGAGTCTCTCGGCCAGCGTCGCCCTACCAAGTCCGGAAGCTGCCAGGGCAGCAGGGAGCCGCTGAGTTGTTGGGTTTCCTTTAAATTCCCGACGCATCTCTGCTTTTCATGCGATTTGCATTGACAGCAAAGGTTTTATATTACAGAACAACTCAAACCTTTCTGTGCGCGATTTAAAATGGATCATTTGGTTTATGTGGTTTGTAAATTCATGTCATTTTACCTCTTTTAGTGGTTTTCAGTGAAAGGTTCCATTTGGGGAAACCTTATATATCCAAGCCAATAATTATCATTTATAACAATTGGTTCTCTTAACCGAAGGATCCAAAGAGCAGGTAGGCTCCTTGGTACAAAGTGCATAGCACTTTTTTTCCTTTTCAGTTAAGTGATCTATTGGATTAAATGGGGGCGGGGGAGACCGTCGTGTCTCTGCCTATGGGGGGAAAAAGTACCTCTCATTTATCTGGGTGCGGGTTGTCACAGAACTTACCCCACTCCTCTTTCCAGTTGTCACCAGCATCTGGCACAGTCCTAATTCCTTTTGAACAGAGATTTAAAAAAAAAAAAAAAAAGGCCAGGGGGATCTGGAGAATGCCAGGGAACTGGTGGCCATACACTGCCATCTCTCTCCTGTGATCCTCTGTAAATGTATACCTGTAGTTATCAGTGCTTTATACCTCCCTTCTCTGCAAAGACTGTTAATTATAAAGTACATGGGGGCACTCCACGAACCCTTTGTCTTTTAAAAGACACGACTGTGCTTATAACTCTCCTCCCATTTTAATGGTGCACACTTGTTCCAGGCTTTAGGGTACTGATTTTGAGAGCCCGTATCAGTCCCCATTCTGGTCCTCACACAGCTGCCATGTCAATAAGGACTGTTCTAAGCAGAGACATTCCTCTTGGCAGGACACTGCCGTTCCTTAAGACCTCATCTGAAACGTCATGAGCACTAAAATAAGACAGGGAGGGAAAATTACCAGGCGCATAGCCTAGGGCTCAGCAGTGCCAGGCTTCAGTTTAGAAAGTAAGCCACTGGGCATACCATGTGGCAGTAGCTCTTTTGAAATAATACACACCCATTAAACACGTTTTTTTAAAGAAAAAAAAAAGCCTAAATGTAACGATGTATCAGCATCTGCTTCCAAGGTTTAATTGCATGGGATAGACCGAGTTTCAAGGAGGCAGAAAGCGTGTGGGAACTCATCAGAGGAGAGTCTTCCTGTCTGCTTGCAGTCTCTGGGGGGAAGCAACCTCAAGGTGGGAACCCTTTATGAGTGTGAAATGCACGTTACGGGGCGCATTGGACTGGGTGCATTATTTTAAAACCACATAAATAATACAAAGGGGAACCCTTCCCTCACTTAGACCTCAGAATGCAAAAGGTTCTGTGGTGCAGTCTCTTTGGCTGATGAAATCAAAACACTGAAAGAAGACAAGCAAGTTTAAAGAGCCCAGAGTTTGCTCTTGGCTATTCTCTAAGAGGGCACCCTGAAATCAAAAGCATTTTTGAAGTGTACTTAAAATTCTGTTTTGAACTTATCTAATCAGAGATAAGTATAGTCATAAAGTCACTCTCCAACCACCATTTGGCTTCCCTTATCTCCACACATTGTTCTTATCTGCTGCTAGTCTTAGCTACCGACAATAGATTATCTTTATTTAGAGAGGCTAATTGTTTTCAAAATCTTTTTAATAATTGCTTTGGAACAAGGTGTGCAAATGAGGCTTAAGATAATTACGGCTCCATTTGTTTGTGTAGTTTTACTAAGCATTCTCCACACAGAAACAAAATAGCAGATGATGGGACTTAACTTGCAGGACGCCTCTCATTCGGGAGCAAAATAGGCCAGCCTTGCAGCGTGCGCGCGCATACACACACACACACACACACACACACACACACACACACACTCACACGCACTTTATTTAATCTTCTTGGAGCCACGGTGCTTCTAGCTTTGAGGGCAGTGTCCCTCCCAGAGCAGGGCAAGGATTATGTTACAGCCCTACGGTTATTGGAGCTGGGCACAGTTTTATTTAATTTACACCCCATCCAGAGCCTTTTGCGTGAGGTTCTCAATACATGCTTGCTAACCGGCAAGTAAAGCTTTTCTGCATTCATGGGCAACAGAGGTGGCGCTGAAAAACTCAACCGTGCAAATAGGGAAACTGAGTCCAGAAGTCTGTCGACAGCGTCAAGATACTAAACTGCAAATGAAGCACGGGTTGTCTCCATCCACTCGGTCTTTGTGACAGGGCCAACCCTTCTCCTGATGCCACATCCAGAGGCCCTTTGAGAATGAGGGGAATGTTGCCCAGATCAGAGTGTTTGCGCCCTTTGGGAGGCACTGGGGGTTAGGAAGGGGAAAAGGGGAGGAAATTAGTTTTTGGCTCCTGGAGCTGATGCCAAACCTGGGAGAAGCCACTCTCTGAGTGTCCGCAGCCCAGAACCCTAGTCTGCTCTTGTATTATTTATCGCGTTCCATAAGCTATTCATCAATCCATTATTTATTCATCTCAACATTAAGGTAATTAAATATGAGCTCACCGGGAAAAGCCAGGACTGCAAGGGACAGGGATAGGAGTATGGCGAAGAGGGTCATTAGAACGTCTACAGTCATTGATTTGTGTAGAGATGCGCGAGGCTCCCCTTCCTTAGGCGACACCAAAGAGGGCGCCGCTTTGCGAGGTCCTGACTTGCTCGCTACCCTTTCCAGCACCCTAGTTCCCTCCTCCTGACCCCACCCCGCTTCCCACCTCTCCAGGTTCTTCTCCCTCCCACCACTCCTCATCTCCCCCTAGCTCGCCAGCTTCGCCCTCCCCACGCGGGGCGGCTGGGCGGCGCGGCTTTGCTGCCCGGCCGGGCGGCGCGCAGGCTGGCCAGCTTCGGATAGGCGCCGCCCGCAGCCAATCAGCGTGCCGGGGACGCTGCGCGCTTTAAGGCCGCTGCGGGGAGAACAGAAACCAAGTTCCCCGGCAACCAGCAGCATCCACCCGGCGGCAGGCGGGAGCCAGCGAGGCCCGGAGGCTGCGGAGTGCGCCGGCTACTCGGAATCCAGCGCGCCCCTTACTTCTCTCCGTCTTCCTACGCCTCCCACCCGCAAGGTCCAACTGGTCTCTTCGCCAGTGCCAAACCTGGGAGGGGGTTAGGAGCAGCCGCGCCCCCCCTCCCCGCGGCGCCCCCCCCAGTCCCCCCTGCTTTCTCAGATCCTCTCTCTGCCGCGTGCGCCCGGGCCGGTGCGCCCCGGCAGCGCCAGCCATGTCGATGTTGCCGTCGTTTGGTTTTACGCAAGAGCAAGTGGCGTGCGTGTGCGAGGTTCTGCAGCAAGGCGGGAACCTGGAACGCCTGGGCAGGTTCTTGTGGTCGCTGCCCGCCTGCGATCACCTGCATAAGAACGAGAGCGTGCTCAAGGCCAAGGCGGTGGTCGCCTTCCACCGCGGCAACTTCCGCGAGCTCTACAAGATCCTGGAGAGCCACCAGTTCTCGCCCCACAACCACCCCAAACTGCAGCAGCTGTGGCTGAAAGCGCACTACGTGGAGGCCGAGAAACTTCGCGGCCGACCCCTGGGTGCCGTGGGCAAATATCGGGTACGCCGAAAATTCCCGCTGCCGCGAACCATCTGGGATGGCGAGGAGACCAGCTACTGTTTCAAGGAGAAGTCGCGGGGCGTGCTGCGGGAGTGGTACGCGCATAACCCCTACCCCTCGCCGCGGGAGAAGCGGGAGCTGGCCGAGGCCACCGGCCTCACCACCACCCAGGTCAGCAACTGGTTTAAGAACCGGAGGCAAAGAGACCGGGCCGCCGAGGCCAAGGAAAGGTACGCGGCGTGCTTGCCCGGGCTCGGGCGACCCCGGGGAGTCTCACCCTTCGCTCCTCTCTGCCCCGCTCCCACCCTCCTCGGCAGGCATCGCTACCCGGTCGGTACTCGCCCCGCTGCGAGCAGAGGTCTGTGGAGTGGCGCCCCGGCCTCTTCACTGCGGCGCTGCAGTGAAAGTTCACGAACTCTCGAGGTTGCTTGCTAGGGACCCGGCCGCGTTTGCGTTGAGCACCCGCGCGTGGGGTTCTTTGGTGGGGGAAGAGTGTCGGGAACCGCTGGCTCTGGGTTTGTTTTTCCTGCCTTCCTGGCTGGCTGCGGCGAAGAGAGGGGGTGGGCCAGGGAGGTTGTAGGTGGGAGGGAAGGGGGTGTATGGTTCGGTGTACGCGAGGGAAGCCGTTGGGTGCGGCGGAGGGTCCCGAACCTCCGCCCTTTCACTCCGGCTTGAAGTTGGTCTGAAACGTCAGCACCAGCCCCCAATGCCTCCGGGGCTCTGTTCTCGCTCGCTCTCTCCGGCTAGTGTATGGATGAGAGTTCATTCCGCCTGAGTTGGACAAAGGGAAGAGTCTTGTGAAGAAATACCCCGAAAAGAGAGATCTGGGGGAGTCGCTACGGGGTGTCCGATCCGAGGCCCCAAGCCGGGAGAAGACTGCCGCCTGCCGCGCTCCCTCGTGCGTGGCCGGGTTGCTTTCTCCGGCCCCGCCGCCGCCGCCGCCGCCGCCCCGGGCGAGGAGAGGGGCTCCAGTCGCTGGCTTCTCGCGTCCTGGAGCTCGGGAGCGAGGCTTTTTTTTTAGGGGGTAGGGGGTAGGATGAGGGGAGTCTCTGCCTCTCCCTCCTCGCGCAGCCACGGCGGCTGCTAGGCCGGGGGGGTTCTCAGCGGAGCTTCTGGCCGAGGTTCGGAGGCGCGCAGGGCAGGCGGCGGCGAGCGCAGCGCCGAGCAGAGCTGCTGGTCTTGGGGACCCGGGCGCAGGGCCCCCGCAGGCTGTCCTTTGTTCACTGGCAGCTCCGGGTCCCCAGATCTGGTTTCCAAGTTCCCCTCTGGGTGGGAAACCACAGAGCCTGCCCAAATTCCACCGAAAGGGGCTCCCCCAGAGTGACCTTGCCGGGAAGGGGGAGTGCAGACCGGCCAACGCGCCGCGAGGGGTGGCTGCCGGCGCTGGCAAAGCGGAAGCGGCGTGCAGGGAAGTCCAGAAGTTGACCGGGACCGGGTGCGGGGACTGACCCACGGCCGTGCCGGGACCGACCGGCGCCCAGGCCGGGGCGGGGCGGCCAAGTTCTCCCTGCTGAGAAAGGGTGGGAGGCTATGGATTGTTGGCGAGCAGCTGGAGAGGAGGGCAGGAGGGGCTGAGAAACGAACTTGGAGCGACGACCCAGAGGTTGCCCGGTTCCAGCTAGCCTTTAAGTTTACAAAACGGCCGGTCCCCGAAGCCAAGCGAGTGCCCACTCCCTGGATGAAATCCGAGAGACTGGCTAAGCTCCCTGTGTTTACTCAGGTCACTGGGCCGCTCTGGGCACGGCTTCCCATGACCTGTCCTAGGTCTCTGAAACCCCAGTCTCCTCCGGACAGGGGCCGGGAAACTGGTCATCTAATTGTTTCCTCAGATGGTGGCAGGCCACTGACTTGGGTCACCGCAAGCATGTGTGTGTGCATTGGGCAGTTTGTCCCCGGATCATTTCTTTATCGAGACAACCATTTGTCCGAGGGCTTCCAGTTACTTGGGAGGACGGGGCTAGTTGATCGGTACTTACCCATAGCTGTTTGAACAAACTGAAAAAACACTTTATTATTATTATTGTTATTATTTTAAATAAACACGGCTCATCCGACTTTGAGGAGTACAGAAGAAACGGCGCGGGGGGGGGGCTGTCTCCAAGCAGCAGACTCCCCGTTTCTCCAGCCGGCCTCTTCACCTCCCCCATGACCCTTGGGGATGGGTGGGAGGCATAGCTCCTCCATTTGGGTTGGTGACAGATTGCACAACGCCCTTTCCTCCTTCCAGCCCCCCCCCCCACCTCCCCCCTTCACCTCACACTTTTTTTTTTAACCATATGGTGTTGTCCTCTATTTCTCAGGGAGAACACTGAAAACAATAACTCCTCCTCCAACAAGCAGAATCAACTCTCTCCTCTGGAAGGGGGCAAGCCGCTCATGTCCAGCTCAGAAGAGGAATTCTCACCTCCCCAAAGTCCAGACCAGAACTCGGTCCTCCTGCTACAGAGCAATATGGGCCACGCCAGGAGCTCAAACTATTCTCTTCCGGGCCTCACGGCCTCCCAGCCCAGCCACGGCCTGCAGCCCCATCAGCACCAGCTCCAGGACTCTCTACTAGGCCCACTCACCTCCAGTCTGGTGGACTTGGGTTCCTAAGTAGGGAGGTACTGCGGCCTTGAAAGGGGGTGGCGACACCTGGGGACACTTGTACATAGAAGTCAGGAACAACTTCCGCAGCTTGTTTCTGGGGTTCTTTGCGCATAAAGGAATGACGGGCTTTCACAAATGTCTTTTTTTAAAAATTACAACCAAGAGCGATCTCAGTCGAGCACAGGCTCCCTCCTCTCTCTTAATGCTCTTTGCATTTCCCCTCCCACTGAAAGGTCAGGGGACAAAAGCACCCCGTCTTGGTCCTGGACAACCCAGGCGTCCATTTCAGTAGCCTCTCCCTCCACCTCTTCTTCCTCGTCTTGCTCGTCTTCCTTCTCCTCCTCTTCTTCGTTTTCTTTTTAGTGAAGATTAAAAAATACAAATCAACTGGATTTTAATTATTTCCTTTTAATTTATTTATGGAGGAATGGTTTAGAGAAGAGGAAAAGGTAGTGAAGAGAAAGAGAGACATGTCAAAAATAACGAAAGCAGAAACCCTCCAGGCTGAGAGGAGCTGGCTGCACTCTTAAGATGAATAGGGGGAAAAATATAATCATAGCTGGTTTTGATGGGAAAATTAAGTTTACATTTTTCATATTTAGTGTTAAATAATTTTATGTAGATTAAAATAAAATAACAGTATTAGTGGGGAAAGAAGTGCCTAAATGTCTTAATGCTCTCTATGTGAGGCGGTTAGAAATAGAAGTGACATTAGTAATACAACTATTTTTGTCAAATTTAGTGGGGGTTTTTTGGTGATTGTTTTCTTTCTTTTTCTTCTTATGACAAACTCTAAAAGTGTACCAACCAGGGAGAGGAACCCACTTTCCAAAAGGTCCTCACTTCTGCCCTCCGGGCTTCCTATGGTCAGGCTGCCCCTTCGAAGGGGACTCCTCCAGTCCAGCTTTCTCCTTGCAAAAGGGTGCCAACCAACCTGGCCGCGACCTGGCATTTGCTACTAAAACAGCATGTGTTTCTAGGCTTCTTTTCTATTGTACCCACACCAGTCTAAACTAAAACCCAGCAGACCACCAGGAGTGCGGTTCTGCTTCTGAAAAAGGTGAGTCGTGCCTTGCTGTCACGGGGCCTATTTAAAAACAAGTTTTCTTGCTTACTTGGTAGCAGTTATGAATTGCAGGGTATTTTTTTTTTTGAAGTCTATCACCTGAAACCAAGGATATCAGCTAGGTTAATGACAGGACAAAAGAGAAGAACGTTGGCCTTGGGTATTTATTTATTTTTTTATTATTTAGAAATGCAGTTCTGTTTACCACTGTTGCTTCTCCACGGCGTTCACATGTTAACTCGGCTCTTCTGTGTTAACCACCTATGAGAAGACTGTGAAAGTAAAAATAATTTATCTGCTCTTTTGTTGTTTTGAAAAGGGAACTCGAACACGGATTTAAAATTATGAATTGATCTGTACAAATAAAAAGCAGGCCCACCAGGAGCTCTTTTCTCTGATAGTGTCCAGAAAAATCCCAGTAATCATGAAGGCTCCATGTTCTTTTTTTTTTTTTTTTTTTTTTTTTTTTTGCCTGGGGCAAAATGATGTATCTTCTGTATTCAGCTTTTAAGACTAGTGAAACAAACGGCGTTATTTATTAAAATTCTACTCAGGATAACGGGATTGGCTGGCTTGTGCTTTGTAAAATATTGTTCCCCAGGGAGAGTCTATTTATTTCCTGACATGACAGTTTCATAATTTTGATTTTTCCTCATCTATAAATGTCAACATTAATATATTTCTTTCTTACCTTTCCCCATTGTTCTTGGCCTGAGTGGAATGAAGTGTGTATGTGTGTGAAATTAAGGCCTCCCTGTCATGAGTTTTGTTTTGTTTTGTTTTTTTTAACCGTCGAATTGTTTTGTGTTTAAAAAAGAGATGGTCACTGTGCTTTTAAATACAATCACTTTTACTTATAAAGTCATTTTCCCTTGGTGATGGACAGATGTGCACACAGCCGCTCAGAGACCATCATTTGGGCTGGGAGCTCCGGGTCCCAATCTCCCTTGTTAGTGTTTTGGATCATTAAGTCGGTGTTTATTTAAGTCACTAGGGTGTTTATTCTCCACGTCTTGGGCCACGGAGAAATGCCACCCTCTGCAGGAGGGGCTCTCACAGGGAATCGCCACACATTCTTCACATTCACTCCCCAAAACAAACACCCGGCACAAAGATAGCTTTCAGTGACCCTGACAGGCTTCAAAAGAGACCGCGGAAATCTCTCTGGAAAATAAGGAAGGGCCAATTACTTTAATTTCTTACATGCCCTCGCTTCCTCCTCCAACTACCCCCCACTCTTGCAGCTCCTCTTGGCATAATTTTAGAGTCGTGGAAGTTCTGTCTCCCAGGGCGCGCCGGCCCACTTCCTGCTGGTTTGGTTGGTGGATCTTGGAAAAGTCTGCAGGTCTGGCTAGCAGCTAAGGCGGCGGGTCCTGTAAAAGCCCCCGTGATTACTGCTTGTAAACTCGTTAAAAGGACAGTTTTCTGTCATAGCCATAAACTCTTTGTAAAAATCCCTGGCACTCGATCCAGAATGTGCATATTCCAGATGTGTTTAATAAGAAATTGCACAATCTGCCTCTCTCCGCCATCCTCGGCTCAGTCTGCCTAAGAGCGGGACGAGCAGGAGGAGGCGAGAAAGCTGGAGATTGCTGAGTTTTCTTGGCAATCATTTTAGGGCAATCATTGGGGCGGGGGGAGGGGGACTAACTATATTTTTTTCCCTCGAGGAAATCTTCGAGAACCAGCTGTTGAGGGGCATCCAATTTACCTTCTCGGAGTCAAAGTTTAACCGAATGCGAGCCACTTTTCGTTTCTCCTCCACAGATTTCATAGCGATAGCCAAAAATAATTGTGCAGCCTCTTATAAAGTGGTTTTAGGACGAAACTTCACAGCATTTGCCAAGTGAGATTTAAAAAAAAAAAAACAACAACCAAAAACCACCAAATCGAGTGATGATTTCTAAAACGTCTGTAATCTCACTACAAGGACGCTGGTGACCCCTTGGCTGAGAAAGAAGCTTCCTAAGTGTTCTGAGGCCAAGGTGTTGGGCCAGCAGTTCCTGAGTCCTTGGCTTAGCAGGTAGGGATTCAAGAACCTGGACTCAAGACCACTGGGGCTGGTCGCCTTAGGTATTGAAAACTATTTTCTAGGCAAGGACAGCTTGGTCTTCATCTCGAGATAGGGTGGAAGCTCCCAGTGGGACCATGCTGGTGGGCTAGCTCCAAGGTTGCCAAGCATTGACTCCCGGGCCAGGTTGCCTTTCCTGCACCCTCCGCCGAGGGCCCTCTTCTGAGAGCCACCCCAGCGCAGTGGTCCTCAGGCTCTGCACCGTCCGCTTGCTTGCAGAGGCGCGTTCGTAACGGCCTCCCACGCCTGAAAGTCTTCCGCGGGGCCCACGGGCAGGACTCCAGACCCAGGATCAAGAAGCTCGTGGCCTGTGCTTCTTCAGCTGCTGAGAACGGGCGGGCGAGCGTCTGTCATCTGTCCACTCGGAGGCTGTTGGTGGCACTGAGGAGGCCCAGGCAATCCTGGAACGCAGCTATCTCTGCTCCCTGCGACTGCCAAAGAGAATCGCACCTGTCTCGGGACCGGGATCTTGTGGCACGTCCAGGTGCAGGGTCCGGTGGGCCCCTGAGAAGTCCCTGAGAGCAGAGGAGGCCAGGCTGGCCTCAGGGGGAGAACACAAGGCCTTGGGCAGAGCCTGGTGGGACAACGCAGCAGTCATCCTGGGCGTCCTGGGTGATCTCCCAGACTCAAGGCTCGACCTCTCTGATCAGTTCCTGCCGCACGCCAGTGGCACAGGACGCTCCATGGCAGGGTGGCATCTGGCCTTGAAGTGGGGTTTGTCTCCTGGCTGCCTGTGGCTCCCAGCGCAGGTGTCCCAGCGCTCTCAGGCTTCATGCGACCTCGGCTCCGACCTCGGCCGTGCAGTCCATTCCCCAGCGGCCCTTCCCACTAGACTGGGGCCTCAGCTTTGGCTCTGTGGCTTAAACGCCTTACGCAAATGCTGTCCAAGCAGTGCCAACCAGGCCTGGGGAGTGAGTGGTACCTGGCTTCTAAAGTATATCCTTTCGTGCAGGGCAGTAGCTTTGCTTCCAGTGAAGCCCGGTCGCGGGGGGCCTGGGGGGCAGCTACCTATTCCCTTTGTCCAGTCCCAGACCCAGTGGGAAAGAACCAACCCAGCTGCGCAGCATTCTTGGTTCTGGCTGTTGAAGTACAAACTCTACCCAGATTTTATAGAGGTGGGTGGTATTGACAAGCACAGGTGTGTTAGTCCTTTTCCAAAGCTTTTTCCCAGAAGGCTCTAAAAAAACTCCTAGAGCACCTCCTCCAACGGTTCAAAACCAGAGGAACCAGTGTCTGTGGCCACCAGGAGCATTTAGCACTGAGGGTACCCCAGCAAGGACTTAGTTCCATAGGCTGCAGGCATGCTGGGTTACTTTAGTCCAGAGGGGACTTTTGAGCACCCCACGTTCATAGAGACTTCTTCGAAGGTCTGACTGGGTCCAGAAAATCCATCTGGAAACGTCTCTAAGAGGCGGGTGGGTTAGGTAAGAGGTAGGTGAACCAGCCGGGGGAAAAAAAACTATAAAAAATTTAGGTACGAAATGTTGGCTTTTCTTCTACCCAGAAAAAGCGCTGCCCTGAAAAGGCCTCATTTTCTTGCGCGTTTTAAACTCAGAACACACACACACACACACACACACACACACACACACACACAAAACTTCGTTCCAGCTGATGAAATTGGAAACCTGTTCTCCTACTGAGGACGACAATCGGGGTTTTAGACGCTGTGGTCCTTTCAGACAGTGAGAAACAACATCGCAGTAGCATTTAAAAACAAAGAAAAGGAGCCGCTGGAGGCGCGTGGAAAGCGTCTGCCCGCTCTCCCATCCTCTGATCTTCTCCTTTTAACTTGTTAATGGACAGCTGAGAACCGGGTTCTCAGCAGGTAGAGTACAATCCCACACGTCCTTTTGGAAAGAAAGGTGCTCACTATGCTCTGTTACCGGATGCGAAAATATTCTCCAGGGTCGAACAGAACTAAGTAGGGAAGAAACGGAAAACCGAACATCAAAACCAAGCCTTATTATTGAAAGGGGAAATAGATTTTTACATACACTTCAGGGAGCCTGATGTGATCACTCAATTGTAATTAAAAAGGTGGAAAGATACTGAGCGCTCTTCTTCCTTATCATCAGTGACTGCCATGGAAAGAAAAATAAGTAGAGAGATTCTGGACCTTTATATAATAACACCGCCTGCAAATTATACCACCTACATCTATCTGGTCCCTTTTCTGACCTTCCCTCAAAGTTACATATATTTAAAAAAAAAAAACAAAAAACCAAACCAGATACTTTATAAGACTGACACAGATCGAATCAAACAGGAACACCATGGACTGATACAGCCAATTTTACTTTAATATGCCATACAAGTTAGTTTAATTTGGGACTTTAAATGGATTATGACTTTTAAAATGCCATGACTCATTCATAATAGAAACGACTTTGGAGGGGGCAGGGGGGGATGGTTCAGGGTCTGAGCTGATGCCCGTGTGGAATTTAAACAACAGTCCCAGAATGCATAGCTTTTCTGGCACCAGACATTGTGTCTTGAGATTTTTAGAGAATACATCTCATAGAGGGAGCCAATGTCCTTGCAATCTGTAGATTCCAGGCAGCATGTCTGTGAAATTGACTTTTTAGGTGTTCCATGGACATTTAAGTATTTTTACAAACTCGGCTACTGCCCCACCCTCTCCACACACACCTTTTTCCTCTTGCCCTCGGGCAAGGCTTTAGCTGCTTTGCTAAAATTTCTAATTTGACTTTCCCATCACCTAAGTGTTTTAAATACTTGAAAAAGACAATGGGATTGTGACCTCTGCCTCACCCAAGAACAAAACAATCCAACACATCAAGCCCACATAAGTGTGACGTCTTTGGTTGGCTCTCACACCGATCTTATATTACTGCAAGCGTCTGTCTGTGACAGCGCCCCTCTTAGTTGGCGCTGCTTCTGTGTGGCAGTGGTGGGGACTGGTATGGGGTTGGGGGTGGATGGAAACAAGCTTACAGAGAAATGACCGCTTTGAGAGCGAGATGGCGTACTCTGCAACACTGTGCAGAGTTCACTGTACCTCTAAGCCTATTTAGTACATTAGTACTGAATTGATTTAGGACGCTTTAAAGGTGGACGTCGGGGCAGCCATGTTTTAAAGGTTGAGCTGGATAGAATGTCAGCACTCCTTAGTGTCTATAAGGTGAAAAGAACATTTACACAATTGGACCTTTGTCCGCCTTCAGATACCTGTGGTGAATATCTTCTATGCATTGCTGATGCTATATAAACATGACATGCTTCCCCTGAAGTCAAGGCAAGGTTTCTTTCTTTCCTTCCTTCCTTCCTTTCTTTTTTCTTTTCTTTCTTTCTTTTTTTTTTTTTTACATTTTAATTGAAGAATAATATTGCTCAGGGCTCTACCTCTAAGTACAAATCACTAATCTACGAAAATCAGTTCTGGGAATCTGGAACCAATGGCTATTTTCAAAATAAACAGACAAAAATCTTCATAAAAAAAGGTCAGGAGGATTATTTTACATGCTGTACATCTCCTGGTTTCCCACAAAAAAAAAAAAAAAAAAAAAAAAAAACTTTGTGTGGAAGAACTAACAGGCAGAATGATAATAACAGACTCCTTAGTATTTCTACCTGAAACCAGTCTGTTTTAACAGTTCCTAACTAACTGTTCCTGGTTAGCTCTTCCAATATTAATATAGCTTAGAAAAAAAAAAAGCTGAATGCTTTTCTATTTTCCCTCTAAAAAATTTCTCCCTAGAGAGAGGAAGGAGTGTAGAAAAAGAAAGACATAACAAAACATAAAATAGTATGATTTAAAATTCATACTACAGTTCTAAAGCAAAAAAAAATATTATCTTCAAAGAGCACAAGAATGTAGACCTTTCTGCTTTGGTCCAGCTAAAGCAAGAATGAAATCAGAATTAAAATGCATGGGGGAGGGAGACTCGCTCTTCTTTAGGGATGAAGCACCTAGTAGGTTGCTCAGGCTCCCATGGGTGACCCTACACCCATGTACATACTAGCAGCACTGAGTGGGCTTTTTAAAAATAAAGTACATGAAGTTAGGGTGGGGGTTGGGGGGGAGATGAGAGGCGTTGGGGAGAGGAAGTGGAGTAAATTTGATCGAAACACATTGCATACATGTATGAAATTCCCAAATGATAAATTAATAAGAAAATGATGGGGAGATTTTGAGAGGTTGGTCTTACACAGAGCTCAGTGTGGATACTCTACATACTGATGGCTGAGGGAAGAAAAGACGAGGGAAAATCTACTCACAGAAATTTCTTAGGAACTCCTCTTGGAGGTTTCCCCCTTTTAGTACAAGCAAGCAATGGCATCCAGGTAGGCAAGATAATGGAATCTACCTGAGCTTAGGGGTTATACCCATGGCTTCTAATAGGCGACATGGAGACGTCTCATTCTACCCCCAATCCAGGGAACACTAGAGGCCAAGAAAATGCCAAGGAGGGTGGGATGCAAGGTGTTGCCTCACGTTCTGTCATCATTGGGTGTTTGTGTATGTTGAGTTTTCTGAAAAGTATTTTCTGTTCCCGCGGGGGGCGGGGGGGGGGACGACGACAAGAAAGAGTTAATTTGATTTCTGATAGGTTTCACACGGTGGCCAGGTCTGCTAAAAAGGAGAGGAAGCAGAGACCAGCCCTATGATTAATTCTACCTGTTTTTTTCCCATGAGCGATCACCTGCTCCAGGGGTCATGAATAGCAGGTAGCTCTCCTTCTCCTGGGCTCTGAGAGCCTCGTTTGTTTGGTGACAGCTGAGTGACAAGGCCTGAAACCCGAGCCCACGGCCGGGCCTGATGTGGGGATAAAAACCCTGGATGTTCCCTCAAACATTTCAGGAAATGAAAGTTGTAACGCGATCCCCCCCTGCGCCCACATCTTCCCCCAGCCAACACAAAAGCTCAAAGGAGCCTTCTCGGATTGAATTCGGCCTGGAGTCGGTGGAGGGAAAGCGGAGCCCAGCTCGCAGGGAGGGAGGGAGGGTGGTGGTGGTAGGCTGGGGCCTAGGCTGGCAAGTTTGCCCAGAGCCCGAAGAGGAGGAGGCAGCGGCGAGCAGGGCGAGCAGGGCGGCTGGGCCTGCACTTCTGCTGCGTCCCATCGGCCTTCGTGGGCTGCTCCTGCAGCCAGCGACGCGGTGAAATCCGTCTTCAGGGTCAACCCCCGGTGGGAGGAGAGCCTGAGCCTTAGCACCTCCGTCCGGAGGCCTGGCGATCTCCGAGGCCCCGTGGCCATAGCGCAGGCCCAGGCCTCCCCTCTGCCATGCCCGTTTGCACGGGGCTGGGGTGGGGTGGGATGGATCCAGAACCCTCCTAGGCCAGGCCTTGGGCCTGAGCGTCCCTTCCGAGCTGGCCCCGCAGGCGGGTGCCGCTGCCTGGGTCCCCAGGCCGAGAGGCGGCGCGAACGAACGCCTAGGCCTCACTCAGCACCCTCCCGCCCCGGCCGCCCTCATCAGTCAGCGGCCTCCATCTGCCTCTGGGCCTCGCGGCCCTGGCGGTGGAAGCTTCCAGCGGGTGCCTGGAGGAGCGGGGGCGGGGGAGGTAATGGGAGAAGCGAAGCCGAGAAGTGAACGCTTGCTCCGACCCCCACGCGCTCCTCCGTCGGTGGCTGCTAGGAGCCTGTCAATCACTGTGCCCAGAGTGGGCTCGAGCTCCGGGGAGGTGGGAGGAAACCGAGCCAGGGCCCCTCTAGGGAGAGTTTTCCTTCTTAATGCAACAGCTGCGACTGTTCCCTTCACCCCCGATTTTTTTTTCCCTTCTTCTCCTTTTCCTTTTTCCTGCTCTGCACCAAGAAATCTTCCCCAGACAGCATTATCAGTCTTCATCTCCCGAATCCTCACGGTGATGGCGAGGTCCCCTCTCCCCCTTAAGCGCAGAAACAGGCTACAGAGAACTGATACTGATCCAGGAAGCAGAAGAGCGCCGTCAGAGATCCCTCTCTTGCACACACTTGCAAACTGTGCGCCTTGGGGAAAGTTAGCTAATTTCTCCGAACCTTGATTTCCTCCTTGGGAAAACAGGAATTATGGTACACTGTGGGGAAGCCTAAAATAAGCCGGAGTATTGAATATAAAATGCTCAGCACAATAGACGTATAATGAATAGTAGCTATAATTATAACATCCTTGAAGCCTCCTTGGATTGCCACAAAGCTGCCTGGGAAAATTCCCATGATGCTAGAGTTTCCAGTGAAGGCAGATTATAGTCATTCCTCCTTTTGTTTAGAACAATGAAAGAAACAAATTATTTTATAGTGAACTAAGGTTCGATTAGGCTTTTTTTTTTCCGAGGATGGTCAAAACTGAAATATTTCTTGAAGCTCTAGGTGCAAAATCTAGAGGTCTAATTCCAGTAACCCAACCCTGGAATGATATTTAGTCTGTAGTACTTGGATTTGCGATCTGTATTCTTTATGATTTGAACTCCTACGTTGATACCATCATACATAGTAGAATTCCATTGGTGAAAAATGAAACCCTCTTCAAGGTGCCTTAGATGACAAATTACTTAGAAGGGAACTAAGGCATTCAGCTGAATAGAGAATTTAAGGCCCCACCTAAATATGTCAACATAAGTGTAGAATAAGAAACTACTTTGAAGATTTAATGCCTTGCTGATGTTAACACAGTGCTGGGTATCATGGTACCTGATAAATATTTTTTGAGTAAATGAATGGGCTGCTGAGACGATGGAAAGTCTTCAGATAGAACAGAATTCCCAGGGTTGGAGTTTTGCAAGGCCCTCTTGGGTACGTTTCTTCTCTGGTGACATTTTCTAATGATCACCGGAGATGAATAGCTCATTTCAACATATAAAACACACCTTCTCTGATGTCAAGGACTTTCTCATCCCCTGTGTTACTGAAAGCAAAGCACTAAGCTGAAAATTGCTTGAAGAAAAAAGGAGAGAGGGGAGGGAGGGAGGGAGGGAAGGAGGGAGGGAAGGAGGGAGGGAGGGAGGGAGAGAGAGAGAGAGAGAGAGAGAGAGAGAGTTGACCTTAAGGAGGAGCCTCTTGCACAGTGATCTTCCACAATTGCATCATTGTTTTTACTAGAAGGAACTTTTTGTATCTCTTCTTTAAACATTACATTTTCCCCTCTCCAGTATCTTCATTTCCTTCAAAAGAATCCTGGCCAACTAAAAACTGTAAATGTTCGAATTTTTGGTTTAGGAAACCAAATTTACCACCAGTCACCCTGTATGTGTTCAGAAGAACCCAACACCTGTTTTCTGTTTGCTTATGAAATCCTATGTTATACTCCCATATTCCTTGTAGAGATGAATCTTCTTAAATGCATCAAAACCTATATGGTGTCTTGTGCATATATGATTGCATTTATCTATATGCGTGCATATTTGGGCATGCTGTAATGTTACTTTTATTTGTAAAGATGTGGATGTAAGCACTGTACAGAAATGAGTAGAAGATAAAGTGAGCTATCTGAATTTATGGAATTACTTATACTAGAGAAACATTTGACAGGAACTATGAGTATATTGCTGCTTAATCCTTTGCATATTGTGAAATAATTTGCACAGTGCCAGGGCCAAGAGTTTTTAAAATTATGTTTTTCTGCCACTGCTCTTAACATGACTGGAGTAAAGAAATATGCAGCATTTTTTTCTCTTTCTGAATTGTTTCAGCATCCACATGTTTAGAAACACAAAAATATGTCCTTGTGCTCACTGAAAAAACAAGGAGAAACAAGAAAGATCATTTATGCTGAGGAATAAGTTCATTTAAATTAGATTAAACTTTGCAGAGGGTGCTTCAGGGAGGTTTGGGTAGATTCCAAGCCTTAGCATATCATTCAAGAAACGAAAGGCCTTAGGGCATTCCAAAAGGCATGTCCGCTCTAAATCAGCATCAGTTCATTTCAAATAGAAAATATATGACTGAACTTGAAGGCTGGATAAAGCTGGGAGTTTTGTTTCCACTCTGCAGATGCATCGTAGTGAAATAAAGCGAATGTGGCAATCTAGGCCCCCTTTTCAGACTAAAGGACTTGCACATGACTGCCAAGGCTGGAAGTCCCTGCTCAATCAGTCAGCTGCCATGAAACTGAAAGACTTTTTTGTCGATAGGCTCAGAAATACAGTCACTCTCTTCCTACTGGAAATTACTTATAGAGAAAATGAAATAGCCCTCATGGAACACTTACAAGATAACAA
Source organism: Peromyscus maniculatus bairdii (assembly GCF_049852395.1). Classification (NCBI taxonomy): domain Eukaryota; kingdom Metazoa; phylum Chordata; class Mammalia; order Rodentia; family Cricetidae; genus Peromyscus; species Peromyscus maniculatus. Next base: position 45,167,819 of record NC_134865.1, on the reverse strand, counting down.
AGCTGCCTTCAGCATATTTCATGCATGGCATTTTATCATTTTAATTATGGGTCAATTGCAGATAACCCTGTAGTCCTTCAGCTACTGGTTGTATCCCCCCTCCTTCTGATTAAGACCAAAAAAATGACAGACGAATATCACAGTTTCATGACAAGTACAAAATTTCAATATTAGTCAGCTGAGCAAAGTCAGATACGAAGCCCAAATTTTATTTTTTTCAGATTTTGAACTTTCAGTATCCAGGTAGTGGCAAAATTGCAGTCAAAAGATTCACTTGGCAAATGCTATGACTTGAGACCACCCTCCTTTCTACTAACAGATCACGAACAACGTCAAGATAATGAAGACTTTGATTTAAACAATTACTTAAGAATCGATGAAAATACATTAAAAACAAAAAGAACCATTTTTTTTTTGGCGAAGATTGAGGTAAAACTCACAAATAAAATTAAAGATCGATCTAGTCCTCCATTATGTTCCATTATGAACAACACAATGATGAAGAATGACTAATTTTCCTAACTGGTCCTCTCAGCCATACTTCCTTTGAGAGGGGGAACCAAGGGAAGTATGGTAATGAGGATTAGGAGGGTCAAACACTGCTAGCCAGTGGGTGTACTACGGATTGTATTACCCGCAGGAGTGGAGGCAAAATACCCATAAAATAGCCTTTCAGATTCAGTTTGTCTCAGGTTACATTGTGAAATGCAGTGGTTTGGTGCAGTTGTATACCCGTTGGCTCTGGAGAATTAAAGGGAATTGGGGTGGGCCAAGCATTGTACAGGAGGCCTGCAGGTGGTACCAGGGGCACTGGGTTTGTGGTTTCCTGTGGGAAATGCTTTTGGTGATTGCTTGCCCTGCTTGGTAGAGTGAGAGAGAAGAAGGAGAAGGTCCAGGGCAGGCTTTGTGGCTCCTTGGTTAACAGGACAGTCTGTATTGTATTGACTAATTTCACACAGGACATTACTTGTGAATTCATCATTGGCCCTTTCTGACCCAGTACACTGACTGGTAAAAGCTAGAATTATAGTTCTTTATAGACTAAGGCGGTTGTAGCTGGTCATATTTCTTAGCTGAGAGAGAAAAGCTCAATTCCTGACGAGACAGTTCCCTGTAATTTCTTTATTCTCTTGACAGAGATATCAATAAACCTGATATCCCAGCTGGAATTTAAGAGTGAAACCTTGCATGTGTTCACTTATGTTCCAATTGTAACTAGAAGCAGTATTCTTTTTTTACTTCCTATTCTGGACTTTAGTGGGCTGGACTGGGGGCAGGCTGTCACCTTAATGGCTGATCATGGAAGGCAGTCTATTTTGATATATTTCCTTGGTATAACTTTTAAAGAGTAAACAAAAATTATCACATGAATATCTCTATTAGAGAAAATATGGTATTTAATAAATTTGGGTGAATTATTGAGACTCTGGTATTAATGTCATTTTACCTACTATGTGTCTTTGTGACTATTGGTTAATGTTTTTAGTAAAACTTTAGTTAAAAAAATCAATGATTGGGCTTTATATAAACCAGTGGGTTATTGAAGATGAAGCGCCATCTCTGTAGAATTTGTAGTTAGGTCAGCTTAATGTCAAAGAAAAGTCTTATTTTTTTTTTTATAAAAATGTTTTTTTTTTTTTTTAAAGATTTTATTTTTTATTATGTATACAGCATATATGACAGCAGGCCAGAAGAGGGCACCAGATCTCATTACAGATGGTTGTGAGCCACCATGTGGTTGCTGGGAATTGAACTCAGGACCTCTGGAAGAGCAGTCAGTGTTCTTAACCTCTGAGCCATCTCTCCAGCCCCGAAAAGTCTTATTTTAAACCGACTATTTAGAGACAGTCAATCCGATGAGCAGTGAGTTCCTAAGGAATACGGTTTTGGAAAACAGGCAAATATCAGATCTCTATTTCCTCAGCAGTTTGACCCATCTAGTCTTCTCCTAACACTCTATATCCCTTATTTCTTTGTTATCTTTCTATTTGACACATTCTAACGACTTGTGCTAGGTAGAATGGATGCAGTTGTCTTTCAGACTCCATCTTTATTGAATGATTGATTCATTCATCAGTAGTGGGTAGTTAAAGCAAGCCTAGCGGGAGGCAACATTAGAGTTGGCAATGAAGTTGGATTAAAGGGCATAAAAGCAAATATTTTCTCTTTTCCTGATAAAGCTGTACTTATAATGAGCCAAGGATTTGAAAAAGGCAAAATGTAATGCTAGAAGGGATTAGATGACAGGGTGAGCTTGTCCTGCCTGCTCGAGCCGATGGCTTTGCATGTGGGAAGCAGACATGTCAGAAAGAAAAACAAAACAGAACAAAACAGCCCCCTCCCCGACCCTGGACATGCCGGCACAGAGATCTCTGCTAAACTTCTGTGCCTTTTGTTTTCACCAGGAACGAATCCAAATATTTAGATATGTTCTCAGTGTTGCATTTAAATTAGACATCTTGCCAAGAACGAAAGTTCAAGAAAAGTGAAATTGCTGGCCATGTATGTGCAAGAAATGTCAGGAAACGTCAGGCCTAAAACAGGAAGCGTCTCGGGAGAATTTAGACTCAGTACTGTCTTTGTGATAAATGTGAGGAAAAGGAAGGAGTGTGTCTTTGGTTCCCTTTATCCTACCCCTTTCCATTTTCAGAGCGCAGGCCATCCAGCCCAGGGCCTTGAACTTATTAGGCAAGTACTTACCCCACCCTAAACCCCAGACAGGGTTTCTCTGCGCAACAGCCCTGGCTGTCCTGGAACTCACCTTGTAGACCAGGCTGGCCCAGAACTCACAGAGCTCCACCTCTGCCTCCTGAGTGCTGAGATTAAAGGAGCTTGCCACCATCGCCCAGCCTAGGCAAGTACTTCGTACTAAGCTATTTCCAGGGCTTGTTTAGCTCTTATGGGAACGTTTTTCTACCTTGAGAGTTTGACAATGGTTAGAAAGCCATGATTTTGAAAGGCCTCTTTGTCCTCCTGGTTGTATGATTTAAGCTGCTTGTCTCAGAAGGAATCTGCTTGTGGTTACTCATTAATCACAGAGTTAAAGCTGAGGTTATACCCATGTTAAAGAGTTGACCAGTTGAGTATATAGAAAGAAGTCTTCAAACAAACAAACATGAGTGAGGAATTATAGTTGAAAAAATATTCACCAGCCAGGTGGTGATGGTGGTGGTGGTGGCGGTGGTGGCACACGCCTTTGATCCCAGCACTCAGAAGGCAGAGCCAGGCAGATCTCTGTGAGTTCAAGGCCAGCCTGGTCTACAGAGCGAGATCCAGGACAGGCACCAAAGCTACACAGAGAAACCCTGTCTTGAAAAACAAAAACAAAACAAAACAAAACAAAAAAATCAAGAGTATTCCACAAAATGGTTCTTGGGTCAAAAGTAGCCGCAGCAGTGAGAATTTGGCCATGGACTTCACTTATAACTGTATATGGGATAGCCTTATTTCCCTGACCCAATCTTGACAATATCATGCTGGTAGAAACTGAAAACTGTTCAGGCAGCCTTAGAGAAATGGGAAGCACAGTCCAGCAAGCATCACACATTTTTATAAGGAAGATGCAGGCTGGCTTCACTGAGTGATACATAATAAGACTATCATTTATGTTTGAGGATGATAAATGTTTTTTTAGCATAAAAGTCTTAAAAAGAGGGTATTTATGTTAGATTGTGACTCTAGACGTTTGCAACGCAGTGTGCATTGAAACACTCCAAACAAAAATGGTGCCTGGGAGCCGGGCGTTGGTGGCGCACGCCTTTAATCCCAGCACTCGGGAGGCAGAGCCAGGCGGATCTCTGTGAGTTCGAGGCCAGCCTGGGCTACCAAGTGAGCTCCAGGAAAGGCGCAAAGCTACACAGAGAAACCCTGTCTCGAAAAACCAAAAAAAAAAAAAAAAAAAAAAAAAAAAAAATGGTGCCTGGGTGCCCCAGGAAAGGTGTTAGCCATAGGAACTATTTGTGAAGTAATGAAAGAGAGATTTTATCTAATCAGATCCAGTGAATTTACTGGTGTTTTACTCTGTGTTAAACTAGGAAAGTCATATCAGATTCTTCAAGTGCCTAAGGCTGTGCCTACATAAAAGGAGTGTTATGGTTCCATAAAACACTACCGGAGTACAGTGAAACTGCTCTGTGCTCTATGCATGTTCCAATCTTATAAATAGTTTGTAATTTTTTTTTTCCTAGACAGGGTTTCTCTGTGTAGCCCTGGGGCTGTCCTGGAACTCTCTCTGTAGATCAGGCTGGCCTCAAACTCACAGAGATCTGCCTGCATCTCAGATGCTGGGATTACTAAGCACGCACCACCACTCCAGGCTTAGTTTGTAAATTTAAAGTAGGCAGTCAGCTTCAGACACCTTCTTTCCAGTGAATCAGATATTTCCTAAGGCACACCAACACTTTCAGACCACAGGGGCTTCTTTCTATATTTTGTTATTAAAAATTCCATTTTATGTATATTTAAAATATTTTGCTTGTATTTATTTGTGTGTGTGTGTGTTTGTGTATGTGTGTGTGTGTGCATATACATATGCCACGTGGCAGGCATGTGGAGTCAAGTCATTTTGTGGAGTTGCTTCTATTGTCCACCATGTGGATCCCAGGCCTTGAACTCTGGTGGTCAGGCTTGGAGGCCCATGGAGTTAACTTGTTGGCCATATTTTATACTCTTAATCAGAACCATGTCTTCCTCAAAGATCTGCCAACACGTACGTATTTTAGCAGCCTAAAAGCCTTGCTGTGCCCAATATCTTGGCAAAGTTAGTTTAAACTGTCATTAATTTCTTTTATTACAACCATCTAACATATTTTTTTTACTTTCTTGTTAGGAGTTTGGAGTGACTAGAGGTTGGGGGAGCAGGGAATCCACATTTGATGTTCTAGGTAACCCATGAGGACAGCCCAAGTTGCCTGCTGAACTACAGTTGTTTAAAAGGGGTTTATGCAGATATGTATAAAACTTACTGCCAGCTCCCAGGCCTACTCAGAACTATCATATTTAGCCTTTAGAAAAGACTTTCTAGTGTTACTTACAAAAGGAGCTATTATGCTCTCTATAAAACCCTTTCGAGTCTAATTCAGGACGGGTGCAGATAAGTTTTTGGTTGAGCACATTAATTAAACCTCAAAGGGCGAGGGCTCAGGCTGAAACCAAATAGTATCTCAAGATTCTTAAATGGTCTGCACGTCCCATGGGATCGGTGTGTGATGCTTTGGACCATTGCCTTGGTCAGCTTCAGAAGATGCCATCAGTTCTTCTCCTTCTTTCTCTCAGGGAGAAATCCTCAGTCCCAGAGGTTTATAAACAACTAGACAAGCAGTTTTCTTTTCTGAGTATTTAATCAGCATTCCTGGAGTTCTCCCGAATTGCCCGAGGTTCTGAAACAGGGGCCTATTGTTCATTAAGGTTCAGGGAAGGGAACCAATTAGTCCTGGAGGACCTGAGGAGGGTGTCATCAGCCTCATATTTTCTGGCATTGTATTCTTTTTCTTTTCTTTTCTTTTGGCTTTTTCAAGACAGGATTTCTCTACATAGGCTGTCCTGGAACTCACCATGTAGACCAGGCTGGCCTTGAATACACAGCCATCCCCCAGCCTCTGCCTCCCAAGTGCTGGGATTGAAGTTAAAGGTATGCACCACCACACCCAGCTCTGGTGTTTTGTTATTTAAAAGTTTTATTTATTTATTTATTTATTTATTTATTTATTTATTTATTTATTTATTTAGTGTCCTCCTAGTAGCCCAGGCTGGGCTTCATGTCACGATCTGCCAGCCTCCACCTCCAGAGCCCTGGGATTACAGGTATGTGCTCCATACTTGGCTGGTCTTCCTGAACATTCTCCTGCAACTGTTTTCTACAGAACGCAGTTTGTCTTTGTGTTCCTGCCTTTCTCCATCCGTGTTAAGCTATGTATCATGGGTGGCATCTGTGGGAAGACAAAGGAAACAGATAAGTACCAATGGTATGGAAACTGTTTTCATTCAGTTTGGAGTGAGTAGGGCCCAGCTCAGTGCCTAGCTCCTAGGCAGTGTTTCCTGAAGGCTTTCTAAAGAGATGAAAGTTTGGAAACACAAGACTCAATGAATGATGGGAACAGGCCTCGTGGTTTATCTGGATTCCTGCAATAGCCATTTGTGGGGATCCCCCACGGTTATATTCCCTCTCTCTTGTGAAACCTCCACAGAGCCGCAGCCAGAGTGAGCCACGGACCGTGTTATGCCTTGGGTCATACTTACCTGCTTACGTGTTTTAAGTTCTCCAATAACTTCCCATTACATTAGAATTTAGGGTAAACTTCTCACCAGGTTCTGCATGATCTATTTCTTATCTTATTTCATGCTCCGCTTCAGCCCAATGAGACCAGACTGGCCTTGAACTCAGAGATCCACCTGCCTGTGCTAGGATTAAAGGTGCACGCCACAATATCTGCCAAAGTTTTTTTAAAAAAGTACTTTAGACAGATTGAAGTCCTTCACTTTTCAAGGGCTTTCCAGGCCAGTTTTCCTCTGACTCTTATGATCACCCTGCTCTCTCCTGGCCCAGCTGAAGGGTTAAGTTCTCGGGGAGAGCTTTTCTCTAAGGCCTAAGTATAGCAGCGTTGGGTAGAGGTGATTCTGAAGCCATAATCCAAACTAGATAGGACAGGGAGCTGGCTCTCGGTGTTACCCGTCAGGCAGCCTGCTGAAGGCTAAGACATTCTCTGTGTTGATGTCATCCTCAGGTTGGCTGCAAGCCTGCTGTAGCCACTCCAGGCACCGCATCGAGTTTCAGCTGCATGCAGAGGGATAGAAGTAACTGCTCTTCTTGGCGTTCCCTGAGGGAAGAAGTCTTCCCAGAGGCCCCTGCTCTAGCAGACTTTTCATGTCTCGTTGGCTAGAATGGAGTCACATACACCAGTCAGTGGCAGGGAGGGGGTTGTTGTTATTGATCCCGACTATAGGTTCCTGTTCTATTTCATACTTTGTATGCCTTGGACAGTTTTGTAAAAATCCAGAGCCTCCCCAGAGTAATGTTTTAGCCTTAAACCACTGGAATCTGGGAGGAGGGAATAAGAGGAGAGAAAGGAGGGGAAATTGCAGTTTGGATATTAAATGAATAAACAAACAAACAAACAAATAAACAAATTAATTAACAAGCCACTGGAATCAACTATAAAGTGCCAGACTTACCAAAATTACTTAATTTGTGGCCTGGTAATATATGCTGTCTTTTTTTTTTTTTTTTTTTTTTTTTTGGTTTTTCGAGACAGGGTTTCTCTGTGTAGCTTTGCACCTTTCCTGGAACTCGCTTTGGAGACCAGGCTGGCCTCGAACTCACAGAGATCCGCCTGGCTCTGCCTCCTGAGTGCTGGGATTAAAGGCGTGTGCCACCACCGCCCGGCAATATATATGCTGTCTTTTATTGATCATAACTAGATTTTTTTGTGTGTGTTTTGTTTGTTTGTTGGTTGGTTGGTTTTTTGAGATAGGGTTTCTCTGTAACAGCTCTAGGTGTCCTGGAAATAGCTCTGTAGACCAGGCTGGCCTCAGACTCACAGAGATCTGCCTGTCTCTTCCTTTCGAGTGCTGGGATTAAAGGAGTGTGTTACCACCATCCCGCACAACTAGATTTTAATAATGCTGATGGGATTAATAGGCATGAAGAGTTATTTTTAAATAGTGATGGCCATAAAAGATACTTTGAGATGATTTTTAAAACTGTGACTTGAAAACATCTTCAATTTCTGTCCGTGGCAAAGGTACAAGTTTTATGAATAGCATTTGGTTTGCTGGCTTCATTGAAAGGAAAAAAAATGGTACTTTTTTGGTGAGGTTAACTAAAATATGCGTGGAGTTTTCCCCTCATCTAATGCATGGATACTCTCACCTACATCCTGGGTTCCCGTGCCTGGTCTAGAAGAATCATTTGATGAGTAAATGTGCTAAGAATGATGGGGCCAGTGGTGCAGGCCTATAATCCCAGCTACTGGGAGACCGAGGAAGGACTGCAAACTAAGTCAATCCAGCAGCTTACTGAGACTCAAAGCAGGAAGTAAAGAGAGACTGAGACAGAGTTCTCACCTCACAGGCAAGAGGTCTCAGGTTCAACCCCAAATACAACAAAACTAAAAAAAAATTTTTTTAAAGATTCAATTACATGACATATATGCATAGTGTCTGGCCCATAATAGGTGTTCAATAAATCATAGCTTTAAAATACAGACACACAGAGAAATCTTGAGCATCAGAAACCCAAAATACTTGAATCAACTCACTGAAAAAACTAGGAATGAGGTTTCATGGGGTTTATTAGCCCACAGTTTCACACATGAACTTCTAGTAGTTAAAGGAACAGTACAGGAGTAAAATCGACCGGATGGATGAACTTGAAAGAGAATATCCAAAATACTTACTGCCACCCTGTTTTATAGGGCTTTTGTTCAGAGACACTTCTTTTAATGCCGTATGTCAAGATCATTGTGATTTATATTCCCAGATGACGGTTATGTCACCGATACTGGGTAAGACTGGGTAAGCCAGGCTAAAGACTTGGCTCTCTTTTCTATGGTGTGGTCATGCTGGCTCAAGGCTGGAGTTCTTGCTCACCCCAGTAATTTTAGTTCTTTTCCCTCTTCTTTTGAGAGGGATGCAATTTTATGACCATTAAGATAACATATTTTGTTCAAATAGATAAAAGGTCATCTTACCCACAAGATGGGTGAGGAAACCTTTGTTCATATGTGTATTTGGGTTTGTAAGGAAGAGGAAAAGATGGTTTCTGTGGCTTGAAGACTATTCTTCTATTCTTATGTGTTCCTCCAACAAAAGGAAGAGGATTTCCATGTTTCTAGTTTCGGGATAGGGTCTCCCCGGTTTAGTCTTTTTTTTTTTTTTTTCAATTTATCTTTATTTTATATGAATTGGTGTATACATGTATGTCTGTGTGAGGGTGTCAGATCTTAGAGTTACAGACAGTTGTTAGCTGCCATGTGGGTGCTGGGAATTGAACCCGGGTCCTCTGGTAGAGCAGTTGGTGCTCTTAACCACTGAGCCATAACTCCAGCCCCCAGTTTAGTCATTTGAAAGCATCATTTACTGGCTATGAGTTGAAGGTTTGAAATCATATAGGAATTATTTCATATTCTGACTTTGTAATGTGCTGTCTGTGATCCTGAGCAAAGAACCTCAAAATAGTAACAATAATAATAAATACTCGTAGAAAGCCCTGTAGCAACAGTAACTGTAATCGTAATCATGCAAGATTTATGTTCACTTGCCTGTGGGGATTCGAATGATACTGCCCCCACAGGCTCACATGTTCGAAGACTTGGTCCCCGGCAAGGTGGTGCTGTTTGGCGAGGTCTGGAAACCGGAAGTGGAACTTCGATGGAGGAAGTGGGTTACTAGGGGGTAGACCTTGGGGCTCTATAGGCCCCCAGCTTCCTGATTGCCCTCTCTCTCTCTCTCTCTCTCTCTCTCTCTCTCTCTCTCTCTCTCTCTCTCTCAAATATTTATTTTTGTATATGAGTGTTCTATCTGCATGTACAACTTTATGGGAGAAGAGTGTATCAGATACTACTGTAGATCATTGTGAGCCACCATGTGGCTGCTGGGAGTTGAACTCAGGACCTCTGGAAGAGCAGCCAGGGCTCTTAGTCACTGAGCCCCACCCTTGGTCTCTTTTTAGAGGTGTGGGCAAGCAGCAGGTGGCTCCTGGCACCACAGACTGGAGTCCTTCCTCAGTGCTATGCTTTCCTGGCTGTGCCTGGCCATACCCACTCCAGTCATGAACCTGAATAAATCCCTCCTCCTCCAAGTCGCTCCATGTCTTCTATTTGGTCACAGTGAAAAGAAAATACAGTCCATGTGCTTTGTAGGGACAATTCTCATAAGCCGAAGTCACATTTTCACTGTTATTCACACCCAGATAATGAGGTGATGGGGAATATATATTAATATATATATAATATATTAATATATATATATTAAACTTGCCTCTAAACTTCATTTTCTTTTCTTGGTAAGGTGGACTTAACTGGGCTATCTTCCCTAAAGGATTGTCATAATGATGAAATTGCTGTATGTTGCAGATTTTTCTCATTGTATGGTACCTAAGTGCTCAGTAAATGGCAGAGTCAGCCACTATTAGCTTGTACGGTCTTATATAGCCGATAAAATCTTATTGTATTTCCATGTACTTTACTAAAATAATAGAATGATTGATTTTTTTTTGTCCAAGGAGCATGGGTTATTAATAATAATTAGTACATTTGACTCAAGGATAAGTTCTAAGTATAGCCTACTGGTTATGAGATTGTCACCCCTTTTACAAAATACCTTGTGGGCCTTTATGAACTATTAATTAAAAACAGTGGCTACTATTTATTAAGATAACCTTAGCCTAATGTTGTGCTCCATACCTGCAAACCCAGATCTCAGTGGTAAAAGCAGGAGGATTTCCATTCCATATCAGCCTAGACTACATGAGGAGATTCTGTTTGCCTATCTCCCCCACCAATTCAACTGCCAAAACAAAACAAAAATTAAAAAAAAGAAGAAAGAAAGAAAAAAGGAGAAAGCTTCTTCACAAAAGGATTCCTTTTTGACTTTTTTTTTTCTCTGCTCAATTTAGTCTTGTCCAAAATAGTTTGGGCTTGCTTTCAAAATATTCAAATTAACATGTAAGGCTTTTAGAAAAAGATCTGAAGAAATTTGTGTGCATGAGTGTTTTGTCTGCATGTATATGTGTGTTAGATCTATCTATACCTGGAACCCGAAGAGGTAAGAAGAGGGCATCAGATCACTTGGAACTGGAGTTATGGAGGGTTGTGAGCCACCATACGGATGCTAGGAACTAAGCCTGGGCCCTCTGCAAGAGCAGCAAATAGTCTTAACCACTGAGTCATCTCTCCAGCCCCAATATGTGAGTGAGTTTCCTGTTTGGTTTTTGCAGTGCTGGGGATGGGATCTAAGGCCTTGCTCACCCTAGACATCCTAGGTGAAGCTGATGGGTTTTATATCCCTAGCTCTCACCTATGAGGTGGGTTTTGTGTGAGCTCTTAATCCAATTCCAAACATTGCCCAATTGAGAAAGATGTGACAGATAGTTATATTTCTTAGCCTGATTGCCATTGCTCATAAAACCATATTTTTGGTATGGAATTTCTCCACTTTTGGATTACATTAAGGGGGAAAAAAGTCTTACTCATACCCAGTATCAAAACTCCACTTAAGACACTAAGAATAAAGTCCATCTTTTTCCCCCAGCAAAGAAGGCATCTGTCGACTCTTCACAGAGCCTTCACGAACCAAGTTTTGTGAACAGTGGAAGTGGCCTGTAGCCTTGCCTGTGAGTGCCCCCTGCTGGATACACAGGACCTCTACTGCAGCTCCAATTTGCACTTTTTAATGGGGAAGTGCCCAAGAGACAGGTCACAAGGACAGCGGTAAATCCTAGGGAATAACGTGGTCTTTGGGTAAGTGTGCAGATTTATAATAAAAACATACTCAGGAAACAAACTCAAATGCAAAAATATTCCACTGAGCAGTTGTTTATAACCACATCAAGTGCCGAGGAACTAGTAAATAGTCCTCTATCTTATGAGCTCACTGGGTTTTATACATTAGTGACACAGGCCGTTAGTGGGTGACTTCTTACCATAGGGAGCCTGCATATGTATTTTACAGAAGAGTAGACAATTAGTGGCCCCTTTTATGTGACCATGTGTTGGCTTCAAAGCCAAACATGTCATCTTGCCTTAGAATCTTGGTTTTGGAGCCACGGGTCCCAGCTGGTGCTTAAGGAAGGTGTGTCCCGTTACCGTGAGCTCTGAAGAGATGACATCACCTGTGGCCTATGGGCAATCCAGTTGACACAGGAATCAAGGATCATTGGTCAGCTTCAAATTTCCACTGAGGCCAAGAAGGAAGAAATGGACTGTAAGGGAAATTAGTACAGATTTTGCTTTATTAAGAGCTTCATGAAGGCCGGGTGGTGGTGGCACACACCTTTAATCCCAGCACGCGGGAGGCGGAGCCAGGCAGATCTCTGTGGGTTTGAGGCCAGCCTGGTCTACAGAGTGAGTTCCAGGACGGCCACCAAAACTATACAGAGAAACCCTGTCTCGAAAAACAAAACAAACAAACAAACAAAAAAGTGCTTCATAGTCTACCAGATCAGTGAAAAAAATGTGTAACACCAGGTGGGCCCTGGTAAAGGGGAGTCCTCAGTTTTCTCCTTGTTTTGCTGTTGTTGTTTTTTATTTGTTTGTTCATTTTGTGTTGCTTTTGATAAGGTCTTGCTATGTAGCTCAGGCTAGCTTTGAGCTCTATGTCCATGGTGGTAGTCTGAATATAATTGACCCCCCCCCATTAACTAATAAGGTGTGGCACTATTAGGAGGTGCGGCTTTGTTGGAGTAGGTATGGCCTGTTGGAGGAAGTGTGTCACTGGGGAGGTGGGCCTTGAGGTCTCATATATGTTCAAGCTATGCCCAGTGAAACAGACCACTTCCTGTTGCCTGTGGGTTAAGATGTAAGAACTCAGCTCCTTCTCTAGCACCATGTCTGCCTGCATTCTGCCTTGCTTCTTGTCATGATGATAATGGACCAAACCTCTGAACTGTAAGCCACCCCAATGAAATGTTTCCCTTTATAAGAGTTGCCGTGGTCATGTGTCTCTTCATAGCAGTAGAAACCCGAAGACATCCGTCCTGCTTCCTCAGCCTCCTGAATACTGACATCACAGGTGTGAGCCACCCCAGCTGTGTCTCCCTGTGGAATTCTCTCTCTCTCTCTCTTTCCCTTTGGTACTAGGGAACAGACATGGGGCTTTCCTTGCGCATGCTAGGCAACGTATCTCTACCTTCCCCAACCATTCATTGGGTCCCTCTTGGCCATTTTTGTAGATAATCTAAAGTTCTAGGAGTTGTTCCCTACAACATCACTGATGTGAAGGCTATATATCACATGTTTAACATGATGAGACTAATTTTCTAGTCTCATTTCTTCTAGAATGTTCTTGTAACTGGTGGTGTGCCTTTTCCTGCTATGGCTTCCTGTTCCCTGAAAAACATAATGCATAATTCACAAAAGCCTCCCCTGGGATAAAGCAAATACTCTTTCTTTATTCCAGAGTTGGGAACAGGGAGCTACTCCACAAAAGGCTGACTCCTCACTTGCTCTTTGTCTCCAGCCTCTCTAGGCTGCTATCCCCATTCCATATTTCTTGTGCTTCTATTCTGGGGTAAAACTGTCCATTCTTGCATTTCCTTCCCCTAGATCTTCTACTCAAAAAAAAAAAAACAAAAAAACCAACCTCCCCCCCCAGCAATTTTTCAAACAGTGTCTTTTAAATTATTTGAGTTCCTGTTTCGTCTGGCCTAATATTATTATTATGTAGATTTGTGTTGGATCTGTGATTTTTATACTGAATGGATTTTAGTAATACTATCGGCATTTCTTTTTGTGTGTGGTGGGGGAGGTGTTGAGACAAGGCCTCTCTATTTATCCCAGGCTGGCCTCATACTCACAACGTAATCCTCCTGTTTCTGCCTCCCAAGGGCTGGTATTACAAGCGTGGACCACCAAGCCTGGCTGTGATTCTCTGGTGTTTTCATCACGGAGCAGAAATTTGTTTCTCTTCTGTGGAACAGAAATCACAGAGCTCTGTGGTCGTAGACCTGAGGACTCACCGGGTTCTGTAAAAGGAGCTTGAAACAAGACAGGCCTGGAAGCAGGAGTCTCAGTGGGTTTTGAGTGTTTCATCACGAAGTCTTGTGGTAAAACTGAGATGAAACCACAAGCTCCACTCTTGACTGGGCTAGCACTGGAAGAATGATTGGTTTCAAGGTCAGCCAAGGTCAGACGGAAACTTGGCTTGCTTTATTCATACGTTCAAACACCAGGCCTATTGAGTTTTGCATGGTTCGGGGTTTCCAAAACACAACTATTTTGGGGCCCAGTACAAAGCGGAGGCCTGCGGACTAGGGGTAGTGGAAACTTATTCTGTCTTGGTGTGCACTTCCACAATGCCAAAGGCGAGGGATTTTTATCTACAGAGTTACCGGCTGAAACATTTTTACTTAAACTGTTCTCGGGACGTTGGGAAGAACAAATCATGGTCTTTTCTCCATCTCTCTGTCTGGTACGAAAGCCAGCATTCTTTCTCCCAGAGTCTCTAGACATTTCTACAGACCACGGGAAGATTTATTTCTTGAAAATTTTCATGGCTGTGATTACTAGGATTCGTAAGCAATATTCAATTCTTTTGGCCCAATATTTGGGTTGCTCTCTGGAGGTAAATGTTGCCTAGTTTGAAGGAACTGGACATCACCCAACGACCTAAAGATCAGTAAATAAACCCCAAACCCGTGAAAACATCTTATTTATTTATTTATTTATTTATTTATTTATTTATTTATTTGGTCTGTTTGTTTGTAGTATTAAGGATTTGAAGAAAACAAAAGAAACAGTCATTTGCCATTGCAGTTTGGGAAAGGTATGACATGTGAGAAGCTCACGCCCTCGATAGTTTGTGGGTAGTATCAATTCATCCATGCTTGGTGTGATGCTGACACTGGCTATGACAGGACCGTGCCTTTCAGATGGTGGCAAAGTCCGTATCCGTTGGCTATGCGTTAGCTACGCTTTGGTCAAAGCTCTTCTACGTGGTTCTGGTCTTACAGTGTTCATCTCAACAGGCCTTCCGATCAGGAACACAGAACTTGCTTCGATGTTATTCTTCATTTGGAGAATGGCTGCTACAGCTCTGGACCTCACGCCTGCCTTCAAGACAGAAGGAAAAGGCGCTAAACGTCAGTGGGCAGGGGCTTGAGATGCAGCTTGGTAGTGAACACTTGCCTAGGGCCGTGAGGCCCTGGGTTTGATCTCTGGTAATAGAAAGGGAAAGATGGAGGATGAAAGCTTAAGAGGAAACGTTCATTTGAGGAGGAAATAAAAAGTCAGAATTTATCCAGATGACACAGTGAGCCAAACTGTCAAGTTGTCACACGTAGTATATCACGGCTGGAACTGTAAGAACACATGCCTCCCACAGGATGATGAGGGCTGGGTGGCCAAGATGGAGCATCCAGTCAGAAATTCCTGTACCCCATGTGGGCTGGAGAGGTGGCTCAGCAGGCACAGGCATTGCATCTAAGCCTGGCCACCTGAGTCTCATCCCCCTGACTCCCAAGGCGACTCTCCCAGGTTGTCCCCTGACCCCTTCCTCCTCCATGCCGTGATACATACACACACAAAGGAGCAAATAAAAAAATAAATGTAAAAAGCAAAACCTGCCGTAACTAGCCCATCCACAGCGCCCTGCAACTTCACGTGCTCACGCCAAGGCAAGATCTCCGCAGACATAAGCATGGCCACCAGCATGTCACAGCTAAATTTCAGGGAGTGCTCCTAAGAAAGGTTCTCGGTGAAGGTCCGGTGAGACTGGAGTTAGATTTCGAAACCCAGTTGTGTCGCTGACACGAGCTTTTTAGTAGATAATGTTGCTTTGGGATGGAGAAATAACTCAGTGCTTAAGAGCACTGGCTGTTCTTCCAGAGGAGCCAGGTTTGAGTCCCAGCACCCACATGGGTGGCTCACAACCATTAGTAACTCCAGTTCTGAGGCATCCAATACATCCCTCTGACCTCTGTGGGCACCAGGCACACACGTGATGCACAGACATGCAGACAAAACACCCAAACTCATAAAACAAATAAATGAATAAAACGTAATGCTGTTGTTATGGTGATGCACACCTTGAATCCCAGCAGGGCCAGGAGGATATCTATGAATTCGAGGCCAGCTTGGTCTACAACGATTGTTTCAAGCAAGCCTGGGATACACAGTAAGACCCTGTCCTTAAGGAAAAATGTAGGCTATTGTCAACTATGACCATTAGCAGCCTTAGAAGAAGTAAATAGGCCAAACACTACATATTTCAGGGCTGTCTGTCTTAAGGAAGCAGTCTGTCTCCCTTCTCCCTCCTCCGATCCCTCCCTTGTAGCGCAGGCTGGTCTTTAACAACTGAGCCTCCTGCCTCCAACTTCCAAGTGCTGGGATTACAGGCCTGTGCCAGTCACTCAGCTTCTTTCCCTCCTTCTTTCCTTCCTTCCTTCCATTCTTTTTTCATCTCTTTTTTCTCTGATTTGTTCTTTCAATTTTTTAATTATGAAAAGTTTCAGCATACAAAGAGTGAAATAATGACTGTGTACACTTGCCATTAAGTTTCAAAGTTTACTCATTTTATCTTATCTTTTAGATAACAGAAGTCATATAATTATTTGTATGATGTATCCACATGTGTATATATATATGTATATATATACATACATACATACACATATATATGTTATTTATCTGTGACTCTGACTCTGAGCTATTTAAGTAGGTGGCAGTCTCTTACCCCTGAATATTTCAGCGTATTTAGATGGTTGATTGGACCATCACATGGTTTAAAGAAACCCTGGGGTGAAAAGTGATGGTTTATAGAGGAATCCAGGCAAGAGGAATCTATGAGGCAGGGACCAATTACATAGCATCCTTAAAGAGGACTCCACATGAGACAGGTAGGGTGGCATTAGCCAGTTGTCCCAGCACTAGGGAGGTGGGGACAGATGGATTGTGATTTCCTGACTATGTAGTGAGGCCTATCTCCAAACACAAATCCAAACTACTGGGGACAGAAGGGTTGGTTTGATTTGTAGAGACTCCAAAAACCTGGAAAAGAAAGTCATGCAAAGAGAAACAAAGCAAGCTGTGCTTAAGTCATCTGAGAGAAGGGAATCCCAGTTGGGAAAATGCCTCCATAATATCCAGCTATAGGCAGACAGACCTGTAGGGCATTTTCTTCCTTAGTGATGGATGGAGGAGGGCCTAGCCCATTGTGGGTGGGGCCGTCCCTGAGCGGGTGGTCCTGGGTCTCACAAGAAAGCAGACCAAGCAAGCCATGAGGAGCAACACTCTTCCAGGGCCTCTACATCAGCTCCTGCCTCCAGGTTCTTGCCCTGTATGATTCCTGCCCTAACTGCTTTCAATGATGAGCTGTTCTATGGAACTGTGAGTGAAATAAACCCTTTCCTTACTACGTTGCTTTTGGTCCTGGGGTTTCATCACTACCGTGATATAACCTTAACTAAGAGACAAGACGACTCTCTCATGCTTGTCTCGGAGAAAGAGCTGATGTGTGTGCATTAGCTGTGTATGTGTGTGTATCTGTGTGTGCTAGGTGTCAAAGTTTCACTAGTTTTACTCAGTAAAGGAGCTGAATCATCACTGCAGGCCAGTCCTGAGTGCCAACCTCAGACATCTCGGGAGGCCACGGAGGAGCAGTGGGGCCGAGCTGGTGCCTCTTCCCCTAAGGTCATCTCAGTGTAAGAGCTCAGAAGGGGCCGACTTGCAGCTGGTGACTTGCAGGCTCATCCGACTGAAGCCTCGGCAAGTCTCTCTCTTTCACCTATGTGTGGTGGTGGAGCCAATAACAACCGGACTTGATTAAGAATTAAGAGGGGATCTGAGACAAGAGGCACAAGCTCCCTCAACGTGAGTCCAGGAGCAGATGACAGCATCTCTGCCCCGGGCGGGGGTGGGGGAGGCTGCCTTCGGGCTGCTGGACCCCTCTTTTCAGTGCTGTGACAACTTGACCCTGGGAAGTCATCCGCCACAGCTTTGGTAAACAAGGCGGAGGGCTGTGAAAGCGACTTGCGGGCAGGTCCTATTATAAGCTTTCTCTTTTGCAGCATTGAGTCTTCAGGAGGCTCCAAGGACAATGGAGACTGTTCCTGGCAGCTCTTTGGATCGGTCCTTCGCCACACTTGTTGTTCCTGGCCGCTGTTGAGGTTCCAGCGAGCGTCCCCTCCCAGAGGCCACTAGGCTGAAGGAGGAAGCACCTCCCTCCTGCTGCAGGCTCCCCTGGTCTCTTTGGGGCCACCACTCTTGTGTTTATTATTTGTTTTCTCCTCGCTGTGGAACTACCCATTAAACATAATTTGAGGGTTCTTTTGATGGAAGAGGGCTTTCAAAGGCAATATTTCACGGGGTTTGCTTGCCAGCAGGGTCAGCCAGCAAGCACCCAGCTTTGGCCCAAGACCCTGTGTTCTCTGAAGACAAGGACTCCATTAACAGACTTCGCTGCTGAAGTGGTTTTCTGTTTTCTTTTTTTTTAATTCTTTCCGCTTTCAGACTTAGAAGGGATTTCTGAAGTGCTTATTATTAACCTAAACAGCACAAGAGAGTAGCCTTATCATTCAAAAAACAAACACACCTGTCTGGCAAGCAGACACCCTGCTTGGCTTTATGAACCAGGAAGATCAACACGGTGTTCAGAACCCAGCCAGTAAATCTGAGGGGCCTGTAAAATCATGTTGAAGGGGAAGGACTTCTCTGTATCCGAACAGCCACTGGCTGAGGAATTAATCCTGGGACATGCAGGCGGTACAGCTAAGTGTAGAATCTAGGAGGTGGGAAACCTGAACCATTACTAGAGAAGAGACCTAAGAGATGATGCCCCAAAGCCACGGGGGCGGGGCCGGGGGCGGGGCCGGGGGCGGGGCCGGGGGCGGGGCCGGGGGCGGGGCCGGGGGCGGGGCCCTGGTAGCTGAGAGGTCAGTGCTTCTCTCTGATTGCTCCGAAGCATCTGGCACCTCCCTTGCCGGAAAGGTTTAGCTCTGGAACTTGGCTATCTCACTCTGATTTCTCTCTTTTCCTCTTTCTTTCTCTTTTGATGCCAAAAATCTAACCGGGGCCTCATACTTGGTAGACAGGCCCTTTACCATTGAACTGCATTCCTAGCTCAAGAAAAGGAGCGTCCTCACCCCCACCCGCCAGACAGGGTTTCTCTGTGTAGCCCTGGCTGTCCTGGAACTCGATCTATTGACCGGGCTGGCCTTTAACTCAGAGATCCACCTGCCTCTGCCTCTGCCTCCCAAATGCTGAGATTAAAGGCGTGTGCCACCACTGCCTGGCAGAAAAGAACTATTTTACCATAACCCTAACTCACAGGGTAATCAGACCCGGATTTAAGACAGTGTGTTATTCTGTACAAGATAAACATGTAGTATGTGGTCTCTGCCCACTTGGAGCTTATGATTTAATCCTGATATAAGAGATATGTCACTCAGGGCCCTCAACACACACCAGATACACGATATACTTCCTCTCTCTCCCTCCCCCCTCTCTCTTGCTCTCTCTTCATTTATTTAATGTATGTGGGTGTTTTGTCTGCATGTATGTCTGCACACTAGAAGAGGACATTGGCTCCAATGGGACTATAGTTATGGACAGTTGTCACTGCCATGTGGGTGCTGGGAATTGAACCCAGGTCCTCTGGAAGAACAGACAGTCCTCTTAATCGCTAAGCCACCTCTCCAGCCCTATAGAGATATTTTCATACTGGAGGTAGTCTCCCTTACGTGGTACCTTGGACTCTTTCAAATCAGGAAATGTTTTTGTTTTAATGTTTATATATACATATATAATATTTTATATTTATAGATATATATTTGGAAACCTCAGAATCGCCTGAGTAGGTAGCTAGTGTTCTCTCTCTTTCCTTTAACCGCTTAGATGTAGCTAGGTAGCATGTCCACATAGAAGAGATTCACAGTGGGAGGTCATCGAGCGTGACGAGGAGGATAGTGATTTTAAAGAAATAAAATCGGAACTGGAAAGGTAGCTCAGTGGTTCCCAGTCCTGGCTGTTCTTGCAGAGGACCTGGCTAATAACCACCAGTAACTCTAAGTTCTAGGAGATCTGACGCCCTCTTCTGGCCTCCATGGGCACCAGGCACATAGACATACATGCAGGCAAAACACTCATACACATAAAATAGTAATAATAATGATGATGATGATGATGAAATAAAAACATTCAGGATTAAGTTCTAGAGATTATCCAAATTATTGACCGAGTGTGTGACTCAGTGGAATAATATGTGCTTAGCATGCATGAGGCCCTGGGTTTGATCTCATCAACACACTACACAATTAAGAAATAGTTGTGCATATGATTATTAGTATTAAAGAACATAATCAACTAAGATTAGAAGTCATACTTACCCCGTTTTTCAAATCTAGGGTAGACTGCAAGAGACAGTGCATTTGGAAATCCTGCAGAGCTATGTTTAGACTCTGCCCTACCATTTCGTCCTTTGTCTTTGAGGGTCTCACTATATGTAGTCAAGGCTGGTCTTGAACTCACAGTCCTCCTACTTTGGCCTCCTGAGTATGGAGATTGCAGGTGTGTACCAGCAACTCTTTCTTAAATCGTGTAGACCTATACCGTAACTTAGTAAGCCTCTGTTTTCACCCTGGAAAACGGGTAGCATTATCTACTTTGGGGCCTTGATGTGAACATTAACCGAGGTGGTGTATGCGGAAGTGCTGAGGCCTGTGCCCGGCACTCTCTGTCCTTCTCTCGGGTTCTGTACAGAGGATTATGGTCTGTATTTTATTTTAGTCGTCCCCTTCGTCCCTCCCCCGTTCTTGGCCTTTCTCCTTGTTTTTGTTCTTATTTTTTCTGGCTGATCTTGTCTCTTTGGTTTCCCCCTCTTTCTCCTCTCTGTGGATGTTTGTCTTGCCTGTGTTTATTTTTCCATCGTGATCTTTCTTTGGGTTCTTTTCTCATTTGCCATTTTTTTTTCTTCCAGGGGTCTTTTGTTTTACCTGGGGCTGTAAGCCCTTTGCACATCGATGTCAACACTGATTGCTGATTTTGGACTTTCCTGGGGGAAGAGGCGGGGGTGGGGTGTGGGAGGGCAGCTCTTAAGGGGCTTAGGGAAAGGATGTTGGGAGGTTGAAGTGGTCAGTGGCGCAGATCTCCATATTTCGCAGACACACATTTCAGTTCCTGGCCTGAAGTCTGACACTTTTTCCCACGAGTCCTCGGGGTTTTTGGACCGGCTTGATTCCCTTCTCTTCCTCCCACCCTGTTTCTCTACCCTGTTGCCCTGGAGCCCAGCTTTCCCCCCTCAGCTTCCTGCTTTCTCTGAAGCACATTTTACATATCGTGTTCTTCTCTACTGTGGAGCGCCCACTTGGAGGGGGGCTGTTCTAAGGGGAGCGCATCATATTGATAGTAGCAATAAAAATGATAGCTACGCAGGAAGCACCCGTGCCCACACAGGGCCAAAAACAAGCTGGGGAAACTCATGACCCTGGTCCACTGGGTACAGAGCCTACGCGGAATCCAGAGAACCTAAAGCGTAGACATCAACTAAGGGAGTGGTGGGTGGTGACAAGGAGGGGAGCCCAGGGAATATTTTTGTCATTTTAATTTCCACAAACATTTATTCATCACTTACCCTGAGCTAAATCATGTGCTAGGCTCCCAGTATAATTTATTGAGCATAAACAAAAAGATGACTGCCTTTAGACAGCTTTTCAGTGTTCCAGCTGCATTTTAAAAAGTTGGCTTCTCCCTGAAATTAGTACCTCGTGTTTTAAATTGGGATACAGTTTTCTGTCTTTGGAAACACCATGGAAAGGGATGCCTGGGACTGGAGTGACAACAATAGGTTTTGTGGCACTTACAAGGAATGACTAGTGACATGCCACAATTAGTAATCATGTGTCATCATCGTCATTATTATGTTATTATTATTGTTTGGGATAGGATCTCTCTCTCTATAGCCCTGGCTATCCTGGAACTCACTCTGTGGACCAGCCTGGCTTCGAACTCACAGAGATTCACCTGCCTCTGCCTCCCCGGTACTTGGATCAAAGGCATACACCACCAGGCCTGGCCAATCATATGTCTTTATGTTGGCAGAAGTTTCTGTCCCACTTGGTCCCGCAGCTGCTTGGTCCCAAGTAAACACACAGAGGCTTATATTAACTACAAACTGTTTGGCTTGTGGCTCAGGCTTCTCATTAACTAGCTCTTACAGCTTAATCCAACACATTCCTCTTAACCTGTGCTTTGCCATGGGGCTTCATGGTGTTGTTACCTGTGTTCCATTACATCTTGCTTCCCCAGGAGCACACAGCATGTCCCCTGACTCTGTCTTCTTCTCCTTGTATCTCTGCTTGGATTCCGCCTGGCTCTGTTCTGCCTTGCCATGGGCCAAAGCAGCTTATCTTATCATCTATCTTGTCTTTGTGACTCTAAAGTTTCATATCCAATTTATTTTTATCATAACTAAGGGAAATTATAACTATCTAGTCTTCATCTTTAAGTTAAAAATATTGTTTTGAGACAAGGTCTCAGTACATAACCAGGGCTGCCCTTGAACTTAGAATCCTCCTTCTTCAGACTCTTGGGTATGTGGGTTACAGGTGTAAACCACCATACCTGGCTATTTTTGTACAGAAATTTTAAGAAAACATAAAGGTGTCATAATAAATGTTTGCTTCTTATCATTCTACATCAGTAATTATCAATACTTAATATTTTAAAAAGATTTATTTTATTTTTACCCCCTATCCTGTGGTGTGTGTGTGTGTGTGTGTGTGTGTGTGTGTGTGTGTGTGTGTGTGTATCAGTGTGTGGCTGTGTGGACATGAGTGCAGTTGCCTGAGGAGGCCAAAGTCAATGGATCCTCTGGAACTGGAGTTATAGGCATTGTGAGCTGCTTGAGGTGGGTGTTGGGAACTGAGCGTGGGCCCTCTGCAGTAACAGTACAGGCTCTTAACCATCTCTCTAGGCCCTAAATCAATCTTTAAACACCTTTCCCTCCAGTATTTCCCTGAAACATTTTAAGACATCATGCCTTTTCACCTACATTTCAGTATGCATTCCAATTGGGCAAAGGCTGTCTTTAGAAAGCTACTCTGCCATTATAACCTACAACCAAAGTAACAATGGTTCTATAATAGAAGCCAACACGAAGTCTTCGTGAACTTTTCTCTATCTCAAAGATTCCTTTTTAGGGCTGGCTTGTATGGGCCGGGATCACAGCCAAACCAACGCACTACCTCTGGTTGATCTGTTCTCAGTGCTCTTATTCTATGATCTCAGCCCTGCTCTCTCTTCCCTCTAAACCATTGGGAGCTGTGGTTTGCTACATGTGGTCTCTTCCTCATGACCAGTGCGCTCTTCTCTGCAGCTGCCCGAAGTGTGGGTTTCTTAGGTCTCAGACATTGAACAAGAAGCTGTTCAGAGGGTAAAAACGCCGGGCCTTCTTGCCTCAGTTTAAAACAACTCAGAAAGGGCAGCTTAACTCCCAAGCCCTCTGCAAGGTGACTTGAGATGTCAGAGGTGACCACATCAGTTGGGTTTCTTCCCCCTCCCTGTCGGTCCGGTTTCCTTCACTCCCCTTGGGACATCTTCCTGAGGCTCCTTCCCAGAACTCCTGACCACAAGTCTTGGGGACAGAGTTTATTTCCTAGTTGAGTGCCTGCCAGGAGTGATTCTAGCAAGCAGAATCCAAAATGGGATTCCAGAGTGGGGTGGCCCACCCGACAACTGGCAGTACAAATGCCACTGCTGGTAGGTGGGATCCTGGCAGCTCAGGTAGGGCACAGGGGTCCCGTTTTCAAAGTTCAAACTAGGACAAACTGTCCCAGGGCGCTCTGGAAGGGGATGTGCTGGTAAGGACTGCCTCCCAGGTGGTTGGTAGAGGGAAATAAGAAGCATGACAAAGGTGGCTCTTTGGACAGCTTTTCCTGGGGGCTATTGATGCAGTGGAGAGGGAGGAGACAGTGGAAATCTGAGGCTGATTGATCAATCACCAGGGGGCTTCCTTGGTCGCAGGTGAAGGGTTTCTTATCTCCTGTAGCCAGGGGGCAGAAATGGCTATCAGATCTAGGACTTAAATGGAAGGGTAGTATGAGTCTGAGAAAGACTGGGGTGTCATCTTGGCAAATTTGTGGTGTGGAGGTCAGACCCAGGTTGGAAAGAAGTTGTTCCCTGTGACTGGGGCTGGAGGCACCTGTGTCTGAATTAATGTGCCGGAGAAAGGAAATCTCCAGGTTCCCCTGAGCAGGCTGGCCCTAAAGAAATGATCATTTTCCTTCTATTACAGTTAATTCTCCCCTTGTTTACAGAACTAACTTCCCTTACACAGCTTGAGGGGACAAGGACCAACTGGGAATTCTTCAGAATGTCCTATCAACAATTTATCAGAGACATGTTAATTGGACTGAACGATCAATAAATGACAAGTTCTTATGGACTTTGTTAGGACACCTGCTTTCCGGCAGATAGAAGATAATCCCTACAAATATCCAAGGGTCTACCGTTTCAAAGAAATGTCCAGAAATCAGGAGTATGCTAGCACATCCCCCCCACTTCCCCAAGTGATGGACAAATGATAGCATTTTAATCTTCTTCCTGCTAAGAAAGAAGCAGAACATTTGACAGGTCAATTAGGTTCTTGGGAACAGATAGTCTATGCGTAGAAACACTGCTTTGACCCATTTGCTGAATGACACGGAGGTTTCCTGGCCTGTTTGCGGCTCTGGGAGGAGGGGGAATCTGCAGCCTTGTTCAGATTAGTGAAAGCAGCCCTGTTTGGGGCAAACGCCCTGTACCCACAGTATGGGAAATACAGAAAATAGGAAAAGATGTCGCAAAGAATGTATGGCAAACTCTCAGAAAAAAAAAATCACAGCAAATGTCTCTAGGGTTCTGGCTCAAGGCTCTGTTCATTGTAGCAGAGAATGATATATCATTCATAAAACAACTGCTTCTAAGTCCCCAGGCCCTGCAGTGTTGGGCTATAATGACCTTGTGCCAGAGCTGAGTTTTGTCAGGATTATCAAGTTATGAGATCAATTGGTAGGGTACAGAAGCAATCCACTGTGGATGGAAATTTCTGTCCCTCCTGGTCCCGTAGCCGTTCAGTCCCAAATAAACACTTATAGTATATTAATTATAAACTGTTAACTTTATTAATTATATTAATTATAAACTGTTTGGCCTATTGCTCAGGCTTATAACTAACTAGCTCTTATGCTTAAATTAACCCATAATTCTTGTCTATGTTTAGCCACTTGGCTTGGTTCCTTTTCTTTTCTCAGCCCAGCATTCTCATGTTAATTCCTCTGCGTCTGGCTGGCCACTCCTTCTCTCTCTTTCCTCTTCTAGCCTTCTCCTAGTCTGCTCACCCTGACTATACTTCCTGCCTGGCTACTGGCCAGTCAGCGTTTTATTAAAGCAACAGGAGTGACAAATCCTTACAGTGTACGAGAGCATCATCCCACAGCAATCCACTATAACACAGTGGCAGCGTGTGTTAGGCACTTTTGCACAATGATGACTGAAATACTTGAAGAGAGCCGCATACAGGCAGAAAATTTGTTTTGCTTATGGTTTCTGAGGTGTTAGTCCATGGCCTTTGACTCAGTTGATACTGGGCTGATGGTGTATGTCCTAGTCAGGGTTACTATTGCTATGATGAAACACCACGACCAAAGGAACTTGGGGAGGAAAAGGTTTATTTCAGCTTACACTTCCAGGTAACGGTCTATCACTGAGGGGAGTCAGGGCAGGAACTCAAACTGGGCAGGAACCTGGAGGCAGGAGCTGATGCAGAGGCCATGGAGGGGTGCTGCTTACTGGCTTGCTCCTCATGGTGTGCTCAGCCTGCTTTCTTCTAGAACCCAGGACCACCAGTCCAGGGATGGCTCCGCCCGCAATGGGCTGGGCTCTCTGTCATCAATCACTAATGAAGAAAATGCTTTAGAGTTGGATCTTCTGGAAGCATTTTCTCCCTAGAGTTCCCTCCTTTGAGATGACTCTAGCCTGTGTCAAGATGACGTAACATTAGCCTGCACAGTGAGGTAAAACGTTACAGCAGTGAGAGCTAGCCAGTGGAGGAGGAAGCTGTTCATCACGCGTGGACAAGAAGAGGAGCACAGCGACAGAGAGGGGCCAGAGACAAGAACCTTCAGGTCCCACCTAGAAGCCTACGTCTTCCAACAAGGCCCTGCCTTCTATCATTCCACCAACTCCCCGGTCATCCAGCCAAAATCTGAATCCCCAAATAGATCAAATCACTCTCAAGCCAATGTCTTCGCCATCTAATTGTCTCCAGAGAAGTCTTCACCGGTGGCAGACCCAGAGGCTTAAGTAACTAATCCCCTAGGTGCCTTTTAATCCGGTCAATTTGATAATTAAGACTAATCATCAGGGCATTGCTTCTGGGATTCGGAACACATGGGTGAGAGGACACAGATAAGGTGCAGGGAGTTGATCTGAGTGTGCCCCTGCAGTGGTACACTGGCCCCTTTCCTGCACAACAAATGTGAGTCACGTCACTGTGATGGTGCAGACATGTGGCTGTTCTTCTGACCCCTGCACAAGTTGGTTTTGAAGGATCGGCATTCCCAGGTAGATTGGTTGAGTTCTTCATTCCAACCATGGTGCAGTTTAACCTTTCTCTGCCCATCATGTTTGTCTCATGCCCTGTGGACATTTCCCCTCTTGTATCACTAATAACTTCCCCTGCACATGATTTTCTGTCTCAGAAGCGATTTTCCAGAGAATGCTAAGATGTGTTGATACAGGTGTGGTGATATTTTATCTGTGTCCCCCAATAATGTTTATCTGAGGATCAGAGGAAAAAGCCAGCCACTATAGTAAACATAGAAGTCAAGCAATGGTAGTACATGCCTTTAATCCTATCACTTGGGAGGCACGGATCCATCTGGATCTCTGTGAGTTCAGGGCCACACTGGGGACAGAGCCAGGCATGGTGGTACATACCTTTAATCCCAGCACTAATCATAAAGGTCTGGCGTTCTGTACAGACAGAAAGGAAGTGACAGAGCTGGGCAGGAAGAGGAAGTAATATAGCTGGGCGGAGAGAGGAAATAAGTTGGCAGAATAGAAAGGCATATAGGCGTGGATATACAGGAAGTAGCTCTTTTTGGAGGCTGTGGAGTTGGTGAGGTGAGGTTAGCTGTGGCTTTTCACTATTCCTCTGATATCTCAAGTTTTAAGCCGATATCTGGCTCCGGGTTTGTTTTTTTTTAATTAATAAGACTGTTTAACACTTCATTCTACAATCAGGTCATTCAGTCAGTAGAGTATTTGATAGCCAGAATTTGGTTGATGGTTTTCTTATAGTATGGTTTTTATAGTCAATGGTTTTTCTACCTCCTATGCTTCCTGTAAAATGATAATTCTAGCTGGTAGATTCAGGCATTACCATGGGTTTCCTGATTATATCACATTCTAAGGCACACGGTGTTAGGATGCCTGGCTTCTAGTGGTTAAAACTGATTGGTGTGCTCTGGTATTGCGAGCCTGATCCCTCCAGCATAAATGTCTTTACAAGCCAGGCTTGCGGTGCACCCCTGGAATCCAGTTATTTGGGGGGTTGAGAAAGAAAGACCACAGAGTGAGTGTTCAGTGAGTATCTGTCACAAAACAACAAGAAAGAGTCTTTACAAACCCCTAATTTCCCCCTCTCCTTCCTCATTGTTTTGTTTTTCATTTTGTTTTTTTTCCTCATTCTCTTTCCATCTCCTCCTCTCCACACGTTTCACGTCTCCCAGTGGCACCCCTTGGTATGGGAGAACCAAACTCTGGTGATTGATGGCAATGTACTCAGCCTCTTGAGAAAGGAAGGGGAACTGATGAGGCAGAAAAACAATAGATAATTTTCAAATCCTTGAATGCTCTTACTTCAACTCAGTGAACATCAGTTTCATAACAGATGTGGGCGGACAAATTTTATACCTTACTCTTTTGTCACAGACATCTCGTGATTCTTAATCCTGATGGTCACCTTGATAGGGTTTAGACTCACTAGGAGACACACATGAAGGCATTTCCAGAGAGGTGTAACTGATGTGGAAGTTATACCCCAAAATGTGTGTGGCAGCATCCCAACTGGGTGATGTCTTAGACTGATAAAAAGGACCAAGCAAGCTGAGCCCCAGCATTCATCTCTTCCTGCTTCCTGACTTCACATGTGATGTGACCAGCCGCCTCACACTGCTGCCATCCCTAAACCCATGAGTCAAAATCTTCCTTCTTTGTCACACAAAAAGTAACTAACATACACACTTTCCCCCTCCTGCCTTCCCACTTCTCATGAAAAAGTTATGGTACTCAAGATTTAAGAAATGTAGATGGAGTTTGCTGACTTGAAAAGTTGTTTTGCTCTGCCAAAGGAAAGGAAGGATGCCCTTCCTTTGGATGGTAACACTAACTGATATCTAAAGATAATGCCTCTATCTTTGTTATTCTATCAAAACATGACTGAGGAATGAGGATTTATGGTTGGAGGAATGGCGATATCTCGGTGGCTGTGATAGCGGCATTTTGGTAGATGTGACCTTGATTGTAGTAATTACCAGTTGGCTTGGTGGCTTTCAGATTACTCCATGTGCATGCAGTGCTGGGCAGAGGCTCATGTTCATGGTGTTAAGAAAGTCTGTCCAGGGCCTTGAGTGACGGCTAAGTCATTGAGAGCATTCACTGCTCTTGCAGAGGAGCTAGCTCTGCTTCCAGCATCCACAACAGTCAGCCACAATCATCTGTAACTTCAGTTCCAGGGAATCCACTGCCTGCTTCTGGTCTCTACAGGTACCACACTCATGTGACATATATAGAGACAAGCAGACAGACAGACAAATAAAAATCAACAAAATTTTTTTAAAGCCTTCTTTGAAAAAAAATAAATTATTTGACAATGATGTGATCTTTTTGTTCATGTTTGGTTCTACTCTATATTTAACTAAAGTGTGGGTTTTGTTTGTTTATTTTGCCAGGTACAGAAAGTAATTGGAAATAATAAAAAATAGATTATGAAATGCAAGGAGAAATTAAAAGTTGGTTTTCGAAGAAAGGAAAGAACCAGAGGTTAGGAAACTGCTAGAACCCAGGCCACTTTTCTACCTTTTTGCAGTGTCTCTACTCATAGGGGAGAGGGAGACAGAGATAGAAAGAGAGAGGGAGGAAGGGAGGGAGGGAGGGGGAGAAAGAGAGGGAGAGAGAAGAAGAAAGGGAGAGAGAGATAGAAAGAGAGAGAGGACGAGAGAGGGAGGGAGGGAGGGAGGGAGAGAAAGAGAGGGAGAGAGAGAGGTGGGAATGAGAGAGGGAGAGAGATATATGGAGGGAGAGATGGAGAGAGAAGAAGAGGAGAGGGAGAGACAGAGAGACAGATAGACAGACAGATATGGATGGGCCAGCCTGTATGAGTCTGATCTCTCCACATGTGGGTCTTGGATGACACTCAGGTTGTCAAATTTGGCAATAAGCATCTTTACCTGCTGAGATGTCTTACTGACCCCAAGCATTAAAAAAAAATTTTGTGGTGCTGTGGATCAAGTCCAGGGTCCTGCACATGTTAGCTAAGTGTTCCATCACTGAGCTACATTCTCCACAATGAAGAAGTTTTAATACAAATGCATGAAGAAAGTGGTTCTCACATGAAGAAGACCCAAATTCTGTGTTTCTACACAGATGCAAGCAAATATAGAGCTTTTATATGTAAACTATTTTATTTATTTATTTATTTATTTATTTATTTATTTATTTATTTATTTATTTATTTATTTATTTATTAGTTTTTTGAGACAGGGTCTCTCTGTGTAGCCCTGGCTGTCCTGACTACTTGCTGTGGAGACCAGGCTGACCTTGAACTCACAGAGATCCACTTGCCTCTGCCTCCTGAGTGCTAGGATCAAAGGTGTGTGCCACCACTGCCTGGCTGCAAACTGTTTTAATATAAACTCTAAACGAACAGTAGCATTGCAGACATGTAGTGCAATCAGTAAGATGATAATGAAATCATAACACAGAGAAGTATTGCCAAAGTAGGAGTCTGTGCTCTTGTTTTCTTCTTAGGCTGAGAACCTGGAAAGGAACCTAGCTTATGCGGGTACTTAAATTATTTTTTGTTCAGTTTATGACTCTTCATAAGAAATGGCTTAAGAAAAGCAATACTGAGTATCAGTAGAAGTAGGGCAATGAACCCTGTGATTTTCCTGGTAAGAGGCCATTTGAAGTGCATAATATGACTTATAAAGCCAGGCAGCAGGGTGGCTCACTGGGTAAAGGTGCTTGTCATCAAGCCTGATGACCTGAGTGCCAACTCCAGGACCCATATGGAGCAGTTGTCCTCTGACCTCTACATCATACTATGGCGTACACATGTGTGCACCCTGACCTGGTATTGGGGAAACGGAGATATTTAAGAGACAATTACTTCACTTTTTGGCTTGTGGTTTAGATACACTACCTATAAGTATATTTTAAAGTGATGATGGAAATTTGATTATAGCTTGGTATTGGATGATGTGTTAGTTACTTGTTCCTACAGCAAAATACCTGATGAAAGCTATTTAAGGAGGGGAGGATTTATGTGGCTCATAGATGGAGGGTCCACATGGTCCATCATGGTGGGGCGTCACCGTGGCGGGAATGTGAGGCAGCCGTTCACTAGATCGGCTCAGAAAACAGTGATGAGTGCGCATGCTCAGTTTGACTTTTCCTTCTAACTTAGTCCAGGACCCATGGAACTGTGCTACCCCATTTAGTGTGAGTCTTCCAACCTCAGCTAACCCAGCAGGCATGTCCAAAGAATCGTCTTCCAGCTGATTTTAGACACTGTCAAGTTGACAACTGATAATTAATTAATTAATCCTTCATAAATGGTATTAACATTTTACTGTTTGGAACTGGAGAGGTGGCTCAGAGGTTAAGAGCACTTGTTGCTCTGTAGCTGGATATTATTTTGTGTTCCGCCTGGCCCAGCACGGTCCACACAAATCTCTCTCAGTCGTCGTCTTGTAGCTGCTTATAAAATAATCATTCAGAGGCTTAATATTATTTATAACTGTTTGGCCATTTGCTCAGGCTTATGACTGACTATCTCTTACATTTAAATTAACCCATAATTTTTATCTATGTTTTTTAGGCATTGTGGCTTAGTACCCTTTTGTTAGTTCTGTCTTTACATCTTGTTTTCTGTGTGTCTGGCTGGCGACTTTTGACTCTGTTTTTTCTCTTTCCAGAATTCCTTTAGTCTTCTCACCCTGCCTATACATCCTGCCTGGCTACTGGCCAATCAGTGTTTTATTAAACCAGTGTACAACAGCATTTTTCCACAACATTGCTCTTCCAAGGACCTGGGTTTGATTCCTAGCACCTACATGGCGGCTCACAATTATCTGTAACTCTAGCTCCAGGAGATTGGACACCCTCTCCTGGACTCCTCTAGCACCAGACACATATGTGGTGCATAGACACATATGCAGGCAAAACATACATACAAACAAAATAAATGAATACAATTAAAATACATATAAAATTATTGTTAGTTTTATTCAGTGTACTAATGGATTTATGGTTACATAAAAATGTCTATAGTTTTGGACACATTCATTGAGGCAGGTAAGGATAAAGTCATATGCTGTCTCATATTTTCTTTAAAAAGTCCCTCAGCAAAGAAAATCTAAAGAAAAAGGAATAGATAAAATGACAAAATGTCGGTGAGGAGGTATAGACGCTGTATATGCGGCAGTTCACTGTGTACGCTCTCTATTCTGATGTGTGTTCGAAACTTCATAAAAAAGAAACAGAATGCAAGACACATTTTCCAGCTTTTCTCCGATACTGAGGCTTACTTAGGTCTAGGATTTTCCGTTTTTCTGCCCAAATTCCCATGGAGAAACAGTTCTTGACAAGGAGAAATGGTAGAAAGTGCACTCTCTGAGAAGTCACACAAGTCATGGTTTGACTCCCCGGGTAGGGAGTGGGTGTGACTGGGACAGGGACACCAAAGGCAGAAGTGTGCTGGCGGCTCCCAGAGGTGCTTGTGCGGGGCTTTCGACCGCGCACACTCTGTCTGCTGGGCTGTTTTCATCAACAGCAGCCATCATGGCTCTTGTCAGCACATTTCCTAAAAGAAAATCGCCGGGAAGTTGTCGCTTCGGGAGATCACACCCTGATGTGTGTGCTGTCTCCTCTCTCTTCCTAGCAAGCCCAGTCCACGTGAACTGAGGCTGCAGAGGTGAACAGGAACCAGATTGTTGGAATGTCTCGGACTATGCCAAGAGGTTTTGTTCTGAACCCCAAAGCAAAGACAAAGGGGTTTTAAACAAGGTATGTGTGTGACACAGTCGGCCTTGTGCTCTGAAATGGTGACTAATTGAAGTGTGGAAAGCCGTTTGATGGAGCCAGAGTGGGTGTGGTTTGATTGTTTGGAGGCCACTGTTGTCATGCGTGGGAGAGACAGCAGGTTGGGGTGGTAGGAGGGGTGGAGGTAGAGCTGGGCAGCTGGCTAGAGAGACACTGAGAGGCAAATGAACAGGGTCTGGAGATATTGAATGTAGCGTGTGAGAGGGCGAGGCTAAACATGCACAGGGTTCAGAATTGTTGAACTGAAGGGAGGTGGAAGAACACACTCTGAGATTGCTGGAACAGGACCAAGTTTCCAGGAGTGGAAGAAACAGTAGTTTCGTTTGGGGGAATGGTGACTTTAAGGTTTAAGCGTCTTTGAGTCACATAAGAAGTGATGTCACCAGTTTAGGACTCAGATGAGAAAATAGTGCGTCTACTGTTCAATAGAAAAAAAGTAGACACCACTGGATTCTTCCTAGGGCTGTCACAGCTGTATCATCCATGAGAGCAAGGAACCACATAAACCCATAGAAAGTTTTATTTGTTTCACAAATGAGTAGGCTCTTAAAAAAACAAAAACAAAAACAGGAAAACAGTTACTTTTCTATTGATTTTTATTTCTTATTACAAACGTAGACAGATTCTGCCAGTAGCCAAAGACTTGGATGTCTTTATTTTGCTGTGATTACTGTGCATGCTTCTCATGGTGGGAACTTGCCAGTTAGTAATTAGATGAACTTACGTTGAAGGAGAGGGCTCAGAACTTAAAATCCAGCAGACTCTAGCCAGAAATACCATCTCCACTCTGTTAGAGATGACCACCAGAGAGCTCTTAAAGTTATCTTCAAGTCTGAATGCATGCATTTAGATTAGAATTAAGGACTAGAATGTGGGGATCATGGCAGAAGAAGGGTGGTTATAAGGGTGCTAATTCAACAAGACATGCTTCTAGAAATTATTTAGGCCACATATGGCGGCTCCTGACAGTCATCCCAGCACTTGAGAGGCTGAGACAGGGGGATTGCTGAGGATTCAAGGGTAGTCTGGACTCCAGTGTAAGACTGTCTCAAGAAAGGATTCCCTTCTCTGCTAGCTCTCCCTCTCCCTAGCTCGAGCTGCATTGGAATTCACTATGTAGATTGGGTTGGTCTTGAACTCACAATCCTCCTGCCTCAGCCTCCCAAGTGCTGGAATGTCTGGCCCATACCATCAAGTCCAGCTATGTTTTGTTTTCTTAAAAGGCTGCAGTTGTAATTCCTTGAGAACCTTCGGGAAACATTCATTCTGGGGTTAGATGCTCACTTTTGGTTTGGTTTTGCTTCAGTTCCCAGAGAACCCTTTTGATAGTGATGTTTTTGTTGTTTTGAATTTTTTTTATAACGTTTACATTTTGTCTGTATATTCGGTCCGTGTACATGTTGTGTGCCATGGCACACGGACAGGGGACCAAGGACAACATGTGGGAGTTGGTTCTCTCCCTCCACCATGTAGCTCTCAGAGATTGAATTTATGTCAACAGGTTTGGTGGCAGGCAGGTTCCTTTATCTGCTGGGCCATCTTGCAAGCCCTACTGCTTTTATTTTTTAATTTTCTTAAAGATTTTAAGAAGTATTTTAAAATTATGTGTATGTATATATGTGTGTGGGCATGTGCACGTGAATATAGGTGACCATAGAGTCCAGAAGAAAGCCTGGGGTTCTCTGGAGCTAGAGCACCAGGAGGTTATGAGCCACGCAATGGGGATGCTAGGAATTGAACTCAGGTCCTCTATAAGAGCAGTGCATGCTCTTAACCACTGAACCACCCCCTAGCTCCCTACTCTTTTTTTTGGGGGGGCGGAGGGGGTAGTATTTTTTGTATTCTAGGCTGGTCTTGATCTTACTATATAGCTGAGGATAACCTTGATCCTCTGATTCTCCTGCCTCTGTCTCCCAAATGCTGAGATTATAAGCATGTGCTACCGTATCTGGGGTGTTGGGGATTCAACCTAGGACATTGTACAAGCTAAGAAAGCACTCTATCAGTTGAGCTCCATCTGTGGTCCCCACCCCTCTGGTTTCCACTGGGGGAGGAAGGTAGTCTGGTGCTGCAAAGGCTGCCCCTGTTCTGACACTTGGAGCCTTCCTCCATGTTCTTCTGCTACGTGATCCCTCCACCTTCAGAGGATCCAAATTGCCTCTTAGCTTTGCAGATCAGTCTATGATTGTCACTACACAGAAATGATGAAAGGAGTAATTTTGGATGTGTAGTAGTGGTGCACATCTTTAATCCCAGCACTCGGGAGGCAGAGGCAGGCGGACCTCTGAGTTCGAGGCCAGCCTGGTCTACAGAGTGAGTTCAAGGACAGCCAGGGCTATACAGAGAAACCTTATCTTGAAAAAAACCACCCTCCCCAAAGAAGTGCCTTTGATTTTTCTGATTAATTTTTTTGTGTGAGGCTCTCAGCATGATTTCTGGAGTATGATTCTATTAGAATGTCTGTAGGATTTCTGCCTGTGAGTTGGTCAGGTTTCCATCACTGTGGCAAAAAATATCTAAGATAAACAACTTAGAAGGAGGAAATGCTTATTGCTTCCATAGTTTCACAGCCTCTGTCCTGGACCTGTGACGAGGCAGAATGTCATAGTGGAGAGTAGAAAAGACTGCTTCCCTTGTGGTGGCCAGTGAACAAAGGCAAAGTGCTGTGGGGTGTCTTCCTGCATGCTGTGAATGTATGTCGCTCTGATTGGTTGATAAATAAAGCTGTTTTGGCCTATGGCAGGGCAGGATGGAGCCAAGTGGGAAAATTCAAGAGAGATAGAGAGAGGAGAAAGAAGAATGGGGCAGACACTGCCAGGTGCCCTCAGGAGAAGCAAGATGTAAAAGCACCGGTAAGCCACAAACCTAAGCCATTAGGCCATATAGTTTTAAAATATTATACGGCCCTGTGTTTTTATTTGGGACCAAGCAGCCGTGGGATGTGGGTGGGAGAGATTCACACTGACCACAGGGCCCAGGAGGGACACAGGAAAACTCCCAGCTACAGCAAAGAAAGGGGCAGGGTCCCCCAAATCTCTTCAAGCTCTCTCGCATTACCCGACTTCCTTTCACTGGGTTTGCCTCCCTTCGATAGTGCCAAAGGCTAGTGAGCACCCCATCAGTGCAGGGGGCTTTGCAGACATAGCTAAGGTCGAACACTAGCGAGTTAGGGAAGATCAGGTGCATTTTTTCATGGGATAAAGAGTGGTCCACAGTTAGTGATGGTTAGAACCAGGGCAGGAAATGCGAGCAAAATAATGTTAGTCCTCCAGAGCTACTCATTACCAAGGGGGAAAGAATAAATAAAGGATACAAGAGTGGATAGGCAAAAGAGTAAGAAAGAAGAGATGAAATGAGTTTATTTAGTCTTTCCAAATTCCTTCCCTGGGGCCTGGAGAGTCGCCTCAGTGGGTTGGAGTGCCCATTGTGTGAGCATGAAATTCAGATTTGCAGCACTAGCCTCGGGTCTACAGAGTGAGTTCCAGGACAGCCAGGGCTCTTATACAGAGAAACGCTGTCTCAAAAAGGGAAAAAAAAGTCTTCATCACTCATCTAAAATCTGAGAATGACTGTATATGCCTATATCCTCAGCAATAATGCACGTGTGTGTGCGTGTGTGTTTGGTGGGGGGCACAGGAACAGGGGTAGGCAGGACCTGGAATCTCTCTATCCAACCAGCTTAGCCAAAATGACAAGCTTCTGGGTCACTGAAAATGCTGTCTTTTTAAAAAAATTATTTATTCGTATTTTATGTGCATTGGTGTTTTACTTGTATGTATGTCTGTGTGAAGGTGTCAGATCCCCTGGAACAGGAGTTACAGACAGTTGTGAGCTGCCATGTGAGTATTGGGAATTGAACCCAGGTCCTCTAGAAGAACAGCCAGTATTCTTAACCACCAAGTCATCTCTCTAGCCCCGAGAAACCATGTCTTAAAGGAAAGTAGAGAGTGATAGAAGAAGACATCCAACATCCTCCTCTGGCCTCTGCATGTGAGTTCACTGACCTAATACATACGTGTACACACACACACACACACACAGAGAGAGAGAGAGAGAGAGAGAGAGAGAGAGAGAGAGAGAGAGAGAGAGAGAACTTACTACCACCATGAAAAATTAAAAATAAAAAAAAAGAATTATTTTTTTTCTTGTCAGCCTCAGTTTTCCCATTTCAGAGAATATATGAGTATGAGTACTGTGTGTTTGAACACCAGATACTAAAGACCCAGTTTACAAAATAATGGCAGAATGTAAATGTCTTGGGAGAAATATTGAGCAAAATAAATGATGACATAAAGTAATTTTTGTTGGGCTAGGGAGATGGCTCAGTGGGTAAAGGTGCTGGCTTCAGATCCCCAGAAGCCACATAAAAAGTTGGATGTGGTAGTGCATGCCTGTAATCCCAGATACCCACAGAGAAATGGAGTTGGAGACAGGAGCATCGCTGGGAAGCTCACTGGCCAGCTAGTCTGGCATACACAGTATAGCAGATAAATAGAAAAAAAAATCTCCATGGACTGGGGAGATGGCTCAGCAGGTTCCAGAGGACCCGGGTTCAATTCCCAGCACCCACAGGGCAGATCAAGACTGTCTGTAACTCCAGTTCCAAGGGCTATGACACCCTCACACAGACAAATGTGCATATAAAATAAAATAAATAGAAAGAGAAATCCCGCCTCAAAACGTACTTCAGGAAGCTGTCTTCTGACTTCCACACATGAACTGTGGGACATACACACCCAGCGTCACACCCATCACACGCATATTTATACAAATAATTTTTATTGATGGTGTCAGTTTCCAAATATCTGAGACTCTTTTGTTGTTGTTGTTTTTGTTTGAGAGTGGATACCAGGTATCCTGGTCGCCTTCGGTTGCTTTGATAACACCACATCCAAAAGCAACTGGTCGAGGAAAGGGTTTATTTTATCTTACAGCTCCAAGCTCACAATCCATCACTGAGGGAAGTCAGGGCAGAAATGGAAAGCATGAAGCTGTGGGTGGGAACTGAAACAGGGACCACGGAGGAACGCTGCTTATTGGCTTGCTTCCTCGGCCTTGTTCAGCTGCCTTCTTACACAGCCCAGTCCCACCTCCACAGGGATATATATGTGTGTATATATTGCAGGGTTGGGAGAGTGCATTAATTAACATATGCCTAGCATGTGTGGGGGGCCCTGGTCTATATGAATATTTCAGAAGACCTCATTATCAGACAAAAAAAATTTCTTGAGTTTGTGTAAAGGAAAGCTATATTACTGTGATTATCTAATGAAACATTTAAAAATATATCAATTATCCTTCTCACTTAATAAATCGTATCATATGTTTGTGTGAATCATTAAATAACAAACTGCTGCTATTAACTGTATGTGTGTGCATATGTGTATTTATGTGTGTGTGTGTGTGTGTGTGTGTGTGTGTGTGTGTGCTTGTACATAAGTGTACTTATGCATATGGATGCCAGAGGTAGACAGGTATCTTCTTACTCTCTCTGTCTCTGTCTCTCTGTCTGTCTCTGTCTCTGTCTCTGTCTCTGTCTCTGTCTCTCTCTCTCTCTCTGTCTCTCTGTCTCTGTCTCTGTCTCTCTCTCTCTCTCTCTCTCTCTCTCTCTCTCTCTCTCTCTCTCTCTCGATATGAATGTGTACTTGCTGTGGTAGATGTCAGGACCAACCTTGGATGCTGGTCCTCTCTATCCACGTTGTTTGAGACAGGGTCTCTGCTGTGTCTCCCAGGCTATCTAACCCACAGCCTTCTAAGGCTGTTCCTGTCTCCATCTCATCTCCCGTCTTGCTGTCGGAGCGCTGGAGTTCCAGGCTTGTCCCTCCACCGTGGGCATCAAAGCTCACTCAGACCCTCACAGTTCCCAGCACCCCCACCCCATCTCTCAGCTTGCTAATCTGCTAGACTGTCTGGCCAGTGTGGCCCAGGGATCCTCCTTTTTTGCACCATGCCCAGTCCATTGCTGCAGTGGGATTACAGATATGCACACTGCTTCTGGATCTTATGTGGGTGCCAGGGACCAATTCACATCCCATGCTTGTGCAGCGAGCATTTACCAAATGAGCTATCTCCCAGACTGTTATGTTAGAGATTTGATGGTTGATGTGTTCTTGTGATCAATTAGAGTATTTATTGAGTGCATGCTATATGGAAGGCATCTTAAGCTACATACTTAAGACACATAAGTACGTTCCTCCCAGGGTGATAGAGAGGTTCAAATGAATTAATAAAAGTATGTTTTGTGAAGGCTGTTTTATTGACTGTGTGGTACTGGCTAATGTTTTATTACTGTGACAAAAACAGACTGAGTACATCTTTGGCTATCATTGTTTAACACAGAGGCGAATCTTTTCAGTTTTCACCTTTGCAAGCCTTGGGCCTGTGGAGCCCAGGAGTCTGGCTTGGGTTTCCTTCACAGCCTTCGATCTCAGAAGCCAAGGTAACCGGTGTGGTGACAGTACTATCCATTCCACTCCCTGTGGACACACAAAGTTATAGTTTCTCTCCGATTTGGGTAAAAGGGGGAGCCAAGACTAGTTTTGCCTTTTGAGTCAGGCAGCCATCAAATGACTTGGATTTTCATTTTTGCTGATTTCTTTTGCAAAGCGCCCTTGCATGTCAGGTGTGGGCAGAGAAGCCGCAGGAGGACTCCTTCCTGCAGAGCGGGGTCAGTGACGCTGTGACAACACACGCACCTTTCTCTTCCTCTAGTTTTCATAAATGCCCAGGTGCATAAGCAAATATCCCAGGACTACCCGTGGCTTGCTCGAGGTCATCACAACCTCTATATTTTCCATTTTGAGATCTCTTTTATCTTTCCCCCTAAATTAAATTATTTTATTCTCAAAATAGAGATACAAAAAAGGCTCTATGTATGGAAATTACCAACAACTCTTTTGTTGTTGTTGTTGTTTTGAGACAGGATCTTGCTGTGTAGCCTGGGCTGACCTAGAAATTGCTTATGTAGACCAGGCTGGCCTCCAACTCACAGGGATCCGCCTCTGTTTCCCAAATGCTGAGATTAAAGGTATGCGCCATCACTCCCAAGGACAACACATTCTCAGTCTTGTTCTCAATAGTGACATTGCAATGTTGGTGATGTCTTTTAGCTTTGTGGTCTGTCCCACAAACGAGACCGTCTGTAGTCATTGTTAGCACTGAAAAGAACAGTGAGTAACACACACTTTATCCTACAGAGTGATTCCAGTGGTAGAGGACAGAGCAGCCAGACTTCTAAATAATGTTAATTGCAGAGGTCAACTTACGTCCTTGCCTTCTTGTCCAAAGTCGATTGCCATTTTGCTTTGAAATGTTGTACAAAAGTATTGGCTTGATTGTGGAAAATGTCATTTTAGATAATTTGATTGCTTTAGGGATAGATAATTAATATCCCGTGAAATCACATACCTGAATGAAATTTTTAAAAATTCACCATTATCATTCTTTCTTGAGAGTATATATTAAACATTTTTTAGATTTATTTATTTTATTTTATGTATGTAAGTGTTTTGCCTGTATGTATGTATGTGTACCATGTGAGTGCCTGGTGCCAGAGGAGGTCAGAAGAAGGCATCAGAGTTCCTAGAAATGGAGTTACAGATGATTGTGAACTATCACGTGGATGCTGGGAACCAAACCAGTGTCCTCTGCAAGAGCAGCGAGTACTTTTAACTGCTGAGCCGTCTCTCTAGACTCTTTCAAGTGTATTTTTAAATGACTGGAAACCACTTTCATTTAAAAAAAAATTAAGGAAGCATGATGCGAAAGTATTTATAGAAAATAAGATCAAGGAAGATGGCTACTTTTGCTCTGTAGAGAGCTTTATACTTATAAAGAAATCAATACAAATAAATTAGGAAAACAGAGAAAGGGTACGCACAAACATCCCACAAAGGAGAGCTGGAAGCCGGGCAGAGTCATGCAGGCCTGTCGTCATCCCTGTACTTGGGAGGTAGAAGCAGAGGATTAGGAAGGACTTCAGCGTCTCCTCTGCTGCAGAGTGCATGCGGCCAGCTTGGGCTACATATTTTAAAGGGAGGGGGGTGGAGGAGAAAGAAAGAAGAGTTCTGTTAATAAAGACAGTAAATCGGTTGGTTTCCCAAATATATTGAGTATGCTGATTATGATGCATTCTGAGGAGATTAGCATGGGCTAGAGACTGTTCTAGTGTGTGGGAGAATCGTCTCTGTGTGTGTGTGTGTGTGTGTGTGTGTGTGTTATCACTCAGGACTGTCCACACAGATAGATTTTGTTGTTGTTGTTGTTCGTGTGTTTGTTGTTTTTGCAGGGGCTGGAGTGATAGCTCCCCTGGCCTGAAAAGTGTGAGAGCTGAGTTTGAGCCCCTGGAGCGCCTGTAAAAAAGCCAAGCTTGGTGGTACATACATGAGCTGGTGCTGGGGAGTTAGGGACAGGTGGATGCCAGGAACTTGGTGTCTGGCTACGTGGTGAGTCCTAGGCCAGTGAGAGATTCTGTCTGTCCTGCATGTACACACAAATGCACGCACGCACGCACGCATGCCTACGCCCATGTGCACGTGCACACACGCAAAGTAAAATGGAAAACTGTTTCAATATTTAATGTTCAACTCAGGAACTTGTGCATGCTAGGCAAGAACTATATCATTGAACAAATCCACCCCCGAAGCACGATTATAAGCGTTTTTTTTCCCCAGAATCTTAAGTGGGAAGTGAAAGGGGGTCCTGTTTGTTTAAATAAATCTTGAACAATGACTTGTCTGGGCTCAGGCACGGGGTACACACCTGAGCAGGACCTTGTAAAGCCAGCACTGAACTAAGGACTCTGGTTTAATCCTTAGGACACAAAACTCGGATGATTCAACCTGGATCTGAGCTGAAAGCCCCTTTCCTGTGGTCTAGCCTTCATGGACCCAGAAAATACTACACACCACATCAGGTG
The DNA here is from genome assembly GCF_049852395.1 of Peromyscus maniculatus bairdii. Lineage (NCBI taxonomy): Eukaryota > Metazoa > Chordata > Mammalia > Rodentia > Cricetidae > Peromyscus > Peromyscus maniculatus. The sequence continues at coordinate 45,126,890 of NC_134865.1, read as the reverse complement.
GTTCACAGCTGCCTGCAACTCCGGCTCTAGGGGATCCGACACTCTCTCCTGCCTCCTGTGTCTACCTGACATACATACACATACACACACAAAAAGAAATCTTGTTTTAGGAAAAAAATGTACTGAGGACTATGGACATAGAGTGACGTTCTCATTAGTTGATAATGCACATACAGAGAATTATGTGGATAATCGGGGACAGCTTGTGAAGTTCTACAATGTGAGCATGTCCCAATAAGCACCCAAGATCAAGATAAAAACATGATCGGTCTCCTAGCAGCCTTCGTTTGTCCACTCAGTCGTGATTCTGTAGTAATTGATAGATCAAACAGGCAGAAATCAGTAAGAACATAGATGCACCATCCATCAGCTTGATCTAATAGTGATACTTATACAGTACTTCATTTAACTGTGGTGAATGCATATGCCTCAGTCACCAAGATAAATCATATTCTAGACCAAAAAATACTTGAATAAGCAGAAAAAAAACCCATTTATACCATGTTACTATGTTTTCAGACCACAGTGGAATTAAACTATGTGCCCAAAACAAAAAGATAGCTATAAAATACTAAACACACCACTAAATAACATATGAATCATAGAAATCTTGAGGAATCAGAAGGCATAATATTTTATCTTTAATATTTAGCTTTGTAATCTATGTGAATAGATTTTATATATGTTGTGAGTCAGGGGTCAAATTTTGCTTTTTTTTCTTGTAACATCTGCAACGTGTGCACCAGATGAGGAGAGGATGTGTGATAGATTTCAACCTATGAATTTCAGGGCACAACAATATCCAGAATATAACAAACAAAATTGAAATAATGCATATTTCTCACAACTGTTATGTGATATGTTGTATGCAACCGTCTCATAGTAAAATATAATTAATTATATTATTACATATATTAAAGATAGGGTTTTTTTTTTTTTTTTTTTTTTTTTGGTTTTTTCGAGACAGGGTTTCTCTGTGTAGCTTTGCGCCTTTCCTGGAACTCACTTGGTAGCCCAGGCTGGCCTCGAACTCACAGAAATCCGCCTGCCTCTGCCTCCCGAGTGCTGGGATTAAAGGCGTGCGCCACCAACGCCCGGCTTAAAGATAGGGTTTTAACAGTGTAGCCCTATCTGGCTGGGAGCTCACTATGTAGAGCAAGTTGGCTTCAAACTCCTAGAGATCAGCCTGCCTCTGCCTCCTGAGTGCTGGGATTAAAGTTGTGTGCCACCATGCCTAGCTTTATTTATTCTTGAGACAGGGTCTTGTGAAGCCCTGGCTGGCCTTGGACTTACTCTGCAGTCGAGGCTGGCCTTGAACTCCTGATTTTGTCTCTGTCTAAGTACAAGGATACAGACACATGCCACCAGGTCCAGCTTAAAATGCAACGTAGATAATTCATGTTCAAGAAGAGTGCAAAGCTCACAGTTGGCGTGCATTTTATTTTGAACTGATAACTTCCTGGGACCCTAGTTTCCATAAGCACTTAGACAAAAGTTTTATTGACTAAAGAAAACCTTGTTGGCCAGCAGAACCCAAAAGCCCTCTACTGCCTCATACTTATCAAATGTCAGTTTAGTAATATAATGTTTATGGGTAACGCCTGACGGTATACAAGCCATCTATATTTTAGGTTAGGTTACCAGGGAAACCGACTCTGAGGTGGAGATTTCTGTGCAGGAAGTTGATTGGGTGATAATCCAGGGATCAGGGTCACCGAAGAATGAGGAAACAGGGATCAACAGAGAAGTTTAATGGTGAATGAATTTTTCTCTTTTCAGGCTATCAGTGAGCCACAAAACAGTACCGTGGCTTTTGGTCTCACTCACTCATTAATTCACTCAGCAAATATTGCTTGAGTGCTTTAAAAATATTGCATTTTATTATTACTTTTAAAGTTTGTGTATCTTTGTGTGGGGGTGGGTTTGTGCAGGTGAGTACAGTGTCAGTGGAGGCCAGAAGAGGCCAGGGGATCTCCTGGAGCTGGAGTTACAGGCAGTTGTGGGCCATGTGATGTGGGTGCTGGGAATTTTACTCCGGTCCTCTGGAAGATGAGCACATACTCTTAACTGCTGAGCTGTCTCTCTAGCTCATTGTTTGATTACTGACTGTGCTCTTTATTTTAGAGTTTGGCAAGGGTGAACAAGATAGACTCAGGGAGCTGATAATCTAAAATCACAGATAAGACACTTAAACAATTAATTGCAATATAATGGTTTTGTTGTTGTTATTGTTTTCTTTTGTTTGTTTGGGTTTTTGAGACAGGGTTTTTCTGTGTAGCCCTGGCTGCCCTGAAACTAGCTCTGTAGACCAGGCTGGCCTCAAACTCACAGAGATCTGCCTGCCTCTGCCTCCTGAGTGCTGAGATTAAAGGTGTGGGCCACCACCCTGGTTTCATGTGTAAGTATGTCTATCTTCGTGTGCATTTGTGTGTGTGTGTGTGTGTGTGTGTGTGTGTGTGTGTGTGTGTGTAAGTCAGAAGTTAAACTCAAGTATTCTTCCTCAGGTGCCACCCACCTCTTCCTGAGGTTTGGGCCCACCAATTAAAGTAGGCTGGCTAGCAAGAAAGCCCCATGGATCCCCCAGTCTCTGTCTCCCAGCAATAGATCTCAATAGTGCTGAGATCAACTGCCTGTGTCTCCAAGTAACATGACTTTTTTAGTGTAGTCAGGTGCTGCTGGGTTTAAAAAAATGCTCCACAGGTGAGAACCCATATCTGATACTGTCAGCCACGGCAAATGTCTGCGGGTGGCAGGGTAACAGGCACTGGTTGGGGGTGGGGCATTGCTATTGTTTTGTTAAACGAGTGTGATGTACCTGTCCAATTGTTCTTTAAACTTTGTGTTTGGCCACAGATGACTGTTGCTGTCAGCTCTGGTGCTGAAGGGAAACTGCCTGTTTGCACTTACTGCAGAGACTTGATAAGTCCTCAAGCTCTGAGAACAACTGTCCTTACCGTGATGGAGTGGTTGAAAGCTCAGCCGCAAATGGAAGGAACTGCCCCACATCTGTATAAACCCCTCTTGTGGGACAAAGAGGAAGCAGGGAGGAGGGTATAAGGAATGGAATAACTAAAGGAACGAGGGAGAGTGTTGGGTAACTATTTTCTCAGAGTTGAAGCACTCTCTCCTGGAGGTGGGAGGGAGACTCTTGGGAGCTAAGGAAGCTTACAAGGCTCAGAAAACTTATGGAAGCTTCTACAGTTCCGAGGCCCCTCCCTAAGGATATAAAAACAATACGTAACTGCTGAGAAAAGGGGAGACCTATTGGCTGACTACCTGTGAGCTCAGAGGGAGCTCCAGAGATGCAGCTTTTGGGTGTCATCACCCATACTGGGGCGGGCCTTTTGGTGATGTAGATGCCTTTGAGTGACCCCTACCCTGTGTTCCTGTAAGTAATCCCCATAAACTCACTGATTCAACAAGCTAGATTTGGCAGGAGTCGGGGGATCATTTCTTTACTCTATTGTCTCTTGTCTGTGTCCTCCCTGGACTGAACAGACACTTGTTCACGTTGTTCCAATAGAAGTCACACGACAAGCTAATTTTCTTAATAAATTAAAAACCTTAAAATTAGCTGGCGGTAGAGACAGGCATCCATCTCTGTGAGTTCGAGGCCAGCCTGGCTTATAAAGCTAGTTCCAGTACAGCCAGGGCTACACAGAGAAACCCTGTCTCAAAAAAACCTCAAAAAACAAAAACAAAACAAAACAAAAAACAAACTTAAAAACTCAAACAAACAAAAAACCAAACAACAAAAAACTTTGAATTAATAAAGAGGGGGGATGGAGAGATGGCTCAGTGGTTAAGAGCACTGGCTGCTCTTCCAGAGGACCTGGGTTCAACTCCTAGCACCCACACGGCAGCTCACATGTCTGTAACTTGAGCTCCAAGGGTTCTGACACCTTCACCCAGATACACATGCAGGCAAAACACCAATGCAGATAAAATAAAAATAAATTGCTGTGGAATAATCCGTCTCTACACTGTGATCTGTATTACTCTCATTGGTTAATAAAAAGCTGACAGGCTGGTAGCCAGACATGAAGTATAGATGGGACAGCCAGACACACTCTGGGAGGAGGAAGGGCGAAGTGAGGAGAGACACCATCAGACTTGGAGGGAGCAAGACATGCTGGAGGACAGGTAAAGCCAGAGTCACATGGCAATATACAGATGAATAGAAATGGGTTAATTTAAGTTCTAAGAGCTAGTAAGTAATAAGCCTGAACTGCTGACTGGGCATTTATAAGTAATATTAAGCCTCTTTATGGTTATTTTGGCACCGGCAGTTGGGACAGGAAAACTCCACCTCCAATAAATAAACCATTTTTTTAAATTAATAAAGAAAATACCAACAAACCAATAGTGCATGGTTATATGCCTGCACATTAGAAGAAAAGAAATATAAATGAGCAACTGGAGATAGTTCAGCAGTGAAGATGATTGGCTGCTCTTCCAGAGGACCCTGGTTCAATTCTTAGCACCACTGGAGACTCGGAACCATCTATGACTCTAGTTTCGTGGGATCTGACATGCTCTTCTGGCCTCTGTGAGCAATGCACACATATGGTGTACAGACATACATGCAGGCAAAACACTCACACATGTTTTTCCTGCATGTATGTTTATGCACCACATGCCTTCCTGGTGCTTGCAGAGGTCAGAAGAGGATGTCAGTTCTCCTGGAACTGAAGTTATAGATAGTTATGAGTTGTCATGTGTGTGTGCTGGAAATTGAACTCAGGTCTTCTGCAAGAACTGCTAGCATGCTTAGTTGCTGAGCTATCTCTCCAGCCCCCAATGTAAATATTTTTTAAAAAGGAAAATAAATGAGGTTTTAGGATATGAAGAAAAACATTTCATTATTGGCTTAAAAAAAAAACCCTGATTAAATAAAACGATAATAGTAGGCCAAATTTTGGTGCCTAATCCACAAGCCTGGTGATACAGTTTCTGTCTAAATCTGAAGACCAGAGAAACAGGTGAGCAAATGATATAAGATCTAGCTCAACACCAAAGGAGTGCCAATCATGTCAACCTCGTCCTAAGGAGGAGGGACCAATATTACAGCTCAAGCAATAAGAAAGAACAAATTCTTCCTTCCTCATCTTTTTGTTCAGTTGAGGCTCTTGTGGATTGAATGATGTCTGCCCACATTGGAAAGGCCTCCTCCTCCTCCTTTCTTTCTTCTTTCTTTCTTTCTTTCTTTCTTTCTTTCTTTCTTTCTTTCTTTCTTTCTTTCTTTCTCTCTCTCTCTCTCTCTCTCTCTCTCTCTCTCTCTCTCTCTCTTTCTTTCTTTAAGACAGGGCTGTTGCATGAATCCTAAATGGTCTTATAATGAAAGCCTGGATCCAGACATCAGGGTGAAAGCTGAAAGATCAGAGAAGCAAAGCAAGGCACAGCTAACACCTCTTACCTCACTAACTCCTCAGCCTGACGGAGCCTCTGCAAGAGAGCGAATTCCTGTCTCCTCCTGCCTTATATTCCTTTCTCTGCCCATCCATATCACTTCCTGTCTCAACCTGCCTAGTGCTGGCATTAAAGGTGTGTAATTCCCAAGTGCTGGAATTACAGGTGTGTGCCACCACTCCCTGGCTATTTCTCTTTTAGACTAGATTAATCTCATGTAGCCCATTGTGGCCTTGAACTCACAAAAATCCAGATGGATCTCTGCCTCTGCCTCCCAAGTGCAAGGATTAAAGGTGTGTGCCACCACTGGCTGGACCTCTGTGGCTAACTCTGTGGCTGGCTCTGTCCTCTGATCTTCAGGCAAGCTTTATTTCTTAGATTGTATATATCATGTATATATATATGTATAATATATCACCACATCTCCCTTTTTTGTCTAAATAATAAAAGGTTATAAATAATATAAAAATATACAAATAAATATAATAATTATATACAATATATACAAGAATTACATTACATACATTAACAATGTCCAGTTCATAAATACTTGACAAATTCAGAGAAAATGCTCCATTATTTATCCTATTTTGGTGAGTCCAAAGTGTTATACCTAATTCACTTTCTATCCTAACTTGTATTACCAACCCAAAACGATCTTTTGATATCTATCAAAATTATACACTTTACACCTCTTTAGTGAGTTTCTTTTCTGAATTTGTTAACAAGAAAAACTATAATTATAACTATCTAGTCTTCAACTCCCTCAGAGACCTGAGAAGGAAAAAATATTGACTGAGTAAACAGGAAGTGCAAGCAAGTGACTTCCAAAAATGTGAGAAATGACAGAAACAGCTGGCTGCCTGGACAGTCACCCAAGGTTCCTCTGCAATGTTGGGGCATCCATTTTCGGCCTACAGATCTAGCATATCTGACAGACTTTTCTGTGAAGTAGCGTATTCTAAAGGGCTGTCCTACCTTGTCTTGGCAAGGTTTGGCAGTCCTTTCTTTTGTGTCCTGCTTGTCCATTTTGGACAGTAACTGTCAGCAGTTGAGGCAAGGACATTTTTTTTTTTTTTTGCTCAGTGGCTAACTTTTGCCACAAAGAAAATAAACTCCATATGGAGTTTTTTTGGTGCCCATCATCTTCTCTGAAGTAGATTGGTGCTGCCAGGAGCAGACATGTCTCAATGTCATAAAAAAAAAGAATCTATGTTATTAAAACATCTTAAATGTCATATTCTGTAGATCTCTGAAGTGTTTGAGGATGACCTGTCTATCTAAAATATATCTGTTTGACTTTGAAAACACACTAATCTGACTATAAGTTTGATTGTAATAGGTGACTAACTACTAACATGCATTTCTTTATATCCTAATTAGCTGGTAATAATAACTTTCAAGGACTAGTAATTTGCACTACATTGTTAAATGAGTTGTATAGGTACAATACTTTGAATAAGATTAAAAAAGTATGTAGAGTATGTTCTAACAAAATTAACCTCAAATTTGTATCAATATACAAAAATCCAATCCAATGTAAAATATTTAAAACTAGTAGTTGCTTTTGAAAAGTAGATTCAATGATCTACCTTTTAATCTAATCATATTCATATTCTCCCTTTTCTCTTTTCAGAGTAGGTTCAATAATCTACCCTTTTATCCTATCATTTCTATATTTTTTTCAGAGTAGATTCAATATCTTAGATCTTAGATCTAGATCCCCCTTTTTAAAATTAAAAAAAAAATTTTCAAACAATAACCATGAATCTAATCTCCTTTGTTAAGCTTTTTTCTTGACCTTTACCAATAATGACTTGTAATCAACCACCCTAATCAGTGACAAATATTCATAACTCATTGAAGATGGTTTTTGGTTAAAAACCACCCACCCCATCTCTCTCTCTTCTCTTTTTTCTTTTCTTTTGGAGGAGAAAGAACCTTGGCATCTTTGCTACAGTTGATAATGATATCATCAGGCATGATTCTTCTCTTCAGCGTGCCCATCTTGGAGTAGTTACCTTGGCCATTGAAAAGCCGTAGGGGCTCTATTTTATAGTTGGCAATCCACTCTCTATGATTATCCATAGCACAAAAGCCATATTCTTTCAATAATTTTTTCTTTCTTTCTTTCTTTCTTTCTTTCTTTCTTTCTTTCTTTCTTTCTTTCTTTCTTTCTTTCTTTCCTTCCTTCCTTCCTTCCTTCCTTCCTTCTTTCTTTCTTTCTTTCTTTCTTTCTTTTTTTTGCGACAGGGTTTCTCTGTGTAGTTTTGTGCCTTTCCTGGATCTCATTCTGTAGCCCAGGTTGGCCTTGAACTCACAGAGATCTGCCTGGCTCTTCCTCCCAAGTAGTGGGATTAAAGGCGTGTGCCACCACAGCCTGGCTTCAATAACTTTTCATTTTCTTCTTTGATTTTCAATTTTTCTTTCTTGTTCATCTGCTTCCAAACCTCTGACTGGGCTTTGAAATAATGGCTCAACTGTGTGAAGTCGCATTTGCTTAGGTTGGTAATCATATTTTTCTCATCATTAGTCATTTCCTTTCTCCAATCTTTAAAAATTTTTTCCTGAATATTTTCTTAGTAACGTATTCATGGTCAAGCATTCTTGCAAAAAAAAAAAAAAAAAAGATAAAAAGAAAATGTAGCTGCTTCTGCTTTTGTTTGTCTACCCACATTGGGAGGGATTCCTCCTTTTCTTCTCCTCCTCCTTCTCTTTCTCCTTTTTAGCCCTGGTTGACCTAGAACTCACTAGCCAGTGTGGCCTTGATACCACAGATACCCACCTGCATCTACCTCCTGGGTGTTGAGATTCAAAGCATGGGCCATAACGCCCAACTGGAGGGCCCCCTTCTTTACTGTTTGCTCATTTAAATGCTAATATCCAGGAACACCTTTATACATGCTCAGAAATAATGTTTAGTTAAGTATTCAGACACTCCAAAACTCAGTCAGTTGGATACATAAAATGAACCACTGCCAATATCAATCAGCAAGGAGAGAGGGCTGACATCTAACATCCATACAACTGGAGTTCTAGAAAGAAAAAATAGAGAGGAGAGGAGAGATACATTATTTAACAAGATTCTGCCTGACAATTCTATAGAACTGATGAAAATATAAATTTTCAGAAACTCAATGAATCCCAAGTAGGAGTTCCTTTTTTTTTTTTTAAAGATTTATTATTTTTAATTGTGTGCATGCATGTGTATCTGAGTGAAATCTGAGCATGTGAGCACAGGTGCTTGCAGAGATCAGAGGCACCGAATTCCCCTGCAGCTGGAGTTACATGCAGCTCTGAGCCGCCCAACATGTGCACACGTGTGCTAGGAATCAAACTCAGGTCCTTGGTGAGAGCAGCATGCGCTCTTAGTCACCAACCCATTTATCAGCACTGGAGGATGAAATTCACAACTTGATACGCAAGGGTATGACTGTGTAACGCTAAAGACAAAAGAAGTTTGCAAAAGCAAGCGGTGGTGGGTAGGGGATCACTCACCGGCTCTGACAGCGACAGACCACAGACTTGTAATAAGCACATGGCACTAAAGATAAAAGGAACGATAAACCTAGGTGGTGGTGGTGCAAGTTTTTAGTGCCAGCACTCAGGAGGCAGGGGGAGGGATGTAGATCTCTGAGTTTAAGGCCAGCTTGGTCTACAGAGAGAGTTCCAGGACAGCCAGGGCTACACAGAGAAACCCTGTCTTGAACACACACACACACACCCCACACACACAAAAAAGAGAAAGGATATATGGAAAGTGGGGGAGAGGAAATAACTAAATAACTGTCACCTTTAAAGAAGCTATCATTTAATAAAAATTCTCTTTGACGATTGAAAACAGAACTTTCACCTTCAGTATCTTAACCCAGGTGACTCTGGTGAAAAGTACAGTACTCCAGGGCACTGCTTGGGTTTGAGTGCCAGTCATTTTGTTAAAGGCAGGGCTTTGCTTTGTAGCCTTAGCTAGCATGGTCTTCCCAGTGTAGTCCAGAATGGCCTCAAACTTATGGCAGTCTTCCAGCCTCAGTCTTCCGGATCCTGAGACCATAGCTGTGCATCACCGTGCCTGGCTCCACTCATTCCCAGACCTGTCATGTACTCTTTGCGTAACCATGGCAAATTTCTTGATTTCTTAGACTTTAGATAACGTGACAAAGTGAAGTGCTTGGAGCAATTTCTAATAAGTAGCAGGTCCCTAGTAAACATCAGTGCATGTTATTGTAAGTTCCTGACATTGTTTAGAGGAAAATTATGCACCAAGAACACGAGTTAAAGTTTAAGGATGACTACTCAAAGTACAGAAATAGAGGTATGCTTCCTCATCATATTGAAAGATTGGAAAAATCCTTAGTCATCCTGACTGAGACAGCTAAAGCAGTTTTTTTAAAAAGGAACCATGTAAAAATAGAACTTTGAAGTATAAAGTCTGGAAGTAAGCATTCGTACAAGAATAGATTTTAAAAAGCACACAGTTTTGCCCATCTGTGTAACAGGAATATGGGAATGACAAAAGAGACATTAAAGACCCTGATGTATGGGGTAAGAGAGACAGCTCTGTAGCTGAAGTTTTCCTGGTTCTGCCTGGCCCACAGTCAGGACAACTCTCTCTCACCCGCCAGTCCTGCAGCTGTTCGGATCCAACCAAGTAAACACACAGAGTCTTGTATTGCTTATAAACTGTATGGCCATGGCAGGCTTCTTGCTACCTAACTCTTATATATTAAATTAACCTATCTATAAATCTATACCTTGCCACATGGCTTGTGACTTATCGGTATCCTTACATCTTGTTTCTCATGGCAGCGGCTGCCAGTGTCTCCTGCCTCAGCCTTCCACTTCCCAGAATTCTCCTCTCCCTTTGTCCTTCCTGCCTGGCTACTGGCCAATCAGCACTTTATTTATTTATTAACCAATCAGAGCAACACATTCACAGCAAAGAGAACATCCCACAGCACGCTCCGTTGGGAAAATGCTTGCTGTGCATGAGGACCTGAGTTTGAATCCCCAGTATTCACGTAAAAAGTTGGTCACATGTCTATAATCCCCGTTCACTGGAGGCAGGACAGGTGAGTCCTTGGAGCTTCTTGGTCAGATGGTCTGGCCAAATCAATAAGCTCCAGGGTCAGCAAATATCCTGTCCCAAAAATTAGGAGGAAAGTGACTGAAGAAGACAGCCAGTGTTAATTAATGACTTCCACATGTGTACGTACGTACGTACACACACACACACACACACACACACACACACACAGAACCTGGGCTGTATGACATTCTCAAGCACATATAGAAGGTAGTGAAACATTATTGGCAAGTCTTAACAAATATCAAATAACTGCCAGTACATAAATCCCATTTGCCAACTGCAAAGAGCCTAAGTTAGACATCACGTATAAAGATAACCGATCTGGACTGAAGTTGCCTGCCATACATGAGGCCCTGAGCTTCATTCTGAGTGTTATGGAAAACTAAAACAAAAGCCTGTCCATACCTGTTGGAGGGAGTCTAAACTGGCCCCATCACTCTGAGAAATGACTGACGATATCAACAGAGTTTAATATGCAAATACCTAACGAGCCTGCCATTTCCCGCCCGTGTGCTATCCGTTAGCGGGGAAGCTCAGTGGTGCAGGGCGGGAGCAGCCTGTGTGAAGTCCTGGTTTGGTCCTTAGCAGCACGAAGAAGTGCTAGAATTTTACAGCAGCACCATTTACAGTAGCAAGTGTCCAATAACAAAAGAATGAAGAAATGGGCAACATTCGTTCCGTGACTTACTCCATAGCAAGGATAACAGACCGTATTTACAGGCGATCGTGAGGCTGCGTCTTCCAAATGGAAAGAAGCCGCACAAAACTTCTTTCTGTATGATTCTATTTGTATCAGTCACAAAAGTGTGTCTGTCTGCACTGTACATGTCAGCATGGTGCTTACTTTTGGGAGGGGGAGGGATGGGAAGAACGCCACAGACAGTCTAAGTTCTCCTTGACCTTGGTGTCGGTCAATTTCATTTTTGAAAATTCAGTGAGCTACGCATTTATGAGATGATGAATACATGTACACATTCATCCGTGAAGAATTTAAATTTAGGGTCAACAAGATGGCTCAGCCTGCAGAGCGCTTTCCCAGGCAGTTCTTACAACCTAGTTCAGTTCCTGGGACTCACAGCAGGCGGAGAGAGCTAATTCCTCAAAGTTGTCCTCTGGTCTCCATGTACATGCTCTCCCCCTCCACACACACCATATACACGTATACATTAACAATAATGTAAATAACAATTCGGCATTAAATTTGGAAGTTTAAAAGCAGCTTGATAAAAATACCATGAATAAGGGCAGAGCCAAATAGAAGTTTGTAAATGCTCACAGCTGTTCATAAGTTCTTCAGCCAGAATTCATGATCTACCACTCTTCTGCGCTGGGACAGATCAAATCCACAGCTTCCTGCATGTGAGTGAGTCTCTAGCACAGAGCTATGTCCTAGGCAGAATTTTCTGGTTTGGAGAGTGTTTACACTAGAAAGAGAGAAGGCAGAAAACAAATGAGATAAGCATCCAAGTTAAGCAAGAACACGTCAGCAGAATAAGCCCAAGGAAAATAAAAGGGAAGAAGTAAAGATAAAAGCAGGGCGCTAATGAAAGAGAAAAAAAATAAATTAGAGGTGACCACAACAGGCAAGAGCACAAGCTGGTCTTTCTGGAATGACTAATAAGATAAACAAATATCTGTAGGAGTGGTTATGAAAGAAAATATAAAACAAATAAAACAATATTAGTGTTTAAAAAGCACATTCAGCAGAAATTTAAAAATGATAGGCAGAGGCCACGACTGGATTTACGCCAGCCAATGTGAAAACACAAATTAAGTCGGCAACGTCTTAGAAGCATCACTTGTAAAGATGGATCCTAAAAACAGTAGAGGGAATGCAGAGATGGTTCAGCAGTTAGGAGCACTGGGTGATCTTCCAGAGGACCGGGATTTGATCCCCAGCACCCACATGGTGGCTCACGTGTCTCTAACTCCAGTCCCGGGGATTCTGAAGTCCTCTTCTGGTCTCCTCAGACACCAGGCACATATGTGGCATACAGGCATACATGCAGACAAAACACCCACACACATAAATGAAACGCATAAAATGAGCTTTTAAAAAAGTAATAGAAACCCATATAGTACAAGAGAAAGGGCAGCCAGGAACTTGAGTCGATGATGACCAGCTATCCTTTCGGCCCTCTGTATGTATATTACCCATGGAATGAACCCACAAGAACCAGGTGACTTTTCAACATTCTACTGAACATAGAACAACAGATGATTACACACTCATACACACAAACAGCATTTGAAGAGAGTTCCTGGCCCTTTATGAGCTCTACGTTGAAACCAGAAAAAAAGCACTGAGAGGTGGACACTGAGAAAAGACCATAATGGGCTAATTCAGGTAGACATTGATAGGTAAAATGACAAGATGGGTTATAATCTTAGGAAGGAAAAGATCTAGCAAACTAGAAAGTCTGGGTAGTGATATAATATTTTCTAAAAATATCAAATAAGAATATTGAGATTACATTTGAGACTGGCTAGTGAGCAGAGCCACAGAAAGGACTTAAAATGGAAGAACAACATTATCAAATACACTGTGATTGTCAAAACAGGAAAATCTATAGTGATTACATGACTATAATTAATTTTAGAGTTCAGAAAGATTATTAACATGGAATATAAGATTAATGCACAAAAATCAGTTGCATTTCTAAACATCAATAATTAGTTATACAATAATTCCAAAATAATTATTTAAAATATTAAATATTAAATAATATAAGATATATTATTTAAAATAACAGCAGAAGAGTGTTATGTAAGAATAAACCAGGCAAAATACATGCATGTGACAGGCAGTGGTGACACACACCTTTAATTCCAGCACTCAGGAGGCAGATGGAGGTGGATCTCTGTGAATTCAAGGCCAGTCTAGTCTACAGAGGGAGTTCCAGGACAGCCAGGACTGTTGTTACACAGAGAAACCCTGTCTTGGAAAACCACGTGTATATGATTATTTTGAAGAAAAACTATGAAACATCATTTGAAGCCATGGTCATCAACCTTCCTAATGCTGTGACCCTTTAATATAGTTCCTCATGTTGTGGTGACCTCCAACCATAAAATTATTTTCATTGCTACCTCATAACTGTGATTTTGCTACTGTTATGAATCATAATGTGAATATCTGCATTTTCTGATGGTCTTAGGTGACCTCTGTGAAAAGGTCGTTCAACTCCCAGGTTGAGAACCACTGACCTAACAACAAATATTGAACACATAAATAAAAGAAAACATGTATCACATTCCTTTTCTTTCAATTTTTTTTCTTTTTCAAAAGGCATGTTTATTTATTTATTTTGTATTTATTTGCATGTGTGCAAGCCTGCTCGAGTCAGTGTGTACCATATGTGCACATGAGACCACCGTGAGGCCAGAAAAGGGTGATGGATCCATTGCAGTCGAGTTACAAGTGGTTGTGAGAGGCCATGTGAGTGCTGGGACTCGAACCTGGGTCTTCTGGAAGGTGGGTTTTATATTTCAATTATGTGTGTGCCTGTGTGTGGCTATTTGCACACTAGTGCAGTGTCTGCAGAGAGCAGAAGAGGGTGTTGAATCTTCTGGAGCTAAAGTGAGAGGCAGTTGTGAGCTGTGTAATATGGGTGCTGGGATCCAAACTCTGTTCTTCTTTAAAAAATAGCAAATGCCCTAAACCACTGAGCCGTCTCTCTAGCCTTAAATCATGTTCCTAAAGGGAATCAGAACCATAGAGCTGATAATTCTTCCCCAGTTAATATGTCAAACCATTGCAATACCGATTCAAAACTCCAAGAGACAGATTTTGCTTCCTGTGGAAATGAGGAACATGATAGATTCACACTGAAGTTCTTCAGAAAAAAAAATTAATTCCCAAGAATAGCCAAGATGGTCTTGAAGAACAAAATAAAAAATTTCTGCAGCTCGACGAGGTTTAATCAAGTCCATTACCGCAAAGGCTGGGCGATGGTACAGCAAGGCTGGATAAACACACCCAAGTGGATTTTACGGTAAAGCCTCTCAACAGGACCACATTAACACTGACGCCTGAGCCCTGACAGTGGAGAACTGCATATTGGTGGATAAAGGACAACTGTTTAGTAACAGCCCTGACAATGACTATCCAGAAGGGAAAATTAAAAATTGATGTTCCATCTCCCATATTCCGGATATAGATTCAAAGTCAATAAAAGAACTATACATATAAACGTTTCAAAGATTTTAGAAAATCATCTAAGAAGTTCATATTTTTTTATACTCGAGGTAAGTGAATTTCATGAATAACACAAAAATGTTTTTAAAAAGTAAAAAAATATTTCAAAAATAATAACAGGAATTTATATTTAGTCAAACTTCCTTGAAAATTCTAAGACGTTCTAAAAACAGTCTCAGCTACGTAGATCTCAGAAAGTTCTCCACACTGGAAACCACAGTGAAAATAAACCTAGGCAGTGTCCTCATGGTATATGTGGTAGAAGTGATTAACTACTTTGGTAAAGTTTGCTGCTATCTTTAAAATATAAGTAAAAGTGTCATTTCATTTTCAGGAAAACTGATTACATTTTTAGATCACCATATTAAGGTAAATAAGCCAGACACAGGTTTTTAAGAAGTCTAGTGGGGGGGGGGGGTCAGGAAAAAAAGAAAAAGAAAAAAGCTGGGTGTTAGTGGCACTCACCTTTAATCCCAGCACTTGGGAGGCAAAGACAGGCAGATCTCTGTGAGTTCAAGGTCAGCCTAGTCTACGGAACTAATTCCAGGGCATCTAGGGCTGTTACACAGAGAAACTCTGTCTTGAAAAAGAAAAAAGAATAAGAAGTATAAGGGGGGACACTAGGGAAGAGGTAGGATACTAGATGTGTGGGTATGGGTGTGAAGGAGGGTGAACATAAGCAAAGTATATTATACACATATATGAAAATGCCATACTGAATAACATTACTTGGTATAGTTAACATACACTAATAAGAAACCTTTAGGGGCTGGAGAGATGGCTCAGAGGTTAAGAGCACTGGCTGCTCTTCCAGAGGTCCCGAGTTCAATTCCCAGCAACCACATGGTGGCTCACAACCATCTGTAATGAGATCTGGTGCCCTCTTCTGGCCTTTAAATAAAAAAAAGAAAGAAAGAAAGAAAAGAAAAGAAACCTTTAAAAGGAGAAAGAAAATGAGTATAACTAAAACCAAATTACAGGAAGAGACTATATGTGGTGGTTTGAAAGAAAACAGTTCTCAAAAGGAGTGGTACCATTAGGAGGTGTGGCCTCAGCCAGGGCTACACAGAAAGACCCTGCCTGAAAAACAAACAGTTAAACAAACAACAACAAAAAGAATTCACATGAAGACACAGAATTGTCCTCAGAGGGCAACTGAGGCGGGGGTGGGGGTGGGGGGTGGAGAGGGGGTATACAATTAGGGACATTTGAATACTTTATTTCATGCATTGGTCAGGTTTGCTCAAGAGACAAAGCAATAGTACGGAGGGATTTTTTTTTTTTTTGGATGAGGAATTAGCTCATTTGATTACAGAGGCTGAGAAGTCCTGACATTGGGGGACAGTATCCTGGGTCCCCCGCAGAGCTGATGGTGTAGCTCCACTCTGAATGCCAGAACAGACAATACCCAGGGCATCTATGCTTCAACTTAAATTCAAAGGCAGGAAAAGAGGGTGTGCCAGTCAGACAGGAGAAATTTTTCCTTACAGACATGAGGATCCTTATGGTTTTCTCTCCAGACCTTTTAATAAAATAACGCTGGTGGGCCGGGCGGTGGTGGTGCCCGT